>NC_136872.1:3879016-4479016 GCF_951799975.1 Gobius niger
AGGCTTAAAGTGATATTTCAAGATTTTTGACATAGGGAGATATTTTTTTGTAATTCATGCAGTTCTTATATTTGAAGAGCATGGCGCTAGGCTAGTGCGTCTATGGTATCAGCTAGCACCTGAGGTAAATCACTTATAACACCAGACTAACCATATAAATGTCTGTGTCTGTGTTTGGAATATAACTGACCTTGTATCACATGAATTACCACATTTTGAGGGACTATTTTCTAGCAGATCACTCCGCCGCTGCGTAGCTTACAACCACAAAGCTGATGCTGCTCAAATATAAATGCAAAACAGTTATAATGATTCTATTAACACAGACATTTATATGGTTAGTCTGGTGTTATAAGTGATTTGCCTCAGGTGCTCTGTGGAGCGGGTCAGACTGTTTTAATGCAGGCTAGCTGATACCATAGACATGCACTAGCCTAGTACTAGCTTAGCACCACTAAGCTCTTCAAACATAAGAACTGCATGAATTTAAGAAAAAAAAATATCTCCAGAAATCAGCAACACTCTGGATAACTAGGAAATGAGGTCCTATGTCAAAAATCCAGAAACAGTCCACACTGTAGCTATTTTGTGGACATGATTCACATATTTTCGACCAGTTAAAATTCCTGTTAGCGTTCGTGCTTCCCAACTAGAAGGTCCCGGGTTCGATTCCCACCTGGACGGGGCCTTTCTGTGTGGAGTTTGCAAGTTCTCCCCGTGTGTGTGTAGGTTTCCTCCAGGTACTCTGAATCCTCCAGCCAGGTGATTCTGACCATCAGCCTGGCTCCACATATGGAGATGGGTCCCCGGGTGCGGTACTGCTGCCCCCACTGCACCTTACGGGTCGTCCTAAGCGCCGTCGAAGGATGAGGCAAATGCAGAGGACACATAGGACAACATATTTTAATTTAGTTTTAGTCTTAGAAAATGTAGTTTAATTTTAGTCGAGATTTAGTAAAAAAATATCTTCAATTTTAATCTAGTTTTAGTCAACTAAAATTGCAAGTAAATTTAACTAAATTTAAGATAAATTTAGCAGTTGCATTTATAATGTTCATTATAATCGTATTTAATCTTGTTCCTCTGCTTCATGGAGCTGCTCCCACATGGACAAAGCTCAGAGCTGCTCCTTTGGCAGAGAATTTACATGATCTGAGGCTCTTTCAGACTGTCAACAGAAGTTTGGATAATTTTAGTTTCTCCTTTTTTTATTTAGTCTTATTTTAGTCGACTAAAATATCTCATGAAACACTTTTAATTTAGTTTAATCCAGTTTTAGTCAGCAAAAATCTCACTTTGACTAAAATCAAGACTTAATATTTTATTAACACTGACTTTGACGTATGTACTTCCTACAGGGGGCCCAGTTTGAGAATGATGGAGCACTTCAGCACCTGGAGCTCTAAAAACTGTGAAAACACCACGTTCGCCCGGCAGAAAACAAAGAACCACTACCACCACATCCCCCAACGCTCCTGCAAAAATATCTCTGTCCATTGTCACAGTCAAACCCCCCCCGCCCCCCCCCCTCCTCCACACGCACCGACCTCACGCTCCAACAGGTGCCTGGCTGCCCCACACAGAGACATACCCCCCCGGCTAGTCCAAATCAAGTCTGACCGAGGAGAAGACACCTTGAAAGTACAGCGCAGCAGTGAACTGGGACAGATTTGGATATTGTTTCTTCATATTTTGCGTCTGGAGCTTTTTTGGGTTTTGGCTTCTCGTCGGCCCCTGACGCGGGAGAGGATGTCCTGGAAGTTGTGTTTGTGAACGAGAAGGTGAAGAACTTTGTCAGGATGAATTTATGTACGGTCATATGCGGCTGGATATGGCTCACCATGGCTGGTAAGTCACTTGGAGACACAAATGCAGTTTTAGAATATGCAGAAATGACATTGGTTGGTAAACTTGAGGAGGGGAGAGGTTCCAAGTGCTCACCAAAGTGCTTTACATCAAAAGAACTAAATGGGGTGATGTGGGAGAGGGAAATGGGGTGATGGAAGAGAGGACTATGGGGTGATGTGGGAGAGGACTATGGGGTGATGTGGGAGAGGACTATGGGGTGATGTGGGAGAGGACTATGGGGTGATGGAAGAGAAGACTATGGGGTGATGGAAGAGAGGACTATGGGGTGATGTGGGAGAGGACTATGGGGTGATGGAAGAGAGGACTATGGGGTGATGTGGGAGAGGACTATGGGGTGATGGAAGAGAAGACTATGGGGTGATGGAAGAGAGGACTATGGGGTGATGGAAGAGAAGACTATGGGGTGATGGAAGAGAAGACTATGGGGTGATGGAAGAGAAGACTATGGGGGGATGTGGGAGAGGACTATGGGGTGATGGAAGAGAGGACTATGGGGTGATGTGGGAGAGGACTATGGGGTGATGTGGGAGAGGACTATGGGGTGATGTGGGAGAGGACTATGGGGTGATGTGGGAGAGGACTATGGGGTGATGTGGGAGAGGACTATGGGGTGATGGAAGAGAGGACTATGGGGTGATGTGCGAGAGGACTATGGGGTGATGGAAGAGAGGACTATGGGGTGATGTGCGAGAGGACTATGGGGTGATGGAAGAGAGGACTATGGGGTGATGGAAGAGAGGACCATGGGGTGATGGAAGAGAAGACTATGGGGTGATGTGGGAGAGGATTATGGGGTGATGGAAGAGAGGACTATGGGGTGATGTGGGAGAGGACTATGGGGTGATGGAAGAGAGGACTATGGGGTGATGTGGGAGAGGACTATGGGGTGATGGAAGAGAGGACCATGGGGTGATGGAAGAGAGGACTATGGGGTGATGTGGGAGAGGACTATGGGGTGATGGAAGAGAGGACCATGGGGTGATGGTAGAGAGGACTATGGGGTGATGGAAGAGAGGACTATGGGGTGATAAGGGAGAGGACTATGGGGTGATGGAAGAGAGGACTGGGGTGATGTGGGAGAGGACTATGGGGTGATAAGGGAGAGGACTATGGGGTGATGGAAGAGAGGACTGGGGTGATGTGGGAGAGGACTATGGGGTGATGGAAGAGAGGACTATGGGGTGATGTGGGAGAGGACTATGGGGTGATGGAAGAGAGGACTATGGGGTGATGTGGGAGAGGACTATGGGGTGATGTGGGAGAGGACTATGGGGTGATGGAAGAGAGGACTATGGGGTGATGTGGGAGAGGACTATGGGGTGATGGAAGAGAGGACTATGGGGTGATGTGGGAGAGGACTATGGGGTGATGGAGGAGAGGACTATGGGGTGAAGCGGGAGAGGACTATGGGGTGATGTGCGAGAGGACTATGGGGTGATGGAAGAGAGGACTATGGGGTGATGTGCGAGAGTACTATGGGGTGATGTGCGAGAGGACTATGGGGTGATGGAAGAGAAGACTATGGGGTGATGTGGGAGAGGACTATGGGGTGATGGAAGAGAGGACTATGGGGTGATGTGGGAGAGGACTATGGGGTGATGGAAGAGAAGACTATGGGGTGATGTGGGAGAGGACTATGGGGTGATGTGGGAGAGGACTATGGGGTGATGGAAGAGAAGACTATGGGGTGATGGAAGAGAGGACTATGGGGTGATGTGGGAGAGGACTATGGGGTGATGTGGGAGAGGACTATGGGGTGATGGAAGAGAGGACTATGGGGTGATGTGGGAGAGGACTATGGGGTGATAGAAGAGAGGAGTATGGGATGATGGAAGAGAGGACTATGGGATGATGGAAGAGAGGACTATGGGATGATGGAAGAGAGGACTATGGGGTGATGGAAGAGAGGACTATGGGGTGATGTGGGAGAGGACTATGGGGTGATGGAAGAGAAGACTATGGGGTGATGGAAGAGAGGACTATGGGGTGATGGAAGAGAGGACTATGGGGTGATGTGGGAGAGGACTATGGGGTGATGGAAGAGAAGACTATGGGGTGATGGAAGAGAAGACTATGGGGTGATGGAAGAGAAGAGTATGGGGTGATGGAAGAGAGGACTATGGGGTGATGGAAGAGAGGACTATGGGATGATGGAAGAGAGGACTATGGGATGATGGAAGAGAGGACTATGGGGTGATGGAAGAGAGGACTATGGGATGATGGAAGAGAGGACTATGGGGTGATGGAAGAGAGGACTATGGGGTGATGTGGGAGAGGACTATGGGGTGATGGAAGAGAAGACTATGGGGTGATGGAAGAGAGGACTATGGGGTGATGGAAGAGAGGACTATGGGGTGATGTGGGAGAGGACTATGGGGTGATGGAAGAGAAGACTATGGGGTGATGGAAGAGAAGACTATGGGGTGATGGAAGAGAAGAGTATGGGGTGATGGAAGAGAGGACTATGGGGTGATGGAAGAGAGGACTATGGGGTGATGTGGGAGAGGACTATGGGGTGATGGAAGAGAGGACTATGGGGTGATGGAAGAGAAGACTATGGGGTGATGTGGGAGAGGACTATGGGGTGATGTGGGAGAGGACTATGGGGTGATGGAAGAGAAGACTATGGGGTGATGTGGGAGAGGACTATGGGGTGATGGAAGAGAGGACTATGGGGTGATGGAAGAGAAGACTATGGGGTGATGGAAGAGAGGACTATGGGGTGATGGAAGAGAGGACTATGGGGTGATATGGGAGAGGACTATGGGGTGATGTGGGAGAGGACTATGGGGTGATATGGGAGAGGACTATGGGGTGATGGAAGAGAGGACTATGGGATGATGGAAGAGAGGACTATGGGGTGATGTGGGAGAGGACTATGGGATGATGTGGGAGAGGACTATGGGGTGATGGAAGAGAGGACTATGGGGTGATGGAAGAGAGGACTATGGGGTGATGGAAGAGAAGACTATGGGGTGATGGAAGAGAGGACTATGGGGTGATGTGGGAGAGGACTATGGGGTGATGTGGGAGAGGACTATGGGGTGATGGAAGAGAGGACTATGGGGTGATGGAAGAGAGGACTATGGGGTGATGGAAGAGAGGACTATGGGGTGATGTGGGAGAGGACTATGGGGTGATGTGGGAGAGGACTATGGGGTGATGTGGGAGAGGACTATGGGGTGATGTGGGAGAGGACTATGGGGTGATGGAAGAGAGGACTATGGGGTGATGGAAGAGAAGACTATGGGGTGATGTGGGAGAGGACTATGGGGTGATGTGGGAGAGGACTATGGGGTGATGGAAGAGAAGACTATGGGGTGATGTGGGAGAGGACTATGGGGTGATGGAAGAGAGGACTATGGGGTGATGGAAGAGAAGACTATGGGGTGATGGAAGAGAGGACTATGGGGTGATGGAAGAGAGGACTATGGGGTGATATGGGAGAGGACTATGGGGTGATGTGGGAGAGGACTATGGGGTGATGGAAGAGAGGACTATGGGGTGATATGGGAGAGGACTATGGGGTGATGTGGGAGAGGACTATGGGGTGATATGGGAGAGGACTATGGGGTGATGGAAGAGAGGACTATGGGATGATGGAAGAGAGGACTATGGGGTGATGTGGGAGAGGACTATGGGATGATGTGGGAGAGGACTATGGGGTGATGGAAGAGAGGACTATGGGGTGATGGAAGAGAGGACTATGGGGTGATGGAAGAGAAGACTATGGGGTGATGGAAGAGAGGACTATGGGGTGATGTGGGAGAGGACTATGGGGTGATGTGGGAGAGGACTATGGGGTGATGGAAGAGAGGACTATGGGGTGATGGAAGAGAGGACTATGGGGTGATGGAAGAGAGGACTATGGGGTGATGTGGGAGAGGACTATGGGGTGATGTGGGAGAGGACTATGGGGTGATGTGGGAGAGGACTATGGGGTGATGTGGGAGAGGACTATGGGGTGATGGAAGAGAGGACCATGGGGTGATGGAAGGAGGAACTGTAGTCTACAGCAGGGGTCTTCAACGCGGGGGTGAGATTGTTTCAAGATACAATTTTCACAACATTTAAAATCATCGTCGTGTATTTTACCACTGAAAACATATCTTGGACTTGAACTCGTTGCACATAACTCTGAGTTTAGTCAACGTTTCAGCTGCTCCGTCCATCTCGAGCCTCGATCACACAAACAAATATAGTTTCAAAGACAGTCCCTCACTCGCTCCCATGCACTGACTCATCAGATCTAATATTGCATCATCGCAGTAGTTCCTGCATTTAGAAAACAATACAGAGGCACGCATGAGCTGCCAATTAGGAATGTCCTCAGTAAAAATACAGAGCTATGACGGTGACGTGAGCCTGAAACCAAACGTGACGTCAGCTAACGTCCAAGAATAAGACTCATAAACAATGCCGTGTCCTGTACGTCTTTACATGAAATACGGAAATATGGAAAGTACTTTGTGGCTTCACTGCGTTGGATTATTCCTGGATGACAGAGAGTTTTCACAAATGCCACGCTCTAAGGTCAAATGGGAACTTTTGTCGAAAACCTTCAGCATACAAACAACAAAACACCAGACACAAGCAGGACTGTCTGGAACTTTACAAACGGCCAATCAAATCTCTAAAGGTTTTATCGATCCAATCATTGACCACGTTGTCATGAAAGGAACCGACTGTACCACTAGTAAAAAGTAACTTGTTTACCTTAATAAATCCTTTCCATAGTACCTCTGGGGGTAATACAAGTGTTAATGGGATGATTGGGGGGCTAACAGGCTAAGCTAACTGCAGGCTAGCACCACTTAAACAGTATTTACAGCTAAGCTTGAGTGAAAAAAATGATCTCCATTGTGTAATTGGATGATATATCCCTCTCCCCGTCTTGTTTTCTATGTAGTATTTACTCTCATGGACAATGTAAAAAAAACGTAACATGCTACGACACCTGCAGTGGCGCTCATGGCCTCTAGGGGCATGAGGTACTGCTTTAACAACAATGTATCTGCTTCGTCTTCTCTAAGAGGACGTTTACTTGCTGCCGCCTATTGAAAGTGGGACTGCAAGGTTTATCGACATCCAATCGCATTCAAGGTTTTGACGACTGCAATAACCTCTTGGAAGCTAACCTCCGGAAAAGGCCACTGTCCACATAAAACCCAAAGTTTTGAAAGCATTATTGTGTGTTGCTTCATTGTGGGGGAATTTGAGGAAGAATATGTTGTTTGACAAAAGTCTAAAAGTAACAGGACACTTGTTAGGCATTCGTGTTGAGTTCATCTACAGCTAAAATCTGAACCGAGTTGCTAATGACTCCTTCCGTTTTTGCGGCAAAAACGAAGTCAGTAGTTCACATTTGTCTCCACTCTTCTGGCTGATGAACACGCTTGTCAATCCTCCCCAATCCCAGACTACACGTCTTTGTAAAGAATAGGAAACGTCGTGTTCTGGCTGGACAGGCGACTCTATCCATACACTATGTTTTCATATGAATCTGCAATAGTATATAGATTTGTTTAGACAGTAAAGTGATGAGTGTGAACAACAAATTGTGCTCAAGATTTCAACAAAACCCTGTGACCTTTGACCGCCGGTTGCTGTGAATGACATTATTATTAGATGTGGAAAGTGCCCTACAGCCATAAAAGCCAGCTTTGACTTTGACCCTTGACCTGCTCTTGTAAACAGACTGTTGCTATGTACCAGCTGACATGTGGTGTCGCGTGTTAGCATGGTCACATTATCCTTCAGCGTGTTTTAATGGCTACGAGGTGTCAAGTCTGAGCCGCTCACTTTGGGTGCAAAGAGTCAATACTATTTAAAAAAAAATATTATTATCATTTAATTTTATTTATATGATATTTGTGTGCGCCAAGTTGTTCATGGAGCTACTCCCACATAAACAAGGGCCCAGACTTTTACATTATTATTATCATTATCTGGGTCTGTACTTGCGTATGAGTAAAGTGATTTGAAAGTAGCATTTCTCTGATTAAAAACAGCATTAGCATTAGCTCGTCCAACTAGCTTGATCTTACTTCAAGGGCTGGGTACTGTTCTTTTTTTTTGATGCCAGTATTTTATTATTAATTCTTGGTTTTCGATACCGATACCTGGACGATATTTTTTCTGATACCTATACTAAAGTATCTGTCACCCGGAACAATCATAAGATTAGATTAAACTTCATTTTTCCTTGCAGGAAATTTGTCTCAATCAGTAAAGCAGCGCTGAGCCCAAGACAAACATAGTTACAAACAATGTACAATAGGCTACAGCACAGAAAAGAGACCCAGACCATCTACCATCCAGAGTCGGCCTCCCAAGTGGCGTGGCTGGAATTACTTCAAAAGTACAGCCAAAAATACAACACTCACTAACAACTAGGTCAAGAAATGTGTGGGAAAATTGGGGAATCCATTTGGGGGAAATTGGGAGAAATTGTGGCAAAAAATAAGGAAGATTTGTGTTGAAAAAAAAGAAAAAAAATGTGAGGAAAAAAATGGGGAAAATTGGTGGGAAATATTAGTAACACAAGTGGGAAAATTGGGCAAAAATATTTCAAAATGGGGAAAAAATCATGTATTTGAGCTGAAACAACCAGGTCTTGCTTTAATGCAGTGTTGGGGAGTAACTACATATGTTTAGAATACTCATTTTGAGTAACTGTATTCAGTTACTTTCCAAATATCAAGGGAATACATACCAGTATCAATCATTAATTTCTAGCTCCATATTGCACAACATTATTCATATTTAGAGGCAGTTGTGGTGAACAGGTCTGAGCTCATTCTACATATTAGGACATTGCATAGAAAATACATCATTTAAACAGTTTTAAACTCCGTCTAGTCCCTTTAAAGGATTCCTAATGAATGGTAAGTGGGGCTAATACAGGTGTTCCAACAGTCGTAGCCTTTTTTGTAATTATACACCATATTTATACACAAATATACTGACAATCGATGTGAAAGTGTTCTAAAAGTATTAAAAGTAATTAGAATTACAAAGTACATTTCAAGGCAGGTATTCAGTATTCAGTAACTAAACATAATTTGAAAGTGTTCTCCCCAACACTGGCCCCTGGACCAACAGCATCAAAACTTGGATCCAAAGATAGAAGATTTTTTTTCCCATACCTGCTTTCAATAACTTTTTGTGTGGTGTCATTTAACAGTACACAGCCCTATGTCCTACGTCTGAGTCTTTGACCTGGTCTCCTCTGTAGCTTGTTTCCACATCCTGTAGCCACTTTGCCGTACAGACAAATGGTAAGAACGTGCCAAGGAACTAATAAATCCAATTAACGTCCGCATTGTTGGTAAAGCGGGTCTATTTCTGTGGCTGCTTCCGTTGGTATTCCACACATGCTTTGAACCTATTCCCCCGGTCACATATCAATGGCATTAGCTTCGTCACCTTTGCTAGCTGTTGTGCGCTAATGTTAGCCACACCTGCTCCTCGCTGTGTTTTCTCCGGCGCGTCCCCTCCGTCCTTCAAGGGTTGTGTGCGCATTTTCTGAACGCCCACCTAAAAGGCCTTACGTAAATACAGTGGCTACATTGTATATGTGCACATTAAAATAAGACACGTAATACTGTGGTGATGTAGAAAACATTTAACCTCTTAACTCCTTCCATCATTTTTTTTGTTGGGTGTTCAACTCATTTTTGCAACTTTTTTGTCTTTTTTTTTTGTCTTCATTTGTCACACTTTTATATTTTTTGGTCAAATGTTTATCACATTTTTGTAATTTTTTTAAATCACATTTTTGTCCTTTTTTATTGCATTTTTGTCATTTTTTGGTCACATTTCTGTCATTTTTTTTGTCCAATTTTTGTCACTTTTTTGTCAAATTTTTATCACATTTTTGTCACATTTTTTGTCAATTTCTTGTGACATTTTTGTGACATTTTTGCCACTTTTCCATCAATTTTTCGTCACTTTTTTGTCAATGTTTTCTCACTTCTTTGTCACTTTTCCATCATTGTTTTCGTCTCAGTTTTGTTGCTATTTTCACAGCTTTTTTTTCAGAAGCTTTTGGACTGGGGTAAAGCCAAACTGGAGAAAATGTTCTCGGTTCAGGTGGGAGGTAAGGGGTTAAATTGGTGGTGAAATGTTCTACTTACATTGGGCCAATAGAAATCGCTAGTTTTAGTTACTATAATGATTTTTTGCAACAGGAGGGCTGCACCGGGAACATAGGGTATTTTATTATAACATAATGATACTATATCCCTCTGTGGCCCATAGGCGTGGCCATTTAGTGAACAAAAACGCCAAATGCTTCAGCCTGATGTAGTCTCTCACCATGTTTGAAGCTGATCTTAACCTTATCTTTCATTCTTGTTCTAAAAAGCTGGAATAGGCTAAACGGCACGAGCCATCCACATGTTCACTAGAACCATGTTGAGTCTCCAAACAATAATAATGCAAGTCTGCAAATGTGACATGTGGCTTTTGTCACTGTATTGGCCTGATGGTTTTCAGTTACAATAAATATAAGGAAGGAGAAACTTTAGAAGTTAAAACGAGGAGAGGAAAGAGTGACGAGGCTGTCAGGGCCCTGAGATCCATCCATCATTATTGTTTGTGCAAAGGTCTGTCTAACAACCTTTGTATTTCAGTCTGGTTGTGTTCAATTGTTATAAATTATGAGGAAATGTCAAAAATGCAATACAGAACACTTCTTTGTAGCAGCACTGTTGAGGGCCCCCACCCTGCTCTGGGCCCCTTTACCCCCCCCCAGTCCAACGCCCCTGAGTACAACCCTAACATTTCTGCAAAGATGTCATTATACTGTATCTGTTTTGCTACAATATATAATAGTCCGTGTACAGCCTGTATAACAGTGTGATTTTAGAGTCCCACCAATATCCCACCAGCTCAATATGTAGCTATTAATGTGAAGATGTCCAACCTGGGCTCAAAGTGTCAATATTATGTCTTGCCATCAGTATTGGCAGCTCGGTCTTAAACCCCTCGGCCATCGAGTTCACCAGAGCTTCACTGGTCGCCACTGGACGGCCTCTTCCACTCCTCTGTGATGACGTCACGGGCCTGGTGGATGTCAGAGACCTCGTGCTTCTCTAACCTCTGTGCCCCATAGACGCTCCATAAGGTTTAGATCCAGGGACATGCTTGACCTGTCTGTTACTTTTCTCCTCAGCTTCTTGGGCATGGCAGTGCTCGTCTTGGAGGTGTGTTTAGGGTCCTTATTAGGGGTGTAAAATTATGTTGGAAATTTCTTTCACGGGCATTAACAGGAATACATGGGAATAAACAGGGAAACAACTGAAGGTTGCTTCTTTACAGACAGATACAAACTGCTGCATAAGAAAAAGCTGTGTTGTGTGTGCTCGATTTCACAGAAATACATTTTAACACAAAGAAATGAGGCATATAAATTAGGGAAAACAACAAGGAAAAACCCTCATGACCTTTGAATGTTAAATGTGAAGCACTAAAAGTTTTGGTTGTGATTTGGCTCTGTTCGGTGTAAGTACAGAATAAACGATCCTTTATTTGGAAATCACAAAGTTCCGTTTTTTAGATAAGTGGAGAAAAAAAACAATCCAACATAAGGTGTTCAGAGGAGGCAAAATAAATAAATAAAGGAATAAATCAAGGTCAGACCGGTTCAGCTCGCCACGTCTAGTAGATGTGGATAAAGCTGACCGTGGAGTTTACAGTAGCTTTGTTTAGTTTTCAGGTAGTTTGGGTCGATTTCTCTGGGTCGGTTAGTTGGTTCGGCAGTGCCTGGTCACTCCTTGTAAGTGCGACAGATTAATTACAAGCTAACTAGACTGAATCAACATATACAAATATAGTCTGGCCTGCAGTGCTGACTTATATAAAATGTGTATCTTTATGGCAAACATCAGAAGTCATTGTCCACCGTGAAGAATGAGTGGTAGCTTTCATGTGTATATTTTTAGCCTTTGCCCTGTGGGAGTTGAGGCCTTATCCTTTGATCCAAACCAAAACATGCTGCAGATCTGTGTCAAGGGCATGAGGCAGCTGTGGATGACACGTCAATTACAAATGTATTTGTCAGTCTTCACTTTGTTGATGGGTTTGTTTGAGTTGTGTTTGTTTTATTTATTTATTGAAGTAGTTGGTGATAGGACTGACGAGGTGTTTCCTGTCGCTTTGACACGGGCTCTGCGTATAGGTCGACCTAAAGGGCCAAGCCACCCGAAGCTAGCTAGTAGCAGTTGGTGATGCACGTGAAATGTCATATTTACAATATTAAATTCAGAGCATACCTTCACACCTGGACTGTTAGCTCTGGGTTATGGCTGAAAGATCCTGAATGTTTTTGTTTTGTGATACGGAGCTCAGTCATCTTGGTGTAGCTCGGAGTTGAGTCACTGCTCCTTCACATTCTGGAAGGACTATGTCTTTCAGCTTAGACGACTGCCTATTGGCTTGTTGCACGGTGTGGCTATGCTAGTTCCTCTGACCTGGACTTGTGAGCGCCAGTACTTCCTGTCTGTATTCTTTTCCTGGAATAATAATCCTATTTTCTAAAGATTGCGTTGTGGGCAGAGAGTTCCTGATAGATGATCATTTACTGTGTGTTCAAATCTTGATGTAGGAGTTCAGATCGGAGAAGCCTGTGATCATAAAGGATTGATAGTTTGTCTTGAAGCTAAAGGCTAACATGCTATAAAAAAAAAGTTAATAAAAGCACTATTTCCAATTGTATAATGCATGAAATGAATGTTAGCCTTTAGCTTCAAGACAAATTCACTGATCCTTATGAATATAGACGTCTCCTCTATGTAAATATTAACACTGTACAGCAACTCGTTAACCTGCAGGAAGTGATCATCTACCAGGAACTCACTGTCCACCACAGAGTCTTTAGGAAACACGAAGATTCAAACGGGTCTAAGCTCATTTTAATGGAATTTAATACGGACAGGAAGTACTAGCGCCTACAACTTCAGCTCAGGGGAACTAGCGTAGCCACACTGTGCAACAAGCCAATTACCCCTTTTTCACAGGCACTTCCCGGGTCCCGTCCAGCCCAGTGCCAGGTCTTCCCGTGTCGTCGAGTGTTTCCACTGGCCAGACCTGTGTCAGCCAGTTACAAGTTTTGGGACTGAGCTCAACCCATGGGCCAAAGAGCTCTGAACTCATTCTAATGTGACACGAACAGACTGTTGGGCTTTGATTTGTCAGAGCACAGAGGACCGCCTTCACTAAAACAGGCAGGTTATATTAGATTTAATATTTCATAACATCAGATAGCAACTTTATCTGGCGTTAGCTTAACATTAGCACGAGGTCAGCCCTATGTTCCCCGGTACCTATGTTCCCCCACTGCTATTGATTAAGATTAGGCACCAGCCCACTATCCATTACTCATTGACTGCCAATGACGTGTATAGATGTCAATTAGGTTTTTCAATGGGAACAGCTGCAGCAAAGCCTTGAACATGTCTGGTGTTCAAATCTTAGTTGTGCTGCCTAATGCTGCCACCTAGTGACTCAATAAAAGAACTACAAGTTCTTTTATTGAGTCATGGCAGCATTGCTCTTTCATTTTCTCAGCTTTTTGGTCAGAAAACAGAATTTTGGGTGATTCCACCTATTTTCTACGGACGATTACTAAAGAATGGAAAGAGGTACAAACAAACTTTTTTTTAGATGAAAGAAGAGAGTCTAATCTTTCTTTTGGAGGGTTTTGTGTTGACATAGACCTAGACCTACATTTTCTGTGGGTCTTGAAAAAACAGTCAAAATCCTGAAAAACCTCTGGCAGTGGGGAGCTCTCTGATTTGAAAATGAATGGCAGTCAGTGAGTTAAAGAGGGGGTATTATGCTTTTTTCAATCACATAGCACCAGTCTATATCACACTACAATGATGACCAAACCTTCTGTTGGTCTGTAAATGCAGTAAATTAGAATAACTGCCATGTATAAAATGTCTCTCTCAAAATGGCTGTAGTGAATGTCTTGAAATAGGCCTCTGTCTCTTTAAGAACCTCTGAGCCTTTCCGACACGCCCCCTCCACACGCTGTCTGTGGCATCAGTGGGGAGGGGGTTCTGCTGAGGAGCAGTGGTTGGTTACTCGGCTGGTGACGAAAGCTCGGAGGCGTCTCCAGGAGGTGGGGGCGTTCCTAGGAGGACTCAGGCAAACCTATCCCTAAAATGGCCGCCATCAGAGTTTTTACAGTTACTCAAAAATACGTGAATGTGCCAAGGCAACACTTCAGGCATGTTTTTAATGAGGGAATGACATAATAACATGACGTAAAGCTTGAAAACGTCGATTTCGCAAAATACCCCTCCCCTTTAAGGTTAGTGGCTAGGGCAGCGTCAGGGTTAAGCTGATATATTTATGACGTTTTACTCATGACTTGTGATCTGTTGATGTACCAACTCGCCTACGAGTAAAAAAATCACACCCAGAGAACATAGGTACGCACCCCATTAGCACTTACCTTTGTTCGTCTTTAGCTGCTTCTGTTCTCCTGTTTTTGTCTTGGCACAAACCCCGTCAAAATGCAGTATATGTCCACAGTGTTCTAATCACGGCCCACAAATCCTTCATCGCGGTTCTGTTGTTCCTTCTGTGTGTCAAGGCCGTGAACGCAGCTGCCGGCGGATTAGCGAGAGGAGATATCAGCAATATAGTGCATAGATAATGTTCTTCTTTGGCGATTTAAGAGTTACCTTCAGCTTTGTAAAAGAAGAAAAAAAAACATCACCACATGGGCTCAATTTGGGGATCCCTTTGTGAACTTTGTTGTGCCGTGAGAAGTCTAGTGTGTGTCTAGTGTCTAGCAACCATTGAATTTCAGCCTGGTTGTGTTCAATTCTGATCGATTATGAGAAAATGTAGAAATTGCAATACAGTACACTTCTATATAGCAGCACTGTTGAGGATGTCAAGGGTAAGGTGTGAAAAAGTAGCTTGGACTGAAGACTTTTAAGTTTTGTTTCGGAAGAATCAAGTGGGCAGTTCTCTTCACTCAAATCCCTTGTGTTCCAGGAGCTTCGGAGACTGAGCGCAGACTGCACAAGAAGCTGTTTGAGAACTACAACATGAAGGTGCGTCCAGCGCGGCAGTGGCAGGAGAGGGTCATGGTCAGGGTGGGCATGACCTTGTCCCAACTCGTCAGCCTGGTGAGAGCACCTTTAACTGCACAGCCCGACTGCTGGGTCTGTTAAAGCTTATAGAGTGATATGCAAATATATCCACAAAGCCAGGATTCCCATCCATGAACAGATGGTTAGTGCTTGGACAATGGCAGGAAGAGATCTGGAAGATAACGTTTTGGTTCTTGTTTGCGTCTCATTCCAGAACGAGAAAAATGAAGAGATGACGACCAACGTGTTCATGAACATGGTACGGATTGTTTGACACGTTTGGTAAGTACTGTGTGACGCTGGAACTATTCTAACTTGCCAGTACTTTTTCCGTCATCGTTCTCAGGCGTGGACAGACTACCGGTTGTCGTGGAACCCCAAGGACTATGACAACATTGACGTTTTGCGAATTCCTCCGAATAAAGTGTGGAGACCAGACATCTACCTCATAAACAAGTGAGTCGTCTCTCAAACTAACGCATTGGGCTGGGGAACAACCGTGGTTTGGATGGACATGAAAGTGGGAGGGCGCCCTCGACTTGTTAAGGACCACCTATTTTGATGTACTCTCGCCTGGCTAAATTAAACAGTAACCTCTCTATATTAAAATTACTATTAAAACAACATACTTTGTCCAAATTGCTTATGTGAACCATCATTGGAATCAGAACAAAAAGTAGCTTATATGTACATTTAGAAGGACATAGCACAGGACATAGCTCATAGCACACAGTCCACATAGAGTACAGTTGTAACCTTACTGGTACTCAGAATGTGTGCAAAATGTCAGAAGTCTAGGTCCAAATATGTTGGATTTGTAGCCTTTTTAGTGTTTTGGTGCTATATCTCATTAGCATTGTGCACAAACCTCTCCAAAGTGCCAAATGTTATAAAAGCAAAAATATTTTCACAAATGTGTCAAACAAAGTGCAGCAGTAACAACTAACCTCCAAAAAATGGGCTAAATCAAAGCAAAATGCAGTGGGTATTTTTTTTCTCATATTTATCTCAGTGCACAAAGGTGCGTCAGTCACACCCTTCCCCCGAAACAAAATGGCCGCCGTGTTTACTCAGAAAAGAGCTTTTACACATCTTCATTCACTGTTGATCTGGACTATGGCAGATTGTTGGACAGAGACAATGGACCTTTACTCAGATGTACCACTGTCCACTGTGAAATCAATGGCCCTGTGGACATTTTAGACAAGTGTGTGCCTAAATGCTAATGTGGCTAACATGTGGCTAATATTTAGCTAACGTGTGGCTAACATGTGGCTAGCATGTGCTTCTGGCATGCACTGAGCACTGCCAGCACAAACATCAATGGATTTCTTTGGGAAATGGCTCGTTTTGAAGAGAATAGTCATTAGGAAAAAGGGAACAGAAGTGGAATTGCCTAAAAGTTTGTTCCCAAGAAGATTTTCTCATTTGTGGAGTAATTTTAGATCATTTCTGACCGTTAAAGTTGATAGTAATGAGCCAAATTTTCCCAAAAGAGTTTTTTGTTGAAATTTTTGTTGAATTATATTTTACTTGATTATTTTGGACCACAAATAATATAATATGGATAAGGCGTGCTTAATTTTAATGCTCGATTTGCATATTTTTTTTATTTTTCTGTCCTTAATTAATGTTTTGATGTATGTGATGGTGTTCCATGACTGGAATAGATGTTTTGGGGAGAAGTGCCTGTTTAAAAATCTGTGCCACATGTCTATATTGGTCGAAATGTAATTTGCCTAAATACTGTATGCAACTGGAGTCAGTTCAGTTAAAGGAGATTGAGCAATTAAGGGAATGCAGCAAGAGCTCACTGACATCAGCACTGCTTGAAGTACTTGTCTCCGCCGACCCACTTGTTTCCCAAAGCAACGCCCTCAGGCTGCCGACGAAAGCACAAGCACAAAGTTGTTTTTGCATAAGATCAAAGCCTCGCTTCGACCAAGACTGTCCTTGCGCCAGACACAAGATCTGACCCATTGACCTTTCCCATCTTTTGAACAAGCCACAGCTCAGCCATTAGTCCTGCCGTGTTGAATCGCTGGTCAATGGCGCTTTCACATTGATTTCTTCGATGTTTCTTGGCTCCTTGTGCAGCAACGACGGTCAGTTCGATGTGGCTCTGTATGTGAACGTCCTGGTCTACAGTGATGGTACAGTCAACTGGCTCCCCCCGGCCATCTACCGCAGCAGCTGCTCCATAGAGGTACACGCAGACACACACATCACTTCTCAACAGTACATTTGAATATATTTGTCCTACAGGTGGCATACTTCCCGTTCGACTGGCAGAACTGCAGCATGATCTTTCGCTCGTACACGTACGACGCCTCGGAGGTGGAACTGCAGTACTTCTTGGATGAGGAGAGCAACGAGATCCAAGAGATTGTGATCGATGAGAATGCCTTCACTGGTATGAGTTATTTATAGGAATAGATACATTGGTTACAAACATGGCCACCCATTGATTTCAATAATCCAAGCTCAGTGGTGTTCTCTAGTTCTGGTGGTATCTTTTAAGGTGGTTCTGTGTTGACTGTGGCGTGTCTATGTGTCCCCAGAAAATGGCGAGTGGGCCATCTGCCACAAGCCGTCGCGGAAGAACGTGAAGGAGAACCTGTATGAGGACATCACCTTCTACCTGATCATCGAAAGGAAGCCGCTCTTCTACATCATCAACATCATCGTGCCCTGCATCCTCACCAGTGTGCTGGCCATCTTTGTCTTCTACCTACCCCCGGGAGCAGGTCAGGCAGCCTTTTAAATGTACACAATCGAACTGGGCAGGCCTGTGGACGCCAATAGGGCTGAAAAAGTATTTGCTGCTGCTGCTGTGGTATTGAAAATGCTGGGACGTTTTCCTTCAGCTAGACGTTTTTCTCTCTTGTTTGTGCATTTGCAACTCGACTCAACATTGACCAAGCACGTATTTCAGAAGTGAGGAATCGCAGCTCTACTCAGCAATATCCATTCACTCGCTTTGGACCTGGCCTTAAGAAAACATCGCTATAGTCGGCCCCAAAACCTCAAAGCTAAAGTGCCTCTCACAAAACAGACCAACAACAACAACAAAATCGCACCACTGGTTGACGTGAATGTAAAATATGAAAAAAACGTATGATGGTGAATAAAGCACTGCCCTGTTTCTGACATGAGTGGAGCTTCGTAGTGATCGTGCTGTTTATGAGACGTGTCGATGTCAAGCGTATATTAAGAGAAGTAGTTACTGGAGCCTCTAGCCTCTCCATGCACATTACATTACTGCTCTGTCTGATCCCGTCAGATCTCGAAGCTGAGCAGGGAAGGGCTGGTACTTGGATGGGAGACACAAGGAATAGCTATGGCCACAAACGTAGCTTACCAAAATGGAAGCAATATATGCAATTTCTCCATCTGTGAGATCAATAAAGTACCATCTTATCTTTATAAGAGGAGTGCAAAGGCCTCTGCCAAATGAATGGCCACAATACCTAGCACACATGTTCTGGTATTTGTAACGATGAAGGCAGGGAAACGTGCTGTCCCACTGCCAGGGACCATGGGCAGTCCTGCTTCATGTATGTGTGACAACATGGGTTAGGGTTATACGCATGGTTCTTGAGCTTCTGTTTAGTGATATTTGGCAGTCCGTCCAACAAAAAACCTCAGTTTGGTACTACCATCGCCATGTACCACTGACATGGTTAAGGTCAAAGTTTATTTATAAAGCACATTTAAAATACAGTTGACACTGCCCAAAGTGCTGTACATGTTTCAGTGAGAGACAAATATATATATATATATATATATATATATATACATACACACAGTACAAAATAACAACATGGAATGCTCAACTCAGCTTGTTTTAAAAGCCAATGTGTAGAGGCGTGTTTTTAAGAGTGACTTAAAACTCTCAATGGATGAGGCTGATCGAATGCTCAAAGGGAGCTCGTTCCAAATTTTGGGTCAGCGACTGCAAACGCTCTGTCACCTCGGGTTTTTTTCTTAGAGCGGGGACAGGTTAAAAGCTGTTGGTCACATGACCGCAGGGCTCTCACAGGAGAATACAAAGTCAACATTTCAGACAGATACTCTGGAGCCAGGCCATTCAGTGATTTAAAAACCAACAATAGGATTTTAAATTCAGGATGAAGGGCATCGGGAGCCAATGAAGAGACTGTAGTACAGGAGTGATGTGGTCATAGCGCCTGATGCCTGTTAAGAGGCGTGCAGCTGCGTTCTGTACGAGTTGCAAACGACGAATGGATGCAGCATCAAGACCGTGGTACAGAGAATTGCAATAGTCCAGACGTGTAGAAATGAACATGTACAATAGGATTGTCTCTGGGGCAACGGCTCATCTGAAGGAGATTCTGGAACAGAATGATGCAGCAGTGTTTGGAGAGTAAAAAGGGGCAAAAATGACAATTAGGCCTAAAGATGACACAGGTAATTATGCTAGGAGGTTGACTATTTTGGAGACGTCTCCAGGAATTCTCTATAGCTCTCCAGCCAAATTTCGCTCCAAATTTTAGCTTTTTAGCTTTCTACGGAAGCTTGATTAGCCTACTTTCTTACCAAAACATCTGACTCTCTAAAGAAGGTCAGAAGAGGATCAGCAGAGTATAGTTTTGTTAACTGTTCCTGCTGTAAATGTGTCAATGTTTTTGAGAAGTTTGTTCAAATCAGTTGGCGGTTCAGGGCAGTTAATATTGTTATTATTTTCCACTCCCTTTTCTCAATAGTGTAAAACTGTAACAGGAATTTGTTTTCTTTGTGATGAAAGTTCAAGTATTGGGGCGTACTACATGCGATGGTATATTGCTTTATAACTTGGTCCAAACCAACACTGCATTAGAGCCGCTCCAAAGATGTGGATGCATGTTGGACACCCCAAGACTTTGCTGTCACACGAAAGTGGATTTCTGTACAATGAACTCACAGTATCTCTGTTGTTCGCGTTCAGGAGAGAAGATGACCCTGTCCATCTCCGTCCTCATCGCCCTGACCGTCTTCATGCTGCTGCTGGCTGACAGAGTCCCGGAGACCTCCCTGGGAATCCCCATCATCGTCAACTATGTGATGTTCACCATGATCCTGGTCACCTTCTCTGTCATCCTCAGCGTGGTGGTGCTCAACCTGCACCACAGGACACCCAGCACGCACATCATGCCTGCCTGGGTCCGCTCGGTGAGGACCTGCAATGCATTCTCTACAACACAGAACACTCAACAGAATACTAATTCATTTGGTTTTACCATGTTCAAAATCATTGTAATAAAAGGTCTAATTTGCTCCTAAGTATAATTTGCTCCTGTAATATTTTCCTGCATCCAGCAATAATAATAATAATAATAAAAATGCATTGTCTTATATAGCTCTTTTCCAGACGCTCAAAGCCGCTTTACAATTGTGTGCATTATTGATTCACTCCATACTTAGTGGTGGTAGGTGGGCAACCAGTCTACACCATCAGCAACCACCACCACCACCACCCACTCACTCACTTACAGCATTCACATTCCTGCTTAGCTTCCAAGCTGATGAGATCAGGCAGAGGAAAAACATTTGGTATTGTCATAATTTCTTTTTATTGACAAAATGCGGCTTAATATCCAATACTAACTGATACATGAAAACGAATGTAAGCGGCTAGGCTAAGCTAAGCCATGGGAGTAGATGTGCTGCTAAGCAACACTAGCAAATTCTACAGGTGCGCAATTTCTTTGAATTAGCAACTATTGGAAGTGCCATGGCGTCTGCTCATACGTTGCCTCTCTAATTTACCCTGAGCTCCTTCCGCGGCCCCACATCACCAAGCAGACACCTCATAACCTCCCTAAAAAGATTGATCGATTTTTTCCAAATGGTTAAAACCATCCTGCACCAGGTCGGGTACCCGTGGGTATCCGCAAAAGTTGCTGAAACGGGCGGATTTTACCCATGGGTTTGCAGGTGGGTAGTGATAACACGTGGACGGGGCGGCGGGTAGCTACTATCCGCACAATATTTAATCTATCATTATGTTGTCTACAGACCTAACCACACGGCTCGCACTGTTGCTTCTAAGACATGAACGAAAACTGTTTCCTGACTCTTTGTGCTTTGGTGACAGTGGAATAGTTTTACCAGCAAACATTTCTTTGACACTTGAGGCAGATCTCGCCTCTTTCATCTCTTCCATTCCTGAATATTGTTTCACTATGTTTGGGTTTGGAGTGTGCAGGAGCCTGCCTGTCTGTCTATCGATCATACCATGATAAATCCAGTGCATCCTTTATTTTTGATCGCGCCCATGTTTCCATAAGTGAAGCGTCTGATTCCTCTGATCCGATTGCCTGGGCTTGGGAAAGGCATTTCAAAGCACAGCTGCTTGACATGAAGATTCCCTCTTTCCAGACGCTGTTTCCGTTTCACTCGTGTCTCTATGGTGTAGTAGGGGTGGTTATGTTGTTCCAAATTCAGATGATCAATACATTGTTGGCGATTGTGTGTTTTTACTCCTTCTGCCTCCACGGATTTAACTCTGATATAATCACGGGTTTACGGGCGGGTAGGTGCCGTAGCTGGGCGGGTAGCGGGATGGGTGTGGGTCTCCAAAAACTGACCCGTGCACGACTCTGATCGCGTGAAGATAAAAATGCAATCATTTCCTTTCGCAGGCGTTCATAGACTTCCTGCCAAAGTACATCGGCATGACGCGCCCGGAGCAGGAGGAGTCGGCGGAGGAGGGGAAGGAGGAGGAGTCTGGGGAGGACACGCCCATGAGGAGCTACAACGGCCGCCAGCCCGGAGGAGAGTACTTCTTCAGGAAGATCAACCCCGACCTGGTGTTGCCCTGGAGAGGCAGGTCAGGAGACACTTACTGTACATCTTTTTTTACTTTTAGTTACTTTGTACCCACACCCCCTGGAGCCGAGCGGGCCCTGTGCGTCGCTCATCCCACTTTAGTCGCCTCGCAGTCCGCCGGTCCGCAGTCGCCAGCCCCTAAGCCCGTGTTTAGATTGGGCATTAGAGGGTAATCCCAGCCCAGAGAGGAGCATGGACAGATGAACACATGGCGGGCTGGAGTGTTTCTACGAGGAGCAGTGCCAGGGCCCACTTGGAAGCCAGCTGCCGCCCCCCCGGAGAACAGCTCTGTTTTAGGGGGGGGAGAGAGGGCATAGAGTTTAGTGGTTTTACTGCTGGAGATAAAGAGGATCTGGGCCTGTATGTTTTATGGATTCAGACATGTACAGGCGCATTACAGGGGTGTGTTTACAGCTCTGGTAATATGTGGAACCAGAGGAGTTAACCGCGGGAAATGACTGCTCCCAAAGACTGGCGTTGTGTCAATAAGTTCTGCTCAAACGTATGCATTGTAATATTTCAAAATAGAGCATCTAATCTGGAGAAGTATAAGTAAGTAAGTAATCTTTATTTATATAGCACCTTTCACAGGCAAAGGCCATTAAGTGCTTCACAACACAGCAAAAGCAGAAATTACATACAATTTAAAAAGGGGTCAAAACAACACAGAAATCATAGCAGCCCAAAAGTAGCTAATTAAAAGCTTGAACAAATAAATGTGTCTTAAGTTCGCTTTTGAAAGAATCAACAGAGTCAATAGAGAGCAAAGAGGGCGGAAGATCATTCCAGAGCGTGGGAGCAACAGCCTGGAAGGATCGGTCGCCTCTAGTACGAAAACTCGTACGTGGAACCTTTAGCAGGTTCTGATCCACAGACCTCAGAGCCTCACAGGGGTGTAAGGCTGGATCAGAGCACTGATATAAGAAGGAGCCTGACCATGCACGGCTCTGAAGGCTAGAACCAGAATTTTAAACTTGATCCTATAGGACACTGGCAGCCAATGAAGCTGTTTTAAAATAGGGGATATGTGGGTCCTCCTGTTTGTGCGGGTCAGAATTCTCGCTGCAGAATTTTGCACTAATTGCAGTCGAGAGAGCTCCTTCTTGTTAAGACATGAAAACAAACCGTTACAGTCGTCTAAACGTGAAGACACAAATGCATGGATGATAAGTTCCAAATCATTACGTGAGACCATATTCCTAAGTTTAGAAATGTTCCTTAGTTGAAAGAAGCAGTTCCTGGTTAGCTGCTCACAGAGCTGCACTAATGACATGTCTTTGTCAAAAATAACTCCCAAGTTACGAAGGCTTGGTTTCGCAGACTGGCCTAAGTCACCCAGGAACTGTTTAATCCCTGGAATTGAATCATCAGGTGCGATTACCAGGGTTTCCGTTTTGCCTGCATTTAGCTGCAAAGAGTTATCGCTGAGCCATTGTTTTATTTCCACTAGACAATGGAGCAGAGAGTTTAACTTCTGGATTTCAGACGGTTTAAAGGAACAGTAAAGCTGGACATCATCAGCAAATAGGTGGAAAGAAACATCACTGAACCTTTTGATGATCTTTCCCAAAGGGATCAAGTACAACAAAAATAAGACGGGACCTAAAACGGACCCTTGAGGCACTCCACACAACAAACCCACAGACTCAGGCATTATTTGGTTAGCTGCAACACTAAAGCTACGCCCCGATAAATATGAGGAGAACCACTGTAGAACTGACCCCGACAGTCCTACTTGATCCCTCAGTCTTTTCAGGAGAACCTGATGGTCAACGGTGTCGAAGGCTGAGGACAGATCCAAGAGAACTAGAACAGTGTGTTTCCCAGAGTCAGCAGACATCATAATGTCGCTGGACACTTTCAGCAAGGCCGTTTCCGTAGAGTGTTGTTTACGGAAGCCTGACTGAAATGGCTCGTGGATGTTGTTTTGATCCAGGAAGAATGTAAGTATCATATTTGCTACATGTGTTAGCAATTTTTTAAAAACCAATGTAAAATTACTAACTTCCTTATCATATCCGGCTTTTCTAATTGGTTTACACACTTGTCAATCATGGCCATCGGGAATTCGAAGACATCCCCCCCCCTGATCTTAGATACACGACTTTCTAAAGAATAGGCAAGGCGTGTATTCTGGCGACACAGCTGAGAATCCATGTGTGGTTCGATCTTTGGTTACTCCCTTTTCACTCCAAATCAAATATTCAGTAGGAGGAAAAAGTAAGTAAGTAAACCGTTTGGAATTTGTCACATTTCTGCCTAAATTGGTCACTAAGTATGGTCTGATCTTCATCAAAATCACAGGAATGAATAAACAGTGTCTGCTTTAACGAATACCACCCAAAATGTGATCATATTTTTATTGGCCATAAAGGAATAAGCAAGGAGAATGCAGGGGAAGAAATTTTGCAGAAAGACCTGAGAAATTCACAACAGTGTGGAATAAGTAAGTGAACCCCTGTATTAAATATCTGCTGATCCTTCTTTTGCAGCAATATCTGCTTTTCTGTAGTTGGAGATTAGACGCTCACAACGATCAGGATGAATCTCGGACCATTTCAGCGAGATTCAGGTGGTGTACTAACTTATTCGTCCCTGTCCTGTGAATGTTTACATGTTATGGCCAGTAAAAAATATGATCAAATGTAAATGTTTGGATGGTATTGGTTTAAGCAGACACTGTTTATTCATTCTTATGATTTTAATAAAGATCAGACCACATTTAGTGACCAATTTAGGCAAAAATGTGATGGTGTACTCACTTTTTCCTCCCACTGTAAGTACCTATAGACACCAAATCCATGAATCAAAAATAGATCTTCGTTTGTTTGATAATTTTTTTTGGTATATAGCCTATTTCACATAACATGATCAGCCGATTGAATCTGTGTATTTTGTATACCAAAATACTAATACTATGGTAAATGGTCTCAACTTATATAGCGCTTTTCCACCTACATTAGGCACTCAAAGCGCTTTACAGCAAGGATCCAGTCACCCATTCATACTCTCATTCATACAGCAGTGTACGCAGACACTGGGGGCAATGTGGGTGAAGTGTCTTGCCCAAGGACACAACGACAATGTGCACTGTCAGGAGGTGGGATTCGAACCCCCGACCTTCCGATCATGAGACGACCCTCTCTACCATCTGTGCCACTGTCGCCCCACTATATACTATAATAGTCTCCCCAGTGTCCCCCTAACTGTGTGGACAGACAGGCACCAGGACGACTATAAAGTCACTTCAGCCACATTTGGCCGAGGGGTTAAAAATTGACCTGATTGAGCAAAATCAATGTGATTTTTGGATTCAGCTCATCACAATAGTCTTACTATTACCTACCGGTACTTCCGTTTTGTGTGTATTTTCTGGAAAATGACCAGTGAGCACAAATAAAACTATATATTTTAAATGTTGCCAAGATTTGCTCAAAGGGGCTAGATCCAAGTTACGTGTAACTGCAGCTTCTATATTAAGCTCCTGCATGACGGCACTTCGGACCCAAATTAACAACATTCTGAGTGACAGGGCAGGATTTTAGAGGCAGTTGTGGTGAACAGGTCTGAGCTCATTCTACACATTAGGACATGGCTGGAACATGTAGGGGGAAGAAAATACATAATTTTAACATTTTTAAACTCCGTATAGTCCCTTTAAGCATTACTGAGTAATAAGAAACTCATTTAGCTCAATAAGCCCAGTCAGTAACACTGAGTTTTTGAAGATGGTCGGATGACTATCCAAACGTGCTTGTTTGACATTTGTATTTGTTATTGAACAAATAAGGGCATGTTAATGAACATACATGTGACTCATGCATGTAAATACGCCACGCCGGATTGTAATTTGCATCCGTTGTCCCACACTCGCACTCTCACACACACTCTCATTCATCCTGGTCTGTTGTACATGTTTTTAGTGGTGGAGGAAACCTACGCAGACACGGGGAGAACATGCAAACTCCACACTGGTGGGAATCGAACTTGGGACCTTTTAGCTGTGAAGCACAAGCGCTACCGTGCCTCCTCATCATCAACATCAAATCTAGAGCCGGTCCAGCTGATTTAGTGTTTACAGTGTTGGGAAGTAACTGAATACATTCACTGTATTCAGGTACAGTTACTCTTTCATTCAAGAGTATTTAGAAAACAAGTACTTTCCAAAAATACATCACAGTACTCAATTATAACATGTTCACAATCATTTTCGTAATCGTAACATTAAACAGAAACCACTGGGGAAAGGTTAAGCTAAGTATTCAGAATGCAGTACTCTGATTGGACAAAGTGATGGGATACGTTAAATACATTTTAAAGTGAGTATTCACTATTCTGTGCCTAAATACAATGTCAAAGTATTCTCCCCAACACTGAGTTGTGGAACATACGTGTCTTGGAGGTGGACATCATTGACCACAAGATGGCAGCTCTGCACTGTCCCTGTGGAAATACAGTGGCTGAAGCAACACTGGCATTTCAGGACAACATGGTGTTCTGGGAAATCTGTCAGTAAAACAGGTGTATTACAGTAACTGAAGGTTTTACAAAAGATGCTCATCTGGTCTGGATTTTTTTTTTCTTTCTTTTTTTTTTAGAGTTGAATACATTTCAACTCGCAACCAAGAGGCTTTTATTGAGTTGTTGGAAAGTTTCGAGAGGAAGCATCAATAAATCACATAAGATTTTACTATTAGTGTTGAGGCTGACAAGCTGTTGGCAAATGTGCTGTTGGTGGTGGAGTTATGATCAGGGGCGTCGGACTGGGGGGGTAAAGGGTGCTGAGTACCCAGGGCCCAGAGCAGGGTGGGGGCCCTAACAAGTCCTGCAAAAAGTGTTCTGTATTGTACTTTCTATGTTTCCTCATAATTGATTCTATAAGAATTGAACACAACCAGGCTGAAATACAACGGCTGCTAGACAGAATTAATGATGGATGAATTTAAAAATGTGCCAAATGGTTCAGCCGGCTTCAAATATGGTGCAAGACTAAAAAGCTCATTAATGGCTCGGTTCTTGAGCTTTTTTGTTCATGAGACAACATCTAGTATAATATTTCTTTTTTGCAAAATAGCATTTTAATGCCTACTTTAAAGTCACACATTTGTTATTCCCAGCCCAAATATCCTCTGTCCCTGGTGCAGACGTCCTGTTTAATGTGGTCTGATAATAATCATTATGCTGCAGAATATTCCACCACCAATTTAAATATCTATATCACTACCGGGATTGAAGGTTATTCAATTTCTGTAACTGAAGCCGATCCAGATGAAATTTCAAGTAAAACATCGAGTACACAACAAACAAAAACAAAACAGTGAACTAAGTATCCAGGACTAATCTAGATTTTTAGGTCGTTGTGTATAATAAAGTTGTAATAGAACATAAATCAACTGCACTGTCAAACCACTGCTATGTGGTTAAAGAACAAGAAACATGAGGGGGGTCCAAAAAGATAGTTTGTACCTAGGGCCCAGAATTTGGTGCTACGCCCCTGGTTATGATCAAAAGTGCACTCTCTCTGGGGTCTGTATTGTGTACATTGTGTTGCTGTAAGGCCTACGACCCTCTGAAATGCATGTGATTCTAGAGTTTATAGAGTAAACTGTGTAAACTTGCAATGCCCACGTGTCTCCTGCTGTGTGGCTTGTTGCTCCTGTGTGAGCCGTCACCACCACACGCCCGTCCAGAGCATTCGGGGACGTTCGGTAAACTCATCATTCGGACGTGGACAGGGCTCGTGTATGTGTGAATGTACAGCCTCTAAACAGTAACACAACATTTAACTCTGACGCTCTCCACTCACAGAAACACATCACCCTTAGCACTGGCACGCCAAGACTCATGTATGGGAAGGTCATGTGTCAGAGTGGAGGCCACAGGTGATGAAAAGGAAAGAAACAGTGACCAGGGGCGTCTGGTTCTGAAAGTTAATCTCTAAAACCCTGCCTTAACCCAGTGCATTTTGTCCAATTCAGCTTTACCCAAATCTTAAAGTTGACAGCCTATAGGCCAGTGTAACGCCTCATTTGAAAGACTTACAAAACTGGATCTTTATCTATGTGCTGTTGCCGCGTTGTCGTCGCTCTTTTCTGTTACTCTTTTGTTGCTCTTTTGTGGCTTTGTTGTTGCATTATTCATCACTTTTTAAGAAGCTTTTAGATTTGGGTAAAGCCAAACTGGCGAAAATGCACTTGGTTAAGGTGGGGATTAAGAGGTTAAAATCTTTACGCCTAATTATTCAGGGGTGGTGAACACGCCAAATGGGGCTCTTGGCCAATCAGAGTGCGGTACAATTTTAAAGGAAATAGTCAAGTTAGATTAAGTTGTACTTTATTCATCTCTGTAGAGAAATTTGCTCTCTGCATTTGACCCATCCTCAGTGTCGCTGGGCATGGGCTGGCCCTCAGGGACCCGTCTCCATGATGTGGAGCCCGGCTGGTGGTCAGAAACACCTGGCGGGAGGATAAACCTATTGCACATGTTTTTACCACTAACCTAATCTGACACGGGGAGAACTTCAAACTCCACACAGAAAGGCGTCCAGGTGGGAATTGAATCCGGGATCTTTGAGCTGTGAGGCACAAGCGCTAACCGCTGCGCCACCATGCTGAGTCTTTTGTATAGTAAATGAACATTGTTGTTCAGTTTTGTGGTTGTTGATTGCAAATATTTTAGTAGAAGTATTGATAAAAGTCGCTCAGTTATTGGTATTGGAAACCAAGTATCATTTTGTTTTTCATTTCTTGGCTTGATTATAGTTGTTGTTTTGTGTTGGGAGCTGGTCATGGATAAAAAACTGCTAAGTTTCTCTTTTAAAGGAATAGGCCACCGTTTTTACATACTGAGATATGTTCTTACCTTAGCTTTGACGAGTTCTTTAGGACCTGTCTGATCTTCACCCGTGCCTTCAGTCACGTAAACTCAGCGCAGACGGCGTTAGCATTTAGCCTCTCCCCCTCTCCACTATAGCTCCAAAACAGGTCAAGATAGAAGCTACCAAGCTCTTCCACGTTTTCCCTATTTAAATATGGTTACGTGAAGTGTTCCACTACAAAGTGTAATTACACAAAATTAAACAATGTGGATTTTCTAAGCGGATAAAAGGGGGAACTATATTGTAAGGCGTAATAATACCAGGAGTAGTTCGAAATCCACGCAGGAATCTTCACTTTACTGTGCAGTAATCTTCACTTTACTGTGCGGATGCCAAATTACTCCTGGTATTATTACGCCTTACAATATAGTTCCCCCTTTTATCCGCTTAGAAAATCCACATTGTTTAATTGTGTGTAATTATACTTTGTAGTGGAACACTTCACGTAACCATATTTAAATAGGGAAAACGTGGAAGAGCTTGGTAGCTTCTATCTTGACCAGTTTTGGAGCTATAGTGGAGAGAGGGAGAGGCTAAATGCTAACGCCGTCTGCGCTGTGTTTACGTGATTGAAGGCACGGGTGAAGATCAGACAGGTCCTAAAGAACTCGTCAAAGCTCAGGTAAGAACATATCTCAGTATGTAAAAACGGTGGCCTATTCCTTTAAAGCTGTATCAGGAAAAAAAAAAGAAGAGCCATGTGGGAGCCAAAAGCTGATCCAAATGCTCCGGTTCACCAGAAAGAGCGGGAAAATCCCATCGCTACATGCTAATGCTAATGAGACACAGAGAGAGAGCAGAGGGCAGTGGTGGGACTGAGTAAAACACAAAGGATTTGTTTTTCAAAATGTTGAGAGTAGCTTTTATATTAAAGGTCGGTGACACCGGGACAAGTCTTTAAATAATCCATCTGTGGTTCATCATTGCAGCCGACAAAGCGAAACGTCCTATACTTGCTAAAACCACTGAATAACAAAAACAATTGGTGGTTTTGTTTTTTTCCCCTGTGGGACCGTCAATGTCCCCGTTTGCTTAGCTGAATATCGGCCTGGGATTGTTTTTGTGCACTACTGTGGTTGTTTACTGTCAGCACGGGGTAATGGCCGCTCTCCCACTCCGTTGGACTGGGCTCTGTCTGGGGCAGCAGACTGACCGAGCCGCGCCAAGTCATTGTGCATTAGCCCAAGTAGAAACCGGTCCACTTCCCCCCCGCTCTGGGATCTCTTTCATCCTGATTATACACGTCAATCTGGAAGTTTTATTTCACATTAAGAGAGGAGACACGGTTAATGAAGTTACAATGTTCCTTCATCATTAAAACTATGGTGTTATTACATTCACACAGATTTAAGTCATTAGCCAAATTTGGTATTTTATTGACAAAACTGTAACATCTGGAAAACACTATAGATGGGAGCAACATCTGGGAACTTTTGTTGTGTATGTGGGAATAGGGATTATTTCTGGTTCTTAGTTTATCGATTGTTCCTAGCTCTGTCAGGGCTCATTTTTGAGGATGCAGCTCCCCCTGGTGGCTGTGTATTATGCACTTTGTGATGTCTTTAACTGGTAAATATTGAGACTTATTAAAGCGTTAGGTCTAATTCATGATTCTCAGGGTCTTAAAGGGACTATACAGAGTTTAAAAATGTCAAAATTATGAATTTTCCTCCCCCTACATGTTCCAGCCATGTTCTAATGTGTAGAATGAGCTCAGACCTGTTCACCACAACTGCCTCTAAAATCCTGCACCGTCACTCAGAAACGTGTTACTTGGGTCCGAAGTGCCGTCATGCACGAGCTTAATATAGAAGCTGCAGCTACATGTATGACCTGAGGTGGCAGTAGTGAGTATACAATGGTGAACTTGCGTCTAGCCCCTTTAACCCCTTAACTCCCACCTGAACGGATCCCATTTTCTCCACTTTGGCTTTACCCTAATCAAAAAGCTTCTTGGGGAAAAAAGCACCAGAACAGCCACAAAAAATGAGAAGAAAACAAGGATGTAAACGCAACAAAATGTGACAAAAACTCAACAAAAATATGACAAAAATTCAACAAAAATGTGACAAAAATTCAACAAAAATGTGACAAAAACTCAACAAAAATGTGACAAAAATTCAACAAAAATTCAACAAAAATGTGACAAAAATGTGACAAAAATGTGACAAAAACTCAACAAAAATGTGACAAAAATGTGACAAAAATGTGACAAAAATTCAACAAAAATGTGACAAAAATTCAACAAAAAGTGACAAAAATTCAACAAAAATGTGACAAAAATTCAACAAAAAGTGACAAAAATTCTAAACAAAAGTGACAAAAATTCAACGAAGATGTAACAAAAACAACAAAAAAATGTGACAAAAACTCAAAAAAAAAATGACAAAAACATAAAAAAAAGGTGACACAACACAGCAACAACGCGAGGAAAAAGATCAGTTTTGTGGGTCTTGGCTTTCAAATGAGGTGTTACACAATCGGTTGAGGCGGGTGGTAAGAGGTTAAGCGCAAATTAACATTACCATTAGCGGGGAACCATGAACCTTCAGCTGCTCAGTTTTAAAACGTTAAACTTCTTCTCTGTGAATGACAGGTCACTTCCATGACTTCTTTTTCACATTCGGTAAATAAATAAAACAAAGAAATCCTTTCTCATAATGTAAATTTGAAGTTTCCTCATTCATTTCAATGGACGAGAGCTTCTGTTATGGCTTTCTGTTTGGTGCGGTGACCTTTTGGCGCCACTGCCGTTGCTCCCATCTATATATAAAATATATTTATATGTTTCATATATGTATATACAATTCAAATGTACAATCTTAGTCTGCATAATCCTCACAAAACCAAACAATAATGATTTAACTACGGAAGTAGTGGTGATCGAAGTCGTACAATAGCTTTGAACTTACTATGTTTACTGTATTTTCATACATAGTTGTCCGACGTTTTGCCAAATTCTGATTAAATTCCATCAAAGATTGAGATCATCCAGGTAGATTCAACACTGAAAGTTAAAGCATTTCAACTGGACACTTTCATACATAGTTGCTCGACGTCATTATCTTATTATCTTTTCTCTCTGTATTTGCTGATTTCATTTGATCAACGCTGTGTGGTTCACTTTCCTTTTCAATTATTTCTTTCTCTGATAAAGGTCATGTCTGAACACTCCCCCGTTTTACTGAAAGTTTGATCATTTGACTTGATCAACCTAAATAAGTAACATTTGAGTGTGAGTCAGAGCTGATACTAACGTTCCCGGCCGAGATAAGGAGGTGTTCACATGATTCAAACATCTGCACATTCATTTCAGTAAAATGACATAAAATCAATGCAGAGATTGATTTTATGATATTTTCCTTAGCCACAACTAAGGAAAATATCAGTTTTAAAACGTTAAACTTCTTCTCTGTGAATGACAGGTCACTTCCATGACTTCTTTTTCACATTCGATAAATAAATAAAACAATTATTATTACATTCATTATTAAATCCTCTCTCATAATGTAAATTTGAAGTTTTCAGACAATCTTTCCTCATTCATTTCAATGGACGAGAGCTTCTGTTATGGCTTTCTGTTTGGTGCCGTGACCTTTTGGCGCCACTGACGTTGCTCCCATCTATATATAAAATATATTTGTATGTTTCATATATGTATATACAATTCAAATGTACAATCTTAGTCTGCATAATTCTCACAAAACCCAACAACAATGATTTAACTACGGAGGTAGTGGTGATCGAAGTCGTACAATAGCTTTGAACTTACTATGTTTACTGTATTTTCAGACATACAGTAGTTGTCCGACGTTTTGCCAAATTCTGATTAAATTCCATCAAAGATTGAGATCATCCAGGTAGATTCAACACTGAAAGTTAAAACATTTCAACTGGACTCTTTCATACATAGTTGCCCGACGTCATTATCTTATCTTTTCTCTCTGTATTTGCTGATTTCATTTGATCAACGCTGTGTGGTTCACTTTCATTTTTAATTATTACTTTGTTCTCTGATAAAGGTCATGTCTGAACACTCCCCCGTTTTACTGAAAGTTTGATCATTTGACTTGATCAACCTAAATAAGTAACATTTTAGTGTTATGATACTAACGTTCCCGGCCGAGATAAGGAGGTGTTCACATGATTCAAACATCTGCACATTCATTTCAGTAAAATGACATAAAATCAATGCAGAGATTGATTTTATGATATTTTCCTTAGCCACAACTAAGGAAAATATCAGTTTTAAAACGTTAAACTTCTTCTCTGTGAATGACAGGTCACTTCCATGACTTCTTTTTCACATTCGATAAATAAATAAAAGAATTATTATTACATTCATTATTAAATCCTCTCTCATAATGTAAATTTGAAGTTTTCAGACGATCTTTCCTCATTCATTTCAATGGACGAGAGCTTCTGTTATGGCTTTCTGTTTGGTGCCGTGACCTTTTGGCGCCACTGCCGTTGCTCCTATCTATATATAAAATATATGTATATGTTTGTATGTATATACATTGTATTGTACAATAGCTTTGAACTTACTATGTTTACTGTATTTTCATACATAGTTGTCTGACGTTTTGCCAAATTCTGATTAAATTCCATCAAAGATTGCGATCATCCAGGTAGATACAACACTGAAAGTTAAAACATTTCAACTGGACACTTTCATACATAGTTGCCCGACGTCATTATCTTATCTTTTCTCTCTGTATTTGCTGATTTCATTTGATTAACGCTGTGTGGTTCACTTTCCTTTTCAATTATTTCATAAGGTCATGTCTGAACACTCCCCCGTTTTACTGAAAGTTTGATCATTTGACTTGATCAACCTAAATAACTAACATTTTAGTGTGAGTCAGAGCTGATACTAACGTTCCCGGCCGAGATAAGGAGGTGTTCACAAGATTCAAACATCTGCACATTCATTTCACTTATGAAACGTCAAATCAATGCGGAGAAGAAAAACAATAAGCCACAACTAAGGAAAATATTTTAGGAGAAGGTGCAACATTCTAAGTTCTACAAGATAATCGTAGAATATTGTGAGAATAACGTTGAGTCGTTTTGTTTCCTCTACAGATGCGACAACGCCGTCCATCTGCAGAGACACCCAGACGGTTACTGCCTCATCCTGCCTCCGAACCTGAAGTCGGCCATCGCTGCCGTCACCTACATGGCCGAGCAGCTGAAGAAGCAGGACACGGACGACACGGTGAGCAAAAAAAAAAAAAAAAATTAGTTAATCTTCCAACGAGGTCCCTTATCCGTTCAATGAATTACCTGTAAACCTGACAGAGCGTTCACACCGAGCGGAAGTATCGGCTTTCCTTCGCTCAGCTTGTTCTACTTCTTTAACCAGCTGACTGACTACTCGCATCTGATTGGCTGACAGACAAAGTGTTTTTTTAACGCCCTTGCTTCTGATTGGCAGATGACGGGGGACTGGCAGTTCATCGCCCTGGTGGTGGACCGCCTCTTCCTGTGGCTGTTCGTCATCATCACCACTCTGGGCACGCTGGCCATGTTCCTGGACGCCAGCTTCAACTACACTCCAGACAACCCTTTCCCATAGGGAGCACCACGAGCAGTACTCTCACTAAACGTACTGTACTCTCCTGTAGGGCACGGGAAGCACATGCAAACTTGACCTAACCTGATATAAAGACAACGTTTTTGAGTCATGACAGAATTGACTGTACTGCAAAACTTCAGAGACTTTCCATCGGCCGTAGAATCAGAAACAATGAGCCAAACGTGTTCAGTATGAGGTCTGTAAGGTGACAGGAACTCACAAAATGTACAGTATTTACACAGATTCGAACATGACGGTCCACATTCACAGCCCTGACCGTAAGGACACTGTAAAAAACATGCTGATTAAAAGACCAGGACACCACGGAGACTTTCTCCCACACTAGTTTAGGTCTTTGTGTATTCCTTCAGACGCATTTTGAACGTTCCATATGTCAACAATTTCATATTTCTCTTTGTGTAATTACTCTTTTCTGTATTTTATCAAAATAAAGCACTGAATAAACTGTATCTCTGAATTACTACGCAGCAATAGTACTTTGGGTTCCACAGGAGCAGAGAAGTAGCTTCATTCATAGCTTCAAGTTGGCCATTTTATGCTCACTACTGCCACATCAGGTCATACGTGTAACTGCACCTTCTATATTAAGCGCGTGCATGACGCAATTTGGACCCGAAATGACACCTTTTTGAGTGACGGTGCAGGATTTTAGAGGCAGTTGTGGTGAACAGGTCTGGGCTCATTCTACACCTTAGGACATTGTTGGAACATTTAGGGGGAGGAAATTAGATCATTTTACCATTTTTAAACTCCGTATAGTCCCTTTAAGGTTGAGGTTTACTCAGATTCAGAAAACTTTCTTGATCCCTCAAGGGCAGTTAATTTGCTGCAACCTCAGACAGATATTGCACAAACGCACAACACTTACTGTCACTTCCAACAGTTTAGAATATAGAAGATAATAAAAAAGGACACAGTTCAAAAAGGTCCATGTCACTTCTTAAACACACTCACTTCAGAATTCAACAGTTCAGTGACAGAGGGGACAAAAGAGTTGGAGAAACGATTTGTTTTCCGAAAAGGTGCACAAACTCGACCCAGGATACATTTAACCTTCTTTAGCGCCTGCTCGTCCCATAGGTGTAGAGACTGTAGGTCTCTTTGTTTAACTCCAATGACTTTAGAGCAGATTTTGACAATGTTTTGCAGTTTATTTGCATCTTTTTTTTAATTTGTATCTTTCGCAGACAAACCCTTGAACTAGCACATTTTCTCCTGCCGTGATAAAATTTAAGTAACTTCATTAATTACTTTATTAATCCCCAAATGGAAATTCATTCTCTGCATTTGACCCATCCTTCGATCCTGCTGGGGCGACCTGTGAAGCCAGGCTAACGGTCAGTATCATCTGGCTGGAGGGTTACATGTTTTTACAAGTAGGCTAAACTGGAGTACCCACGCAGACGCGAGAACAACATGAAAGGCCCCGTCCGGCCGCGGATCAAACCCGTAATCCACGGTGCCATGGGTCCGACAGCCCATTAGACCGACCTCTCATTATTCTGAAGATTTGCCATTGAGCGACGTCTCTAACCCAGTTGTGTTGTGGATGAGAGAGCCATATGCAACCACTGGCCCTAATGTTGAAGGAATAGGCCACCGTTTTTACATACTGAGATATGTTCTTACCTTAGCTTTGACGGGTTCTTTAGGACCTGTCTGATCTTCACCCGTGCCTTCAATCACGTACCGGTCAAGATAGAAGCTACCAAGCTCTTCCACGTTTTCCCTATTTAAATATGGTTACGTGAAGTGTTGCACTACAAAGTATAATTACACAAAATGTAATTACACAAAATGCCTTACACTATAATGTAAGGCGTAGTAATACCAGGAGTAGTTTGGCATCCGCACAGTAAAGTGAAGATTACTGCGCGGATGTCGAACTACTCCTGGTATTATTACACCTTACAATATAGTTCCCCCTTTTATCCGCTAAGAAAATCCACATTGTTTAATTTTGTGTAATTACACTTTGTAGTGTAACACTTCACGTAACCATATTTAAATAGGGAAAACGTGGAAGAGCTTGGTAGCTTCTATCTTGACCTGTTTTGGAGCTATAGTGGAGAGAGGGAGAGGCTAAATGCTAACGCCGTCTGCGCTGTGTTTACGTGACTGAAGGCACGGGTGACGATCAGACAGGTCCTAAAGAACTCGTCAAAGCTAAGGTAAGAACATATCTCAGTATGTAAAAACGGTGGCCTATTCCTTTAAGGTCAGTGGACTCTTGTCAGAACCTAATTTTTTTTTTTTCAACCTCTACTCAATGGGACATTTTCGGGACAAGACGTCGGACCCCGTAATCCATCACTGAACCTCACAGTGTGTTCCTCTCGCCTGTCCAGCCAGAATACACATTTGTCCTATTCTTTACAAAGACGTGTATCTGGAATCAGGGATGATTTCTTCAAATTCCCGAAGGCCGTGATAAACCAATCAGAGAAAGGCCGGATATGCATGCGGCTTATGGTGTGTGGTTTCATGAAGCATTGGCTGAAGAGCGGGGACAAATGTGAACGATTTGCCTTGTTTCTGCCACGAAAATGAGTAATGTTACAAGCTCTGTGATCGATATATAAAACCTTTCGAGATTTGATCGGCTGTTAGCAAAGTTCCAGATGGTCCTGCTTCTGAAGAGGGTGCTCCAGCCCAATTGAAACTCCTCAGCAGCCCACTCTCTGACTCCTTACTGGGATTTCTTTGCACAGATTTCAAATTTGAAAGCACAACACATCAATGCTGAGGTGCCCAAAAGGTTTTCAACGATGTCTACTCTCAGTCTTCAGTTCTCTGCAGTGGCTGTAGTAACGGTAAACAGCCCCAACTGAAATGAAAGGAAAACCAATTAAAAGTGAAACGTGACAGTGGGAGCGTTCACGTGAGGTTTAACGAAGCGGACACTACCGCCTTTGTCACGTACTACAGCCCCAGTTCACCGGGATCCTCGTCCCGGACCGTCTCCTTAAAGTTCTGACGCTTTGTTCAACGTGACTGCGGAGTGATCCTGTTTAATCTCGTAACACTATTTCCTTTGTCCCGGACACTTTTAAGATGAAAACAACAGCAGTAGCTCAGCCGTGCGGTGCCCCCGGCTGCCCCACTGTCGGAGCACAAAGGGCGAGTTACATAATGGTGAGCATAGGGGGAGAGAGAGTGTGTGTGTTTTCGAGCACTGGGCCAAGGTTCACTCGCTGGACATCAGAGGGGGCCGTCACTATTTTGGTGTGTTTTCGGCACTCGCTGAAACTGGCTCAGTCCAGTACGAGCCGTTTTCCAGAAAGTGGAACAATGCGCGTTATTTCATGAACAGGAACACGTTTGATGTTCTGCTGGTGTCTGGGCGGGTTTTCCTGCAGTCTCCCTCAAACCTGGAGACTCCAAAGAGACACAGTGCGTCACAAAGGTACAAAGTGTTTATGAAATGTTTTTTTCTGGAAATACAAAGGAATATGAAGTGTCTATTCACCACTACATTACTCAGTGCAGTTTTGTAAAAGTAATATCAGTAGAAGTATGCTACAAAAGAGCATTGAAAATATTAGACAAGAAGCCTTCGTCATACCACCATTGTCAAATTTTAGATAAATATAAATTTTTAAACTTTGCTAATTTCAAATTATTTAAATCAGCCTGTCTAATCTATAAGGTTATACATGGTCTGGCGCCTCCACCATTGAGTGATTTTATTAAACAAAAGTCTAGCAGTGCCGCGGGGTCTCGAGTGACTCGAGCCACTGTGAGAGGTGATTGTGAATTGGCATTTAAGCGGACTGCCTTTTCACAGAACGTCCTGTCACATCAGGGAGTGAGCTTCTGGAATAGTATTCCACTGTCAGTGAGGGAAAGCACGAGTCTCCCTACATTCAGGAGTCATTTAAAAGTGTGGCTGAGGGGCACACAAACATGTGATCATGTTTAGTTAATCATGATAGTGCATTATAAAAAAAAGAGATACAATTATCAGTGTAATACGGGTTGTGCAATAAGAGTCCCAGAACATGGGTTGGCAATAGGGGTCAGTGTAATGCGGGTCAGTGCAATACAGTATGGTGCAATATGGGTCAGTGCAATACAGAATGGTGCAATATGGGTCAGTGCAATATCAGGTCTGTCAGGGCATGTGCATTATTGAGGTTTGTGCAATACAGTCGATGCATTTACTACTTTCTATATTCTCCTCTGTTGTCCACTCTTGTTATTGTTATTTGTTTTAACATGATGTGATCACTGTTCTCATTCCTGTCTGTACATAGTCTGTATATAGTCTGTATATAGTCTGTATATCGTGTCTCTGTATGTTTTTACTAACTCGTGTGTAACATCAACCTGCCAGGGGGTCTGCAGATGGAAATTAGCCTAAGGCTATAATCTGGCATATTTACATTTGTAAAAATGTTCATTAATATGTATTGTCCCTCCTTTTCAAATACAAAAAAAAAAAAAAAAAGTAGTTAGCACAGCTCTCTCCCTGTCTGCAGTATTAGCCCCAGCATGATACTGCAGTGCCCTGTATTATACTGTGACACTATCCACTGTGGTGATATCAAAACACACTGTGAACTTGGAAGAGATTGTTTATGTGAGGCTCCTTTTGCATCGCCAACCTGTAACTGAAGATGCACCTGCTGTATCCACTGCCAGCTTTTGGTCTTATTCACTAAATCAACAGTATCCATTATCCTTAAGGTCAGGTAGTTGACTGGATCACTACAACACTGTAGCGCTTAAACTCTGCTATAGCTAACTGCAATGGAGGGTTAGCGCAGTTCCTTAAAAAGAAGAGAAAAAGTTGTATTTGGCGTAATCATGGCTCAGCTTCGGGAGCTGTGTAAACCTGTTGACCCCCGCCTTAACCGTGTGCATTTTCTCCAGTTCAGTTTTACCCAAATCTAGAAGGCTACAGCCTATAGGCCAAAGTAACGGCTCATTTGAAAGCTACAAAATTCATCCAATCTGATCATTTACTGCGTGTAGTTGCTGCGTTGTCGCCACTTTTTGATTTCATTGCTTTACCTATTGCGTTTTCGGCTGTTTTCACACATGTTGGAGCGCTTTGTAGGTCAGCCCGAGACCGCCCTAGTTCCAGCTGCATTTTCTCCAAAGTTAGTTTGTCTGTGTTCACACGCGCTTGCACCAAACATGTCAACATCAGCCACGTAACAACGATCAGCTGTTCAATGAACTTATTCCCATGACGAGCATCAGCCTGTCTATGTGCTGACATGCAGGCACGTACGTTTGCTCTTCCCTGATGTTACGCAGTGGTCACGCCTTTCTCTCGTGGTTAAAGGGGTCGACCCGTCATTCCGACAACCCTCCATTGCGACATCCCGCCAATCCGACACTTTTTGATACCTCTATTCCGACAATCGTTTTGAGCGTAGCCTGTTCAGTTTGTAAACTCCACTATCCTTAAGGTCAGGGCTAAGGTACGGTTAGCATTAGTTTGTAAACTCCACTAGCCTTAATGTTAGGGCTAAGGTAAAGTTAGCGTTAGTTTGTGAACTCCACTATCCTTAAGGTCAGGGCTAAGGTACGGTTGGCATTAGTTTGTAACTCCACTATCCTTAAGGTCAGGGCTAAGGTAAGGTTGGCATTAGTTTGTAAACTCCATTATCCTTAAGGTTAGGGCTAAGGTACGGTTAGCGTTAGTTTGTAAACTCCACTAGCCTTAATGTTAGGGCTAAGGTAAAGTTAGCGTTAGTTTGTAAACTCCACTAGCCTTAATGTTAGGGCTAAGGTAAAGTTAGCGTTAGTTTGTAAACTCCATTATCCTTAAGGTTAGGGCTAAGGTACGGTTGGCATTAGTTTGTAACTTCACTATCCTTAAGGTCAGGGCTAAGGTAAGGTTAGCGTTAGTTTGTAACTCCACTATCCTTAAGGTCAGGGCTAAGGTAAGGTTAGCATTGGTTTGTAAACTAAATTATCCTTAATGTTAGGGCTAAGCTAAGGTTAGCATTAGTTTGTAAACTCCATTATCCTTAATGTTAGGGCTATGGTAAGGTTAGCATTAGTTTGTAAACTCCATTATCCTTAATGTTAGGGCTAAGGTAAGGTTAGCATTAGTTTGTAAACTCCATTATCCTTAAGGTCAGGGCTAAGGTAAGGTTAGCGTTAGTTTGTAAACTCCATTATCCTTAATGTTAGGGCTAAGGTAAGGTTAGCGTTAGTTTGTAAACTCCACGATCCTTAAAGGCATAGGCCACCGTTTTGAAATACTGATATTACTACGCCTTGCAATATAGTTCCCCTTTTTATCCGCTTAGGATAAATGTTTAATTTTGCGTGACTTGGATCGTGTAGAGGCTCATGTAAACATATTAAATAGGGAAAGAGCTTGGTAGCAACTTCACCTAAGTTTGGAGCTATACCTATGCTACGTGAGTGAGGGCACGCGTAAAGACCAGACAGCTACGTATCAATATATCAGCTAAGGTAAGAACATATCTCAGTATTAAAAACGGTGGCCTATTTGTTTAGGGCTATGGTAAGGTCAGGGTTATTTCTAATAGGCCCACATAATTTTAGGAATTATCTTGTGTGTCAGAATGACGGGACGTTGCACAAAAAAAAAAAGGGTCACCACTCCGACAAAGGGGGGAAAAAAATGTCGGCAATCGGACCGCAATGTCGGAGTGCCTGGATGTTTCAGCCGCTCTCGGGCCGAAAGTCCCTTTAGGTCGACCTAACTAGAGCTTAAGTGAGTGTCACTTTTCTGTTACTCCTATGTTGCTTTTTTGTTGTGCTTTTGTCACGTTTTTCTCATTTCACGTATCATCTGTGTTTACTTGTGTTTACATTACTTACATTCTTTTCTATTGTGTCTATACTGAGCTGTTATATTTCAATGTGTCTGTTTTTTTTTCTCTAATTCTTGTTTTGTGTTTCATTTCATTTGGTTGTTAGTTGTTAGTTAGTTTAATATATTTGTAAAATGTACCATGTAAAGGCAGTTTATTGGACTCCCAACGGACTCATTTCAAAGTGTTCATAAGCTCTGTTCAACGCCCCGCTATAACCGTCCCGGGACGTCCCGCCTGAGCCAGGGTGGGAGCGGGGAGCTGTGAGGCGGGCTTAGCTCCTCTCTCACACGGCGCCTTTCTCTCGGTCTGATTTAGATGTTTTCTCCTGTCCCCGGAGCGCAGCGAGACAAATGTGCGCTCTGTTCCCGTTGTCTTTGTGGAGACGCAGCCAAAAGGACGACTTATAAATCTGGTCGCCGGGAGCAACCGCTGGGGGGACATTCCTTCACATGGGCACATAGAGACGTAGCATATAGGTGCTTTTACTGATTGTACACTATACATAACCTTATGAAGACACTTTTGTATTGGAAATGATTCAGGGTAAAAGAGTGGTCGTATAATATGACCTAAATACTCAAAGCTGGTTATATTAGTAGGTAGTATAAGTATTACCTGATGCGTTCCAAATTATTATGCAAATTGTATTTTTGTGTCAAAAAGGTAAAAAAAAAATGTTTTGTTTTTTATGAAACTCTTGGATAGTATTGTGTCTCGGGGCTCTTTGAATCACTGACATTAATCTCAGAGACCTGGGATGATTAGTTTTCAGGTTAAGCCCAGTTAAGGGAAAAACTACTGCAAAAGGATGTTCCACTTTATTAACCAGATCATCATTTTCAAGCAATATGGGAAAGAAAAAGGGTCTCTCTGCTGACGAAAAGCGTGAAATAGTTGAATGCCTTGGTCTAGGTGTGAAAACCTTCGATATTTCATGAAAGATTAAGCGTAATCATCATACTGATAAGAGATTTGTGGATGAGTCAGTGCACACAATTTTTTCAACCACATTTAAATGATCCTCTACCAGTCAAAGACTTGAAAATTATGCTGACTCTCATTTGAGTTGACAATTTAGAAAATCTTAGAAAAATGTCATTTGCATAATAATTTGGAACGCAGTGTAGTTGCCTGGTGGAGTATTCACTTCAAACATAACATTTTTAAACTTCGGACAGGCCCTTTAAAGGGACCTGCAGTTGCACGTAAGACCTGAGGTGGCAGTAGTGAGTATAAAATGACCAACTTGCATCTAGTCCCTTTAAACAAAACAAAAAGAAGATGAAGAAGCCACGCAACAAAAAAGTCGTGGTTGTAATCAATTTGATTACGTTACGGCCTGAACTGAGCGCATTTTCTCCAGTTTGGCTTTGTCCAAATCTAAAATCTTAAAGGAACAGGCCACCGTTCGTCCATACCGTGAGTTGATACATACCCGGCTGGTCTTTGTGCCCGTGGAAGAGCCTGGTCGCTTCCAACTTCACCCCTGTTTGGAGCTATAGGAATATACTGGGAGAGGCCAAATGCTAACAACATCTTTGGTCGTTTTGCGTGAGTGAGGGCTCGCACAAAGACCACAGAGGGACGCATCAACTCGTCTGATCTCAGGTAAGAACACATCTTAGTATGTTGAAGCGGTGGCCTGTTCCTTTAAAGGGACTAGATGCAAGTTGGTCATTTTAAACTCACTACTGCCACCTCAGGTCATACGTGTAACTACACCTTCTGTATTAAGCTCGTGCATGACGGCATTTGGACCCGAAGTAACAACTTTTTGAGTGACAGTGCAGTTGTGGTGAACAGGTCTGAGCTCATTCCACACATTAGGACATGGCTGGAACATGTAGGGGGAGGAAAATGGTTAATTTGAACATTTTTAAACTTTGGACAAGCCCTTTAAAGGGAAAAAAAGCGAGGTTAGTTAGGTTAGGGGTTAGTTTATAGTATCTCAGGGAAAGAAAAAAAATCAAAAGCTTTAATTGATAACATTCTCTCACTGTTGGGCTGTAGACCTATAGGCATGTGTAAGTAATGACTGAGGAATGGAAATCAGAAAGAGAAGCATAAAAAAGTTTGAGTTAGCACTTTACATTTCCTTGGTTCCGCTGCTGCACGGTCCTCTCCTCCTCCCATCCCTGACCTCCCCATCCCTCAGTGCTTCGCTTTTCTTCTCCAGGCTCCGTATCTAAGAGGGATTCCTTCAGGCCCAGCCTAATCTGCCCGGCAACAAAGACACAATTGTTCTTCTCTAAAGCCTGGTACAGTAAGACTAAGAGAATGAGCTACGGCAAGAGACGACCATTAAAGGAAAGAGAATGAGGACTTTAAAGCAGGTCAGGAGTAGGTCTTTTAGAGGACAGTGTTATGCATTTGCTTATTTTACTATGTCTACTATGTTTGTGTTTTTATCCTATTCATGGTATTACTAGTTCATGATGTACAAGCTGCAGGATTTCACAAGAAGAAGATGTTGTTTCCCAAAGCCTCAGAACCTCGCCTCCCCCTGGTCTGGCATCAACAATTCAACTTTGGGTTCATCAGTCCGCAGTATATTTTTCCAGTTCTCTTTCACAAACCAAAGTTGAATAGTTTGGGAGGAACACACAACGTCATGTGTGGAGGATAAATGGAACAGCACCAACATCCAAACCCTCTCCTCACTGTGAGGTCTGGAGCAGGAGAATCATGGTGTGGGGCTGCTTTGTTCCTCAGGGCCTGGACAGCGTGATGTCATCAATAGAGAAATGAATTCACAAGTTTATCACGATAATGTGCAGAAAGACCTGAGACATTCACAACAGCTTGGAATAAGTAAGTGAACCCCTGTATTAAACACCTGCTGATCCTTCTTTTGCAGCATTAACTGCTTCTCTGTAGTTGTAGATTAGACGCTCACAACGATCAGGATGAATCTTGGACCATTCCTCTTTACAAAACTGCTGCATTTCAGTGAGATTCCTGTGTTCACTTATTTTTTCCTCCCTGTCCTGTGAATGTTTACATGTTATGACAAAAATAATGATAAAAATATGATCAAATGTAATTGTCTGGGTGGTATTAGTTCAAGCAGACACTGTTTAATCCATCCATCCATCCATTTTCTTCCACTTTTCCGTTGCCGGGTCGTGGGGGCAGCTGTCCGAGCTGACCAAATCACATTGCACCAGCTCCTCTGACTCCTCCTGCAGATGGTGGGTCAACAGAAGGACGGCCTCATGGTTCAAACCAGGCCTGTTGGTCTCTCATAAGGGGCTTCTGAACAGCTGTTTGTCTGACCCGTCACCTATAGGACCTGTTTGTCATGGGAGACTCAACCAGGGGCACGAAGCCCCCGACAACAGAGCTCCTACGATCATTCGGGCGCTCAAACCCCTCCACCATGTTAAGGTAGCGGTTCCAGGAGGGGGATACTGTATAATCATTCTTATAATTCTGATGAAGATCAGACCATAGTTTATGACCAATTTAGGCAGAAACTCCAAAGCGTTCACATATTTTTTCCTCCCGCTGTATATCTAGGAACAGGCCACCGTTTTTCCATACTGAGATATGTTCTTACCTGAGATTAGACGAGTTGATGCGTACCTGCCTGGTCTTTGTGCGTGCGCTCAGTCATGCAAAACGATGTTAGCATTTGGCCTCTCTCAGTATATTCCTATAGCTTCAAACAGGGGTAAAGTTATAAGCGATATATTACTCTATTACAAACAAGTATGAAGCTTCACAAAGCAAAACATCTTCATCAGCACCTCCTGGATGTTGGAAAGCTCTAAATTTCTGGAACCAGTAGGCCTCTCTCTCTCTCAGTTTTGAAAACTTATCTCCTCCTCTCATCAGGGATTCAATACGAGCATCATCAGCAAGACGTTGAATAAAATGCCTACTCGTAGTCTTGGTTATTCCTTATCTGTATCTCCCGTTTGGATGTTCTTTTAAATCTCTTCCACAACATGTGCATCCTCCTGTGTAGCAGAACAACGACAGCGCCACACGTTTTTTGTCCCCCCCCCACTATAATGTAGCCTCTGTATTGTTTGGATCTGCTCAGCGCAAATCCCTCGCGGCGCGGCCTAAAGGGTTAACTCCACGTGACAAAGAGTGCATTGTTTTTGTGCAGCACTAGGTTAACCGTGGGACCGAGCGGGCGAGCAGGAGGAGGATGCTGCGGCGGCGGCGGACAAACATAAAGATCAGACCGTAAACACCGGTTACGTAAGAGATCGGAGAGATTCTACCTTCGGTAATAATCCCATCATTATCACATTCTTTCTCGTCATGGAGGTGACATCATGGTTGGATGGAGGCTGACCGAAAGGCGCTGCACTGTCATTTTCTATAGACTAACATTAGATGGAAACGATGAAGCTGCTGGGTCACTGCTGATAGCTACGTGATACATCTAACACTGTAGTGTCCAAATGTGTGACCCATAACTCCAGTATTTTACATTTTAAAGGCTCCATTAGTGAGCTATAGTCATGGAATGTGGCGGGAATCTCAGATAGTAGCTCACGTTTGGCAACACATTCCCACATTCTATTTACCGAATCCCAGAGCGAAATGGCAATTGTGCACATGCTTTGCCAGACTGTCTATTGTGCACAGAGAAGCAGGTCTGGACATTCAGCAGTTGGGGGCTTTTGAAAGGGCAGGACAAACACGCACAGAGTGGCCCTCACCTGTTAACTTTGCATAGCTAGCGGACCTCAAAGCAGAGACAGTTTCTCGATTCCAAAAATCCTGGAGCAGCAGTGGAGGCAGTGGAGGAAGTGGAGGCAGGGAGCTGGAGCAGGACACGAGGAGCTACAGGACACCGGGACGATCTGGACAGACGGAGGTACATTAGCTAAAAGACGCTGCTGAAATAAGCCAGATTTATCACAGCCAAAACTTTTACTCTCATTTAAAGTAGTAGGAATAGTAGTAGTAGAAGTAGCAAGTAAGTGAATAAGTTCGTTATTTGTCATTGTATTGTATTTGTTGGTTTCAGATTTGTTGGATCTGAAACCAACAAAGTCAAGTGCTGGATAAAAGAAGCTATACGTGCTTTTCCTGTGACGTCATGCGTTGTTGTGGCCGCCATTTTGAATACCGAAGCACCGAACACCGCTGCAATACCCTGTCTCAAAACTGGGACTCGCTTTCTACAAGTTTCCTAAAGACCCAGTTCGTCGACAAAAATGGAAGCTGCCGTCAGGAGAGACCACTGGACTCACGGCCGACTCCCAGCACTGCAGTGAGCACTTTGGTCCAGGTAAGTGAAGCAATGCGGAAACATTGTAACGCTACCGAGGCTAGGCTACAAACAAACGCTAGGCTGTCTCGAGTAGATTAGCTTGGTTAAGGCGGGCAAGAGGTTAAAATGTCGCCCACGGACTGAATTGTCCGTTGGGGAGAGCAATGTAAACACACTTCGCTTGTTAATGTTACCCTGATCCATAGCTGATAAAACCATAAACTATCGATAAAACACGACTCATAGTAGACTAAAACAAAATAACAACCCTCATCGCTTTACTGTTTGAGAGAGATGAGTGCCGACACATGCTAACGTTCACAAAAGGCAACCAGATACGTTTATTTGTTACTTACCCTTCCTGTAACTAAGAACATTTTGCGCCTCTTCACCTGATGTATCTTGGCACCCGTCACCCATCCTGAGATAAAGCAGTGATAGTCCGGCTTCACCGGTGTATGGAGAGGGATTATAGACCACATAAATGTCCGCAAACGTTAGATACGGCGAACTGTCACTGGTTTTAAGTGCCGTTAAAAAAATCTCCAGACAGTTTATAAGGATAAACTCCCACGGTTTCGATCTTCATTGTGTATCTGTTCAGCTCATCTGCTAAAGTGTGCAATTTGTTGATGTAGCATCTTGAATTCAACTAGTTGAGACGCAGATAGATACTGTTGCATTAGCCAGTGGTGTTCAAAATGGCGGCTAGAACTACAGAAGTCAGAGAAATCAGGAAACGGAGCCCCAACACCATCCACCATGACGAGGTGATACTTCATGTAAAGGTAAAGATTTCAACATCTCTAACCCCAGTGTCTGACAAAATGAACCCTAAAAGTGACACTGTAACACGACTAGACACATGAACGTTACGAAGTTTGTTCAGGTGTTAGTCCTGAGCCGCTGCGACTGGGCCGCGCTGCCATTGTGCGCCAGCCTGACCACCATTATGGAGGTCGGGAAACCGTAGCAACCGGAGGAAGCCCGGCTGGCTGGCCTTCAGTCTCCTCTGTCCCTCTGAAATGCTGCACCGCCTCCTCAGTTTGTCCCTGTTTCAGAGCGTGGTGTCCTGCACTGGTCAGCTCCACCTTCTCCTTCCTCTTCCTCCTGCGCAGCTCCCTCCGCTCCACAACAGTCTTTCACCATCTTCTGGGAAGAGCTTAGCAGTTTGTCTGTTTTATACTCCAGTGAACGTCCTTTAGACAGTAGTAGGGATCGAAGACATGTGTGGCTTAGCTGTGAATCTTGCCCGGATACCTCCTAGTTTGTCGCTTTTGCTGCTTCCCGTGGCTCCTCCTGTGACGCCTCCACTGTGCTGGAGTCTTGGCAGTAAAAAAAAAAAATCCACCGAACCTCAAACAAAAGCACGGAAAAGACGTAAACTGTAAAAACATGCAGTAAAGCAATGTGGAACACAGAAACCACAGATGCAGTTCACACAAAAAAAAGGCAAAAACGCAGCTGTACCAAGGGAGAGGGAGGTTGCTGCTTGTTTACACGTTGCCATGACATCCACATAGTAAAACATTGTCTATCCATAAAGTACCTAAGTCAAGATTGCTTCAATTTTCAGATTGAGTTTCCTCTCAAACATTACAGGTGGTATTTAGGGCCAAGAACAAATTGTTACCAGGAAATATTTAAATGCTTTTTATTGAAAATGAAGGTGTTAATAAAACTAAGAAATAAAATGCGCTTCAAGTCTATGTTTATACAGACAACAAGAAAAAGCTTTTCCGTCTCGGTATCTGGAATAAGATTATGGAATAAGTTGCCAATGGAAATCAACAATTTAAAAGGAAATACACAGAAATGGTTCTTGCTCTTAAAAGTCATTACAATGAATGTATAAGATAAGATAAGATAAGATAAATATGTATGTATATGTGTGTGTATGCAGGTATATATATATGTATATATATATATGTGTATGTGTGTATGTATATATGTGTGTACATATTTTTATATATATATAATTTTGCCGATTAATCGCAAGTCAATTCAAGTTCAAATTGAAAGATTTCAATTGGTTACCATAAAGTTGTCCAAATTATAGAAGCAACACTTTAACTGCTGCTGTTGCTCCGCTGTCATTGCTATAACTACTCAAACTACACAATAGTAACTTAGGGGCGAGATATGGATCACGACAGGCACAAAAAGCCTCGTCCTTTTAACACATCACACAGTAAAGGAGGTAAACATCATCCACCAAGTCAACTAGTCAGTGCAGCTGGGTGGGGACTTGTTGATTGGGGGCTTACACCCACTCTCAACAGGCCACTACACACTCTGGCTTTTTAACACCACCTCACTAGATAGGGTATACAAATTGGACATGTCATTTATCCAATATCGATAACAAATAGTGGATAGTAATGACAACAAGGAAGTGGCAAGATGGCAGAATATAAAGTCCAATATGACTATAATATGAAATCGGACATTCACTGATAATGACAAAAAATGAAAATTGTTATGATAAATAACAATAACTACCAATCACATTTATTACTTTTTTTTTATTTCTATTAGCATGCTGTGTTAATGATATGAAATGGTAAAACCTCCTTGTTTGCCAGTGCTGCTAAAGTCTGTTGATCCTATGTTGACAATTGTAACAACAGTAGGATAAAACAACTCACAAATACATATAGGTATATAATTGTGTACTGACACTGATATAGAATACTCAGAAAGAATTGTACTTTGTTTATTTAAGGTAAATGTAAAAGTAATGTATAACTGTAGCATCGTGAATTGCACATGTAATGTACATGAACAAGGGGTCGGCACTTCTAAGCTTTTGCTTCAGTCGACTCCCTTTGAGCTTCCATTAACTGTATGATTGTGAAACTCTGGAGAAAGAGAACATGTTAATTGCTCAAATAAAATAAAAAAAACTACTACACTACTTAAACTACCTCAGTAGTAAAGGTAGTATTTAAGGCCTATAAGATCTAAAGAGCCAAGTGCATTCCCCTCCACTTACGTGACATTCAAGCTACATTTATATACATTAACCGTAAGAGATGAATGTATATTGGAAAAAGCCAATGTGCTCGGCTCAGGTGGGGATTAAGAGGTTAAAATAGTTCATGACTTACCGATTCTCGCCACAGTTGAGGCTTGAGCCTTTCCCATCACCGCTGACTCCACTCAAGTCTCCATCTCCGTGCGTAAAAAGGGGGGCGTGTTCCAAATTACGCAGCATCTCTCTCTCTCTCTCTCTCTCTCTACTACCAATACTCCCGCTCCCCGCGCGCACTGGCCAACACAGTCTCTGACCTCCTCTCCGCGCATCTCTCCTGCCGCGCTCGGAAGACAAAAAAAAACTTTTGACCTTTCCCCTAACACGAGGAAACATCATGGCGAACTCCGGGATCCAGCTGCTGGGCTTCTTCATGTCGCTGGTGGGGATCGCGGGGCTCATCATAGGGACTATTCTGCCGCAGTGGAAGATGTCGGCGTACATCGGGGACAACATCATCACGGCCGTGGCCATGTACCAGGGCCTGTGGATGTCCTGCGCGTTCCAGAGCACGGGGCAGCTCCAGTGCAAGATCTACGACTCCATCCTGCAGCTCGACAGTGAGTAGCGCGGACTTTTTGGAGACTTTTCTGTGATGTGTGTGGGCGGCCCCGTTCATGGGCACTGTCTTTGTTTTTCTTTTCCTTACATGAAACATACTTGTGTCAAATGCAGGTTTATTAAGACGAACGATTGTTAAAGGGATTCTGTTTGTGGACATGTTGATGGAGTCAGGGGCGGACTGGGACTGGGAAAACAGCCCTGGACTCTTTTTTGATTGGTATCATCAGCAAAAAAGAACGGGAAAGGTGGTCGTAGAAACAGAAGCAAAATCATTAATATAAATAATAAATAATAGCGGTCCCAAAATTGAACCTTGTGGTACACCATACTCCACGGAATTCCTTTTAGATTCATGTTTTTTTTTTTATACTGGGCTTTACCCAAATCTAAAAGCTTGACAATGTAACGCCTCATTTGAAAGCTAAGACCTACAAAAGGGACGGAAACGTTTCGTCACGTCGCCGCATTTTTGTCATATTTTTGTTTTGTTTTTTTATTATTTTTTCTATCATTTTTTGTTGTTTCTCTCGTTTTTGTAGTTTTTTTTGTCCGTGTTTTTCCTCATGTTTTTTTCCTCTTTTTCTCGCTATTTTGATGCTTTTCTTTTTAGCTTTTAGATTTGGGTAAGGCTAAGTTGAGGCGGGACCGGTGGCCCTAGAGCCAGTGGCCCTTCTGTGCTCTTCCAGAATGGACACATGGCCAGTCCGCCCCTGGATGGAGTAAAGCTGAAGTGAGCGTTTGTAGAAGACACAGACACATTCATGAAATTCACAATTTACAAAACACTACATGCGCTAGCTGCTCTATTAGGCTGTGTTTACCAGATAACGATCCATAATGGATTCTTTTGTCGATTAATCGATTTGTTGTTTCAGCCCTAATTAAAACCATTCATAGGTTTGTAGTAAGTCCCTAAAACTGGGGTACCTGACTTTTTGTTTTTGTTGTTGTTGTTGAGTGAAACATTTTTTTTTCCACCTCAGGGTATGAAAAAAAACACACACGCAGAACTTGTTGCATTGTCTTCACCTTCACAATGTAAGACAGACGCACAATCGGGTCCTGCTTCACTTTGTCAGCGCTGTTCACGGGCGTGAAACGTGCATGTCATGTATTAGCGTACATGAGGGTTAGGCAACGTCAGGCCCGGGGGCCAAAACCGGCCCTCCATCATAGGACCTCTGGCCCTCGAGATGATTTTGAGCAATATCTGTGCACAAATCCGAGATTAAATGTCCGTTTAAACATTCTATAAATGTGAAAAATGCAGTGCCTTTTGAAGGAACAGGCCACCGTTTTGAAATACTGAGATATGTTCGTACCTGAGCTTAGACGAGTTGATGCGTAGCTGTTTGGTCTTTACACGTGTGCTCAGTCATGTAAACAGGGCACAGAGGGCGTTAGCATTTAGCCTCTCCTCCTCTCCTCGATGGCCCATAGTGGAGGTGAAGATAGAAGCTACCAAGCTCTTCCTCGTTTCCCCTATTTAAATATGGTTACGTGAGCCTTTACACAATCCAAGTATAGTTACACAAAATGAAACAATGTCGATTTTCAAAGCGGATAAAAGGGGAACTATATTGCGAGGCGTAGTAACATTACTAGGCTCATGTAACCATATTTAAATAAGGAAAACATGGAACAAGCTTGGTAGCTTCTAACTTCACTGTTTACGTGACTGAACGCACGTGACAGCTACGCATCAACTCAAAAATACATCAGTATTTGAAAACGGTGGCTTGTTCCTTTAAAATTCCTTGGCAGTCACCCATTAAAGCCATACATGATGTACAATACTGGCATATGGGCAAGTGAGAACATTTGCAAAATAGCATTTCTTTGTTTTGATGTACAATCTTGGTTTTTGTGTCATTTCATGAAACCTGCCAGCCTCATAGTGTTGTTGGGACAGGAATAGCTAAGTCTGGCAGCTTCTCTTGACCAATAACAATACTACAAAGTTGACAAGACGCTGAACATAATGAAACACAGACAACATAATTAAGATCTGTATTTATCATCATACTATCTTATTAGGTGTCAGTAAGAGTATGTATTGAAGGTTGCAGTCCCCATACTCTAAGCTCTCTACCACCTTCCACGTAGCTCCCAAAATTATTTTCGTAAGAGTAGCACACAGCGGGGGAAGGCTGGACACCTCTGTGTGTGCTGAGTCAGCTTTGACAGTTAACTACAGCAGTTGATTAGCTTCTCCATAATTACCACCACCATCTGCTAGCTTCAGACGTCCATTGTGATCAATCATGGGTTTGCTGAAGGCTATTGTCGTCTTTTAAAAGTTCTACAAAAGCTAATATGGCTAATGTACGCAGCGCTGCTTCTATTTGAGGCTAACAAAAAAGTCATCAGGCTAATTAATTGCAGCCTAATGACCTTCAGTGCTAGCATTTATCATTTAGCCAGGAGGGTGTGTCAGCTAATGCTTCTCTATTCTAATTTACAATAATCAAGTTGGGTTCTTAAAGAGCACTTCTGGGTTAGTGCAGTCACCAAGGTCAATATGGCCGTGGGTAGAGATTTTGTCACATGATTTTCAAGAAACTCACCAAATAAAAGTTGTATTGTTGGTTCGAACCCCAGGTCAGCCCATCTTCAGTGTGTGCAATAGTTGCTATGCTTCCAGTAACAGCTTAGGTATGTATCCTGCTTAAGGCCCATAGTTGCAGTGATCACTCAAAAGCTTTATCAAATAGGTCTGACACCTCATTAGGAGGTGGTTTGAATCCCGCAGGTGCACACTTTCATTGTGTCCTTGGGCAAGACACTTCACCCTCCCTGCCTCCAGTGTCTGCTACTGGTGTGACTGAGAGTGAACGGGTGGGAGGTGACTTGATGTAAAGTGCTTTGAGCGCCACATTATGGGAGAAAAGCATTTTATAAATGTGACCATTTACCATCCCAATCAGATGGTCTTTGTGTTTCCAAAACTGATGAGCCCCATGCAACCAACGCCCTCGGGCTCCTTCAGCTCTTACTCAGGGTCATCTTCAAATGTAGAGAGCATGCTTTGGTATAGGCATTTATGCTTTGTGTTTGGTTTACACCCAGTTTAGACATTATTTAGTAACATTTAGGTCTAGATTAGAGTCTTTTCACACCTGCTTTAGTGATCTAGGCCTAGTGTTACTTGGAAGGCCAACTGTTTTATGAGGTGGCATCAGGACAGAGATAATCTACTTGCGATCTATGTACCCTGTACCTTTTTTGAAAAATCTTTCTTAAGTCCATATGAACTGCCAACAGCGTGTTATTTTATTAGGTCAACCATTTTTAGAATAACTTTTCTAGAGAATACTCGAACATTTCCACACTTGCATTAGGAACATAATTTAGTACTAAACCAGTTGCATGATCAATTAGCATAATTCTTTTTACAAAAGATGTCACAAGCGGGCACTTCAGTGAAATGTGTGACCCTCTGATTCCCAATGAACGGTTATACTTCTCTGATTACAAAGAGGTCAACAGTTACAGTATAGTAGCAAGTAGTCAGTACAGTTTCAAGAAGTCAGTCATTTCCCACTGGGATGTTACAACTTCAGAGCCTAATCCACTCACATGTAAACAACACGGCTAATGCTACAACAGTAGGATGTTCCATTGGAAGATGTGCAAAAATGTAGTTGATCTCCAAGGGCAAGACATGGGAGGGATAACTTTTCAAAATTGTGGGAAAATTAGGGAAGAATTGAAAAGGCCTTTTTGTAGCCGGTTTAGGACAATTCTCTTTTTGAGCAACAAAGCAATGGAAATGTGCATACAGCAAATATTGGCCCATTTCTGATGGTTTGCAAAAATATCGCTTCATGATCATTCTGGAGTAGTGGGGCGACGGTGGCACAGAGAGTAGATCGGGTCGTCTTGTGATCGGAGGGTCGGCGGTTTGAATCCCACAGGTGCACACTGTCGTTGTGTCCTTGGGCAAGGCTCTTCTACCACCTTGCTTCCAGTGTCTACGTACACTGGAGTGTGAATGGGTGACAGGTTCCTTGATGCAAAGCGCTTTGAGTGCCTAAAGCAGGTAGAAAGGCGCTATATATATGTGACCATCGCTCAGCCCAAAAGTTCCCTGTTGCCTTGAACCCTAAGTATTGCCTAAAGATAGTCAACTTTGATACTAGTAAAAACAACGCATGGTCATGTATTTTGTACATGTTAAACAAAACTATGATGATCAATTGCAGACGGCCGGGCAAAGCTTGAACACTTTTATATGACAGAACATGCTCTATTCCTCAGAGGGTAGGAGCCCATGGGAACTGCTCTGCACCGTCAGGAATCTCCCCCATAGACAACCCCCACAGGGTCACGGGGATCATTTATCGTAAATGTAGCACTGGGTTACGGTTCTCTACTGTAAAAGCTGTACTTGCGCCGCCGCCAATATCACTTTCACACGGTTAAACAAGAGTGACATAAGAAAAAAACAAGTTCTATCAGCAATGCTGCCAAACTGGAAGCCAGTTCTTATCTCTGTTGTGGATTTGTTCCTTGGTCTGTCAGTTTGCCCCAGGGCAACTGTGACTACACAAAGTATCTCACCGTCAGGCGACTAAATGGTGGCTTCCTCATGGGGCTTTCTGAGCATTGCTGAAGAACGGTTTGGAAAAGAACCATGAGCCACATGCAGTGAAACGATTTGTGAACCTCAGGAACTTCCGTGATCTGAGAAGGTGAGATGGTTAGATGAATAACTGAAAGCGAGGGGATACTGAGTGTCAGGCCATTGTCCACTCTGACCAACACTAGTTTTGTGGAACGGTTGCCTTAGAACATCAGATTATGGCGGATTTTCCCCAATATATCCCTTGACCTTGATCTACCAGTTGCAATACACAGACTCACACAGGCAGGATGTTCTGTTGCTTGAAATAATTGCAGCCTTTGCAATATGCTAATAACATGCGTTCATGACCCTGCACCAGCATCTGATGTCAAAACCTGCCAATGTCACGTCCATCTGAGTCCAGAAGCACTGAGCTTTGAGGAAAATGTTGTTGTTCTGGGCCTTGAGGAAAATGAAGCTTAAGCGCAAATTCAACCTGGAAAACCTTCCTGCAACGTTCATTCATCGCCTCATCACCGGCAGCTCTTCACCAATCATCCAATCACAGCCCCTTCTCAAGCCACACCTTCGCAACAGCCAATCACCGCAGGTGCTCATTCCTGCTTCAGCCATTTCATTGCCCAGGGTCCCTTTCCAACCGTCCATCGTTCGGCCATTTCCCAGCTGTGCGGTGACCCTCCTCCGCCCCTCCTCCACCTGGCCTCTCCTCGGCTCTGCTCGTCGTTGTCAGCTGGCCTCCCCAGGTCTCATCCTCTGCCACCCACCAGTGTCCGGGCTCCAGGGGGAAGATTCTGTCCAACATTCATCATCGCAATGGTTCAAATCGTTAATGCCCAGGTCTGAGCCCCAATAACGATTCATGGCCAATAAAACTTCCAAACGCCACTCTGTTTCTGTGAGTCTTCTCAGGTTGAAATGGTGTTGTTCTGGGCCTTGAGGGAAATTGACCCACTGATAACCCAGTCAAAGGTTTTAGGACTTTAGGAAGGTTCAGACTGTGACAGCGGTCAGAAAATGGGAAGAAAAGTGTCTGTATTGATGTAGGGCAGGGGGAGGCAAGTTTGCTCGGTGGAGGGCCGGTTTTCTTCATCGTCAAAAGACCAAGGGCCGGATCCTCCAATTGAAGCAATTGAAGTAAATCATCACTTTCTACATATGCCAGTGTTGTACCAGTATCATATACTGGAAAAATGTCCATCGTAAATTAGATAAATGACTTAAAATCACTTAGATAAAGGGTTTTTTATGTTAAATTTGAGTCGGTTTGAACTAATCTAAGATCAGATAAAAACACCAATGCCAATGGAACAAATAGAAATCCCACTGGAAATCAAACAAATTAATTTTTTTGTAAAAAATATGTATTATTCACTTAAATTATACAAAATAATCTGAATTAAGAAAAAAAAAATGGTGCTTGTTCCATTGGCAAGAATAGGTTTTATCTGCTTTAAGGCCAGACCAAATCCACTCAATCTTTAGATTTAATCTCTTAATTCAAGTAGATTTAAGTAATTTCTTAGTATTCGTAGAGTAGTCTTTTAGGATTATGGCCTAAAAGGGACATTTTTAGGAATTGACAGTATTTTGAACATTTCTAGAGTACTTTACCAGGCATTTGATCTACAATTTGAGTCATAATATTTCTCAAAATCATCTCGAGGGCCAGAGTTTGATGATAGAGGGCCGGTTTTGGCCCCCGGGCCTGACGTTGCCTACCCCTGACGTAGGGTATGTGTAACATGTTCCCTTATTAGTTAAGAAATAATATAACAATTGCAATTCAACAGGGTTTGCCATTGTGTGTAGGGCTGGGCGGAAAAAAAAAGGTGTTTTTAAATGATTAAGTACTTAGATGTATTTTTTACATACAGTAAAACTTTTAAACTGGAAAGGAAAGCTCCAGTGCCATTTAATCCAAAGATATAAATCTATAAATGAATCTGATTAACTTTCCTAAACAATGTGCCGTAACTGCCAAAGCAGAGGCCCCCGAAAATTCCATTTCCCGTGCGACCGACCGGTTCGCTGCATGTGCGTCGGTTTGGGCTGGACCGGCACAGGCTGGTTCTAGGTGGACCCGGGGATAAACAGGGAGGTGATCTATGACGGGAACAAGAGGGAGGGGTGACAAACGGCGCCTGACAGCGGAGGGGCCCGGGCGCTTTGTTCGTGCGGGTCACACTGTCTCCTGGGTTTTACTTCCAGGAAAGACCCACATTCTTCTTACTCCCTGTTGTTATCAGAGCAGTTACATTTGGTCATGTGGTCCCCAGGGCTCTACTTAAAGTGCATATGACACAAACATTTCACGGGAACTATACTTAACACAAGATTCTGCTTCAAATTCATCCATTTCTCCTTGTCCTCGACAGGTTCTCTGCAGGCCACCCGAGCGCTCATGATCGTGGGGATCATCGTGTCCATCGCGGGGCTGGGCGTGTCCTGCATGGGCATGAAGTGCACCACGTGTGGAGGCGGCGACAAGATCCGCAAGTCCAGGGTGGCCATGACCGGGGGCATCATCCTGCTGGTGGGAGGTGAGACTGCTAATGCTGCTAATGCTACCACTTCCTAACACCTATTCATGTTTTCATTGAGTGTAAAGTCTGTAAAGAAAATGTAAGGTCGTTTTTGTCAAATCATCAAATTCTTCCCGGTTTTAGTCCAGTTTAAATCAACAATTTGCATTTAAAGGTGCATTAGGCAACTTTTTATATGGGAAACTTTAGATTAACCTCTTAGCTGAGTGCATTTTCTCCAGGTCAGTTTTACCCAGATCTAAAAGCTTCTCGACTGGAGTTCACAGCTTACAGGCCAGAGTAACGTCTCATTTGAATGCTGTGTTTTTGTCATTTTTGTTGCTTTCGTGGTCGCTTTTTCCCCCTGGCTCTTTGATGCTTTTTAGTTGTGCTCTTTTGTTGCTTTGTTGTCCTTTTTTATCGCTCTGTACTTCTCGTTTTCGTCGCTGTTTTGACGCTTTGTTCGAGAAGCTTTTAGATCTGGGTATAGCCAAACTGGAGACAATGTGCTGGGTTCGGGTTGGGGTTAAGAGGTTTACGCCGAGGAATGGAAGGAAATGCAGCTATTCGACAAATTGGGCAATTATGTAAAATGGGCAAAATAAATACTGCAGTTGCATGTGTTTTGCACCAAGAAATGTTGATTTAAAGGAACAGGCCACCGTTTTTCCATACTGAGATATGTTCTTACCTGAGCTTAGACGAGTTGATACGTACCTGGTCTTTGTGCGTGTGGAAGAGTGTGGTAGCTTCCAACTTCATCCCCGTTTGGAGCTCTGGGAATACATTTGGAGAGGCCAAATGCCAAAAACATCTTTGGTATTTTTGCGTGACTGAGGGAACGCACAAAGACCAGACAGGTACGCATCAACTCGTCTAAGCTCAGGTAAGAACATATTTCAGTATGTAAAAAACTGTGGCCTGTTCCTTTAATGCCTTAGTGAAACAAGTGTAATGCTTTTCAGTGACATTTAAAAGGCCTTCGTTTCGGCACAATTCCTTTAAATGACTCAAAAAACCCGGAAACTGGTGGATAATTTACAATTTCAATGTAAATCTAGCTTTATTGATTAAGTGACCCGTTATCTACATAGGTGGGCTTACACACATTCATAAGCCAAATTCAAGCAAATATACCATCCACTGGTCAATCGCGTGTGGAGTCCCCTCAGATGACGCGCTCTTTCACTCACTGCTTTACTTTTTTTTTTTTTTAAATGCTGAATTCTAAGTATTATGCAGATCCAGAGACACAAACAGTAATTTGGACCACAGAATCATAATAAAGTGATATCGAGAGGGACCGGGAGGCATTTACGGGACAGAGAGGTGTGGTCCTGCTCCCGGACTTATCATAACACATTTATCTTTTTAGAAGATGGAATGCTAACTAGAAGTTTGTGGTTAACCCTCCCTGGGACATTACTGGAACTCCTCATATGACTCGAACAATGCAGGAAAAAAGCACATTTCCTGATCCTATACCGATTCTTACCCACTGTCACGTCGAGAGTCTAAGAACCGTGCAGTAATTCTAGCTCTGCATCTGAATACAAACTCCCTTGTCACATCATATTTTCCAAACAATAATATATGACATTATTTATTGCCTTTCTTTGTCCCTTATTTCGCTCATTTAGCCGAGCTCAACCAATTTAACTGCACAGGTTCATCAAAAATTCCAAGATTCTGATTCTTTTGGCTGAAATTCACCCCATTTTTTCGCTGGAAAGTTGCCCGTTTTATCCAATTCTCTTTGCTCAGATGTGGTCTCGGGCGGTCAGGGTGGTCAGGGCGGTCAGGGCAGAGCATCTGAAGGACTCTCTCTTTGAGGCTGTGGGACTTCAGAGCGCTCGCTGACCTTGTTTTTCTGTTCCTCCTCTCAGGCATGTGCTGTATAGTGGCCTGCTCCTGGTTCGCCCACAACGTGATCCGAGCGTTCTACAACCCGTACACTCCGGTCAACACCAAGTAAGTCCTGTCCCATCACTGGGAAAAGTCTCCAACATGACATGAAAAACCACACGTCCATTTGGTTCAATCCACTCTTAAAAAAAAGGTGACGTTTAAAAAGTAAACATTACTGATGCCCTCAGCGTTTCTTTTCTCCATTTTAAGATCAATACAGTCCTATTTTATTGTCACGATGTTACAGATCCATTATCAATTGCATCTGTCGATAAGCATTTAACAAGGATCTTTTCTACACTAAATATCCTTGGGTACATGACAGGCTTTAGGTTACATTAATATAAACAACTCACATAAAGTGATTTGATCATTACAGCAGTGGCCAATTTTATTTTATTTGGCTACATTTACGTATTTCTATCATAGTTTCTGACCCAGCCTTTTTCATTAGCGTTAGCATGCTCCCGCTAGCTTTAGCATACAAATGCTAACTGTGGCATTTTAGGCAGAACAACATGGAGGCTCTGAGGTTAGCATTAGGTGCAAAATTAGAAAATAGATGGAAGGAGCTGTTTGAAAAGAGCAAATCCCACTGACCTGGCGGGGATGTTGTTTGTCATAGTGGCAGTGGCCAAAAGAAGTTTTTTTGGAGAAATACTGGACTTGTGCTTGGGACCACCATTCTGGCTAACGCATGTCGTCACCAGTAGAAGTGGTGTCACCATGGGCGTCACTCTCGTCCTCGTTGCCACTTGTGAGAACCTCAATGACCGCGGCACAAGTGCTGCTTGCATTAGATGGCGTAACAGCCAACAAAACAACCTTCCTTAGGGCGCCATCTTGAGGCGGGTGGACACTGCACCAATGATCCCAGTCTGTGTTTCATATTGAGGAGTAGTAGTCGCAGAAAGAGCCTCCTCTCGCAGCAACAAGGATCTCTGTCAGACAATACAGGGGAATTAATAATGGGAATTAACAGGTAATTAACACAACTAAAAAGCAGTTTCTTTTGGAATAAACTCATTCCATGTTTGTTTCCATCTGTGTATTCACCAAGTGTGTTGATACAGTACATTCTCACATTGTTAAAAGAGTTTGTGCCATGTGTCAGTCTGTACAGATTGTTCTGTTTAACACAGCTCTGTGTCAGACACAGGCCCCGCCCAGTGACTCCTCCTACTGTAATATTCAGCGTCTGTCATGATTTGAGTCAGAGACAGGTGAATTTAATTCCTCAGTGTGACAAAACAAAACCATTATATAAAACTTTGCTGTTTCTCCCAGCGCTTTAGAGTATAAAGCAGATTTAGGTTTAGGAAAGTTGTGATATGTTCTGACATAACTACATGGGGCATCACACTTCTTCTATGGGTCATGTGGTGACATTAATCAGATGCATGTTCCATGATTCAAAAGCGTAGTTTGTCTATTTCACGGAAAATACGAAAAAAAAAAAAAAAAAGTTTATTTCAGCATTCATCATTTTGAACATTCTCAAAATGTTCGAGTCAAAGTTCCCATTGAAAGTTTCCAGAAATGTGCGGGAATTTTCGGCCCCTTTGCAAGTCACAAACAACACTGGCCAGGCATGAACAGGACCGACTCCGCGTTTACTTTCCTTACGCTTTTCCGAGGAAATAAATAGCGCTAGCATGCATCGCTAGCATGCATCGCTAGCATGTGTCGCTAGCATGCGTCGCTAGCATGATCTTCAGTCGGAGTTACGGTTCTCTCTTTGAACCATCCCACAGTGGAGACGAGTGCTACTCCCCACGTCTTGCGCTGTGACTTCTACAAATCTCACGAGATGAAAACAATGGTGTGTTATGTCAGATAAGACCCGGGTTGGTGACGTTCTTCTTCTTCTCTCCAGGTTCGAATTCGGCGCGGCCATCTTCATCGCGTGGGGCGGCTCTCTCTTGGACGTCCTGGGCGGGACCATGCTCGCGTCCTCCTGTCCTCGGAAGAAGCAGGTGTCCAAGTACCCGACCACCGTGTCCACCGCTCGGTCCGGACCTCCCAGCAGCGCCAAGGAGTACGTCTGAGAGCGCCCGCAAACCCCGCTGCGCTGGACTGTTACGCTTAAAGGCCTCCTACACGGACTCCTATGGGACAGTTGTTCGATAACCCCCCCAACAGTTTGTGTTTCGGTGCTAGAATTTGAAAGTGTTAGAGTTCAGGGGGGCGATGTTAGTCTATGGCTGAGGAGCAAGATAGGAATGAAACATCCACTGCGTCTTTGCAAATGCCCATATATGGTCATGTTCGAAGCAGCCAGAGGGGGAAAACAAAGAAGAGGAAAAAAAATAAACTTTCTCCTTTTCTTTAACAAATGCTGAATTATGAATATATTTTTCTATCAAATAAAGATACAGAGCCATAAATACTTCAAAAAACGGACAATGCTAAGCAGGAAGCTGTGCTAGCTTCATGCTACATATGCTAACGTTAGCCGAGTTATGCTAGCGAGTGCCGTTTTTCTGCTCCTACTGAACAATTTACAGTAGAAAAAACATCCACGTGGACCCGATTTTGGCTTGGCTTTATTGGTGTGTGGAAAATATGTTTGTAGTCCGCCAGAAAACCAGTGAAAAGTTGTGATTCCCATGAGAGCTTTTCTTCCCCTTGGCTAGGCCACGCCCCCTTGTATGACACGTTGCCGTCAGTAACTATGCATAATCTTTAGTAGCGTCGTGTGTCTGCAACTACCAAGACCAAAATACTAATATTTAAGTTACGGTTTAAGGTGAGATTCTGCAGCTGAAAACATGGATTTTTTTTTCACATAGTGGTAGCCTAGGTTTCTGCCTTAAAGGGATATTTCTGGATTTTTGACTTAGGGCCTCATTTTCTAGTTATCCAGAGCGTTTTTTTTTATTCATGCAGTCCTTATATTTGAAGAGTTAAGTGGTGCTAGGCAAGCGCTAGGCTAGCGCATGTCTATGGTAACTAGTAGCCTGCATTAAAAACAGTCTGACCCACAGTGCACCTGAAGCAAATCACTTATATCACCAGACTAACCATATAAATGTCTGTGTTGACTGAATCATTTTTTAAATGTAACCATTTTGCATTTAAAATAACTTATATTTGAGCAGCCTCAGCTTCCTGGTTGTAGCTATGTAGCGGCGGAGTGATCTGCTCGGTTACCGGATCTACAGTAGTTTGTTTACCTGCGGCCGCATTACTACATGTGAAATTCACAAAAGAGATTTCTACAAATCCGATATGGCAACGTTTGGAGGACGACCCCATGATTTTGAAGAGGTTTTTAATGCGGGCTACTAGTTACCATAGACATGCGCTAGCCTAGCACTAGCCTAGCACCACTAAACTCTTCAAATATAAGCACTGCATGAATAAATAAAAATTAAAAAAAACACTCTGGACTCTGGACTTAACTAGGAAATGAAGTCCTATGTCAATAATCCTGAATTATCCCTTCAACATTTTAGTTTTAATGTCAAGAGTATAAAAAAGAAGAAACTTTCCCTGTACGATGCGTATTTTATGACGTTTTGTCGCTAGCGAGCCAGAGTTATCCAGGAAGTAGCAACACTGTGCCTTAACAACCGGTTTCCCACGAGTATTCATCCACAAATATTGACATGTTTGGCGTCCACGTGTAGCACGAGATGACGCTGTATTCCAAATATGGTCATTTCCTTTCTGGGAGACCCTGCGGCTAAAGATTTGCAGATGTTACAAAACTTTACAGCCTTTTTTTTTTAATTGGATTTTTGTTCCACTCTCACAGTCTGCACTTGTCCATAAAACTGGACCTTCAATACAACATCAATAATTCCAGAATGAACTTTATGTTGACAACAATGTAAGTTCGCCTGCCCCCCAAGTGTGCCGTTTATTTTAGGAACCTGATAAGAAGATTACAATATTACAATGATAATTCAAGGGACATTTAGCATAGATAAAAATGTGCGATCAATGTGTGATTAATCGCGAATTAACAATGACATTCATGAGATGAATTAGCACCTTTTATTATTAGCTGAAGGTGCTTCAAAGTGTCGGCAGGTGTGGAAGGCAAATGTGTTCAATTAAAAATGAGCTGAATTTGACGACGCTGCAACAGGTTCAGAAAATGTGGCTCAAGTGACGCCAATAAAAGTGACTCGCACGTATTAAAGGAACAGGTCACAGTTTTTTCCATATTAATGTTCTTTCCTGAGCTTAGAAGGGTTGCGAGATGCGTAGCTGTCTGGTCTTTGTGCGTGTCCGTGGAAGAGCTTGGTCGCTTCTAACTTCTCTCCGTTTGGAGCTATAGGAATACACTGTGGGAGGCCAAATGCTAACAACATCTTTGGTCGTTTTGCGTGACTGAGGGCACACAGTTCTTCCATACACTGATGTGTTCCTACCTGACCTTAGACAAGTTGATACGTACCTGTCTGGTCTTTGTGTGTGTCCGTGGAAGAGCTCGGTCACTTCCGACTTCACCCCCGTTTGGAGCTATAGGAATACATTGGGAGAGGCCAAATGCAAAACAACATCTTTGTTTTTTTGCCTCACCGAGGGCACACAGTTCTTCCATACTGTGATATGTTCTTACCTGACCTTAGACGAGTTGATACGTACCTGTCTGGTCTTTGTGTGTGTCCGTGGAAGAGCTCGGTCACTTCCGACTTCACCCCCGTTTGGAGCCATTGGAATACATTGGGAGAGGCCAAATGCAAAACAACATCTTTGCTCGTTTTGCGTGACTGAGGGCACGCACAAAGACCAGACAGGTACGCGTCAACTCGTCTAAGCTCAGGTAAGAACATATCTCAGTGTGTAATAACGGTGGCCTGTTCCTTTAACACAGGCATCTGCCACATCATGATCATCTATTTGGATTATATTGATTCAGATCTTGAATTCGCAGGAGCGTCACAACATGAACCCAGTCATGACACTTTGATTGTGGCCGACCCGAATGTAAGACATCAATGCTGAGGCTCCAATAGGTCACATTTATATCCACATTAACGTTACGCTAACTGACGCTTTGGAGCTGTGTGGACTTTCCCGATTGTTCGACCTATTTAGCGTCCGCAAAACCGATCGTTTCCACACCTCTCGCCTCCACCAAACATTCAACAATCGATCCCGAGCGCTCCTCACGCCGGTTATAATTGGACGCCCCCCGAACCGGAGAGACGAGTGATGCTCCCAGCTCGCGCGGGGACGCTAACGCCGCTAACGCCGCGGCCTCTGTTAGCGTTTAATTGAAAGCAATCAATTGCCCCGGTGTTAACACGTCGATACTGTTTGATACGGAGTGCTGCGGGGGTATAAATAGCCCCGCGGCGCTGAGTGGGGTGTGACTTCGCACCCCCCCACCCGCCCCCGGGCCCCGCGGGTGGAAGGAGAGGGAGTCCGCACACCGACGGCCGGCTCGGCGAGTCCCTCACACCTGCCCGCTACAAACCCTGCTCCCATACCAAATACTTTCTGAGCCAGTCATCCGCCATTATCACCCCCGCGGCTGACAGGTGCGATTTATTCTGTCAAACGGAGCTCCGGTGAAGAAGGAAGTTTACTCTCGGTCTTTGCACAGTGATGTTACGCTTCGGATTCGAGACCCAAGGGCGCCACCTGTGGGCATTTCTATGGTGCACAGCTCCTCCACTTTTAACACTTACTAACAGCATCCGACCACACTTATAGGCTTTGTGTTTTCCAATGTCATCATGGACTTTTTTTTTTTATCCAAGTATGTGACGCATTTTGTTTCTATATTTGTGTTTTGTTTAGTTTTCCAATTCCACTGCATCCATGTGTGTTATTGTATGTAGCTGCAGACGCAAAGGACATTTTTACAGTATTAAAGTCATTCACTGCGTACGTACATGAACGGTAATATATAATGTACATTTTTAATGTGCTCATTTTGATGGTTTGTAATAAATATTTCAAACAGAAGCAACATGACTGTCGTTCTTTAGGTCTTGACTTCCAAAGCTTCTGATGAACTTCTGCCGATGTAATGTGTAATAGTGTCCTGACTACCTGGGAAAAAAAAGGCCTGGCGAGTTTATTTGTAGAGCACAATTCATCCACAAGGGAATTCAAAGTGCATAAAATTACAAGAAAACAGATCAAATCAATCAAACATTAACATAAAAAATCATCAATTACAGTAAAAGGCGAGAGTGCAGATAAAATACTTTCAGTCATATGCACGGGCAAAATGAACTGTTTCAGCCTGGATTTGAACATTGTCAGAGTTGAGGCCTGTCTCACATCCTCGTGAAGACTGTTCCAGATTTTAGCTTTAGCCTCAGCGTGTTTAGTCCTGACTCTGGGAACCACCAGGAGGCCCCTCCCTGAGATGGTTCATACGGCTGTAACATGTCAGAGATGGACTTTGGTGCTAAACCATGAAGAGACTTGTAACAAGCAGAGCTGTTTTAAAGTCTATTCTCTGAGCGACAGGAAGCCAGGAGCACCGGAGCACTGGACTAATATGGTTGTACTTCCTGGTTCTTGTCGGCTCGTTTAGAGAGGCCAGTGGGCAGCCGTTCCAGTCGTCCCACCTGCTGGAGACAAATGCATGGCTAAGCCTGGTTTTGACACTATTCCTCTGATCTCAGACATATTTGTCAGATGGTAAAAAGCTGCTGATGTTATTGCTTTGATGTGGCTGTTTAAGCTCAGGTCAGGAAAAAAAAGGTGTAGTCTAATTACTTTTTATTTTTAAATCCCCCAATCTTTGTAAGGTCAGTTTCAGAAGACTGAAAACAAACATCAGAACACCGTGCGCGTGACATTCATGACCGAGCGGCTCTTTTAAGGTGAACGGTTTGAACCGGATCTCGATTGTGAAAAGAGACAGATCTTTTTTTCTAGTTGATTTTACCCAGAACTCCCCGAACGAACACACGAATCAGCCTAACAACAGCCTCTTTTTATTAGTTGCAGCGCAAGAATTGATTCACAAACACCTTTTTCAAAGCGAAAATATCAGTCCCCTCAGTCATTTGAGATGATTTCAATTTTAAAAAGTGCCTTTTTTTTGATGGTGTCCGAGATATTGTGAGTTTTCTTGCTGGCATTATTCACATTTTATTTTAGAAACAGCCCATCAGTACGTGTGAAACTGAAACTTGATGGTAAAGTTAGTACCAAAGAAAATGCCAACAGGTCGACATGAGAACGAGTTGCTTTGTTGGAATGACACTGCGAGAAGAAGAAGAAGAAGCACTTCCTCTTGTTGCAAACAGAGGAAAGCCTTAAACTTTAGGTCAGGGGTTCTCAACCTGGGGGTCGGGACCCACTAGGGGGTCGCGAGACAAATTTGGGGGGTCGCCAGAGCACATAGATAAAATATATATTTTAATATTAATTTTATGGTGTCGTAGCACACATGCTTTTTTACCAGGGTGCCATTATTTGTTCTAAATTTGATTCATTTTTGTTTTAGCCATTGTTTTTTCTTTGTTTTTTAAGAGTTATATAGGTCAACCTCTTAACTCCCGCCTGAACCGAGAGGATCTTTTTCCTCACGTCATCAGATTTTTTTTCCATCATTTTTCTGTTGGGTATTCAACTCATTTTTGTAGCTTTTTCATCATTTTTTGTCAATTTTTTTATCACATTTTTGTAATTTTTTCGTCACATTTTGTCACATTTTTGTCATTTTTTGGTCATTTTTTCATCATTTTTTCATCAATTTTTTGTCAATTTCTTGTGACATTTTTGCCACTTTTTCATACATTTTTTGTCACTTTTTTGTCAATGTTTTCTCCCTTTTTTGTCACATTTCCATCATTGTTTTCGTCTCAGTTTTGTTGCTATTTTCACAGCTTTATTTCCCAGAAGCTTTTGGACTGGGGTAAAGCCAAACTGGAGAAAATGTGCTCGGTTCAGGTGGGAGTTAGGGGGTTAATGTCCCTGTTTTTCCCATGGTCTGACCCGGGTGGGGGTCACGATCCTAATTAACTGTTACAATGGGGGTCGCGGCTCTAAAAGGTTGAGAACCACTGCTTTAGGTTGTGCTCTTGGATCTTCATCTGCGACACCTTGATCCAAGTGTGGTTTGCCCTCCATAGTGTCTCAGGGCTTTGTTTGGCTGAAGGAGTGCAGTTGTCTTCAAAATGGAGGAAATAATTACAAATGTCCACCACGGAGGACATTTCTTTAGAGGAACAGGCCACCGTTTTTCCATCCTGAGATATGTTCTTACCTGACCTTAGTTGATACACAGAGCGCGGTCGCTTCCAACTTCACCCCCGTTTGGAGCTATAGGAATATACTGGGAGAGGCCAAATGCTAACAACATCTTTAGTTGTTTTGCGTGACTGAGCGCACGCACAAAGACCAGACAGGTACACATCAACTCGTCTAAACTCAGGCAAAAACATATGTCAGTAAAAATGGTGGCCTGTTCCTTTAAAGCAGGGGTGTCCAAAGTGCGGCCCGGGGCCCAAATGCGGCCCGCAGACCAATTTTTGGTGGCCCTCTGCCTTCTTGCTGAATCGGGACACATCATCAGAGATAGTCCTTTTTATTTGAAATGTAATAATTCTACACAATTCTAACCAAACAACTAACCTGTTACTGTGAGACAGAGCTGGCATGAAGGTTTTGAGCAGAAATAAAGGTGTGGGGCACAATTTAAACCTCTGCTAGTCAAAAGGTTTTGCGGCACTAACCATCGATCTTTGGCCCTTTACCCTGCGTACGCTCCAGTATGCGGCCCCCCATGAAAAAGTTTTAGACACCCCTGCTTTAAAGGGACTATACAGTTTAAAAATGTAAAAAATAAGTATTTTCCTCCCCCTATGTTCCCTCAATGTCCTAATGTGTAGAATACATACTCCCTAGCTTTCAAAAATACTACATTTTAATCAATTATATACATTTTTGTCAACTTTTTTAAAAAATCGATTAGTTGTTAATTAAGCAGTTCATTGTTTCAACCCTATTATACGTGTACATACAAGGCTGTGGGAACCCAGGGTGCTGAGGGCGCTGCAGCACCCCCTGGTGGATAGTTTGTGAACTGCAGGCAATATCAACCCCTTAACTCCCACCTGAACCAAGCACATTTTCTCCAGCTTTACCCCAATCCAAAAGCAACAAAACTGAGACGAAAACAAGGATGAAAAGGTGAAAAAAGTGAGAAAACATTGATGAAAAAGTGACAAAAAATGTACAAAAAATGACAAAAATGGACAAAATTTTGACAAAAAAGTGAGAAAAATTTGACGAAAAATTGAGGAAAAAGATCCATTTAGTTTTGTAGGTCTTTCAAATGAGGCGTTACACTGGCCTACAGGATTTGGGTAAAGCTGAACTGGAGAAAATGCTCTCGGTTCAGGCGGGAGTTAAGAGGTTAATAAATAGGATTTATGCACAGAAAAAGTATTTTGCGGGTAAATTTTGTCCCTCAGCGCCCCCTAACTAAAATATCTTCCCACGGCTCTGTGTACATATACATATACATATACATATACATATACATATACATATACATATACATATAAACGGGATGCAAACCTTTCATGGGGCCAACTTAGAAAACGGTCCATTCACCCTGAACGTCTCAGTGTTAAACCACAGCATCACACTGCTGTCAACAGGGGCTCATTTAAAACAAGGGCGCCACCTAGTGTCAATGGACAGAAGTCACAGAAAGCAGCAGTGAAGAGAGTGGTTTAACAAAGGTGAAGGTCATTTCAGTTTATGCATCTCATGACCACCGCGTCCCCATAAGACATGAATATATAAAGAACAGATTGTCACACACACACACACTTTCCACAAATAATCCTTTCAATTTATTTCCAGAAATGCAGTTCGTAAAAAGTTCCATGCAAAACAACATCAACAGCCCAGAATTTAAGACTCAGAAAAACGAGGAGCTGCGCGGCGCCGTGCTAACATGGCAGCGTACAAAAAAACAACGCCATTATCATCATCGTTATCCCGGCGAGGTCGTACAGCACGACATCGTCAACGTGAGCCCATTTTTACACCGCTGCAGCATGAGGAGATAAACGACCACAGGGGGCGCTCCGGATTGTCACGTGTTTCCATTACAAGGTCTAGAAATACATTTTGAGGTGCCGGCGAGTTTGGGTATTTACACCGCCCGAAGAAATACCTGTTGATTAACTTGAATTTAAAAGCTTGAGTAGTTTTGACTTGGTTTGGTTTAGTGCAATTTGCTAAAAAAACAACAAAAAAACCTCATCGGATGGAATGAACAGAAGGGGCGAAGGATTTTGATCTTTTTCAAGAATTTTGAATTGGCAAAAGGCGTATCTATCAGATATGTTTAAGAAGATTGTAAAGCATTAAAGGCCTTGTACCCGATTTTTACAACCAATGGAAAACTTTCCTATCGTCCCAATTCTTCACAGGAAGAGTTCATGAAAGATTCTGCACCATCAGCTGCTCTGACCACCACCAACCACTCACACACTCATTCATTCTGCCCTATTGTACATGTTTTTTGTGGTAGGGGAAAGCTAAGCAGCCAATGGGGCAAGATATTTACACTTAAATTAAGATCAAAGAAATCACTGCACTCTAAACTAGATATAAAATAATATCTTAATTTACTTGAAATAAAACTGTTGTCTTGCCCCATAATTCTGCTACTACAACTACTAAAGCTAAAAAACAGGTACAGGGCCTTTAAAACTACAAATAATAAAGAAAAGAATATGTACATATAATACTTTTCAACATCCTGTAACAAAAATATATATATTTTTTTTTAACATAGACATGGCTCAGTTTATGAGTGTCAGTCTTTATGGGCTACTGTAAAAATTACAGAATTTGACATATGAAGGTTCAAGACCATACAGCTGGGGTAGGCGAGTTTGTGAGTTTTCGTTTGGGAAAATATTGACAGTATTTAAAGTACTTTATCACGTATTTGGTCTCTGATTTATGAAATAATAGTTCTTCCGAATCCTCTTGGGGGCCTGACGTTGCCGACCCCTGCAATACAGGATGTCAAGTGGACAGATTTTTATATTTTGGTTAACATCATCTGGAATCCTCTGAGCGATAAGACATTATTGGACGTTAGCATCATTAGCATCACAGAGCAAGCAGTGCATTTTGTTTCCTTTTCCTTTTATCTTATTATCTCAGTTTAGGGCGACCAGATGTCCCAGTTTGCCCAGGACAGTCCCGGTTATGAGACCACTGTCCCATGACCCAGTAGATTTCTCACAAGCCATTGATTTGTCCAAGTTTTTCTATAAGCTCTATCCCAGGTGTCCCCGTTTTCCCCAGCACAAACACAAAGTTTCTATGGTGACGGAACCAATACATTAACTCAGAAGTGTATTCCTGTTTAATGTTACAAAACAAAACGTTTGGCCACCCAAAATGGGTGGAAAAAAGTTGGCTCGCCCCACAAACTTCCATTGTCACCCAGTTTTTAAACTCTTAACCCCGGCCTTAACCGAGCACATTTTCTCCAGTTTGGCATTACTCAAATCTAAAAGCTTCTTGGGGGAAAAAAAACATAAAAAAGAGACAAAAAAGAGATGTAACTGAGGATGAAAACGCATGAAAACGAGGATGAAAATGCAACAAAAAAGCAACAAAACAGACGACAAAAAAGCATCAAAATAGGCACAAAAACAAGTCATAAATGAGGATGAAAACGCAGCAAAACAAAGCATCAGAGGAGGGCCAAAATGCAACAAAACAGGCGACAAAAAGGGATGAAAAAGTGACAAAAACGCAACATCACGAAAAAGGTCTTAGCTTTCAAACACTGGCCTATAGGCTCTAAGCTCCAGTCGATATGGTTTTAGTAAAGCCGAACTGGAGAGATGTGCTCGGTTAAGGCAGGGGTTAATGTGGACAGTCTGGTCACCCTCAATCTTAATATCTTTTCCAACTAACAGAGGCCATTAAAGTGCATGTGACACATTAGACTTATTTGTTTCTAAAAAATAATCAACACAATTATATTTAAGATTTTAGACAAAAAATGTCCCCAGCTTTCTTTAGTTTGACATTTTCCCTTATTGGACATTGACAGGAAGTGACATAGATATAGACACAGACGGTATCGTGTCATAGAAGGGGGCGTGGCTTCGCCAAGGGGGAAAATAGAATCTTTCGGGAAACACAATTTTTCACACATTATCTGGTGGAATATGAACTTATTTACCACACATAAATAAAGTCAAGTCTAAATCAGGCCCATATGGATATTTTCTCTCAGCAGATTGTTAATAATTGCATAATTAATAATCTAAACTTTCGGTAATTATTCAAAAACTACTTTAACAAATGCTGAATTATGAATATAGTTTCTACTAAATAAATATACAAAGACATGGGGGAGGGGCAAAGTGGTTCAACAGCCCATAAATACATAAATAACGGAGAATGCAAACAGGATGCTTTACGTTAGCATCGTGCTAATGCTAACGGCTAGCTAGCGCTCGCTACGATTGTCGTTTATTCACTTCTGCTGAACAGATTTACACTTGACTTTATTTGTATGTGATGAAGAAGCTTATATTCCACCAGAAAATGACTAAAAAGAGTGGAAAACTGTGTTTCCCAAAAGATTCTATTTCCCCCCTCGGCGAAGCCACGCCCCCTTAAATATCGGTTATTCTTTAACAGCGTTTCAGGAGCTGAACACTTGGCCACTCCAGCAGTTTTTTAGGCTGTTTTAGTTATTTTTATCATAGTTTCTGTCCCAGCCTTGATTAGCTGCCGTTAGCATTAGCATGCTTCTGCTAGCTTTAGCATGCTGTTGCTAGCTCGAATCCTCCAGGTTCTGAGCTTCACAATGACATACAGCATTTCAGTTGGTGAAAGTGGTGTTTTTAAAGCGGTTAGAGCCAAAACTGTGAAATAAAACAGATGTTGAGCATGAAAAGCATTTAAACCTGTCATATGCACTTAAACAGTGCATGTTTTTGAGGAGAGTTCCTTTTCAAATTGGACTTTGAGTTCGAATTCGGAAAAGGACAATAGGATCGCAGAAATCGATGAAACTGAAAACAAAAGTAAGAACAATTCCTTCAATAGAAACACTTCGATTCATCCAAATATATATATATATATAAAAAGAGAACAATTCAAAACCACTCAATTCAAGTTATCTCAACTCTTCCAGATTGGATTTTTTTTCTTCGTGTTTTTCTTCTGCAGCGTTAATGTGCTCACGAATCGGGGGGGAAAATCTCTACGCATTATACAACTTAAATGATTAATAAAACAAAACTGAAAGGCAGGTAGGACTTTCACAAGCATTAGCCCTTTGTCCAATGACACACCAGTTCCTGTTTTTTTGGAGATTGCGCGACCCATACTTCATGCATAGAAGAAGAACTCCGTCACGGCACGTTATAAACAGGCATGCCCACAAAAGTGCACCGAAAAAAGAACATCCAGAAGATCCAAAAAACAAACAAAAAACAAAACATAATAATTACAACAGAACGCTAACGATAACAGTAGTTTCTAATAAATAATTCGTATTTCGAAGAAAAAAATGCTAGTGATTCACAGCAGCGTTTGCATCGATGAGGAGAGAAAGTCATTGCACAACCGTCAAATGGAGGAGGAGGAGGAGGAGGAGGAGGGTTAGGGACGAAGAAGTGTGCTCTCGGATGTGGTGGACGTCGTTTCCCACTGGTTTCTCTTCAGTAGTATAAATACGCTTGTGCAGTAGTGTCAGTGGTGGAAACGTGCGATCATTAGGTCAGTACTGGGGCAAAGTACCGGATGAAGATTCGAAAGGTAGAGTTTACGAAAGCACCCACTTCTTGCATGCGTTTATCGAAAGAAAGGTTTTGTGAATGACGCTCGTTTTTTCACGAAACAATCGGTTTGATCAGGAGAGCGAAAAGGGGGGGGGGCTGGTGGCATCAAGGAATCGAGAATTCATGGAGAAACGCTCAGGCATTCCACAGGTAGCAGCATGCCTAAATACTACACTTTTAATGCCACAAATCGCAAAAAAGGTCTTGGCATTTACATTGTGTGTGATTTGTAAAGAGTGAGAGGAAATGTTGATGTTGTGGCTTCTTCCTCTGATGCCAGTTTGATTCGATGCCTTTGAATGACTTTTAAGGCTTTAATTCATGCGTCGTGAGCCTTCTGTGTTTGGGCTTAGCGTCGTTTTACATTCATCAAAGTCCGGGGGGGGGGGGGGGGCGGTCGGTGTTTGCCCCCCCCGCCTACGAGGTCAAATGTCACCTATGTTTAAAAGCTTCGATTCGCTGCGAAGATGGATGATGATAAACGGAACAGCAAAACTGAAAAGATACAAATAAAAATCGATGTTATACGTTAAAACGACTCCAAACGTTCGAGTCCACAAGAGTGTTTTTTCGTTCTAGACCCTCCCCTTTCCTTCCCCGCGTACCTGACCCTGTTCCCGTAAATAAATAACCGTCGCTACAAACGGAGCCGCGCCAACCGCCATCTAATCATTCACTCCAGCGCAACGTTAGCCCTTTTGTTCTAAGACTTCCACCGCATCCTCCCCAAAGTCCGTAAAGTCCAACCCGAGGTACAAACCGGCAATCATTCACAGTCCCAGCTGGTGGGGGGTGGGGGGGGTCGTATCCGACACTATTATGTACAGGCGGGGTTCATCGTCGTCGTCGTGGAGACCGAGGCATCTTCAGTAAGACACTTGATGAGGGAGAGAGAGAGACAGAGAGAGATTTTGGCGTCCCAGTGTGGAGGGAGGTGTGGTTTGGCACTTGTCAGGGGGGGGCGGGCCTTAGGACAGGGGCGACAGGGACACGGGACACTGGCCGTTGTTGTTCATGAGGTCGTCGATGTCTTCGTCTTCTAAGTCCACTAAAGGGGGACGGGAGAGAGAGACAGTTTAGAATCAGTATCTCCACACTGCAAAATGGAAACTATTATTTCAACAAATAAAACTGCCATTTGTACCGTCTGTACCATTGATGCAGAGAAGGCTTTTGACCGTATAAATTGGTCATTTTTGTTCTGTACATTGCACAAGTTTGGATTTGGCATTAATTTTATACAGTGGATTAAAATGCTCTACACAAAGCCTATAGCTTCAGTCAAGACAAATAACCTGATCTCAGAAACATTTACTTTAAGAAGAGGAACAAAACAGGGTTGTCCTGCCTCTGGGCTATTATTCAATCTGGTCATTGAACCATTAGCAGCAAAAATAAGAAGTGAAAGTAACATTCATGGCATAACAGTTGGACGTCAGTACAATAAATTATCACTGTATTGTGATGATATAATTGTATACCTGTCTCATGTGGACTCTTCTTTAGAATGTATTAATGAGGCCATCAATCAATATGGGGGCTTATCAGGATACAAAGTTAATTGGGAAAAATGCGAAATATTACCATTAAATAAACATTGTAGGAAATCGCTGATTCAAAACTCCAGAATTAAATGGAAAGAAACAGCAATAACATATTTAGGTTTACATATCACATCAAATCTGTACCTAAGCAGAGATATAAATCTTAAACACCTAAGGAATAAGATAGAATCTAAACTGGAGCGCTGGTCACATCTCCAGATATCGCTCTGGGGTCGAGTGAATATAATTAAAATGAGTATACTTCCAGTAGTTAACTACATATTGAAAATGTTGCCCGTTACAATTAATAAAACATGGTTTAAGAAATTGCATACAATAATCTCAAATTTTATATGGCGTGGGAAAGCTGCTAGATGTTCTTATCTAAGATTGTCTAACTTGCAATCCAAAGGAGGATTACAGCTGCCAAACTTCCAACATTACTTTCTCTCCTTTGGATGTGAACAAGCAAGCCAGTTGTTCCATCACACTGCAGATAAAGACTGGGTCAAAATAGAAAAAAACCTACTAATGGAATTTGATATTGAAGTGGAAAGCCTATATTACATAAAAAAATTACCACATGAATTAAAACAAAGCCCTATTGAAGCCACCTTTAATATTTTAAAGTCATGTCAAAAAATACTTGGAATCAAATCAGCTACATCTGTGAATCAGCCTCTTTGGTATAATTCTAATTTCACAATCAATAAAAAGATTATAAAATGGGCTACTTGGAAAGACATAGGCATTACTCAGCTTCAAGATATTATTCATGAGAGTTCCTTTAAAACATTTACTACTCTAGTTGATCAATATAATGTCTCCAAAAATAACTTCTTAAATTACATATCTTTAAAATTTGCAGTAAAAAATTGTGTATCTTTTGAAAACATGACTTATGGCACCCATCAATTGGAAGATGCACTTTTCAATCAAGATGAAACTAAGAAAACAGTTAAAAAAATATATAGAATCTTAAATGAACATCATACTAAAAATGCAAACGATATGTGTATTAGGAAATGGACCAATGATCTAAACATTCAGGAGGACGATTTATCATGGAATGACATCTGGAAGAATGCCAGGCGACCTTTTAGATGCAGCAAAAATAAGCTGAGTCAATTTAAAATCTTGAACAGGCTGTATTATACACCTTCCCAATTGTTTAAAATGGGTGCTGTAGATACTAATTTATGTATAAAATGTCAGGCAGCTGAGGGAACCTTGGTTCATCTTTTGTGGGAATGCCCAATGATAAAGGAGTTGTGGACAAAAACAACAAATGAAGCCATGTCATATCTACATATTGATATTCCAATGACTCCGCAAACTTGCATCCTTGGAGACCTACATCAATTTAGTAATGCTTCATCAACGAAAAAGAATGCATTTCTATCATTATGCATTATAACCAAAAGAATAATTTTAAAAAAATGGATAGACAATGACTGTCCGACTCATTACGACTGGTACGCGCATGCTATGGAGACGATATCAGTGGAAAAAACGGCTTTTAGATTATACAATCAGGAATCCGATTATCTTGAAACATGGGATCCATTACATGAATTTATCTTGAGTGTTAATTGAATGTACGTAGAATTCCTTTTTTCTTTTATGTGAATGGAATTGTACTTACTAATATTAATATTGACATTATCATCTGTAAATATTGTTGCGTGTGGTAGAAACTACTTGAGACCCTTTGTATATATGTCTTCTATATAGCTTTGTAAAAATGCTTTATACACAAGGTGTAAACGGTTTGGGCGCGGGATATTTAGTACTTTTCTCTTTTTCTTTTTCTTTCTCTTTTTCTTTTCTCTGTTGTTTTTTTTTCCTTATATGTTTACATACTTTGTAAATGTATTGAATAAAGTTATATATTTAATTAAAAAAAAAAATAAAAATAAAAAAAAAATAAAAAAAAAAAAAAAAAAAAAAAACTGCCATTTTCAAGTTTACATTGCAGTCGATTTGAAGTTGTCACAATATGGGAATTTTACTTTAGTTAACTTCAGAGGTGCACCGTCAGGGCCAGCAGGACCTTCTCTGCTAGCCCTGACCAACAAACGAAAAAAAAAAAAAAAGTGTTGAATGTCCTCACAGTATATTTCATTTGTATTATATTTGTATAATGTACAGGTGAGTTGCTTATATTGGTATTGTTGAGGTGTAACTGAAACTTCCTACTCAAAAAGTGCCTTAAACACCTGAGCTGCTCCTCCTCAGGGCCCATCACCACAACGGAGCTCCAAGATGGGGTCAAATACGGTCATTTTCCAGCCAAATCGGGACACTAGACAGCGATGCAACCTTGCGACAACGTCCACCCAGACCACTGCAGGCGGCATTTCTCTTTTATTATCATTATCATGTTATAATATGGGGGATTTACAGATAATACTAATACGGGAGGACGGCGGGACAGAGGGGTAAAATATGGCAGTTTCCCGGCCAAAAGAGGACACTTGACAGCCATCCATCCATCCTCTTCCACTTGTCCGTTGCCGGGTCGTCACAAATCACATTGCACCAGCCCCTTATGGCGCCTCCTGCAGGTGGGGGGTCCACGGGAGGACGGGCTCACGATTCAAACCGGGCCTGTTGGTCTCTCATAAGGGGCTTCTGAACCGCTCTTTGTCCTGTTTGCCCTGGGAGACCCTATGGGGCACAAACAACCGACAACAGAGCTCCAGGATCTGGGTGCTCAAGCCCCCCCCACCATGTTAACTTGCACTTGCACTTTAGCAAGTGCTCTATTCCTCCAGTTGCCTCCTGCAGATCACAGTCGTTCACTTGAGTTCATTAGAAGCTCATCTCAGCCGGAGTTTACAGCGAGACAGAGTTCAGACGTGAACAGGGCGGACCGCCAGATATGCCAATTTTGTCCTCGGACTTCATAATTCGCGTTCTATATTCAGACACACAATAGCACGAAATAATGTTTACTCTGATAAAGTCTTGATTTTCAGCGTCAACTTTTGAGAAAATGTCACATGAAATCAGGCATTTTAGCCCCACAACAATCACAATAAATGCCTGTGAAATCCCGGAGAGACAAAATGTATCAATCTGTTTGCAGTTTTGCCATTGAGGGGCTCAGACGGAAACTTGAGAGATGTTCTGTTGCTGGATGACACTTGCATCTTTTGCCTATTTCAATATGAAAACATGAAGCCGATCCTTCACCTTTCTTGGAGCGCCCGATCTGGCCCAGCTTGGGCGCCCTCTGCCCGAGCCTCTGCGGGTTGGCCCCGCCCGCGTGGCCGTTGACCTGTGGGTGCCCGGGGTTGAACTGTCCCGCGGGGCCGGGCTGCCGCGGGGGCCCGCTGGGGGGGATGAGCTCGGGGATCCCTGAAGACCCATACATGTCGGTCACTGCCGTCTTCTTCCTGCTTCGCTGGACGGAACGCTAAAAAAGAAAACACAGATCTGTCAAAGAACAGAAGTGGTATTTGGTGGCACATTTGTGAAAAAAACTATGCCGCTTATAGAAAGAATTTGTATTTACCAGCAGTGACTAGGGCTCGGTACAGTTTTTTTTTTCTGTACCGGTACTTAACCGCTTAACACGACATACTGCTTCCTGCAAGAATTTAGCATCGGCTTGAAAGCAAAAACACATCCAATCTCTGAGTGAGAGGAGGGAAACTTCTAAAGATATCATATTTGTTTCTCTGTACCTGCTTTAATAAAATTGTTTAACGGTGCCCGGCCCTGCAGCAGACGAGCAGTTATTAGCATGACAGCGACAGTAAAGCTCTACTTTTCTCCCTGTGCTTATAAACATGGAAGTGAGGGGGGGGCGGGTGCATGAAAGTTCTGTTGTAGCTGTACATTTCCTACTTTTGTTCCATGTTAGCCTTCTTTTTATTCTCATTTAGTCATTTTTGAAACCTAAACCTAAACCAGAGGAATATCCAATTAAATTATCTCTAAGTAAAATGAAAAAGGTCTAAAATTGCAGATGACTAACGTTGGGAGCCACTGCTCTAGAGGGAGGGTGAATATGGGACGATGGGTAAAGTGGGACATTCAACTGTAATAATAATCATTTTGTATGTGTCATATTTTATTACTAAAAACACAATCACACCCAGTCATTAGAATGTGCAGGATAAGACACGAATGGTTACTGTGAACTGTTGATCGCCACTTAGCAACATTTCAGCATTAACTTCTTTGAAGTTTTTAAGTGCTTTAATTGTAGATTTTTAAAATATAGGTTATATATATATGTTTCTTTTCAAATCTCAAAAACACGTTTGCTCCTACTTCACCAATGAAAGGTGTCCTGAGTTGAAAGATTAACATGTGTTTTTGGAATGTCCTTCATATTATTCCTCACTTATAAAGAAAAACAAATCTTATAAAAGGCGCTTTACAGCATCGTTCATCCATTGTTCTGTCACACTTGTGTTTAGTTTATACCAAAGCTCTTGGTTAGATATTCCACACTGGAACATGTCTGAAAACTCCTTCTGCACCAACAACACAGGCTGCACATCAGACACATGTCCATCATGGCCCTGTGTCTCACACTGCAGTTATAATAACCATTAGAATGGTTATTATTATTCATAACCTCTTCACATATTCATAAACGTAGTTGCTACAATAACGTTAATGATTTTGTATACAAAAATTACCATTGTAATAGTGTCCCACTTTACCAATAGCACCTCGATATATTCAAATATTTGACTTTTTATCCTGCACTGGCAGGGGCGGACTGGGACTTACAAACAGCCCTGGACTCTGACCAGTGTGGCCCAAATGAGCGTAAATGCACACAGCACAAATACATATTGACATTACCCAAATGTAAAAGCTCCTGAACTGGAGAGCAACGGTGTAACGCCTCATTTGAAAGCTAAGACCTACAAGAGTGATTTTGTTGTTTTTTCATTACTTTTGTGGCTTTGTCATTGTGTTTTATCACTTTTTTGTTGCTTTTTTCATTGGTTTGTTGCTGTTTTTTTGTCATGTTTTTGTTGTTTTTTGTCATGTTTATGCCACGCTTTTGTCACATTTTTTGTTGCTTTTACGGCACATTTTTGTCCCGTGTTCATCCTCGTTTTTTCTTTTCTTTTGAGCTTTTAGATTGGGGCAAAGCTCGGTTAAGGCGTAAGATTAGAGGTTAAGGAGAAAACTGAGAGGCCCTAGAGCCAGTGGCCCCTCTGTGCTCTCCCAGAACGGACACATGGCCAGTCCGCCCCTGTGCACTGGTGTAAAATAGACATCTCTACCCATATTCACCCTACTACTACTACTACTACCTGCACTTCTCCTGCGCCGCCACAAGAGGTCAGCACTGCACGGCGTTTGAACAGCGGCAGCGCCTCCACCTTCACTTCCGCAGTTCCAGTCAACAACGAAACACACACACACACACACACACACACACACACACACACACACACACACGCGCACAGACACGACTAAACCTGGATTAAACACCGTAAAACACGAGCCTTTCGTGACACAAACACATTTCTCACGAATACCCCGAACTCCGCGCCCCGTCTCTCGCTCGCTTCCGCCTTCGCCTCGCCTCTTCTTCGTTGTTTACACGCACACTTCTGTTATGCACGCTTAGCTACCACCAAATAATGCTGCATTACGCATTTCCAAACCACTTTCGTCACTTTTCACCACAAACACACCGTTCAATTCCCGACAAAGGACCTCTCAGAAGCCGGTGTGTGACCACGAACACGGCCCCTGATCGGTTTATTATCAAGTTTTTTTTTTTTGGTGTCGATTCGAGTCAAGCTACGGCGGCGTGCGTAAAAATGCCTCCCAATATCTTCGGTTAAAACGCGTCTAAAAATAGATGATTTCCCAACAGATTGAGATACGACAACGCGGGGATGCGGCGGCTACGCGTGTTAAAGGCTCCCAAACGCGATCTTACCTTGGTTTTTGTGCGGTTCAAACGCGTCGTGGCGCACGCTGGGGTTGTTTACAAAGCGCCGAGTCCTTGTTCGTGAGGTGTAGTGGGGCTACGGTTCCACGGTGAGCAGTTTTTGTCCCCCCCCTGCGTGTCTCGTTGTCCTCCCCGTGGCCCTGCGACGGTGGTGGTACGTTGTTGTTGTTGTTGTTGTTGTTGTTGTTGTCGGGGATTTCCTCCCGTGTCGTGCCCGTGTTAAGGCTCGCGTCGCTGCTGCTGCGTGGACTGAAGCGCTGCGCAGGAGAGAAAGCGGCGAGTTGGAGGAGGTAGAGGCTGTGAGCGCGCGGTGCACGGAGGTGTGTCACGGAGAGTTCCGGAGGGGCGGGTGCCTGCGCTCGCGTGCGTCCTCCTTAACCTCTTACCAGTGTTCATTTCGTCGACTAAAATATTGAGTCTTAATTTTAGTCAAAGTGATATTTTTGACGACTTAAATTGGACTAAAACTAAATTAAACGTTTTTCATGAGACTAAAACTATGACTAAAATGTCCAGATATTTTAGTCGACTAAAATAAGACTAAATAAAAAATGAAAAGTAGAGAGTAAAATCATCCAAACTTGTATTGAGCGTCTGAAAGAGCCTCAGATCATGTAAATCCTCTGCCAAAGGATCAGCTCTGAGCTTTGTTCATGTGGAGCAGCTCCATGAAGCAGAGGAACAAGATTAAATAAGATATTATTTAAGATAGATTATAATGAATATTATCAATGCAAAGTCGACTAAATTCGTCTTAGATTCAGTCGACTAAATTTACTTGCAATTTTAGTCGACTAAATCTCGACTAAAATTGAATTACATTTTAGTCAAAAGACTAAAACTAAAACTAAATTAAAATATGTTGTCAAAATTAACAGTGCCTCTTGCCTGAACCGAGCGCAGTTTTTTTCTCTCCTGGTTTGGCTTTACCCAAATCTAAAAGCTTCTCGACAGGAGAGCAACAGTGCGACGCCACGTTTGGCGGACTGGGACTGAAAAACAGCCCTGGACTCTGGTCAGCCTGGCCCCAAATTAAATGTGACACTTCCACAAATACATATGTTAACCTCTTGCATTTTCTCCAGTTCAGCTTTACCCAAATCAAGAAGCTTCTTGACTGGAGAGCAACACTGTGACGCCTCATTTGAAAGCTAAAATCTAGAAAAGTGATGGTAACTTTGTGTCACGTTGTCGCTGCATTTTTGTCATGTTTTTGTCGCTTTTTCATTATTTTTTTTTGTGGTTTTATTGTCGTGTTTTCGTCACTTTTTCGTTGTGTTTTCGCCTCTTGTTTTTCGGGTTTTTTTTTCATGTTATTGTAGTTTTTTCATCGCTTTCGTCATCGCTTTGTCGTCACGTTTTCGTCCCATTTTGTTGTGTTTGTGTCACTTTTTTATTGCTTATCCAGCATATTTCTGTTTTTGGATGCTTTTCTTTTAAGCTTTTAGATTTGGGTAAAGCTCGCTCACGCCCGGGGGGGTAAGGGTAAGGTAAAGTGAGAGGCCAGACCGGTGGCCCTAGAGCCAGTGGCCCTTCTGTGCTCCTCCAGATTGGCCATATGTCCGTTCTGGAAGAGCACAGAAGGGCCACTGGCTCTGGGGCCACCGGTCCCGCCTCAACCGAGCTTTACCCTAATCTAAAAGCTAAAAAGAAAAGCGTCAAAATAGCGAGAAAAAGAGGATGAAAAGTCAACGAAAACATGAGAAAAACACGGATGAAAAAAACTGCAAAAACGTGAGAAAAACACAACAAAAAATGAGAGAAAAAATGATTAAAAAAACTAAGACTAAAATGTGGCGACGTGACGAAAAGTTTCCGTCACTTTTGTGGGTCTTAGCTTTCAAATGAGGCGTTACATTGTTGCTCTCCAGTCGAGAAGCTTTTAGATTTGGGTAAAGCCCAGTATAAAAAAAACATGAATCTAAAAGGAATTCCGTGGAGTATGGTGTACCACAAGGTTCAATTTTGGGACCATTATTATTTATTATTTATATTAATGATTTTGCTTCTGTTTCTACGACCACCTTTCCAGTTCTTTTTGCTGATGATACCAATCAAAAAATAAATAATGAAAAGCCGAACTGGGGAAAATGCACTCGTTTGTGTTAAGGCGGGGGGTGAGAGGTTAAAATATGTATTTGTGGAAGTGCACAATTACACTGATTTGGGCCAAGCTGGTCAGAGTCCAGGGCTGTTTTTCAGTCCCAGTCCGCCCCTGCTAAGACCTACAATACTGATCGTAACTTTTTTTAATTTATTTTTTATTGATCTCACAATGGGGATATTCTCTTGTTGCATTCAGCTCTCAGAAACACTCAGGGTGTGCAGGATTGACAGGAAATGTGCCAACGTTTAAATAGTAAATAGAGGCAGGGGAGACCAGGTTGTAAGACTTTACAGAAAGTACCCACATTTGTTTACTACAAATGGCACCAATTCAAACCTCTGCAACCCCACTACCAGGGTAGGTTGTAACACATGCTGGGGTACGTTGTAACAGTTAGACAAAAGAGATGAAAACAGAGGTCATGTGATTTGCTTCAAACACCGCCTTTGCTCTGCCCGACTCCGTCAGACCTCGGAAGCTCAAAAGGAAGGGCCTGGTCGGTACTCGGATGGGAGACCGTTTGGGAAACACCAGGAAGCCTAGAGAATGTAGTGAGTGAGTGAGTGAGTGAGTGAGTGAGTGAGTGAGTGAGTGGTGGTCGGAGGGTTGATGGCGCAGACTGGTTGCCTTGCGTCCAGTCAGTCTACTCCAGGGCAGCTGTGGCTACAATAGTAGCTTACCACCACCAAGTACGGGGTGAATGAATAACATCTTTGAGTGTCCAGAAAGGCGCTATATAAAACCGATGCATTATTATTATTATTGTTTTAAATAGAGGTTTATTGAAACAAAAGAACAATCCAGAACAGTGTCTCTCTCTCTAACCTGTCTAACCTGCTCACCTCAGGTGGAGTCAGTCCATAATACAGGTCTGCTGTATGAGTCAAATAGTCCGGCAACACTTCCTCCTGCAAAAACTGTTGATGTTTCAGTGTGACCTACACTGGGATGATCACTGGTCTCTCAGTTTCTGCAGTATCTGCTCAGGTTTACATGGCAGATCCCATGAGCCTTTGCAACTGATCTGACGTGCCTTCTTTCTGACCACATCAGATGCTTTTTAAAAATAAAAGTTAAAAAAACATTGGCTGGCACAAATCTGTCAGTCTTTCTCTTCCCCTGTCTCGGCATTCTGTAAAAGTCTTAAAATCAGGTGAGTGTTATTAACTGTACACAGGGGATGATTGTGTTACAGCCATAATCACCCCGTCAGCCATTGTTTAGCTCGCGGTATCAGCGTAATTGTTTGAAATTAGCAGGGGAAATGTGACTCACAGTCACACTGCAAGTGGTTGATAAAGTGACATAGATACAGAAGAGACACACATGTCACTTACTGTTCCTGACCAGCTTGTTCAGTCTGTTCCTGAGAGATGAATGCAACAAGTGGATTTCTCCATTTTGAGATCAATAAAGGCTTATCTTATCTTTTCCGGCACATTTTCTATTCGCTTTCTGTTGCATTTTCATCAGCTTCTTTCTTCCTGGACAGAATTATGACAGTGGTTTGAGCGCTTTATTTAGCGTTTTATCCACCAGGCTATATCAGGAAGCTGAACTCCCTCCCTTCCCTGTGCTTCCACCCTCCACCCCACACCAAGGACTTGAGAGAAACAGTCAAAGTCAAAGGAACACGTCACAGTACTCAATCATGAAATGTCCGTTTCATAATCATAACATTAGAAAGAAACTGTCGGGGGAAAGTTTCGCTCTGTCCGTCTGGGCTGTGGGCGTTTGCAAAGTGCTTTTTTTTTTGCATTTCAAACTAGTGTTAAATAGTCGGTAACAGGCGTGTAACGAGTGTAGCCTGAACATCTTCTCATTCATACGCTTTTATTCATGTCGACGCGTAAACAAGCAGGTTGACCCACAGTGGTGGTGCAGCTCAGTCGCAGTGGCTCAGGACTAACACCTGAACACTATTTCGTTGTACAATGACAAATGAAGCACTTACATAATATTACGCAGTATTCAGAGTACAGTACTCTGGACAAAGTAACGGAATACGTTACAAAATGGAAAGTGTGTGGCTATGGGAAGGTGGGTGGGTGGGTGCAGGTGGACAGTGTGTAGGTATGGGAAGGCAGGTGGGTGGGTGGGTGGGTGGCTGCGGGTGGAAAGTGTGTGGGTATGGGAAGGCAGGTGGGTGGGTGCAGGTGGACAGTGTGTGGGTATGGGAAGCCAGGCGGGTGGGTGGGTGCAGGTGGAAAGTGTGTGGGTATGGGAAGCCAGGTGGGTGGGTGGCTGCGGGTGGAAAGTGTGTGGGTAAGGGAAGCCAGGTGGGTGGGTGGTTGCAGGTGGACAGTGTGTGGGTATGGGAAGGCAGGTGGGTGGGTGGGTGCAGGTGGACAGTGTGTGGGTATGGGAAGGCAGGTGGGTGGGTGGGTGCAGGTGGACAGTGTGTGGGTATGGGAAGGCAGGTGGGTGGGTGCGGGTGGAAAGGGTGTGGGCACGGGAAGGCAGGTGGGTGGGTGGGTGCGGGTGGAAAGTGTGTGGGCACGGGAAGGCAGGTGGGTGGGTGGGTGCAGGTGGACAGTGTGTGGGTATGGGAAGCCAGGTGGGTGGGTGGGAGCGGGTGGACAGTGTGTGGGTATGGGAAGGCAGGTGGGTGGGTGGGTGCAGGTGGACAGTGTGTGGGTATGGGAAGGCAGGTGGGTGGGTGGGTGCGGGTGGAAAGTGTGTGGGTATGGGAAGGCAGGTGGGTGGGTGGGTGCAGGTGGAAAGTGTGTGGGTATGGGAAGGTGGGTGGGTGCAGGTGGACAGTGTGTGGGTATGGGAAGCCGGGTGGGTGGGTGGGTGCGGGTGGAAAGTGTGTGGGTATGGGTGGGTGGGTGCAGGTGGAAAGTGTGTGGGTATGGGAAGCCAGGTGGGTGGGTGGGTGCAGGTGGAAAGTGTGTGGGTATGGGTGGGTGGGTGCAGGTGGACAGTGTGTCGGTATGGGGAAAACAGATTGGAAGCGGATGATGGGTGCGGGTTTTATAGGGGTATAATGAGGGGTAAAGTGAGGGGTGTATGGGTGTGAGTGAGTGAGTGAGTGCATGGGTGAATGTACAGAATAGATGTCGACGACTGATTGACGCTTTGCTGAGTGAGGGGTGTGTGGTGTGTAGCCACTGGAAATGAGGAGCATGAATTTCAGGGAGAAGAACACATTGCCGTATCGAGGTCTGGTCTTGTCCTGGTGGGCACGTGACCTCACCGTGCCACAAAAACACTTTCCCTCTCGCTTTCTCCAGTTTGTAAATCATTATCTGGCCCATCACATATTTGCGAGGAAGCCGAGCACGGATGAGGGCATTTGTTTGGGCCAAAATTCCCAGGGACTTGCCGGGACTGATCAGGTTAGAAGGGGGACGGAGGGGGGGGGGGGTGGGCCGGGTCAGGGGATGGTATATAATTGACAAAGCCCCAAACGTCTGGCACAAGTGGTCGGTCATTAGGTGGAGCCATGGCGAGAATAGCGGCTCTGGCGTTGCTGGTCGTTTTGGTTGTCCATCTTTTGGATGACGACGCAGGTGAGCTGTACTATATGGCTTTTAGGGTTTGCTGTTTGGAAACCATTTGAACAACATTCCCTCTTTTTTTTTTTGCAGAGGCATTGTCTGTGTCGCCAGGGAAAGCCGTGCGTCGCTGCAGATGCAAAGGTGAGCGCGTCGTTCAAAACCTAACTCCAATTTTAACCGCTTGGGATTTTTTTTTTCAAACTGTGCGGGAGACTCTGCCTGTTAGAGTACGTACTCCACTGTTTCCACCGAGAGCAGAAATATGCTCACGTGACCGCTCCTCACGCCACGCCCTGTGAGTCTGCACGCCACCGTTTCACCATACAAGGACATGCAAAGTGACTTGTGAATGAGATTTACCTAAACATGAGGCGATGATGAGAGGGTTTTTCCGAGACGCTGGAGGCAGGTGCAGTGTCTCACCGATAAAAGTTTAGGAAATACACTTTTAGAACGTAAAGAAGAGCCTTATTTACTTTTTTTTTTGGCATTTCTTTTCATCAGTGTTGGTAGAAGTACTCAATATACTTAAGTAAAAGTAACAGATTTTTTTTTTTTTACTTAACCTCTTAAGTCCCACCTGGACCGAGCACATTTTCTCCAGTTTGGCTTTTTGGCTTTGCCCAAATCTAAAAGCTTCTTGAAAATAAGCGCCAAAATGGAAATGAAAACGAGATGTAAACACACAAAAAAGTTACAAAAACGCCATAGAGCACTTGCAAGAAAGTGGCTAGAAAAAAAATGTCAATAAAGCAGAAAAAAAATGTTAAAAAGCTGGGGGGAAAAATGGTTTAAAAACATGAAAAAATTGTCAAAAAAGCAGATTTTTTTTTCAAAAAAGCAGAAAAAAAAGTCAAAAAAGCTACTAAAACCCAACAAAAAGCTGGAAAAATGCACAGAAATGTGACATAAATAGAGCAAAGAAAGTGTCACCGTGACAACGACGCAGTCCAGCTTACAGATGAGGCATTAAGGCCTATAGACTGAACTCTCCAGTCAAGAAGCTTTCAGATTTGGGGAAAGCTGAACATTATAGCGGGAGTTAAGAGGTTAAGTAAACGTATTTTTGTATTTAAAGAGACTAGATGCGAGTTGGTCATTTTAATGCTCACTACTGCCACCTCAGGTCATACGTGTAACTGCAGCTTCTATATTAAGCTTGTGCAGTTGCTCATTCTACACATTAGGACATGGCTGGAACATGTAGGGGAGGAAAACACTTCTCTTTAACATTTTTAAACTCCGTATAGTTCCTTTAAGTAAATAAAAGTATAAGTAAGCTGGTGGGCGGAGGGGGCTTGAGCTCCTGCCCCTTTTGCTCCATGCCCCTGAAGTGCCCTTTTCCTTCCATATCTTTTATTTATTTGTATTATATTTGGTTTATCCAAAGCTTTGCCATGGTCCTTATCATTGTTTTTGCCCCAATAAGTATAATTAGCCAATATTAATCATCCGAATCAGAGATGAACTTGCTACTCGTTAGTTCATGGTGTTTTCAACATCCCGCCCATCGGCCCTGCAGCCCAGCAGAGAGAGGAGGAAGTGAGAGCAGAACAACGGCCTCATAATCTCGGGCCCAATGCGGTAAACAAGCCGACAGTTTTGAATGATCTAAAAATAAACCTTGTGTCAGAAAGTGCCGTTTACCGCGGGTCAATCCTCGCGACGCGTATTTGTCACAATATTTCAGCTCTATGTTCCCTTAAAACGTGAAGCTCACGCCCAGACATTCTCAATGGTTCATGTTTTTTTTCTTAAAGCTACTCTAAGCGATCCCGTTCTGCCGGTCCAGAGCAGGGTTCACTTCTCCACCTACTGATGAAGGTGTCTGTAGTGCCCTGTTGACGTTTGAGCCCCTGCCCCTCTGGAGCTCATGCACGGCCCTGGAGTTTCGCCGAACAAGACGTTTGATATCTGAGTTCTTTTCTTTGTTTGTAGGTGTTTCCGCTGGCAGCAGAAGAATGAAATGCCCCTCACCTCGCGCCCCGTCCACACCTGAAGACAAGAGAGAGCTGAAGCGATGCCTCTGCAGTAAGTGTCACTGTATAATCTGTGTAATTGACACATTTTCATCGTTGTTTGTTGTTATGCTTGTTTTGTATTTTTAGAGAAATTCGGACTCTGCAATTACCCGATTGTAACCGCTCTGTGAGAAGAAGAGGAGCCAATGTCACTGCCCGATAAAGCCAGGAAAGAAAGTCGAACACTGTGTTGAAGTGGTTCTTTTTGTTAATAAAGTTTGATGTGTTTGATGTGTATAATCATGAGGAGAACGAGGTTAGTGTAAAAGAAACATTACGACGATACAACATTATGGTTACACTTTAGATAGGTTTGATGTTTGTGTGTAGTTTTCCGGTTATTTCCCCTTATTCCACCTTGTTACTTGTATTGAATCCATGGTTGATCTCATAAGTCTGTATTAACTTGTGTGTTTGTGTTTATTTTACAATAAACCTTTACGAAAAACTGTCATGTCTTTAATCTGGAACTGCCCAAATCACATTGCACCAGCCCCCTATGGCTCCTCCTGCAGGTGGTGGGTCCACAGAAGGACGGCATCTCATTAGGGGTTTCTTTTTTTTAAAATTATTATTATTATTATTATTTTTAAATACATGCTAGATCACAGTTGAGGCAAGCTACACATGCACAAACAAGGGAGGAGAGCGCGAGCTGTGTTAGCATTAGCATTAGCATTAGTGAGTCCGTTACTATTAGCCAATTATTTGTTATGAAATCAAGGTTATGACTGCACTATAACATGTCCCAATATGATAAAGGATGATGATGAAGACTGTGATTCCCACAAATATGTTTGCAGTTCATTTACGCTAGAGCCTGTTTTAGCATTTTAACATTCAGTCTAATGTATTATTTAGATCAATACATTATTTAAAGCCGTACTAAGTAACTCATGCCGCTAGAGGCCATAAGCGCCACTGCTGGTGTCGTTGCATGTCGCGTTTTTTTAACTCATTTATTATCTGTGAGAGTAAATACTACGCTGACAGAAAAGACAAAAGGGACAGAGGGATATTGTACATCCAGTTACACAATGGAGATTATTCTATTCACTCAAACTTGGAGGTAAATGCTGTTTAAATGGTGCTAGCCCACAGTTAGCCTCGACGTTTGCCTGTTAGCGTCTTTTTTGTGATTCCATTAGTGTGTGTTGCACCTCCGACCCGGACGCAGGGAAGTTGCACTTGTGGTTTTCTGGCTAGAGACACCAGTGGGAGATGAAAGACCCCCCAGTCATCCAATTAACACTTGTATTACCCCCAGAGGGACTACGGAAAAGATTCATTAAAGTATACAAGTTACTTAGATCTTCTTTAAATTATACATAAAAAATACCAAGACAGATTCAAGTTTGACAAGTACTTATTCAAACCTCAGTGGCGCGTGATAAAGGACCTTTAATACGTACAAGTTACCCTTTTTGATTTGGACTTTTCTTAGCTGTCCTTTCACCGGTTGGTTTGAAGCTGCCTTTGTTTACACAAAACACTGTAGTCCCGGCTAAAAGGAACGACATCTGTGATAGACACAGGAAAGGCAGTCAGTCATCCCGGACAGAGAGGACCTCTGCTGTGTGCTACAGGGTAAGACTCTTTAATCATTAAGTCAGTGGGTAATCATTTCAGACGAGCGCTGTTTGGGTTTCAGCTAAACTGTAACTGAGTAAGCCTGAGGAGACTGACGTGCTTTGAGAACGGCGGTTTAGCTTTGGCCTCCGTTTGGAAACAGGTTGAGTTTCTTTAAATGATTCTTATTCGGAAGGCACCACGTCGTACAGTAAAGGTGAACCGTCAGATGAAATCGTGCTGACTCAGGGTTCCGCGTTTAAGCTTAAACTGCAGAACTTTCCGGGTCACGTGTTGCTGCGTCACAAGAACAAACATGCCAGTGATCCCAAACATGTTCCCAGTGCTCAGCCACACACAGGCCCCAGCAAAGGCCCAGCACAGGCCCAGCACAGGCCCAGCACAGGCCACACACAGGCCCCAGCAGAGGCCCCAGCAGAGGCCCAGCAGAGGCCCAGCACAGGCCACACACAGGCCCCAGCAGAGGCTCCAGCAGAGGCCCCAACAGAGGCCCAGCAGAGGCCCCAGCAGAGGCCCCAACAGAGGCCCAGCAGAGGCCCCAGCAGAGGCCCCAACAGAGGCCCCAGCAGAGGCCCCAGCAGAGGCCCCAACAGAGGCCCCAGCACAGGCCCCAGCAGAGGCCCAGCACAGGCCCCAGCAGAGGCCCCAGCACAGGCCCCAGCAGAGGCCCAGCAGAGGCCCAGCACAGGCCCCAGCAGAGGCCCAGCACAGGCCCCAGCAGAGGCCCCAGCAGAGGCCCCAGCAGAGGCCCAGCACAGGCCCCAGCAGAGGCTCCAGCAGACCCCAGTAGAGGCCCCAGCAGAGGCCAAGCACAGGCCACACACAGGCCCCAGCAGAGGCCCCAGCATAGGCCCCAGCACAGGCCCCAGCACAGGCCCCAGACGGCTGAGAATTCCTGTTTAATTGAACTAGAATAGTGTCATGTACCAAGAGTTCGCTCTGGCCTGGAGCCTGTAGCTATTTTATGGAGGGGTGAATCCAGACACAGCGAGGAAAATACATGTTGTTTGCACTTATGCAGTAGTGGTCCCTCAATTCAAAAAGTGTTAATGGGATGATTGGGGGGTCTTTCATCTCCCCCTGGTGTCTCTGGCCAGAAAACCACACTTGCAACTTTCCCTGCTCTGACCCGGAGGCACAATACACACTAATGGGATCATGAAGAAGAAGCTAACAGGCAAAGCGGGCTTGCGCCACTTAAAGAGTATTTACAGCCAAGTTTGAGTGAAAAAAATGATCTCCATTGTGTAATAGGATGTACAATCTCCCTCTCTCCCTTTGTCTTTTCTGTCAGCGTAGTATTTACTCTCACGGACAATTGATAAGTAAAAAAACGCAACTTGAAAAAAAAGCTAAACACAACGTTAAGTCTTGTGTCATGTTATCTTTCAACCGTTCCATGAGTTTACCATGATGATGAAGATTATGGAATCATCATCTGTGCTCTGTAGTTGAAGTGTAGAATGGTTTGCCTCTCATCCAAAAGACTTAGTCAGCAACACTAAGGCTTTCTGCCCATATGTAGAGTAAATATATGGTTGTCTTGCAGCCACCCGAATTGACCATAAAGGAACAGGCCACCGTTTTCACACACTGAGATATTTTCTCATCTGAGCTTATACGAGTCGATGTGCCTGTGGAGGAGCGTGGTAGCTTCCCACTTCACCCCTGTTTGGAGCTATAGGAATACATTGGGAGAGGCCAAATGCTAGCAACATCTTTAGTCTCCATCAGGCCAGACAGGTATGTATTGACCCGTTTAGGCTCAGGTAAGAACATATCTCAGTATGGAAAAACGGTGGCCTGTTAATGACATGTGGGAGATTATTTACATGAGCAACAGCTGGGACCCCAGAATGATGCCTTGTGGGACCCCAGTGAGCAGCCCTGTGATGGTTTCAAAGCTGTACGCTATTAAACGTGAAGTATTAACAAATCCTTTTTAGTGCGTAGTGGTTATTATAAAGTGTAATCAAATACAGTACATGTAACTGTCATGACTAACTCCCCCCAGCTCCAGAATGTCCCGGCAGGTGGTGCAGGCGCAGCCGGTGGGCAGGGCACATGAGCCTGGAGAGTGGAGCACTGGGCTGTGCGAGTGCTACAAAGACATGGGCGACTGTGAGTGTTGATTTATTTCCCTTCGATTCACTCAGAGTCTTCATCACATCTGTACGACATGATGATATGAAGTATACTTAAACGTTTGAGTATGTGTGTGTGTGCAGGCTGCTTCGCTCTGTGCTGCCTCCCGGTCTTCACCTGCAGAGTGACCCGGGCTCTGGGGGTCTGCCCCTGCCTGCCCCTCCTGGACTGCCTGGGCTGTGTCCCCCCGGCGTCCCTGGCCATGAGGGCCTCTGTCCGCGAGCGCTACGGCATCAAGGTGTGTGACGCTGACTTCAGAATCAGGGGTTCTGAGGACAAATACACACACTTACTTAACCTCTTAACCCCCACCTGAACAGAGCACATTTTCTCCAGTTTGGCTTTACCCAAATCTGCAAGTTTCTTAAAAAAAGATAAGAAAAAAAGCGTCAAAATAGCGACCAAAAATGTAAAAAAAAAAAAAAAAAGAGTGATAAAGAAGTGATGGAAGTGCAAATAAAAAAGTGACCAAAATATCAAAAGAAATTGACAAAAAACACAAAAGAGCAAGTGACAAAAGAGCAAAGAAAAAGTAACAAAAGGGCAACAAGACTGTGATGAAAGTGCAGCAAAAAAGTAGCAAAAATTTGACAAAAACGCAATAAAAAAACACACAAAAACAAGAAAAGAACATCATAAAAGATACAAAATAAAATGACAAAACACTTGAAAAAAAAGTTACGACAACAACACAAGGAAAAAGATCCTTTTAGATCAGTTGTGTAGGTCTTAGCTTTCAAATGAGATGAAACACTGGCCTATAGACAATAAGCTCCCCTAGAAACTTTTAGATTTAGGCTGTGCCGATCAGGAGTGAATGCGTTCGGTTAAAGTGGGTTGTAAGAGGTTTTAAGCAAAAGAGGCGGGTTGTTCTTAGTTTTAAGTATATTTACTCAAGTATGTGTACTTCAGTCACTTCTTGAAGCAACTGTACTTTTGCAAGTCGTTTTTTTTCCATTTATGGCAGGGGTAGGCAAGTTTGCGTCATAGAAGGACGATTTTCATCATTGCCAAAACACCAAGGGCCGAACCTCACCATTATAGTCTGAAGTAAAGAACTTTTTTTCTGCAAATGCCAAGCGGGACCCTCTATTACCCTCGGATGACAAGCCAAGACCCAAATACAACTGTAATTTGTCATATATCGTATAAAATATTGTATTTTAAACCAATTTTTTAATTGAAAAAGCGGTAGATTTGCTTTTAAGAGATCAAAACAACCCAATATTATTCATTTTATCAGACTCTGGTGTGTTTCCATGCAGTTTCAGATGGAAAATATGGAAGAAAAAAAAGGTTCCCATGACCCACTGAAAATGGTTCCGTGACTTACTTTTGGGTCACTGTTTTACGTTATATTTGTCCAAGTGGGATGTTCAGTCAGTACATTTTAATAATACTGCATTTTTAGAGTACTTTATCATGTATTTGATCTCTTATTTGCATAATAATATTTCTCAAAATCATCTTAGGGGCCAGAGGTTGTGTCCTGGAGGGCCAGATTTGGCCCCCGGGCCTGACGTTGCCTACCCCTGATTTATGGATTCAAAAATTTACCTTTATCAAGTATCGCAATACTTGTGATTGGACACAGTTTTATTCTGCACTCCTTTGTTTCCCAGTAACAGTTACACAGCTCTATGTTACATTTTTACACATTGTAAGGTAAACATATTACTTATCATAATTACTTACTGTACAGAAATACGTATCAGATTGGCCCCTAAGTATCGTGATACGTGTCAGATTGTGACAAAAGCGTATCGTCCCAGCCCTACTAAATTGGTCATAAAATGTGGTCTGATCATCAAAATCATAAACAGTTTCTGCTTAAAACTTTAACACTTAATCACATTTTTATTGGCCATAACATATAAACATTCACAGGATAGCGTGGAATAAGTAAGTACACCCCCTGAAAATCGCTGAACTGCAGCAGTTTTGTAAAGAGGAATGATCCAACATTCATCCTGACTGTTGTGAGCGTCGAATCTGTAACTTCAGAAAAGCAGTTATTGCTCCAAAAGAAGGATCAGCCGGCTACACTTGTGAATTCATTTCTCTATTGATGATATCACGTTGTCCAGGCCCTGAGGAAACTAAACAGCCCCACACCATGAGACTTCACAGTTCCATTTTTCCTCCACACGTGATGTTGTGCGTTCCTCCTAAATGGCTACTTGAGTAAATTTTAAAATAAAGTTACTCTTTCTTGAGTAAATATGTTGGCTCCTCTACCCACCCCTGTCACCCCTGAGTATGGCGTGAAATCGTGTTTGCTTGCGTTGTTATTGGCAAACAGGTGAGCTCCCTCCTGACTATGACAATAGAAACAGCTGAATGTAAAGTATAAAGTATCGCCTCTTTCCCACACTACCCCCGGCACTAACAAGCCGGTCAAAGCTCGCTCTGGCCTCACAATGGAGAGCGCACGGGTCTGTTATTGGGAGTCAGCATTTGTCAGCATTACTCAGCGCTTTCTACTGTTTTGGGTCCAAACAAACAGACTAAACAGGACTCACATTGGTCTGAAGACTGCATTTATTACACTTAACTGACAATTAGGAGCTTTTAGACATGTTATTAAGTCGCTCAGCCGTGTTCTTCTCAGGCTTCACAGTCTTTTTTGCACTGGAAAGAGCTCAGTCGGAGCGCTGAAATGGAGAGCGGAGAAACAGCGCGGTGAATATCGGTCACTTGTTTGTACCTATTTTATATATGATGATGCCGGTGAGCGGTTCGAACCGGATCTCAGTTGTGAAAAGAGTTGGATCTTTTTTTCAGTCAAGTTTACCCAGAATTCCCCCGAATGAACACAAGAATCAGCCCAACAACAGAGAGGAGGCGGCACAAGAGAAAACGTTCTGCACTAAAGTCAGAGCTGAGCGCACTAAAATGATTTGTCCGACAGTCGGCACAAGATTTATTCACAAACGCGTTTTTTTCAATTTTTCAAAGTGTAAATATCAGTCCCATAGTCATTTTACACGATTTAGCCTCTTTTGGAGCACATTTGCTCTAGTTTGGCTTTACCCAAATCTAAAAGCTTCTGGACTGGAGAGTTTACAGCCTACAGGCCAGTATCCCGCCTCATTTGAAAGCCAAGACTTACAAAACTGAGCTCGCCTTGTTCATGTCACATTTTTGAAGCGTGTTTGTTGTGTTTTTGCCTATTTTTTAGGTTTTTTTGTCACTTTTTTGTCACCTTTTGGTTGTGTTTTTGTTGTTTCTATGTAAATAAAGCCACACTGGACATAAGGTCCCCTCTACAGCTGGAGAGATTAAAAAGTGCCAAAGAGTCATCTGCCTGGCATTAGAGGTCCTATATCATGTAATTTTTTTTTTTTTTAGGTTTTAACCATGTTGTTTTGCTATTTCCTTATCAAAAACACCCCCAGAGTGTTTTTTTGGCTTTTTTTGGTTCTCAGCATTTCTCCTGAATCCTACTCTCTGGGCAGCTGCTCCGCCCTCTCCTGGAAAACCACTGACTTGTGACACTCTGACATTTTTTACGTCATAGTGTCAAACAGCAAGAGCCCGACGTCTGTAATGTAATGCCTTACGGCCTGATTTTCATTTATAAAACAGCTTTTTCATTATTTCTGTTGTAAGAAGGAAAAAGGAAAAAAAAGGAAGTGCCTGAGCGGCCGCGATGCCCCTGCTGAGAAAACAAACGCACCCCCTGAGCGTCTGAACAGACGTCATGTTTACACCGAAAGCTGTGAAGAAGGAGCTCTTTCTAACCTACTCTGGACACACCTGTTCTTTTTTCTTACCTAACGATAATGTCACGGAGGAAAGCGCTTTTTGCTGCGAGAGCTACAGGACTTTATTCAACCTTCCTAAAGAAGAGTTCACTCGCCAGAAGTTGGAATTTCTCTCCGGGATTCAGCGACTCTCAGCCAAAATAGTGTTTTTCTGTCTCTTGATGGATGTTTGGTGAACCTTCGCCATAATCAAAGTGGATTAACTTTTAGAACCAACGCGAGTCCCATAATGTAAACACCTGATGGAGCGTGTGTGTTGCAAATGTCAACTCCTTATTCACCTTATTCCGGAGACTCGCGTGGGCGCCGCCATGAATTGTGCCCGCCCCTTTTCTCCTATGTGTTAACATGGGGCTGGAGATGTCCGCATAAAATCAGTCACTACACAAAAACAAAGCCGTTTTCAGGCCGCGCAGAGAAACGCTGCAGTGTCGACATGTCGGTGCAAATGAACGTCGGCCATTTTACACAAATCAATCGACTAAACATCAGATTTGAGCGGAGAATATTTTCCCTCGTTCTCCGTTAAAATGAACGGGCTTCGCGCTCGACCGGAAGTGTCTGGAAAACGAGGTGCCGAGACAACGCAAAAAATGGCAAAATGGGCGGGGCGGAATAAGGTGAATAACTGCATTGTGAAATAACTTAACTTATTGCTGTGCTATTTATATTTCTTTTACTGCTAGCAATGCGTGGGCGGATTAGCTCGGAGAGAGGGGGCGGAGTTAACTGAATCGATGCGCCTTGTCTTCCGGGTTTGCAAAATACTCCCAGAAAAGACTTATACACTGCGTTCCAAATTATTATGCAAATGACATTTTTCTAAGATTTTCTAAATTGTCAACTCAAATGAGAGTCAGCATAATTTTCAAGTCTTTAACTGGTAGAGGATCATTTAAATGTGGTGGAAAAAATTTCCTAGTGGTCACAGTATTTTTTTCAAAAATAAATATAGTAAAAACCTCAAAATCTACTGTTCCAAATTATTATGCAACTCATCATTTCAATACATTTTAAAGCTTGTAATTAACTGAAAATGGTCATTTGCTGTATTCGCAGCATTAGGAGGTCATACTTACTGAAACCAAAAGCTATTTCAATCAAAAAAATATTAACAGGTCGTTATATTTTATCATAGGAGCCCTTGTGTGATAGCAGCTTCAAAATTCTTAAATCCATTAAACTCGTGAGTTTTTAGACAGTTTCTGCTTGGATTTCTTTGAGGATTGTCAGAATAGCCTCCCAGAGCTGCTGTTTGGATGAAAACTGCCTCCCACCCTCATATAACTTTTTTTTGTTGAGGCTCCAAAGGTTCTCAATAGGGTTGAGGTCAGGGGAGGATGGGGTCCACATCATGAGTTTCTCTCCTTTTATGCCTATAGTAGCCAGTGATGGAGAGGTATTCTTTGCAGTATGACATGGTGCGTTGTCATGCATGAAGAGGATTTTTTTAGGGAAGGCACGGCTCTTCTTTTTGTAGCATAGAAGACAGTGGTCAGTCAGAAACTCCACATATTTTTCAAAGGTCATTTTCACACCTTCAGGGAGCCTAAAAGGGCCTAAAGGGGCCGACCAGCTCTCTCCCCATGATTCTGGCCCAAAACATGACTCCGCCACCTCCTTACTGACGTCACAGCCTTGTTGGGACATTGTGGTCATTCACCAAACATCTACTACTCCATTGATTTGACCATCCAGGGCTACACGGTACTTATCAGTGAACACGACTGTTTGAAAATGAGTCCTCATGTATTTCTGATCCACTGCAGCCATTTCTGTTCATCAGCATTAAATTAACAGTTTAGGGGAGGCCCGGATAGAAGGTTTATGCACAACTGCAGCCTCTGGAGGGTCCTACACCTTGATATTCGGGAGACTCCAGAGGCACCAGCAGCTTCAAATACCTGTAGGCTGCTTTGTAGCATCTGTTCTCATAATCTGATGTGTTTGTCTGGCAGAAACCGTCCATATTGTGCCTTTATCGGCACAAAACGGAGTGTGCTCTGAATCATCCACAAATCTCTTATCAGTATGATGATTACACTTAATCTTTCATGAAATATCGAAGGTTTTCATACCTAGACCAAGGCATTCAACTATTTCACGCTTTTCATCAGCAGAAAGTCCCTTTTTCTTTACCATATTGCTTGAAAATTATGATCTGCATAATAAAGTGGAACACCCTTTTTCAGTAGTTTTTCCCTTAACTGGGCTTAACCTGAAAACTAATCATCCCAGGTCTCTGAGATTAATGTCAGTGATTCATAGAGCCCCGAGACACAATACCATCCATGAGTTTCATTATTATTGCTTTTTTTTTTACCTTTTTGACACAAAAATCCAATTTGCATAATAATTTGGAACGCAGTGTATTTCTCACACAAAATAGTACTCCATAGTGGTAGAAGTACAATATGTCCTATAAATGCCTATGGGATGGCTAAAATAGCAGGATCCTTTAATTAAAAAGAGCCAGCCATTTGAACGGCTCTTCGAGATGAACGGATCCCAAAGATTATCACTAATACTGTCGCTCTTCACTCGCTTTGAAGGAGCAACACCTTTACACGTCGATTTATGGGGCAGGGTAACGTTAAGCAAAACAAAAAGAAAGTTTAGGTATTACTGGTATGGAACAAATATGATATCTTTAGAGACCAAGCCTTGATGCCTGTTGGTCCATAATGCATTTGTTTTATGTAGAGCTTTTTTTATTCACATGCTCGAAGTCACTTTACTATTTGGTGCCTTCCATATCGAGCGGGGGTATACGTCACACCCAGCAGTTACTCTCTGATTAGTTTCCGCACGTGCTGCTCTCTCACAACAACAACAGCGTCTTTCTTTCTTTCTTTCGACCGTTATCTCAGCGCTTTAACTGTCAGCGAGGAGCGAAAACGTTCTTCAAACTCCCATGGGAAACAAACGAATCCTCTGCGCTCTCATCCCTCCCAACATGCAGTTTGTCGTGATGAGCAGGTTTTTTTTTTTTTTTTTTTTTTCATTTCGCTCATCGTTCTGGGAGACTGGGAAAGAGAGAGAGGGAGCGGGTTGGAGCGCTGCCACGGAGAGAGAAGGCGGCGGTTAAAGCTGGATCTGTCCGGAGGTGGAGTGGGCCGCGCGGTGTTGACAATACAGCGCAAGATCAAATCAGGAAAACACACACACAAAAAAAATGCTAATAAAACGTGTGCGGGCATGTGGACTGGAGTGGAGGATGAGTGTAATCAGACAGAACTATTGATCTGGGCAAATATGGTTAATTACTTTCAACGCCGTGACTTTTGTTCAATATTTACATGCACGTTTACCAGATTTTTTAATGCACACATTTTTTTAAATAGTTTTAAGACCCCAAAAAACAAAGATACTGCTGAGGTCATAAGGCCATACCGAGCATTACACCAGGTCTGCCTCAGTGCCTGACTGTACCAGGTCCAGAGGAAGACCAGAGGAGCTGGGACGCCTCGGCCAAAGCCACCATCCATCCATCCAACCATCCATCCATCCATCCATCCATCCATCCATCCATCCATCCATCCAACCAACCATCCATCCTTCCATCCATCCATCCATCCATCCATCCAACCAACCATCCATCCATCCATCCAACCAACCATCCATCCTTCCATCCATCCATCCATCCATCCAACCAACCATCCATCCTTCCATCCATCCATCCATCCATCGATCCATCCATCCATCCATCCAAAAAGTTACAAAAAGTTTGGAGGCCGGTCATTTGCCGCACAAGGCCCAAAGCTGTGGAACGCACTTCCGGTGCAGCTTCGAAACATCACTGAGTTGAGTGTTTTTAAATCACAGTTGAAGACACAACTTTTCAGAAAAGCTTTCGATACAGAGCCACCGACTCGACTGCTGTTTTTATGTGTTTTTGTATTTATTGTTGTCTACTGTGATTTTTGTTTTGATCCTGGAAAGCGCTCTGGGCACCTTCTGGTTGTTGTTGGGCGCTATACAAACAAAATTTGATTGATTGATCCATCCATCCATTCAACTATCCATCCATCCATCCATCCATCTTCTTCCATCCATCCATCCATCCATCCATCCATCTTCTTCCATCCATCCATCCATCCATCCATCCAACCATCCATCCAACCATCCATCCAACCATCCATCCATCCATCCAACCAACCATCCATCCATCCATCCATCCATCCATCCATCCATCCATCCATCCATCCATCCATCCATCCATCCATCCATCCATCCATCCATCCAACCATCCATCCATCTTCTTCCATCCATCCATCCATCCATCCATCCATCCATCCATCCATCCATCCATCCATCCATCCATCCATCCAACCATCCATCCAACCATCCATCCAACCATCTTCTTCCATCCATCCATCCATCCATCCATCCATCCATCCATCCATCCAACCATCCATCCATCCATCCATCCATCCATCCATCCATCCATCCATCCATCCATCCATCCATCCATCCATCCATCCGTGGGGGCAGCTGTTTGAGCTGCCCAAACCACATTGCACCAGCCCCCTATGGCTCCTCCTGCAGGTGGTGGGTCCACAGAAGGGCGAGCTCATGGTTCAAACCGGGCCTGTTGGTCTCTCATAAGGAGCTTCTGAACCGCTCTTTGTCTGACCCGTCACCTAGGACCTGTTTGCCATGGGAGCCACGAATCCCCCAACAACAGAGCTCCCGAACCCCTCCACCACGTTAAGGTGGGGGGGGGGGGGGGCAAAGCCACACCACTTTGTAAACCATGAACAGCCTGATGCAACTCGTAATGGAATGCTTGCAATGGAATGTCAACACGTTAACCGGGACATGCTAAAAGCTCACAATAAACATCACAATCAGTATGACAGAAATGATGGATTTGGAGCAACAGCAGAAAGTGGCGTTTATTAAAAAAAACTTCAAAATCATTACAGTTAAAAAAGACTAAAGAGCTGAATCAAGCAAAAAGCAAAAGGAGTCCAAAAAAAGGAGTCTACATCCTTGGTTAACTGAGAAATTCCCATGGATTCTACCCCAAATTTAGAGTCTAATGACACTAGTTTTAGCATGACCTGACGTACATGTCGCTACATTATTCATGATTACGGATAACCATATGTTTACTCATTGGTCCAGGTTTACTACAGTTGGGCTGTCTTAGCTTTGCCAACCATATTTAGTGCTTAAATAATGCTTACAGATAAGGACATCCCAATCTGGACACATGACGGGACACATGCAGTGGACAGAAGTTATCATGTCCTGTGCCTGACCTTCGACGCACATTCCCTCTCGGTCAGTCTGTCCGGATCCGCCGAATTTACGTGATATACGCTGCGACATTTGAACATTTTCTAAGATTTTCTAAACTGTCAACTCAAATGAGAGTCAGCATAAAGTCTGTAACTGGTTGAGGATCATTTAAATCATCATTAGATCATTTAAACTCAAAATCTACTGTTCCAAATTATTATGCGACTCATCGTTTCAATACATTTTAAAGCTTTTAATTAACTGAAAATGGTCATTTGTTGATTTTGTAGCATTAGGAGGTCATGTTTACTGAAATAGGTCAAGTTATATTTAAACATAGGAGCATTTGTTAGGGAAAGCACGGTTCTTCTTTTTGTACCATAGAAGAAAGTGGTCAGTCAGAAACTCCACATATTTTTCAGAGGTCATTTTCACACCTTCAGGGAGCCTAAAGGGGCCGACCAGCTCTCTCCCCATGATTCTGGCCCAAAACATGTCTCCGCCCCCTCATTACTGACGTCACTGCCTTGTTGGGACATGGTGGCCATTCACCAACCATCCACTACTCCATCCATCTGACCATCCAGGGTTACACGGCCCCATCAGTGAACAAGACTGTTTGAAAATGAGTCTTCGTGTATTTCTGAGCCACTGCAGCCGTTTCTGTTCATCAGCTTCAATGAACAGTTTAGGAGAGGCCCGGAGAGAAGGTTTATGCACAACTGCAGCCTCTGGAGGGTCCTACACCTTGATGTTCGGGAGACTCCAGAGCTGTTCAGCTTTGTAGCATCTGTTCTCTTAATCTGATGTGTTTGTCTGGCAGAAACCATCCATATTGTGCCTTTATCTATTGTGCCTTTTACACCCTGCTGCCTGTAATGGAGATTCTGAGACGGCCTCAAGTTTATTGAGGCGTACAATTCCTCTGACAGGAATGCCTGACCCCCGGCTCACATTAACTACGGTCCAGGTTCGGTCCTGATCCAGTCCGGGTTTGCCACAAACTGGCACTCACAGTGAGTCCGGCTGACACTGTGGCTCCGCCCCCTCCGGCCCCAGACGCTGCGTCAGGCACAGAAACGGCACTCGCGAGAACAGAAGTGCACGAGGGTTCAAACGCGTGGTGCAAGTTCACGTGATAAGTAGCCCCGTATATAGGTAGTTTTTGTAAACAAAAGCCGTATTTGCCAGTATGACTCTCCCCAGTGAAGTGGAGGCTTTAACACACTGGTGCCCCTGTGTCACTGGTAACGGAGGAATGTTTACATTTCCCACATTGCGCTCGTGTACAGGTGGTTAACGAGACCAGATAAGTTGTGAGCAGACAGATTTGATTTTGAAATAGACCGGGTCTTCTTTTCTCACGAGACCTGACTTCCTGTTTGACTCGTCTTTTTCCGTTAGCTTGATCCGCAGGACTCCGGCCTCCGGCAAAAATAGACTTCCTGTGGATTCTTTCCGTTGCCGCCAGCGGAAGGGCTCGCTAACCGGACCCAACATTGGTTTGAATGACTTTCTAAGATCGCCGTACCGGACCTTAACCGGATTTAAAGGAATAGGCCACCGTTTTTACATACTAAGATATGTTCTTACCTAACCTTAGTCGAGTTAATATATCCCCGTCTGGTCTTCGTCCGTGCATTCTGTCACGCAAACGGAGCACATACGCAGCCTCTCCCACATGTCATATAGCTCCAAAAATGCTCACCAGAAGCTACCAAGCTCTTCCACGTGTTCCCTATTTAAATAAAGTTACGTGAAGTGTTTTCATGCGAAGTATATTTACACAGAAATGTAACATGTCGATTTTATAAGCAGATAAAAAGGGGGACTATATTGTGAGGCGTAATGATACAGGAGCACAGCGTCCGCGCAGTAACTCCTAAAGACTTCCCCCGCTCACTTCCGTCAATAGAAGCTGCGTGACTTGTAGAGAGCGAGCAGAGAACAGTTGAAGAAGCGTGGATAACTTGTGAACGATGCCTTTTACGTGCATCGTGCTGGGCTGTGATAACAAGCAGAAAGTATATAGTGCAGTAATGTTTCACAGATTTCCAACTCACCCCGGACGACGACACAGGACTCAGGAGCTCGACCATGAGGTAGGAATGCGCAGCACTTTCCGAAAATACATTTTCTGCTTGTTGTAAAAGGCTCTGTACAAGTCACGCAGCTTCTATTGACGGAAGTGAGCGGGGGAAGTCTTTAGGAGTTACTGCGCTGTGCTCCTGTATCATTACGCCTCACAATATAGTGCCCCTTTTTATCTGCTTATAAAATCGACATGTTACATTTCTGTGTAAATATACTTCGCATGAAAACACTTCACGTAACTTTATTTAAATAGGGAACTCGTGGAAGAGCTTGGTAGCTTCTGTCGTGAGCTTTTTTGGAGCTATGTGACATGTGGGAGAGGCTGCGTATGTGCTCCGTTTGCCTGACAGAGCGCACGGAGAAAGACCAGACGGGGATATAATTTCTTTTATCACTGGGCCAGATTTGTCGGAGGTCATTGGCCACTGGGCCGGTCAGTCGGTGAGCCGACCACTGCCACTAAACGTATTCATATTTTTGGGATAAATAAATGATCATTTCATTAACATCAATGCTTGAATAGAATAAATTGGACCTAATAGTTGTATTATATTCCAGCATTTTAGGCTTTAGAAACATTGCAAAAACATATTAGTGCAGAATAATAAAGAGCCTAATAATAAACTAGGACTACTCAGAATTAAACCAGGATTAAACCAGGGCAAAACATGATCTATCAGGGCTAAGGCAGGACTAAATCCCATAAACCAGACCAAAGGCCTGATACAGAATAAGAGAGTTACATGTGAGACCAGCTCATCTCAAACAACATGAGTAACTCCTGCTCCTCTCAGCTGAAGGGACAAGCGCTGACCAAACCCCTGAGCCGCTGTTCTGTCCAGACCTACAGCTTTATGATAAAAGTGAAAGAAGCTCATCCACATATTCAGCCTCTCTTTAACTTCACAAAGAGCATCTCTGCGCTTGTACATTTCCCACAAAGACGCATCGAATGAAGTCGGGAGAGAAAGGAAGAAAATGCACCTGTCAGATTCATGATTCAGATGTTTAGTTAAGTTAGAGCCCAGAGAGCAGGTTTAGTGCTGACCGGTTAAACACGCGCTGCAGGTGCAGGACACTTATCCTAAACTCACATCGTCCACTTTACAAACATCCACAACTGAGTGTTGATGACTGTCCACATAACTATTCTTTTATGTCTGCCGTCCATTAGTTTTCTCCTCCTGGACCAGTTTAGCATGTAGCCGCCTCGTAGCTCGATTTTGCCGCTCTTGCGCCCTCTGCTGGGCACGTCTCACATCCAAAAATCCTCCCAAACTTTGTCCTGAAGGTTTTTTTTTTTGGTTTTTTTTCTAGGCACGACTTCACACCACTCAATCCATATTTAGGTCATATGGACAATGCATTTCCACGGGCTGTTACCGTAGCAACAGTATACTGCGCGGGATCTGGCATTTCGATGTGCACGCAGAATGGGGCTCCGTGCACGGAAGTGACCGCTTGTAATGACCATCGAAAACAAAAGAGCGTAAATCTGTGGTTAACAATAGGTATCCCGCCTTTATTGAATGATTCCTATTAAAATAAGTTCTTTAATTGAGGATTTCCGCATTGGTTTGCAGTCGCAGTGAAATCCCTAATAAAAAGTACAATCCAAGAAACACAGATGGGAGCGCTGCAGCAGTAGAGGAAGAAACCGCCGTTGACGAGGGAAATACATTGCGGTTAAAGGAATAGGCCACCGTTTTTACATACTGAGATATGTTCTTACCTCACTTTAGTCGAGTTAATATATCCCCGTCTGGTCTTTGTCCGTGCGCTCTGCCAGGCAAACGGAGCACGTGTTCCCTATTTAAATAAAGTTACGTGAAGTGTTTTCATGCGAAGTATATTTACACAGAAATGTAGCATGTCGACTTTATAAGCAGATAAAAAGGGGGACTATATTGTGAGGCGTAATGATACGAGGAGTAAAACGTCCCCGCAGTAACTCCTGAAGGTTATTGGCTTGTTGCACGGTATGGCTACGCTAGTTCCTCTGAGCTGAAGCTGTGGGCGCTAGTACTTCCTGTTCGTATTCATTTCCATTAAGATGAGCTCAGACCAGTGAGTTCCTGGTAGAAATATTTCCATAGAGGAGACGTTTATGTTTGTGAGGATCAGAGAGTTTGTCTTGAAGCTAAAGGCTAATTTAAACTCTTAACTCCCGCCTGAACCGAGAGGATCTTTTTCCTCGCGTCACATTTTTTTCTCCATCATTTTTGTCACTTTTTTGTCACATTTTTTTGTCAGATTTTTATCAAATTTTTGTAATTTTTTTGTAGTTTTTTTTGTCACATTTTTGTCATTTTCTTGTCACATTTTGTCAAATTTTTGTCATATTTTTTTTTTTCATTTTTTCATATTTTTTTTATCACATTGTCATTTTTTTGTCACATTTTTGTCATTTTTTGTCACATTTTTGCCCCATTTCCATCATTGTTTTCGTCGAGAAAATGTGCTCGGTTCAGGTGGGAGTTAAGCGGTTAATGCTTTACACAACTTGAAATTGTGCCTTTATATATATTTTTCATAGCATGTTAGCCTTTAGCTTCAAGACAAACTATCCATCCGTCATGATCACAGGCGTCTCCTCTGAACACGTTACATCATGATTTGAACACAGTAAATGATCATCTACCGGGACTTCACCGCCCACAACATAATCTTCAGAAAATATGATTATTATTCCAGGAAAAGAATACAGACAGGAAGTCCAGGCGCTCACACCTTCAGGTCAGAGGAGCTAGCATAGCCACACCGTGCAACAAGCCAATTGACGGAAGTGAGCGGGGGGAAGTCTTTAGGAGTTACTGCGCGGACGTTTTGCTCCTCGTATCATTACGCCTCACAATATAGTCCCCCTTTTTATCTGCCTATAAAATCGACATGCTACATTTCTGTGTAAATATACTTCGCATGAAAACCCTTTATTTAAATAGGGAACACGTGGAAGAGCTTGGTAGCTTCTATCGTGAGCTTTTTTGGAGCTATGTGACATGTGGGAGAGGCTGCGTATGTGCTCCGTTTGCCTGGCAGAGCGCACGGACAAAGACCAGACGGGGATATATTAACTCGGCTAAGGTTAGGTAAGAACATATCTCACTATGTAAAAACGGTGGCCTATTCCTTTAAAAGCTGGATAAGTCGATGTGTGCGTGATGCGTCTCTTTGAAGGATTACATAATAACATAAAGTGCACAGTACATAATGGAGCTGGAAAATGGTATTTGCCAGATATGTGGTTGTTGTTGTCACCCTCCCACGTGGACTCACAGGAGAGGCCAAGTGGAGATGCAAAAGAGATGCTTCTGCGCGTGCATCAAACGCTACCGAAATAGGCCAACACCGAGCGCAGTGCACGGGCAACACCAAGGCTTCATCTGCTTAAGTTTACTTCAGACGGTGTTTCGGTCCAGCTTCAAATGCCCCATTGTGCTCTCCGCTCAGGCTTAATCCTTCTGAGTGTCACTGATTAGTTTGTTTTGTAACTTAAAGCTGGAAATTCTGCAATAATGCGAGGTCATATTAACTTTACATCGTGACATGATACAGTAGGTACAGTAAACATTGGGACATTTCCTTATTTGATGACAAAATGTGCCTAACCTCTTAGCCCCCATCTTAACGGAGCGAACGGAGGAACCTGGGTGAACGGAGGAACCCTGCATTCTGGAATCTGAGGACTGGACAGTCTGTGATCTTGGCCCGTCTGCTGAGGGATCCTTCGGCCCTGGGTCTCTATAGCCTGTCCGTCCATGGGAGTGGATCTCGCCTTCTGTGGTTCTCCCCAAGGTTTCTCTTTTCTCCTGCCTGGTTTTTGAGTTTTTTCCTTGCCGTGCTGGAGAGTCTAAGGACAGGGGGACACCCACGCCGCTCGTCGCTACCTCCTATTGGACATTATATTTGCCTGGATTCACCTGAACTTTTAATTGTCATATTTATTGCTGTTTTATTGCCTTGATGTTTGGTGCAGCCCTGTGAGGCGACTTCTGTTGTGATATTGGGCTATACAAAACCATTCAACTTGAAACTTGAAACTTAACCAAGTGCATTTTCTCCAGTTCTCCCAGTCTAAAAGCTGGGAGAACTGGTGTAGCGCCTCATTTGAAAGCTAAGACCCGACATTTTGTTCCTCATTGCTTTTTTTTGTTGCATTTTCATCACGCATTTTTGCCATGTTTTCATCATTTTTATGTCACGTTTTTGTCGAGCTTTATTTTATTTTTATTTATTGCTTTGTTCGGTTGGGACAGTGCACCTTAATGAACACACATGGGTCTCATGCATGTAAACAAGCCACACCGGATTGTACACTGCAAAAAGTATTTAACTAGATCAGTATAAACATCTCAATTTGAGCATAATAATCCAAATTTTTGTTGTTTTGACTGGTTAAGAGGTTCTTGGGCATTTGTCCTAGATTATTTCACTTGTTCTGAGATGCTTCTGACTCGTTTCAATACATTCCGTCCTTATTTCAGGTCATTTTCTTTGCCAATGGGGTAAGAAAATTGGTCTTATCTCATTGGCAATTTTACTTTCTTATTTCAAGCGAGATTTACCCTAGAACTGGTCTGAAATGTGAGGACATTTCAACAAGCAAAGTAAACTTGGTCCGATCAGGAAAAGTGTCTAAATGAGTGAAAACCACTCAAAACAAGATACATTTCCTCAATTCAAGTCATTTAAGCCAATGCTTGATATTTACTTTTTGTAGTGTAGCCTTGGACTCATTTCCATCCGTCGTCCCGCATGTGCACCCTCCAAACACACTCTCACTCATCCTGGCCTATTGTACGTGCTTTTAGTGGCAGGGGAAACCGGAGTACCCGGAGGAAACCTACGCAGACACGGGGAGAACATGCAAACTCCACACAGAAAGGCCCCGTCCCTGGTGGGAATCGAACCCAGACCTTCTAGCTGTGAAGCGTGAGCATGAAACTTTATTTTCTGTCCCCGAAGGCGACAGAAATTGCTCTTTGATAGGCTCAAAACACACACTTCCATAAAAGCACAGGCACATTTCAAATCAACAGAACAATAATGAACAACAGGACTATGGTTTGGCAAGAGGCTTTTAGATGAGCCTGATTACCTGATTAGATTAGACTGGAGAAAATGTGCTGGGTTCAGGTGGGGGTTTGGGAGGCACGGTGCTTCACGGTCCCGGGTTCAATGACAGGGCGGACAGGACTTTTCTCTGTGGAGTTTGCATTTTCCTCATGTCTGCGCAGGCTTCCTCCGGTTTCCCCTTCCACTAAAAACATGTACAATAGGCCAGGATAAATGAAAGTGTGAGTGAGTGGTTGGTGGTGCTTGGAGGGGCCAATGGTGCAGATTGGCAGCCTCGCGTCCGTCAGTCTACCCCAGGGCACAGGCTTGTAAGGCCATTATGTGCACAATCATGTTATGTCTGTATGCGTAGATGAGTTCTTTAACTTTAAAACAGTTGAAATGTTGTTGTTTACTTGAGTGCTAGAACCCCTCCTTAACGTGGTGGAGGGGTTTGAGCGCCCGAATGATCCTGGGGGCTCTGGGGGCTTCATGCCCCTAGTAGGGTCTCCCATGGCAAACAGGTCCTAAGTGACGGGTCAGACAGAGTGGTTCAGAAGCTCCTTATGAGAGACCAACAGGCCTGAGGAGAACCATGAGGCCGTCCTTCTCTGGAGCCGCCTCCTGCAGGGGGCGCCATAGGGGCTGGTGCAATGTGATTTGGCAGCTCAGACAGCTGGATGGATGGATGAGTGCTAGAAAATCGAGCACAGAGGAGCCTCACTGGGACATTTTTGATGAATTTTAGTCGTTAAACCAAAACATTTAGCAAGTTTGAATCCAATTGAATTCTTTTATGACATGTAAGGCCTTTATTATGACACAGTTCATGACTTTTAACCTCATTTCCCCTGCCCTAACCAAGCGCCTTTTCTACAATTCAGCTTTACCCAAATCTAAAAGTTCACACCCTGTAGGCCAGAGTAACATCTCATTTGAAAGACCTACAAAACTGGGGCAACAGTGGCACAGAGGGTAGAGCGGGTCGTCTCATGGTCGGAAGGCCGGGGGTTCGAATCCCGGCTCCTGCAGGTGCAGACTGTCATTGTGTCCTTGGGCATGACACTTCTCCCAATACCCATGTGTGAGTGGTCGGCGGTGGTCGGAGGGACCGTTAGCGCAGATGTGAGCAGCCTCGCTTCTGTCAGTCTGCCCCAGGCAAAACTGTGGCTACAAATGTGGCTTACCATCAGCATGGAGTGAGTGAACCCCCCTCCCTTTCATGTGTGAAGGGCTTTGGGTTTGACTGTGTCGTATACAAATAACATTCCCGTTCCCAAAAACTGATCAAAAAGGTTTTTTTTCCTTGTGTTGTTGCCGTCACTTTTTTCACTGTCTTTATCCATCTCATTTTGAGTTTTTGGTGCTTTTTTGTGTCACAGTCTTGTTCCTTTCTTGTTGCACTTTTTGTGGCTTTCTTTTTGTTGTGTTTTTGTCACATTTTTGTCACTTTTGTCAACTCACTTTGATCGTTTTTTTGTGTGTCACTTTCTTGTTGCTCTTTTGAGGCTTTTTTGGTCACTTTTGGACTTTTTGCGTTTTTATTCTTCTTTACTTCTTGTTTCTCTCACTATTTTGATGCTTTTTAGATTTGAGTAATTCCAAACTGGAGAAAAGGCGCTCGGTTCAGGTGGGGGTTAAGAGGTTTAATGCCCTGTGGAAACCCTGTTAAACACCCCCATGTTTGACACACCAGACCTCTCTGCGTCCCCAGAGCGGAGGTCAAACATGTTCAGATCAAAATGTGGCGCTTCCTGACTTCCTGTTGTCCATTCATGTTCCAGGGCAGCGTGTGGAGCGACTGCCTGCTGGGGTGCTGCTGTTACCCGCTGTCCTGGCTGCAGATCTCCAGAGAGCTCAAGCGGAGAGGCCCCTCAAAGCACAGATACACCGCCCTCCGGGGCCACCAGGGGGTGCACTTGGTCTAGAACTGTGGACGATCAAACTCACATCACAAATGGAGCGTTTGTGAGAGGATATCCCTGTTCCTGGAGCAATACACACATGTTATGAAATGCATATGATTAACATGAATGACACATGTTTAGATCTGTCAGGAAGAAGAACAAATAAAAGGTTTTTATTGAATTGATTCAGATGAAAAACAAGCTCAGTTCCTGCTCATATGTGTGATCTGAACAACAGCCACTAGAGGGCCCTAAAGCTGTTCGGTGAAACACAAAAGTTATGAAAACTTGACCAAAACGGGACAAAAATGCAACAACAAAGCCAATGAAGACATGATAACAAAAACAAGGTAGAAGCTTACATGTTTTGTAGGTCTTAGCTTTCAAATGAGCCGGAACCTCCAGTCGAGAAGCTTTTAGATTTGGGTAAAACTGGAGAAAAAATGTGCTCGGTTTACCCAAATCTAAAAGCTTCTCGACTGGAGCTCATGGCCAGGGCAACGCTTCATTTGAAAGCTAAGACCTACAAAACTGATGGTGACTTTTTTTGTTGTGTTTTCGTCTCTTTTTTCCTCGTTTTTTGATGCTTTTTAGTTGTGTTATTGTTGTTGTTGTTGTTGTTTTTTTCATTTTCCTTGCCGTTATGACGCATTTTTTCCAAGCAGCTTTTAGATTTGGGTAAAGCCACACTAGAGCAAATGTGCTTGGTGCTTTTTTGTCAGTGTGTCAGTACTGTATTTTCGGTCATTTCTGATTGGATCGATAAGCTGCTAAAACAATTGACCTTGTGCAAAACCCCGCCCCCCAAAACGGTCGTGGTCCAATCATACCTCATGGCAACCGTTGCTACCCAGACATTCCCCGGATATCCTCCCATAGAGACGAACGGGCCTGGCTCCTTCTCCCCCCTTTCCAAAGCCGATGCGCTTGTGGGCCAGGGTAACACTGACTTTGATGAGCGGTCATTGCTGGACATGGTCACAAAAATATCTGCGTTTACTTTGTAACTGCAGGAAGAGTTTAGTTACTTTTACAAGAGCCTTGATATTTTAGCCGCAGGTGGACTTATTATTGTCACTGCACTGATAACACAGGACAATCATGACTACAGTATGACCTTTGTGGATTAGATGTGGGGGGGGCAGAGCCCTGGCGGTCAGCAGACGTCTGTGACCGCTCTGCTCCTGCAGGTTTAGCTAAACTGTAAGAAAAGTCTGACAACTATACAGTAAAAACAAATATTAACGGCGAATTATTGTTAATTTTACAGTTAATACCAGTTTTATTTCAGCTGAGACAGAGGCCTTTTGTCAGGGGTGTCAAACTAATTTGGGTCGAAATTTAGCTCCCATAGTGGGTCACGGGCCGTGTAGAGAAAACCTTTCCAATAAATGAATAATAATAATCTGGGATTTGGTCAAAGCCCAAACTTGACTGTTGCTTCATCAATAACGAGCTTACACTTGTATTGCACTTTACAAGCCTGTGTCACAAGTTCCTCAAAGTACTACATAGTCATTATTCATGCACTCCACACTCGGTGCTGGTAAGCAGCTATTGAAGCCACAGCCGCCCTGGGGCAGACTGTCCGTTTACCACGTGGCGATATAATGTGTTGTTCATGTCTTGAGCTCTTATTATGTCAGTGCCCTCTGCTGGACATGTGTGGAACTCTTCCCTTTTTTCAATGTAATGCCCCCTAGTGGCTAGAATGAGCATTCTGGTTATTCTTTAAAAATGCATAACTCCGCACAGGAACGGGCTAGATCATCTGGAACGTGGGCCTTATATGTGACACCCCTGGTTTACGTAGCTGTAAAGATAAACTGTACTTTTTACAGATGGATTCTGTGATATTATAAACAGTTAAGAATGTAAATTAGAGATAATGGTAAATGTACATTTTAACACTGTTGTATTATTAGGACTAATTAAAATATCATTTTATATACATTTTCAAAATAATAACAGGTTTGCTGTTGATATTCTACACTGTACTTTTACAGTTACACTACGTTGTGTAAAGAGTTTTAAAACATAAAATTAAAGTTTAAAAATTGTCCTCAGTTGCCAGTTTTTTGCCATTAAATTTACTTTTTTTTAAATTACAGCACATAATTAACTTAACAATAACCCTTAGATTTTGTTTGTACCAGAGAAACATAAGAGAACCTACCCAGTGGTGCAGCGTTAATGTTTTTTTCGAGTAAATGTTTGTACTTCTGTATCACATCACGTACATTTACAGTATTTTAGCAAATCCACTTTTGTTCATAGAAAAAATGCAGCACATGCTTTGAAATAAATGGATCATTTTTTCCCTCCGTTTTCTTTTTGGTTTGTTGTTTTGTTGTATCTCTTCTTTCTTGTGGCTGCTACATAATCCTTCCACTGAGAATGTTTTTGACACAGTTTTCTTAATCCACTGTACACGTGCACAGAGGTGTGACGGTGTCGCGACAGAGCGCACGCCAGCCGACACCGGTGACGCGGGTGACAACGTGCAGGTATTCGTGCTGGACAGACGTGTGCACGGACAGACGTGTGCACGGACAGATGTGCACGGACAGATGTGCACGGACAGATGTGCACGGACAGATGTGCACGGACAGACGTGCGCGCGGACAGACGTGTGCGTGGACAGACGTGTGCACGGACAGAGCTCAGTGTCCTGATGTTTTGGAGATAACAGTCCATCTAAACTTCACACCAGGCACATCCAAACTCTACAGTTCATTGAAGATGAAGAGAGGCACTGCTCCTGCATAAGTGCTCCTGCCCTCTAACCACTAGGCCATACGAACTACAGGGCTCATTTACTGAGACAGGGGACAGTGAGTCAATGCTTTTTAACGCCATTTCAAATCGTAATGCTAGATTTTTTAATGCAACAAAAATCTCAGCATTTTTCATTTGATAAGATTTGTACATTTTCAATCAAACAGGGAACGAGGGGACATGTCGGGCAGAGTCGGGGGTGCGTTGGGTCACTCAGTGTTGTAGAGCTAATAAAGGAGATCAGGCTAAACTGAGAGGTCGTGAGGTCACAGAGCAGGATGTCACTAACTGGAAGGTCCAGGATGAAGAGTCACAATCTAATGACTAAGCCACTTCTTAATCATTGACTAAAAAATGCTGTGTGTTTTTTTGGCTAGAGGTGAAAACGTCTAAAACTGGGGACCATTGGGTCACATGTTGTGGGGTGGGGAGGGTTGGGTCACACAGAAGACACTGACGTCCCAAACTTTTCATCCTTGACCCCTGGTATACATGTTTTGGTGGGGATTGACTGAGTGATGGATGGTCTGTTTTGTTTGAAGACCTCAGACCGGCCGATATATCGGGCCGATATTTGGGGATTTCGCAATATCAGCTATAGGCCGATAAAAGCCTATATCTCCGGGACCGAAAGTGACACTTTCTTTGCATTTTGCTTTGGAAAGAGCGAAGTCAGGGCTTTAAAACGAGTCCACCCACAACTCCCTCAGGGGAACAGAGAAACATCACAATAAAAACTAGTTAACTTAACTAGCTAAACCTCAGCGAATATGGACAAGCTGCACCTCATTTTGAAGCACAGAACCTGGAGAACTCAATCGAGTTAGTTTGAACCTCCCCAATTGTATGTAGCAACCGTATGCTAATGTTAACATCAAGTGGGATCGGTACCTATGTTCTCCCACTACTATTGATTAAGATTAGGCACCAGCCCACCATCCTTAAGGCTAGTAGCTACGGCAGGGTCAGGGTTAAGCTGATTGATATATTTATGACGTCTTACTCATGACGGTTGAGGGAGGTGTACCTATATTGGACCCCCTAAGGTCATATTCGTACATCCCCTTTCTAATTAAGTGCATCAAAAGCATTTGTGTGTCAGTGCATGAGCTACAATAAGTCCTAGATAGGAGCTTGTCAAATATTATATTATTGCAGTAAAATCCAAAAGTGGTCAATTTCGGGACACAGTGACCTATATTGGACCAGGTCGATCCCGATATTGGACCACATGTAAAACTGTGTATAATTTGGCCTAAGCAAGTAAAAATTGGATTAACTACTTTAGTACTTATACTCACAGTACACACAGTCACAATCCTGACCTGTAACCAACTGTTAATCCCTTTTGTCCCCCTGAGTGTGTGTGTTGTATGAATGCTTTGTTTCAAATGGCAATTACAATGTGTATGTATTTCATTTAATCATTTATTCATTAATATATTTATTCATTCATTCATGCCATGATAGCCCTGAAATGTGTGCAGATGTTTTAATCATGTTAATGCGCAGAGAGAGCACATTGCATTACATTGGACCGAACTGGTCCAAGAGGAGGACACATGGGGTGGTCCAAGAGGAGGACACATGGGGTGGTCCAATATGAGGACACATGGGGTGGTCCAATATGAGGACACATGGGGTGGTCCAATATGACGACACATGGGGTGGTCCAATATGAGGACACATGGGGTGGTCTAATATGAGGACACATGGGGTGGTCCAATATCGGGCCAGCACCCACTTGAGTTCTCGGATGTATATGTTTGCAACCGTGTACATATGAGTCATCATTCCTTGTTTTATTCACTAATTATATGTGAAACAACCCGCACAGGCCGTCCTCGCCAGTTCACCTAAAGTTTGCGGTCACACCACACTCCCAAAGATGATCTAAAATTACAAAGAAATGTGTGAAAACTGTTTTTTTTTCATCATTTGCTCATTTTGAGAATTCCCGTCGTCAATCATGTCAGGCAGACATTATAGCACGTCACCCGTCATTTAGACTGCACAATAATGTGCATGTAACTATTTATGGAAAGGAGAACAAGTGGTGGTCCAATTTTGGGACCGGTCCAATAGGTACGGATGGATGGATGGATGGATGGATGGATGGACGGACGGACGGACGGATGATGGATGGATGGATGGACGGACGGATGGATGGATGGATGGATGGATGGATGGATGGATGGACGGACGGATGGATGATGGATGGATGGATGGATGGATGGATGGATGGATGGATGGATGGAAGGATGGATGGATGGATGGATGGATGATGGATGGATGGATGGATGGATGGATGATGGATGGATGGATGGATGGATGGATGGATGGATGGATGGATGATGGATGGATGGATGGATGGATGGACGGACGGACAGACGGATGATGGATGGATGGATGGATGGATGGATGGATGGATGGATGATGGATGGATGGATGGATGGATGGATGGACGGATGGATGATGGATGGATGGATGGATGGATGGATGGATGATGGATGGATGGATGGAAGGATGGATGGATGGATGGATGATGGATGGATGGATGGATGGATGGATGGATGATGGATGGATGGATGGATGGATGGATGGATGGATGATGGATGGATGGATGGATGGATGGATGATGGATGGATGGATGGATGGATGGATGGATGGATGATGGATGGATGGATGGATGGATGGATGATGGATGGATGGATGGATGGATGGATGATGGATGGATGGATGGATGAAGTGGATGGATGGATGGATGATGGATGGATGGATGGATGATGGATGGATGGACGGACGGATGATGGATGGATGGATGGATGGATGGATGGATGGATGGATGATGGATGGATGGATGGATGATGGATGGATGGATGATGGATGGATGGATGGATGGATGGATGATGGATGGATGGATGGATGGATGGATGATGGATGGATGGATGATGGATGGATGGATGGATGGATGGATGATGGATGGATGGATGGATGGATGATGGATGGATGGATGGATGGATGATGGATGGATGGATGGATGATGGATGGATGGATGGATGATGGATGGATGGATGATGGATGGATGGATGGATGGATGGATGGATGATGGATGGATGGATGGATGGATGATGGATGGATGGATGGATGGATGATGGATGGATGGATGGATGATGGATGATGGATGGATGGATGATGGATGGATGGATGGATGATGGATGGATGGATGGATGGATGATGGATGGATGGATGGATGGATGGATGGATGATGGATGGATGGATGGATGGATGATGGATGGATGGACGGACGGATGATGGATGGATGGATGGATGGATGGATGGATGATGGATGGATGGATGGATGATGGATTGATGGACGGACGGATGATGGATGGATGGATGGATGGATGATGGATGGATGGATGGATGATGGATGGATGGACGGACGGATGATGGATGGATGGATGGATGATGGATGGATGGATGGATGGATGATGGATGGATGGATGATGGATGGATGGATGGATGATGGATGGATGGATGGATGGATGGATGGATGGACGGACGGACGGATGGCACCCAGGGAACATAGGACCCAGGGAACATAGGCACGCACCGCAGCAAGTAAAAAAAGCTGGGACAGCAACTATGATTGAATCACCTAAAGTAATAAAATGTTTGTTATTACAGGATTATAGACCAGATATTTGGTAAAATCAGCCAAAACATCGGTCAAAAATATCGGCCATGCACATCGGCCAATAAAAATCCCAAATAATCGCCATCGGCCTTAGAAAAGCTCATATCAGCCGACCTCTGTTTATGAGAACTGTTGTTCTGCTGTTCCCGTTTATCTGCAGGAGGAACTGATCTGATCCATCTGTTGGGTTTCCTGTATTCAATAATGACCAACTCCACTTTCTACTGGTGTTGGTTTCATTTTTGTGTCTGCATGAAGGACCTATTTGTCACACGTTTCTGTTGATATTAATGGTTGTGGAGAGTGTGCAGACTTTTGGCATCGTGCCACCATGTTGAAACGTCGGCAGTCAAGCCCCAACCCTCCCTATAAGTGACTGCCAGCAGGACAATGGTATATTCCTTTATTTGTTTGTGTATTTACTATTTAAAATGCCTTATATTACTGTTTTATTTATCTGAAATGTAAACGAGAGAATAAATCACTCCACTTTTGCACGTGCTACTGGTTTTGCTTGTGAGCGAACGCTTGCTAAGTCGGTAAACAAGACGACACAATGAGCACATGCGCCGAAAGTGTTACGATGCAGCATTCCTGTCTTTTGTTTTCTTTATCTGTCTATTAAATCCCTCGCGCTCGTCTTCGGAGGAGCAGGTATGTGCAGGACGTCATGAGCGGAGCCGGGGACATGGCGGATAAGGTCAGATGGGTGGATTAGGAGATGCCCCGGGCTGATGGGAGAGGTCAGTGACGTGCTCCCCTATCCATCAGGCACGTTCGCCGGCGTGGGGAAAGGCCTTAAGACGGGCTGAAGGACAGACGCTTCCAACAGATGACCGCAGCAAGACGAGCCAAGCGTGAGATCACCACCTGCTGAAACACCTCCAGGTAAGGCTGCAGACCATGCAACACATGAGTATGAGCTAGAGGGCCGTACCAAAGATAACCTCAACCTTGTAAAGAGACAAAATGACAGAACTTCTCTCTGCTCCTTTTCATTCAAACTGTTTTGTTGTATATAATTGAATGTGTCTTCTGAATGAAGTAAATCAAATCACAGAATTAAATACTGTATATAGTAGATCCATTTGAGCCCACTGTGGAAAGGGACGGTCATGGTCATGGTCATGGTCATGGTCAGTGTTGATGTGGAGAGAGAATGGAAGGCTGGACAAACCCTCTTGGGGACCGGATCCTCTGCTGTAGACTATGTCAAAGCAGTGAGTTTCCATCGGCTGCATGGACACCAGTAGTCTGTGGACCATACCTAGCATTAGCCACTGAAGGCTTGTACTAGCACTGATTGGGGCATTAGTCCGATAACCCATTAATCTGATGTCTCATTATTCCGAAAATGTATGTATGTAAAACTGAAACTGTCCTTCCCAAAATGAGGCTCAGGCCAGAGTCCACTGACCTTAAGGTGAGGGCCTGCGGTTGTATATGGCTCTCTAATCCAGAACACAACAGGGTTAAACATTTCGGACTCATGGCACCTCTGCTCAATGGTCATTGTCAGAATAATGAGGCGTTGGACTAAAGGCTATTGGACTAGCGACATGGCACCCACTGATTAAGACTTAAGTGTGGACGGGGCTGGGGATACTGGTGCAAACTCCCTTTGACCATTGGATCTGGACATTTTTCTGCTTTTTGATTGGGTAGTTATATAAGAAAAATGTACATGTTTAATTGATTTAAATGTCTTCATATGTTTCAACATATACATGGGTAAATACCCTACGCTAATGTAAGTCATTATAGAGGCTGTGCACTCACTGCGTGTGGGCATGGGTGAAGCAAAACCACGTCTGAAAATATACTTTTCTGAATGTTATATTACTTCAAATATAAAGGCACTATACATCATGTCTACATATTTTGTTGAAAAACGTATTTTGTCAAATACCCTTAGTCAAAATGTGACTAGGCTGAGCGTACAACAAATCCTAATACAATGCAAACGTTTTTCCACTACAACATACTTTTATGGGGGAAAAAGAATGTTACCATACAGAAACTGTAATACAATACATACTACTGCGTATCTCTATGAATATAGTAGTAGTAGGAGTAGTATTTTTCATGGGGATAAATCCTTTGTTCTGATCTCACACTGTGAACTGTAAAGGGGGGTAGCCTGCTCCTCTTGGGCATTGTTCCTTGTTTATATATAAGTTTACTATGTGTTTGTATAAGGAGGAGGTGTAGGATCAGAGTACGTTTGGGCCTGTCTTGTGTTAATGTGGTTTGTCACTGTAAAAAAAAAAATGTAGTGAGCGGTGCTGTGTGGGGGGTTGGGATTATATAAGCATATATGTAAATTGATTGTGATTTTCTTATGAGTTTTTTTTTTTTTAAATGACCATGTAAATTTACTCGATCTTGGGCATTTCACTTGCAATTTTGTTACTCTTAGGATGACGACAGCTCACACTAAACATGCAGCAATACTAGGGGCTGTGGCCTAGCTGAGGGGGAAAGAAGCTTGTTATGCAAATCACAATTTTTCCCTCATTTTAGGCGAAGTATAGACATATTCATCACACACCAATAAAGTCAAGTCAAAATCATGTCCATAGATGTTTTTTTTTTCACAGCAAATTGCCCAATAAAAGTTGAAAAAACAGCATGCATAGCTACTGTTAGCATATGTAGCATGGAGCTAGCATTAGTATCATGGTTAGCATTCTTCGTTATTTCTGGTTGTTGAGCCACTTGCTTTCCCCCTCTGACTCTCTGACTCTCTGTTGTGTCTCCTGCAGGACCCGAGCAGCCATGTCTGCAAAGATGGCCGACACTCAACCAAAGCCTTTCATCAACACCACCCTCCCCAACCAGTGGAGCTCGGGCATCTGCGACTGCTTCCAAGACCTGCCCTTGTGTGAGTGGAACCAGTTTAATCTATTTTTTTTTTCCTCTTTTGTTTTTGGTTCTTTTCCCCAAGAGGGAATCACGCACCTTACAATGTGTATTCGGTATTTCCAAAGTATCACCAGGCGTCATCCCAGATCCAATCAGGACCAGACTATACTATATACAGGTCGAAAATCGTCCGAATTTGCACTAAATTATGTCCAAACAGAAAGAAAAAAACTGACTTATTACATTCATGCAGCATTAAAGCAGTACTAAGTAACTCGTGCCCCTAGAGGCCATAAGCGCCACTGCAGGTGTCGTAGCAAGTTGCGTTTTTTACTCATTAATTGTCCGTGAGAGTAAATACTACACTGACAGAAAAGACAAAGGGCCAGAGGGATATTGTACATCCAATTACACAATGGAGATATTTTTTTTGACTCAAACTTTGCGGTAAATACTGTTTAAGTGGTGCTAGCCCGCAGTTACCTTTGCCCGTTAGCTTGTTAGCTTCTTCTCCGTGATTCTATTAGTGTGTATAGTGTGGCCAGAGACACCGGGGGAGATGAAAGACCCCCCAATCATCCCATTAACACTTGTATTACCCCCAGAGGGACTAGGATTTATTAAGGTAAACAAATTACTTAGTTCTTCTGTAAAGAGTGGGTTTGTTTTTTTCCCGGTACTTGGGTAATAATGTCAAACACATCTTTATCCTACACTTTGTTGGTTAGAAAATACACTGTACTACGAAGCTGGCTGAACTTGCCCTGGATTAGTTCCTCTGACCCGGGGTGACAAACCCAGACATGGAGCTTTTGGATCAATGCTACCACACGGCGCGTGATCAATCGGTTAAGTTAACCCTTGTTTTATTCAGTCCCTCCAGGATTTCGCGATGTTGCGGATCTATGTTCTTTAGGTTCTTTTAGTTTCTTTATAGAACCATAAAATAGATTAATTAATGTTCATTTATTCCTTTTCCTTCCATTTAATTTCTTTTGCATTGAATCATTTATTTGAGGTGAAACCACTAAAAAACTTCCTTCAACTACAAACGGACAAAAAAACACTTCCCAAGTTTTACTTATTTTCCCCCAAATTTTTTCTCAAATTTCCCATCTTTTATTCACTTTTTTCCCAACTTTTCTCCGTGTCTTTTTCCACAAATTTTCCCAAAATGTTTTTTCCACAATTTTTTTGTTCAATTTTTTTATTTTATTTTTCCCAAAATGTTCCAATTTTTTCCACAATTTATTATTATTATTTTTTATTTTTTATTTTACCACTTGTTTTTCCCAATTTTTTCGACATTTAAGATTTATTTTGAACTTGTCTATCAATTTAAATTTTGATGACCAACAGCATCAAAACTTGAATATGAAGATTTGATATTTGTTTTTGGTACCTGCTTTCGATACTTTTCTTTTTTCCATACCAGTAGTACCTTTTCTTCGATGTACTGGTGTAGTTTAACGGTACCCAGAGTTAGCAGTGGTGCACGCTCATTCCCAACTCCCTCACATCGCACTTCTTCAGGTTATAGTTTATAACATGTTTCACAACTTTCAGAGAGCAACACCGCAGAACCATAGGCGCCAGTTCCGGATGAATCAGAGGCTTTGTCCACCCGTCTGCTTTAGGAGACCATGTTGATTTGGTGCCTGTGTTCTTGTGCGCAGGCTGCTTCGCGTTCTGGTGCATCCCCTGCTTCGCCTGTAAGACCTCATCGGACGCCGGAGAGTGCCTGTGTCTCCCCCTGCTGGACTGCTTTGGGTGCATCCCGCCCATGACCACAGCCATCAGGGTCAGCGTGCGGCGCCGATACGGCATCGAGGTGAGGACGGCCATCTGAGTTACACTTACAGACCTTGAATGTGGTACTTGAATGTGACATGGGGTTGGACTCATTTTCATTTTTGTTGCTATTTGACATAGTTTTCAAGAAGCTTTTAGATTTGAATGATATCGATGAAAACGAAGATGAAAATGCAAAAAAAATTGACACAAAAGTGACAAAAACACGACAAAAACGCTTCAAATATGTGACAAAAAAAGTTCGGATCACTTTTGTCGCTCTTCAGTAGAGAAGCTGTTAGATTTGGGTAAAGCCGAACTGGAGAAAATGTGCTCTGTTAAAAGGAACAGGCCACTGTTTTTAGATAGTAAGATTATGTTCTTACCTGAGCTTAGACGAGTTGATGCGTAGCTGTCTGGTCTTTACGCGTGCGCTCAGTCAAACAAAAAGACCAAAGATGTTGTTAACATTTAGCCTCTCCTCCTCTCCTCTATGGGGCCAAGCGGGGGTGAAGTTAGAAGTTACACGATCCAAGTATAGTCACAAAAAATGAAATAGTACTATATTGTAAGGCGTAATAATACCTTAGGAGCACTTCAACGTCCGCGCAGTAAAGTCGAAGAGCTCCTAAGGTTTTACTACGCCTTGCAAAATAGTGTCCCTTTTTATCCGCTTAGAAAAACGACGAGTTTAATTTTGTGTAACTAGACTTGGATCGTGTAACTACTCGCGTAACTGTATTTACAACAATGTGGCAGCCGCTGGAGGAGGGAATCATGGCAGGCTACACAGTGTCGCCCTTGGTCTTCACAATGGCAATGGAGGTAATCGTCAGAGCACCACCAACTACCTCCGATAAGGGCCTACATGGACAATATAACAACACTAACAACAACAGTACCCTGCACCAGAAGACTCCTGAAGAAGCTTCAAGAGAACATCACATGGGCACGAATGAAGAAAAAGCCCAGTAAGTGCAGGAGCATTTCCATTGTGAAGGGCCATGTCTCTGAGCAGAGATTCCACATTGAGGAAACACCAGTTCCAACTGTGTCAGAGTTGCCAGTGAAGAGTCTAGGGCGCTGGTATGATGCAAGACTGAAAGATGTTGAGCGATTGTTGTTGTTCGAGATTCGAACAATTAAAAGATGACATTACCTTATACATCATCCATCCATCCGTCCGTCCATCCATCCATCCATCCATCCATTTTCTTCCACTTGTCCGATGCCGAGTCGTGGGGGCAGCTGTTGGAGCTTTCCAAATTACATAGCACCAGCCCCTTATGGCTCCTCCTGCAGGTGGTGGGTCCACAGGAGGACGGCCTCACGATTCAAACCGGCCCTGTTGGTCTCTCATAAGGGGCTTCTGAACCGCTCTTTGTCTGACCCGTCACCTAGGACCTGTTGGAGACACAACCAGGGGCATGAAGCCCCCGACAACAGGGCCCCCAGGATCATTCGGGTGCTCAAACCCTTCCACCACGCTATGGTGGCGGTTCCAGGAACAAAGTCGAAAAGCTGGAGCGGATGATCAGTACACATGTGAAACAGTGGCTAGGAGTTCCACGATGCCTGAGCTCAATTGCATTGTACGGAAGAGGAAAACTTGAATTACCTATTACAGGGTTGGTGGAAGAATTTAAATGCACGAAAGCAAGGCTGATCCAGTGTTGTTTTTGGCAGCCCTTTTAGTTTTAGTCTTAGTCTTAGTCCTTTGGACGAAAATGCATTTAGGTTTAGTCACATTTTAGTCATTTCAAAATGTGATCGTTTTAGTCATGTTTTAGTCAGACGAAAATTAAAAAGGGTTTTGTCAAGTTTTCGTCGGTTTCATTATAAGAAGTGATAATTAATTTCGATAAGTCTTGGAAATTGGGATAAATAATAGCTTCTATTGGCTTTTGACAAACAGATGACACCACGACAGGCACTGGCAGAAGTGGTCGGCCGACTGTGAACAGGACTTTTCCCAAAAGCGCCCGCTCTCCTCGTCCTCTGATCATCGCTTCGAGATTTTATTTTATTTTTTTACCAACAGCGCTGTCTGCACATACGTAGCCTACATCAACGTGCTTTCTGCGTTTATACGCCACGGTATTGAAAACTGTCCTGAGAAACAACAAAGTCCCTGTGACCTGGATGTCAGACGCTCCGAGGAGGGTGTACTCAAGCAGTGACCGCACGCCATGGAGAGAGAGAGAGAGAGAGAGAGAGAGAGAGAAAGAGAGGCGCCGCTGCCGCATCATGAGCATCACGGCGCCGCTCCGTGTCACGTTTACCGTGTGTTTTCTCACTCCGCGCACAAACTCTGTTTGTGAACGATCTGACGAAAAACCTTCTCCCATTTTTGTCTCGTCTCGTCTCATTGACGTAAACTCGTAAACGTCTCGTCATGTTCTAGTCCCCAAAGAGCTCATTTTAGCTCGTCAACGTTACGTTATCGTCATTAAAAAAAGGAGCGTCAACGAAAAGATATCGTTATCGTCTTCGTTGACGAAAACAACACTGGGCTGATCATGACTCTCGAAGGGTCATAAGATGAAGTAATTCGAAGAGCTGCTCCTGAAGTATTTGCAGGAAAGAAATGGACTCCAACTGAGTCTGTTCAGAGTGGCAAGTGTGTCTTAGAGACATAGTAAGTCAAGGTCAGCATGGAAGAGCTGGTTTTGGACTCAATCCAGGAATACCTCAATGGAATAAAGCAACACCGAGTGAAAGAAGGCAGCAAGAGGAAGAGAGGAAGGCCAAGGCTGTGTCAATGGCCAAACAAGGTCGCTGGACTTCCTGGAACAGTGTGGAAAAGAAGAAAATTAGCTGGCGCGACATCTGGGAGATGGAAGGTCCTCGGCTGAGGTTCATAGTAAGAGCTACATATGACCTCCTGCCTGCTCCTCAAAATCTAAAGCAATGGTTCGGAGAAGAATCAAGTTGCTCTCTTTGTCAAGCACCGACATCATCTTAGCATCATAACCAAGTATTAAAGCCGCTCACAATCATCTTGGAGCAGCGAAGGACCAACACAAATGCTCTCCCACAAACAGCTAAAGGACATTGGTCAGAATCCACAGCTCCGTTCAACATCAGAGAACACAAATGTCTTGCAGGTCGCACAAGATTGGAAGTTGGAAGTGGACCTCGACATCAAGCTTGTGTTCCCTCCAGAGATCGGAGTCACCGCACTCTGACCAGCCATGGTGCTGTGGTCAGCAGCCACACGGCGGGCACTCGTGGTAGAGCTAACAGTCCCTTGGGAAGAAGGAGTTGGGTCCATAGACGAGAGGAGGAGAGGCTAAATGCTAACAGTATCTTTGGTGTTTTTGTGTGACTGAGCGCACGCGTAGAGACCAGACGGCATCAACTCATCTAAGCTCAGGTAAAAAACATATCTCAGTATTTAAAAACGGTGGCCTGTTGCTTTAATACATCTCTGATTGGATGATGAATTTCCACAGTGCAGCAGCTCACCTACGAAAAAAAAAAATGCATCAAAACATGTATTTTCCATATTCATTAGTGTTTTGGTTAGTGCGGTTGTAATTGGACAGGAAATAGGGGGCCACCATCATGCAATCAAGGCCAAATCAACATTTTGGGGCTTTTTGACCGCATCGTATTTGCTCTTTCTCCATTTTGAAAGCGCTCCCTTACCATTCCCGTCTTCTGTCCCGGCAGGGAACCATTTGCAAGGACTGCGTGTACTCCTGCTGCTGCTGCGCCTGCAACTGGTGTCAGGTCGCCCGGGAGCTGAAGGCGCGGGGCTGAAGGTCTACGCAGTGGGACCCACCTGGGAAAAAAAAACCCAACCGGCATCCCAGAAAACCGACCCACTTCTCTTCTGTACAGATAGAATGTAAAACGTGTTTATCATGTCTATGTTTATGCAATTTATGATTGATGACTGTTGTGAATGTGTAAATTGATGTGTGTCTATTTGTTTTTGGTGCAATAAAATGTGAAAACTGCTAGTAGAGATGTTAATTGTCTACTGTACAAAAAGTGCAAACATCCTGGATGTTAAAGTTGCTTATTTGAAAGCTTAGAATGAGTAGATTCCAAAACAACGTACGGTTCCAAAGTTCTTGTCCATCATCACATGTGGTGCCCTGGGTCTTTGGGATATGAACTATACATGGTGGGGGGCCCTCAAAGTAGTGGCCCCCTGAAGGCCTAGGTGAGTTATTTATTATTTGTTCGGCAGAATTTTTTTTCAAAACAAATAAAACTGGAAGTCTCTATCTCGTTCCCCTGCTATGTGGTGGGCCTGGGCTGATTGGGCCCACAAAGTCAGAATGTTGTCCCAGGCCTCCAGGGGGCCGCTGTCAGGACCCACCGTAATCCTAGGGTTCCAATCCGCAGAAGAATTTAATTTCTTATATATCATGTAAAATATTATATTTTCCCCACAAATGAATGTTGAATGAACATTAAATAAATCCATAAAGCTCACCAAAACAACAGTAAGCTTTACAGATTGAAATGTTTCTACACTGTTATAGAAGATCATATATATATTTACGTACACATTTTTATTGAGCACATAAATACAGTTATTAATTCACATTCAAGTGAAGCTCAAGTATTTTGTTATAAACATAAAACAAAAATTATGCAGAAGACTGAACGATGCAGAGGTATGAGTAAAATGATGTAGTCCTAAACATATTGGGTATTCATACAGAAATGTAGAAAGGGTTGCCAGATGTTCAGACCCTTTATAAATGACAGATTGTTTTTCAACAGATTGTTTTTTTTCCATGTGTAGATTATTGGATAACATCCGCAACCACATTTCCTTTAAATGATATCAGAAGTAATGTTTTTCAGTGGTCAGAGATAAAGAGTACATTTTCTAAATATCTGAGATGTTCCGAGGATGATTAATAAAGGTTCTGATGATAGACTTAAAAACTCTTGACAATATGTTAGATACATCAGACCAGTGGTGTGGCAATATTATTGAAGATAAATATTGAAATATGGTTCCACGACCCACATTTGAGTCCCAACCCACCAGTTGAGAACCACTGATGTAGATAAATAATCTTTTTGTCAAGCCTGTTTGACGACTGTCTCCTCAAATATGCGCTGTCTCAAAGTGCCACACTGTAGTCATTATTCCTTCTCTCCATTCTCAGTGGTGGTAAGCTACTAGTGAAGCCACAGCTGCCCTTGGGATAGACTGATGGAAGCAAGGCTGCCAGTCTGTGCCATCTGCCCCTCCCACCACCACCAATCACTCACTTACTCCATTAATTCTGGCCTACATGTGTTCAGTGGTTGGGGTAACCGGAGTACCAGGACACAGGGAGAACCTGCAAACTCCACACAGAAAGGCCCCGTGGAACCCGGACCTTCTGGCTGTCAGAGATTCTTCTGCTTCCATCACTTTTTGTGCCATGCGTGCACCGACCTGTTCAGTTCGGATTTTGTTTTGACTGCCAAGCTACCAAACCACGCAGACATGCCATATCTGATGACACTTTGGATACCAGCATGATGAGAAAGAAGAAGAAGCCTAATGCACTGACTAATCTAATTGCTGCTGAAATTCCTACGGGAAAAATCCCAATTTGATATGTTTTAAATTTTTGTTCACCCTTAGAACTGGACATTTAAAGAACTTTGTTGGGTGTTGGATCTAGGGCTGTCACGGTATAAAAAATTTACCTCACGGTTATTGTGACCAAAATATCACGGTTTTCGGTATTATCGCGGTATTTTTTTTAAATGTGTGTTAATATGTTCAGAAAGCATTGATAGTCCTGCACAAACTGAAATAGTTTCAAAAAAGTTTAACAGTGCTTGTTGCATAAAAAAAAATACAGACAAAGCCTTTTCACATCAAAGTAAAGGAACTATAACGATGTGTTGTTGATGTTTCGAGGGTTTTACATGGACTATTTATAGCGTCAGAAACAAAGATAAACCGTCTATATCAGGAAAATTGTTGTTGTCCTTCCAGTGAGCTTTCGCTCTGCAGATTTGGGAAAATACCATGATTATTAAATTCATAAAGTTGCGGCGAGAGTGAATCTATTGCAATCTGCCACCGGGAGCCCCGTAACGCATTGTGCCATTGTGTGGAGGTATCCGGACACGGCTTATGCTGGCGGTCGCGCTGCAGCCGCGCTATGGGGCGACTCGTTACATTCTTCCTCAACCCAAAGTCCCACATCAGCATTTCAGCTGACTTTTTCCTGCACGCTCCGCAAACTGAACTCTGAAGGCTGATAGATCCTGCGCGCTGTCGTGTTGGACATGATTCCAGCTTCGAGAAAGTTTTGTTTTGGTTGTAGCTGCAGAGTTCGCCTGCGCGGCAACTTCAGCAGATGAGACGGTGGCTCATAAGGCTCATTTTGCCGCGGGCGCGGTAATCCACCGCGCTAAAATATTTTTTCAAAAACAAGACGGTAATTATTATTGTCAACATTTTTACCCGGGTTTACCGCTACACCGGTAACCGTGATATCCCTAGTTGGATGTGATCGTAGCTATTATCAGAAAATATGTAGCAGGGCTGTAAACAATCAGACACGATTGCGCGCTGTAAGACCTCTTCACACCTGGAAACTGCTGGAGAAGGGTCACAGTCATGGCAAAGTTGTTGAATTGTTTCGTCGGGTGTGGGCGTCAAGCCATCGACTGATAGGATTACCAGCTCAGCGTGCCCGACTCCCTCTGCAGGTGGATCACTGACTTCCTGACGGACCGGAGACAGCACGTGCGGATCGTCTTGGACACTCGGACTACAAACACTGGAACTCCACAGGGCTGTGCACTTTCCCCCTGGCTCTTCTCCCTGTACACAGACTGCTGCACCTCCAGCCACCAGTCAAACTACATGATATTTTACATACATTAAAGTCATTAAAGCCAACAGACTCATAAAGCCTAAAACCTTTTAATGCCTCCCACAGAACAGGACACAAAGATCATCCATAAAGTTGTAAGATGGGGTCGCTGGGTGAGGGCTTGTTGAGTGGGGGCTATCGCCAACTCACAACTGGCCCATTATACACCCCAGCTTTTTAATGCACCACACTATATAGGGAAAAAAGGAAGAAAAAATAAAATAAATAAAAAAATGTAGTGGAGATGGGAATGACAACAAGGAAACAGCAGGACCAAGAGAATTACAATAGACTAATATATGCCCGCCCCTACGCAAGCCCAATGCGTGATACAAATGTAAATAATTTTGAAGTTTATAATTAGAAACAATACCAGATTACTATTGGTACCAATATCAGAAAGAACTACAGTGTATACCTGTGATTAATCTCGAATTAAGTAAGATTAACGACGTAGTAATTCTTTTTAGACATACTTCGTCCTACCAAGTGTTTTGTTTATTTTGGTCCATTCTACAAAATGTACAAATGAAAAAGTTGCTGTGTTATGTATTTAAATGCTCTTCATGGAAGAACTGATGATTGTATCGTTAAAAATCTGTATCTGTTTAGCTCAGGAAGGACTTGCATCAAAAGTCAATGTGATCTAGACCTAATATTTGATTATGTTGTGTAAATGTACATTGAATTGAACATGGGGTCGGTACTTATAAGCTTATTGCTTCAGCCGACTCCATTTTGAGCATCCACACTGTATGAATTTTGGAAGATAAAATTAATGTAAAATTGCTCAAATAAATGTGTGCACTTCTGCTCACTTAAACTAAATTTAGGTGCATTTGAATTGCAACCTTTTGTACAATGCTGCCTTCGTCCCATCAGTTTAACAAACCTGTCAAGCCTGTGGTTGTCATTCCCTGCTCAGACTTTCCAGTTGGCGTTTGTTGGCGTTACCATCAAGTAAACTAAGGTTAAATTATTCATATTGAACTCCGCTCTGCTCCAAATGTCCTCACCACAAAAAAACACACACACTATCTTTGATCTGAGCGTTGAGAGCTTTGTTGAAATGTGATCTGCCCGCACACTGTGTAAGGATCCTGTTATCTGTGACATCAACGTCACACATGCAACTCCTTACTTTATCTGACAGAACAGGTTGATGTCGGAGCTCCACCGTCACGCTTCATCCATCAATAAAATAAATGTTCACAGTCTACACGGCTGGAGTGTTAAAGCAGTACTAAGTAACTTGTTTACCTGAATAAATCCTTTCCTGAGTCCCTCTGGGGGTAATACAAGTGTTAATGGGATGATTGGGGGGTCTGGTGTCTCTGGCCAGAAAACCACAATTGCAACTTCACTGCCTCCGGGTCGGAGTCACCAATACACACTAATAGATTCACGAAGAAGAAGCTAATAGGCTAATGGACAAAGCTAACTGCGGGCTACTGCCACTTAAACAGTATTCCGTACTGCTTTGCGTAGGCCATAGTTTAACTTAAGTCGTTCCACAATTCAACAAATAGACAAGTTAAAAATGCAAAAAAATAATAGTTTATTATATAATGGCCATTGCCTTATTCTTATTTTAGGGGGCGCTAACGTGCCCTCTCGGTGCCTGGCCAAGTGCAAGAGTGTTTTTTGACACATAGCTATTGATCACTTAACTTCTCGAGTTAAAGGTAAGCAGCTAACGTTAGCGACGTCAGTCAGTAACCATTATATTAAAGTCGTTTATACATGAGGAATGTGCAACATGCGATTGAAACAGCGGATTTCTTTCGTGTTGTGTTTAGCTCAAAGACCTGTCCTCGTCTGTTCTCCTCCGACTCATGCATTGTATTGTGGTCTATCTTGACCCGAGTAGTGACCGTCGCTGCTCACTGCTTTTCAGAATGCATTGTGGGAAATTTTGAGAGCACTACTTTTTCCTCTCTGGACGTTCGGACACGCCTACAACATGGCGTGACCACTATGTAGTGCACTGTATAGGAAGCAGTGAGGACATTCAGACACAGCCATTGTTTGGAAAATTAGCAAAGATGATGAAGCTCCTCCCCCTACTCTCCTGATTGGTTCACAGGAAGGCTCATCTCATTGGTCGAAGTGGTATCCCATGGATTCTGTACTGAAATCACCAAGGGGAGGGACTATTGCTATTTAATATTCAATTTCATTGCTAAACGAGGATGAATCGCGCTTCTTATCAGCCTAATATGGTATTATCTGTTATGGCTCAAGGTTTTTCAATGTCGTTGACTTATTTCATTTTGATTTGCTTTATCCTCCTGTGCTGATGAGCAGGATGAATGTGTGGCCTGGGAAGCTATAAAGTAATTGGGTCTGAATAATGTTTTCTGACTCTGATGGCTTTAGCTAACTCTCTGTGTGAAGGAGCTCCGTGTGAACGACTCTGAAACACGCTTTGATTAATAGTAAACATCCAACCGCCGCCTGGAACATGCCAAGAAGCTGAGTAATGTTTCTAAAGGCTGTCGAGGGGCTTTAAATGTACCGTATCGCTGCGCGCACAATTGGAGGAAGGAACAGTCCAGAAAGTAGCCCCGTCCTTCGGGGAGCTTTGTTCAGGTGCACGCGCCGCTGACAAACGCGCCGGTGGATGGAGAAAATGTGCCCGGGGAGTAGTAGTTACTGTTGTTTTGGAAAGTCGACGCCCTGGTAACCAACAGCTGTGGGTACACGAGGTCAAGCAGCGATATGGAAGGATCTGCAGTGAAATCTAGTGCTTTGACCTCTCAAGGGTCCCATATTAGGCCATGTTCAGGCTTTGACAACTGCATTTGAAAGTATTTTAATTCATTTTGCCACTTTTTTACGTAACTTTCCTTCCCTTGCCAAATACCCACCTTTGCTTCAAACAGATCTGGACACAAAGTCTTGAATTTGACCTTCATTTAATCAGGAAATGCCCACTGAGAATAAGGCTACATCCACACTCAGTAAATGTGTGCGTATGAATGTGGTCAATATGCCTGAAAACGCTGTGAAACTATTCTAGACCTGTTGGTGACGCTGTGACGCAATAATGGGATCAAGCTCAAAGTTCCGCAAAGGGAACTGGGCATGCGCAAAAATTTGTGAACAGACAACATGGCGAGTGGGCGAGCTGGTACTGCGTTAGTTTGGACGGACGATGAGGTTTAAACTGTTGCTTCGGGTCACACTGGATTACACCGCGTTCCAAATTATTATGCAAATTAAGCCCAGTTAAGGGAAAAAACACTGAAAAAGGACGTTCCACATTAATAAGCAGATCATCATTTTCAAGCAATATGGGAAAGAAAAAGGGTCTCTCTGCTGATGAAAAGCGTGAAATAGTTGAATGCCTTGGTCTAGGTATAAAAACCTTAATCATCGTAAACCGTAATCATCGTACTGTTAAAAGATTTGTGGCTGATGCAGACACATTCAGGTTTGTGCAGATAATGGCACAATAAGGGCGGTTTCTGCCAGACAAACACATCAGATTAAGAGAACAGCTGCTACAAAGCAGCAGACAGGTATTTGAAGCTAATGGTGCCTCTGGAGTCTCCTGAACATCAAGGTGTAGGACCCTCCAGAGGCTGCAGTTGTGCATAAACCTTCTATCCGGGCCTCCCCTAAACTGTTCATTGAAGCTGATGAACAGAAACGGCTGCAGTGGCTCAGAAATACATGAGGACTCATTTTCAAACAGTCTTGTTCGCTGATGAGGCTGGTTGGTGAATGGTGAATGGATGGTTGGTGAATGACCACCATGTCCCAACAAGGCTGTGACGTCAGTAAGGAGGGGGCGGAGTCATGTTTTGGGCCGACCAGCTCTCTCATGGTGAGAGAGCTGGTCGGCCCCTTTAGGCTTCCTGAAGGTGTGAAAATGACCTTTGAAAAATATGTGGATTTTCTGACTGACTGAAATAGCTTTTGATTTCAGTAAATATGACCTCCTAATGCTGCAAATGCAACAAATGACCATTTTCAGTTAATTACAAGCTTTAAAGTGTATTGAAACGATGAGTTGCGTAATATTTTGGAACAGTGGAATTTGAGTTGTTAAAAAAACACTGTTATCACTGGGAGGTTTTTTCAGCCACATTTAAATGATTCTCTGACAGTTGAGGACTTGAAAATTATGCTGACTGTCATCTGAGTCGACAGTTTAGAAAATCAGAGAGAAATGTCATTTGCATTATAATTTGGAAGAAAGTGTAGACTGGGGCTCGTGTATGTCCAAATACACGGACATCATGTTGGCCTTTCAGGAGCAGTATCCATGCGACTCTCCGGACAGAGATTTCCCACATGACTCCACAGCAATAACTAAAGACCAACTAACCGCAAAAATTAGAAGCATCAGCGGGAAATACAGGCAGTGGGCAAAAGCCGACTCCGGGGCATCTTGCTCCGTGAAAGGCAGTCGGACGTACCTGGGACCGAGGTGTATGGAGATCGCCCTGCAGGTCTGCCTTACGATGACACACACGGCCTGGATCAATGGGTGCCCTCATATTTGTCGTTTGACATACGAACATTCTCCCTCCATTCGGCATCCAGGACAACACTATTCACGATGTTGTCCTACCAGCTACTAGCAACACTGTACGGCGCCATTTTCTGTGGGCGGCGCATGCGTGTTTGTCAAGAGGCAGTAACCGTGGAGAGGCATATACGGAGTTTTGAAATCTTTCTCCGGGACCTACTTTCAAAAATGTTCGTTTACCAGACCTCCAAAACGCCGGCCTCGTATGGACGATTGATAAAGTATTTTCACGTTTAGACCTGAGCTTGACCTTCCTTCGGGACAGAAATAAAGTTGAACCTTGAACCTCTTTTTCCAGAGTCTTTGTCCAAAACCTTCAGTATTCTGGGCAGGGGCGGACTGGGACTGAAAAACAGCCCTGGACTCTGACCGGCCTGGCCCAAATTAGTGTAATTGTGACTTCCACAAATACATATTTTAACCTCTTACCACCCGCCTAAACCAAATGCATTCTGTCCTCTTTTGGCTGTGTAACACCTCATTTGAAAGCTAAGACCCACAAAACTGACCTTTTTCCTCACGTTGTTGCTGTGTTGTGTCACCTTTTGTTTTTTCTTTCTTTCTTTTTTTTTCATTTTTGTTGATTTTTTGTTGAATTTTTTTTGATTTTTTGTTGAATTTTTGTTGAATTTTTGTTGAATTTTTGTTGAATTTTTGTTGAATTTTTGTTGAATTTTTGTCACATTTTTGTCACATTTTTGTTACATTTTTGTCACATTTTTGTCACATTTTTGTCACATTTTTGTCACATTTTTGTCACATTTTTGTTACATTTTTGTTACATTTTTGTCACATTTTTGTCACATTTTTGTCGCATTTTTGTCACATTTTTGTCACATTTTTGTCACATTTTTGTCGTATTTTTGTCGTATTTTTGTCACTCTTTGGTTTAGTTTTTGAGAAAATGGGATCCGTTCAGGTGGGAGTTAAGAGGTTAACCTCTTACCACCCGCCTTAGCGCCAACGAGTGCATTTTCCCCAGATCGGCTTTTTATTATTATTTTTTGGATTGGTATCATCTGTTGTTTTTTTTTATTACTTTTTCTATCATTTTTTGTTTTGTTTTTTTGTCCGTGTTTTTCTCATGTTTTCATCCTCTTTTTCTCGCTATTTTGATGCTTTTCTTTTTAGCTTTTAGATTTGGGTAGAGCTCGGTTAAGGCGGGACTGGTGGCCCTCGAGCCAGTGGCCCTTCTGTGCTCTTCCTGAATGGACATATGGCCAGTCCGCCCCTGATTCTGGGCATTGTGGGAAGAGACAAACTCACAGAGGCAGCGGAGAAAGCCTCGGGATGGCTGTGGTTAAGAAGGGGGGAACCATGAGGGGATGAGTAGCTATAGGTGGCCATCTGGTCACAAGCTGGGGCCTCTGGTCAACCCCACCTGGGTCGCCTGGAGGAGAGCGAATGATGATGAAAGACCCGAAATCCAGGAACATCACTGAAGATGTGACCAGAAGCATCACTTGGATCACTTGAATTGCATGACTTTACATTAAGTCAATATTCTTGGCGACTCTGTCCTCTTATTGTAAAGCCCACAGCACTGTCCCGCAGAAGGGAAGGCTGTCGGGCCCTGATATGACCGTTCAGCTCGGCCCTGCTCCATTGTGCTCAGTAACACTCTTTATGCTCCCTCCTCTGGGTGACCTTGGCGCTTCCTTCTTCCCTCGCTCCCCTGCCACTCCCGTCTACACGCCTCAGAACGAGTCTGTTTCAACGACAGGGCTTTTCAGATCTCAAATGTCGCTGCTCCGACTTTCCCCCTGTCACGGAAAACGCACACAATAGGGTTTACACGAACGCTAAAAGCTTGATGTTTTGACAATGAGCACCGCCTTCTATAATAGTAGACCTTCCGAGTCCCAAGCTTCAAGTCAAATCAGCACTAAAGCACCGGTGATCCATGTGCCACAGTTTGAGAGCCCCTGCATTTGGAAAAAAAAAGGTGTAGGAGAAGGGGGAGAAGAAGAAGAAAAGAAGGAGAATGTGGAGAAAGAGTGGGAGGGAGACGGAGGATTAGAAGATGGACAGAAGAAGAGAAGAAGGTGAAGGGGGAGAAGAAGAAGAAGAGGGAGAAGAAGGAGAAGGGAAGACGAAGAAGTGGGAGAAGGAGTAGGAGAAGAAGAAGGAGTATGAGATTGGGAGGAAAAGAGGGGGGAGAAGAAGGAGTAGGAGAAGAAGAAAGAGTAGGAGAAGGGAAGGGCTCTGGAGCTCTCTCCCCCCTGACCTCCGTTATGTTGCTGTTATGAGTCGGTTGTTATGAAATGCAAAAGCCAATCAAATTGTATCTATCCCGAAGTTCCACATGAGCTTGGCCCCAGAGTGTTGCCGTGGTAACTGGACTTTGCTCTGTTACTACACACCCTGTTCATGAGGCAGTGATGTGGACAGCTCCATCCAGAACAACAGGCATCTCTGGTTGCAGGTAAAGCACATGGGCTGCATCTAAAAAGTGGCAAAAAAGCTCCTTTACTCCTTTTCCTTAACCTTTGGGGCGATGTCATGAGCTCCACCTTGAGCTTCAGCTGCTCCTTTTACCATCAGGACAATCTGAACCTTCCTCACCAAGCGGAGAGAAAAACAGGAAGCTCTGTTGGTCAATATAGCTTCCAACAAATTTAACGACAATTACCAACCGGACAACAACTACTCTTTTATAATTATTACTGATATTCATCAAATCCTGTCCTTTAGTTCATCACAGCTGCGTTAGTGGATCTTATGCAAATGATTCATGTGGCTTAAATTTTGTTCAAACAAAAATGTGTAATGTTGCCAAAAGTTCTTAGATTTCCTATAATAATAAATAAATAATAGCTTTCAGATGCTGCTGTGGCTCTAACGCTGCATGACCTGCTGTATACTTTCATATATTTTGGACAAAACTCATGTTTTACTGAATTAAACGCTATGCAGCAAAACTGCCAATCATTTCAATCAGTCAGTAGTGCAGTGGCTTGTGGGATTGTTCTTAGCTCCTTATGGGCTGAGGAGGAACATCAGTGTTTGATGTGATTGATAGCCTTTATTGTCCCCAATGGGGAAATTTGTCTCGGGCTCATTGCCCGCAGCTGCCACACATCCAACCATTCATATGAAGACAAAGCAGTTAGCCAGTTACTACCAGTACATCACAATAAGACAATACAGTGCTTAGTTATGACGGCCTCTTCACCTGCTCTTTGCCCTTTCGTTTATTTAAAAGAGACACAGAGTACAGGGGGAATGAGAGCTTGTTTCTGTTGCTCTTGAAACTGTGCTCTGTACGTCTGCCTGATGGGAGAATTTCATATTCACCATTCAGAAAATGTGACAGATTCTGAATGATTTTCTGAGCTTGGATGAGGACAGAGCTTTCAAAAGTGTATTTCGGGTTCGTCTACTTCCTGGCCCTCAGGACTAATCTCTCAACAACACTCTCAAGAATGGAGCTGTAGAAGTGAGTCGACATTTCTGTGCTCACACCATACAGACACAGTCTTAAATAGTGGAGTCTTTGGGACAGTTTAGAACACAGATGCTCAATGTGCACGTCCCATTTGAGCAGGTCATCAGTGTGCACACCGACAGTACTTGAAGGATTTGACCTGTTCAATTTGTCTGCCTCCCATGACCGCAGGGTCATGTTTTTGTATTGCCCTGGGATCAAAAATGACCTCTTTTGTTTTGACAGCATTTAGTGACAAGTGTTGGTCCTCGCACCAGGAGATGGAGGAGTCTCTTCGTAGTACATGGAGGGCCTGTGATCTGCACCCAAGAGCCTCACAAACACAGTGTCATCAGAGAATTGAATCATCTTGTTTGGTGCAGTGGTTCGACAGTCGTTTGTATATAGAGTGAACAAAAGAGAAGAGGACACAGCACACACACCTGTGGCACACCTGTAATACACTTTCACTTTCAATACAGTGCCATTTATTACTTTATTGGTTATTTGGTCGGGACAGTGCATGTTGATGAACAAGCCACTCAGCGTTGTAGCCTTGGACTATTTTCCATCCGTTGTCCCCCATGCACACTCTCAAACACACTCTTATTCATCCTGGCATTCATCCATTTTTTTTTCTAATGGTCGGGGAAATCAGAGTACCCGGAGGAAAACATACAAAAATTATTCATTTTTAATATTTTAAATGCAAAATGGGAAATTTCTCGTTTGGTTGGTATGAACAGTTGCCTGTAGGACCTGCAGGATTTGCGATTTGTGCTCATGCACTGGCAATCTTAGTGAAACATTAGCGTTGTGGGCCCTTCTCTATCATGGCTGCTTACCCATGGAAACTCATCAGCCTTGTTACTCTGTTACACAGTGTACCTTTAACCATGATAGATGCTCGATCATTAGCAAAGCAATAGCCAAACCTGAGCTGGTAACAAAAGTATCAACTGTAAAACAATGACTAAATCCCTAAAGCCAAGTCTACTTACATTGTTCTATTCCATCAAGTTTTTGCTGTGAATATTTTTGTTTTGAAACCAACTCTGTTTTCTAGTATTTCTGTTGTTAACGATCAGTAATAACAGAACTGTTTCATCCACGTACAACCTTATCCTTAACCTTATCCATATCCACAAAAATTATTCATTTTTAATATTTAAATGCAAAATGGGAAATTTCTCGTTGAACAGTTGCCTGTAGGACCTGCAGGATTTGCGATTTGTGTTCATGCACTGGCAATCTTAGTGAAACATTAGCGTTGTGGGCCCTTCTCTATCATGGCTGCTTACCCATGGAAACCCATCTGCCTTCTGAAACATATACATGTGTCATATGTTAAGAAAATACTTTTTTCCCCTTTGTTATTCACAGCAGAATTTGTCCTTATTATAATATCAAAAAATATATTTTTCATAACTTGTAAACCCCTAAATTGTCTTTTTTCTGTCATTAAGTCTGGAAGTCTTTAGTTGCCACTGGAATGTCTCTGGAGAGTCTACAGACTTCAGTTTAGAGGTAAGTGATGATGACACACATGAGCTCTCTTTGGGTGCACACACACGCACCATAGAGCTTAAATATTAAGAAATATAGACTAAAACTTACACTGTCGCTTTAGTATGATGCATATCGTCAGATATTTGCACCGTAGCATGCATTGTTACCCCTAGTTTTTTCAATTCATCCATCCATTTTCTTCCGCTTCATCTGGGCTGGGTCGTAGAGGCAGCAGTGTGAGCAGAGATGTCCAGACTTCCTGGTCCATGCACACCTCCTCCAGCTGTTCTGGGTCCTCCAAGTTAGGCGACCAGGAGACATCCGAAACAGAGGCCCAAGCCACCTCAGCTGGCTCCTTTCGACGTGACAGAGCAGCGACTCTGCTCCAAGCTCCTCCGCCACCCTGCGAAGGAAACTCATTTCAGCTGCCTGTATCCGCGATCTTGTCCTTTCGGTCATTACCCAGATCTCATGACCATAGGTGAGGGTGGGAACGTAGATCGATCGGTAAATCGAGAGCTTTGTCCTCGACTCAGCTCCCTCTTCACCACGACAGACCGATACAGCGACCGCATCACTGCTGACGCCGCACCGATCCGTCTGTCCATCTCACGCTCCATCCGCCCCTCACTCGTGAACATGACAGTAATAGTCTTGTAATAGCCAAATTAACTCAGAGCAAGACGTTTTGGAAATTGACAGGCTCAACTCGAAGTTTCAGTCACGGTTGAGCCTATTTTAGTTCATCACTGTCACGTTATCGTCATGAAAAAAGGTTTGTAACGGAATCATTTTTTTACCCCAAAAGTCAACCTGAAATTTCAGTTAATTTCAGCAACATAAAGATTTTTATAGCGATTCTCATTTAGTCTCTGTTGCGACGCTGTGACATAATTTGCAAAACCCTTTAGGTTGTTACTTAATTTTTTGGACTGTTATCAGCATTATCAGTTGACCTTGGCCTGAGTGCGTTACCTATAACCCACTAACTGGACTTTGTTCAGGGATTATGCAGCCTGTGTAGTAACTCTGACTTCTAGCTATTCAGCAGGCTGCGGACTTGGAGATTACATCTCTGGATCTGTACGAGTCTACAGCAGGTAAGGCAACACATGGACTAGTGTGTATACTAACCGTACATGCAAGACAATATTTAGGATACCTCTCAACCAACTCTCACCATTGATGAGAGACATCTTTTTCAAATGTTTATAATATTGCTTGCCTAAGTATAGTAATAACAGAACTGTTTCAACCACGCATAACCTCATCCTGTGTTGAAATATACAATCGTGGGTCATTTGTGCATTAGACCGGGACATAATGACAACATGGGCATTTATACTGTATCACTGTGACTACAAAGTATAGAGCGCATTTCTTTGTTATCTTTATGTTTTAGTTCACACTGGACGCACTTCACGACACAAGTTAAACATGAGCCTGCTGTATTTAGTTTACAATCGGCTTAGTTTCATCCCTTAGTAAAATGCGACACAGATAAATCCATATTGCTGTGTTGGGTGATAAAAACAACATGCCAAAACACAGTGGTGAAGTGGTTAAAGTGAGAGGATCGCAGCAATGAGAAAAAGGTGCATGGCTCTCCTAATCATCCAGGTCTCTGCAAATTCAGAGTTTTAAATGTGCCCCGGAGCGTCTCATAATTCCTTCTCCTCCATAGTAAAACCTTTGCCGTGTTCTCCAAACTCTGCGAGACTGCAATATAGACCAGGGGTGGGCAAGTTTGCTCGGTGGAGGGCCGGGTTTCTTCATTGTCAAAAGACCAAGGGCCGGACCCTCCAATTGAAGCAATTGAAGTAAAGCATCACTTTCTACACATGCCACTGTGTTGTGCATCATACACACTGGAAAATGATTAAATTATTTTTTTTATGTTAAATTTGAGTCTGTTTGAACTAATCTAATATCAGATAAAAACACCAATGCCAATGGAACAAATAGAAATCCCCCAAATTAACTTTTACTGTATTATTTTATTTATTTTTCACTGGAAATTCTACAAAATAATCTGAATTAAGAAAAAAGTTGTGCTTGTTCCAATGGCAAGAATAGGTTATATCTGCTTTAAGGCCAGACTCAATTCACTCAATCTTTAGATTTAATCTCTTAATTCAAGTAGATTTAAGTCATTTCTTGGTATTCTTAGCTGCTAAGACATTTTAAGGAATTGACAGTATTTTTCACATTTCTAGAGTACTTTGATTTGGGTGATAATATTTCTCAAAATCATCTCGAGGGCCAGAGTTTGAAGATGGAGGGCCGGCTTTGGCCCCCGGGCCTGACGTTGCCTACCCCTGCCATAGACTGTAAAAAATAATGGACGTCTTCTGCTCACTCCTCCCCCTTTACCATAATGACCACAGTCGTGGGGGAATTCATGGCGGATTTGCAGACCCCCCCTGCCCAGCTCTGACGAAGCATGTTCCTAAAAAGGGCATAAGGGCGGGATTTTCACCGTAGACTCGGCCCTTGTGTGACGTGTAGCTCGCGCTGCTCCAATGCTAACAGTCCCACCCCTCATTAAGTACGAGATTTCAAAAATTCTTCTTACGAAAACCAGCCTGGTTTCATATATTGTGACTAACCCAGCGCTATCTCAGGAGGAATATCTAGCCTAGTCTAGTATTGAAAAAATTGAAACCAGGCGTTAAAGCTGTTTATAAGTTGTCTAAACTCCAATGCTTTTCAATGGGGGCCTAGTGGCTATATGGAGGTACTACAGCAATGGCGGAGCAATGGCGGCCCCCAGTGTCATAAAGCAGAGCAGCCAGCGCCCATTGGACTACACTGTAAAAAGCCATCCATAGATAACTCTTGCGACATTCTATTGTTACTCAAGTGGATCGCACAGTGTGCTGCCATCTAGCGGGTGGGAGTATAAGTGCAGGACCGAAGAGAGATGCTGCAATGAATATTTCCCCTAAGCATACTGTAGATGTCTAAAGGACTTCTTACCCCCTTTAAACATCTAATGTAATCGTTTGCAAGGCCTGAGTCACCTGACCTGACCTGGATGCCTCCACCATGCTGCACCCTCGCTCCTCGTAAAACAAAGTCTGCATGGAGTTCAGACAGCTCACATATTCCCCTGGGACAACTCTACAGCTCTCTCTACCACAAGAGAGGCATCTTGGCACACAGTGGCCATGCACCTGAGAGAGTGAGTCCTCTGTCATTTACAAAGCTAGTGGCTTAGCATTGAGCTAATGTGGCTAGCATCGCAGCAGATGGACCGAACGTACCCGAGCGGCCCAGACAAAGTAGATTGACTACTTTCAGAAGTTACTGATCTACTGTAGATGTAGACTTTTTACTGTAGTATACGTAAGCATGGGAGATGTAGCTCAATGTCCCCAGCAGAGACTGTGAGACATGATTATATATATTACATTTTATATATTACATGTTTTTTTTTTACGGTGAAGTGCACAAACATGTCACATTAAAACAATGTCTTCAATATATATGTATATATATATATATATATATATATATATATATATATATATATATATATATATATATATATATATATATATATATATATATATACATACATACATTTTTTTTTTTTTACTTTATTTTTTCAAATATTTCATAATAAATATTGTTGTGCAGAAACACTGCTGTCCTTGTGAAATAGGGTTTGTCATTGTCATTGAAGAGAACACAAAATAATGGGGGTCATGTTTACCTGAAGGCTTGGGTCTGTAACACTGTGGATATATAGTCAGGTTTCTGCACATTTATTAATGCAAACGTCAATATTAGCATCATAAAAAATGATTCTCTCGAATGGCTCAAGGCTCGTCCACAGCCTTTTCACACCTAATCCAAAGCTACATGACAACAAAACATTGACTCATTACTCAAACTGGGCACCAAATAAAATAAAAAAATCAAGGCTGACAGTCACTGACAGTTTAAAAAAAAAAGTGGATTTGAGGATAAGTTTTCCTTGAACCACTTCACTGCCACTTTAGGGTTAACAATTATTTACATCGAAATCTCAAAGCGTATTGACTAAAGAGCTTACAGCCTGTATGCCAGTGTGATACCTAATTTGAAAGTCAAGACCTTCTAGTTTCTAAAAATATGTGTAAAATCTGTGTGAGTGAAACACAACTTACATTACATTTGCCGTTCTTAACCCCAATTATATCCTCATTAGGGTAAACTAACCCTAACCCTAGCCCCGGATCAGGGGGGGCGGCAGGTAACAGGTTAAGTATCGATTCAGATGCTTTTTGCATCGATACAAGAATCGCACGACGTAATATCGCCAAATGGTTTTTTTCAACACTCCATAACAACTTTGATTTTTATACTTATTTCGTTTTTTATGTAAAGTCAAGTTTTCATGTTTTCTCCCCAATGTCATGTTAGTGGCATTTTCTGCCCCATTGACTTCCATTATAGACTCACCTTTCCATCGCTCTACCATCACACTATAAAATCATCAATTCAACATTATTTGTGGTTTTATCTGATTAACAAAATATCACAGTGAGGATGTTTCTGTGGAGCTGTGAGGCTCATGGTGGATATACTTATATGGGGCGTTGGGGGCGGTATGTGGGGAGGTGCTGGGGGGTGTTGGAGGGCATGTGAGATGAGGAGTTTGTATTCAGACTTGCAGCATTACATGATGGTTTATAAGTTGAATTTCCTGATTGTATGTGCAAAATTGTGAAATAAACTAAACTAAACAGATGCATTTTGTTGGCGTGTCATGAAGGGCTTTGATAATAATATAAATTATTCTCTTTTGTCCCTGTTTAGGATGTGGCACGCTCTCTTCCTGACGCTGGCCCTCGTCTCCATTATACTACTCTGCCCCGGTGGTGACTGTAGCAAGATTCTGGTCGCTCCTGTAGATGGCAGCCATTGGCTCAACATGGAGATCATCCTTAGAAGACTTCACTCCAGAGGTCACGAGATCACTGTTCTCCGTTCTTTAAAGAGCTGGTACATCCCTGAGAACTCCACCATCTACACTTCTGTAAACGTACAAATGTTGGAAGATGAAGAGGACTTGGAGGTCTACAACAGGTTGTTGCTGGATGTCATGGAGTGCCGCAAAAAGTCACATTTCATTCGCTCCTTTTGCCAACAGTACCTGATTACCAAACTGTTGAGTAAAGGCCACAGGATGCTCGCTGATTCTGCTGCTCTTTTGCTGGATGATCCTGTTTTTATGCAGAAAATGCACGATGCTAAGTTTGACCTGATGTTGACGGACCCTGCCTTTCCTGTAGGCGCAATTCTCGGACGTTTCCTGAAGTTGCCGGTGGTCTTTAATGTACGCTGGATTAACACCGGAGAGTGTCATTTCACGATGGCACCTTCACCTGCTTCGTACGTACCTGTGTCGGGAACGGAACTTAGCGATCAGATGGACTTTGCAGATAGAGTCAAAAATGTCCTGCATTATATATACAGTCAAATAGAGCAGCACTTTTACATATCCCCGGCTTATTCCGATGTTATGAAGCGCCATTTCCCTCCAGGAACTGATTTTCTGTCTTTGGAACTATCTGCTGACATTTGGTTGGTAAGAGCGGATTTTGTTTTCGAGTTCCCTCGCCCGACTATGCCCAACGTAGTCTACATCGGAGGGTTTCAATCTCAAGAGCCATCTCCTCTCTCTGGCGACTTGAAAACCTTTGTCGAAAGCTCTGGCGAACATGGCATCATCGTAATGTCTTTGGGAACTTTTGTATCCGCTTTGCCGAGAGAAACCACCGAAGCTATTGCTGCGGCGTTTGCGGAACTCCCGCAGAAGGTCATATGGAGGTTTGTCGGGCAACCTCCAGCCTCCTTGGGCAACAACACTTTGCTGGTCAAATGGTTGCCGCAAAAAGACCTCCTTGGACATCCAAAAACCTGCGCGTTCGTCGCCCATGGCGGCACCAACGGCATGTATGAAGCAATCTACTACGCTGTTCCCGTTGTTGGGTTGCCTCTACTTTTTGATCAGTTTGACAACGTTCATCGTCTGAAAGTGCGAGGGGCGGCCCGGGTTGTGGAAGCTCATTCTCTCACCAAGGAGAGCTTTCTGGAGGCTGTTAAAGATGTGGTGGAGAACCTGTCATACCGTGAAAATGCTCAGCGTCTGTCAAGGCTACACCGGGATACGCCAGTGACTCCAATGGACACTGCCATCTTCTGGATAGAGTATGCCATAAGAAATAAAGGAGCAGCCCATCTCCAGCCGGCGGGATACAGCTTACCGTGGTACTCTTACTTCTGTTTAGATGTAGCTGTGTTTTTGTTAGCCATATTAGTTACCGTGGTCTGGCTTTCAGTTTCCTGTTGTAGACGATTGTGTTGTAGGAAGTCAAAGAGGAAGTTAAAAGGAGAGTGAATAAGTGTGGATATTCTTTACGTTTACTTCGTCATGTTTTGACTCTTAAATATATTATAGTGCTTTGGTCTTTCTCTTGGATGTTTGTGAGGCTCAATAACACCAACATAAAAGTAGAAATAACATTTTCAATTTCAATATTTAATATTTTTATTTTATTTTGAAGGTCTCCTCTCATCATACATACCTTTTAACCCATCGCCAACTTTCTTTCACAAAATGACTAAGTGTCTGGTCCAAAAACACACAAAAAATATTCATTTTTAATATTTTAAATGCAAAATGGGAAATTTCTCGTTTGGTTGGTATGACCAGTTGCCTGTAGGACCTGCAGGATTTGTGATTTGTGTGCACTGGCAATCTTTCTAAAACATTAGCGTTGTGGGTCCTTCTCTATCATGGCTGCTTACCCATGGAAACCCATCTGCCTTCTGAAACATATGCATGTGTCATATGTTAAGAAAATACTTTTTTCCCCCTTTGTTATTCACAGCAGAATTTGTCCTTATCATAATATCAAATAATATATTTTTCATAACTTGTAAACCCCTAAATTGTGTAGCGTGTGAGGGTGACCTATGCCCTATCGCCATGGTTACCGCATACCAGAGATGAGCAAAACCCCCACTCCAAAACCCCCAGACCATTTTATGGCATTGGAATTTCTTCACTTCCTGTCTTGTGAATGGCTGATCAGATCAAACACAGTTCAGGACAAATGAAGTGTTGATCTTATCCTTTAGACTTCACAACCAGAGATGAGAACTCTTTATTGACCTTCGAATTGGACTAAAGACTGAATCTCAAACATCCGATATGAGTAACAAGCCAGTTCTTTAATTCATGGACAGCGAGAATGAACTCAACCAATCTGTTCTAATGATGAATTCTTCCCCAGGTCAACAAAAATGCAATGTACAAACATACTGTCGAAATGTCGGTAATGCATTTGAAAGTTTGTGAAGTTGTTAATGTATTTATCGCAATAGAAATGTATTTCCTGAATTCTCTCCCAAGATAAGCCATCCTCCCATCCCACTTGGGCCCCAATCATATCAAGTTATGGACTGAATCGATTGGTCGAGTCCCGCGGAGACAAAGGGGCCGGCCCCGGTATAAAGGAAGAGTGCATGGAACTAGTTAGACAGAAATGTGAGAATTGTGAGATTTGCAAGACTTGAGTTGGAGTTCGAGAGAGTTGAAGTTTCTCTTGGAGTTCAGACAGAAGGAGAAGGAGAGACGGCAGGATAAGCACATGGCACATCCCCCGCTGACCTCTGACCTCTCTTTGTCTCAAAACCACAAGAATCTTTAAGTTTAAGCTCGTCATTTGACATGATTTGTAACTATCAGTTACTTCTTTTAAGAACATTTGCGTTTTTCCTACAAGACAACAACAAATTTGATCGCTGAGCTTTCAGCGCAACCATCTTGAGTCTAGCTTGTCAAGCTAAACGCCCAAGGCTCAGAGGAGCTGGAGAGAGACCACGTCCCCCCGCCACGCCTGCATGAGCTTGAGATCGCCACCCGAGAGACCACGACCAAAGGCCGTCGGACACCAGGACTTTGGACCACAGTTGGCATGGAAACCCTTTCTCTCACGGTCGTAAGCGCATCTCACAGACCTGGCTCAATAAGACCCACATAACTTCTACGCAAACCACCTTACTGACCTTCAGATACAATTTTAGAACATTGTATCTGATTATTCATCCTGTAAGCCTTCTAGGTTATCCTGTTTGCACTTTAATATTTAATGCCGTCTGTTAATTGATTCTGATCATTAAACCTCCATAAACCACAGTTTGCTTTGGTAATGTCTGTGTTTATTATTTCAGACTAAGGGTCAATGTGTACGTTCAAGACCTTACTTCCTTCAGATAAATCTGTAGTTTAGCCTCCTATTCTTACTTTTATTTTGTTCGCTTTTCAAACTGGTGCCCCGTTAAATTTTAAGGCTTATCTACGAGCTATTAATTAATTAATAAACAAATTAATCTATTAATAAACCCTCATACACTACAATTGTCTTTTTTCCTGTCATCAAGTCTGGAAGTCTTTAGTTGCCACTGGAATGTCTCTGGAGGTGATGATGACGCACATGAGCTCTCTTTGGGTGCACGCACACGCACCATAGAGCTTAGATATTAAGCAGTATGGTCTAAAACTTGCACCGTCGCTTTAGTACGATGCCCTCGTCTTTTCCATTCATCCATTTTCTTCTGCCTCATCCGAGGCCGGGTCGCGAACAAGATTTTTATAGCGATTCTCATTTAGTCTCTGTTGCGATGCTGTGACATAATTTGCATAACCCTTTAGGTTGTTGCATCATGTTTTGACTGTTATCAGCATTATCAGTTGACCTTGGCCAGAGTGCGTTACCTATAACCCACTAACTGGACTTTGTTCAGGGATTATGCAGCCTGTGTAGTAACTCTGACTTCTAGCTATTCAGCAGGCTGCGGACTTGGAGGTTACATCTCTGGATCTGTACGAGTCTACAGCAGGTAAGTCAACACATGGACTAGTGTGTATACTAACCGTACATGCAAGACAATATTTAGGATACCTCTCAACCAACTCTCACCATTGATGAGAGACATCTTTTTCAAATGTATATAATATTGCTTGCCTAAGTATAGTAATAACAGAACTGTTTCAACCACGCATAACCTCATCCTGTGTTGAAATATACAATCGTGGGTCATTTGTGCATTAGATCGGGACATAATGACAACATGGGCATTTATACTATATCACCGTGACTACAAAGTATAGAGCGCATTTCTTTGTTATCTTTATGTTATATTATTTAGTACACAAGTTAAACATGAGCCTGCTGTATTTAGTTTACAATCGGCTTTGTTGTATGCCTTAATAAAATGTGACACAGATAAATCCATATTGCTGTGTTGGGTGATAAAAACAACATGCCAAAACACAGTGGTGAAGTGGTTAAAGTGAGAGGATCGCAGCAATGAGAAAAAGCAGCCAAGGTGCATGGCTCCCCTGATAATCCAGGTCTCTGCAAATTCAGAGTTTTAAATGTGCCCCGGAGCGTCTCATAATTCCTTCTCCTCCACAGTAAAACCTTTGCCGTGTTCTCCAAACTCTGCGAGACTACACTGTAAAAAGCCATCCATAGATAACTCTTGCGACATTCTATTGTTACTCAAGTGGATCGCACAGTGTGCTGCCATCTAGCGGGTGGGAGTATAAGTGCAGGACCAAAGAGAGATGCTGCAATTAATATTTCCCCTAAGCACAGATGTCTAAAGGACTTCTTACCCCCTTTAAGCATCTAATGTAATCGTTTGCAATGCAAACACAGGCCATGGGTCTGTGATTGACAAGCCTGAGTCACCTGACCTGACCTGGATGCCTCCACCATGCTGCACCCTCGCTCCTCGTAAAACAAAGTCCGCATGGAGTTCAGACAGCTCACATATTCCACTGGGACAACTCTACAGCTCTCTCTACCACAAGAGAGGCATCTTGGCACACAGCGGCCATGCACCTGAGAGAGTGAGTCCTCTGTCATTTACAAAGCTAGTGGCTTAGCATTGAGCTAATGTGGCTAGCATCGCAGCAGAGGGACCGAACGTACCCGAGCGGCCCAGACAAAGCTGACTGACTACTTTCAGAAGCTACTGATCTACTTAAGATGTAGACTTTTTACTGTAGTCTACGTAAGCATGGGAGATGTAGCTCAATGTCCCCAGCAGAGACTGTGAGACATGATTTTATATAATACATGTTTTTTATGGTAAAGTGCACAAACATGTCACGCTGTTACACTGTGGATATATAGTATAGTATCAGGTTTCTGCACATTCATTAATGCAGACGACGACATTAGCATAAATAAAACGAGTCTGTTGAATGGCTCAAATAATCAGCAAGGCTCGTCCACAGCCTTTTCACACCTAATCCAAAGCTACGTGACAACAAAACATTGACTCATTACTCAAACTGGGCAACAAATTAAAAAAAATCCTGTAGAGGCGCGTCACTGACGGTTTAAAAAAAAAAAGTGGATTTGAGGATAAGTTTTCCTTGAACCACTTAACTGCCACTTTAGGGTTAACAATTATTAACATCCAAATCTCAAAGCGTATTGACTGGAGAGCTTACAGCCTGTATGCCAGTGTGATACCTAATTTGAAAGCCAAGACCTTCTAGTTACTAAAAATATGTGTAAAATCTGTGTGAGTGAAACGCAACTCACATTACATTTGCTGTTCTTAACCCCAATTATATCCTCATTAGGGTAAACTAACCCTAACCCCTGATCAGGGCAGACGGCAGAAAACAGTATCGGTTCAGATGCCTTTTGCATCGATACAAGAATCGTGCGACGTAATATCGCTGAATCGTTGTTTGTTTTTCAACACTCCATAACAACTTTGATTTTTATAGTTATTTAGTTTTATTTGTAAAGTAGAGTTTTCATGTTTTCTCCCCAATGTCATGTTAGTGGCATTTTCTGCCCCATTGACTTCCATTATAGACTCACCTTTCCATCGCTCTACCATCACACTATAAAATCATCAATTCAACATTATTTGTGGTTTTATCTGATTAACAAAATATCACAGTGAGGATGTTTCTGTGGAGCTGTGAGGCTCATGGTCGATATGCTTATATGGGGCGTTGGGGGCGGTATGTGGGGAGGTGCTGGGGGGTGTTGGAGGGCATGTGAGATGAGGAGTTTGTATTCAGACTTGCAGCATTACATGATGGTTTATAAGTTGAATTTCCTGATTGTATGTGCAAAATTGTGAAATAAACTAAACTAAACAGATGCATTTTGTTGGCGTGTCTTGAAGGGCTTTGATAATGGGGGCAAAAGCCATCAGCTTCTGTTGTAGATATCAAATCAAACACCATAAAATGTGCACAATGTTCCATAAGCTTTACAGCATCACGTCACAAACGATATTGAGCAACCTTGCAATCATTTTAGCAACAGCCAAATCCACCCAAAGGCCTCAGAAAACAAAGCGCCTCTGATGATTCGGACCCATACACTTCTCTCTCACACATAGAAAGAGCAATCATGTTCCCTGGACACCCTCAACCCTGTAAATAATAATATAAATTCTTCTCTTTTGTCCCTGTTTAGGATGTGGCACGCTCTCTTCCTGACGCTGGCCCTCGTCTCCATTGTACTACTCTGTCCCGGTGGTGACTGTAGCAAAATTCTGGTCGTTCCTGTAGATGGCAGCCATTGGCTCAACATGGAGATCATCCTTAGAAGACTTCACTCCAGAGGTCACGAGATCACTGTTCTCCGTTCTTTAAAGAGCTGGTACATCCCTGAGAACTCCACCATCTACACTTCTATAAACGTACAAATGTTGGAAGATGAAGAGGACTTGGAGGTCTACAACAGGTTGTTGCTGGATGTCATGGAGTGCCGCAAAAAGTCACATTTCATTCGCTCCTTTTGCCTACGCTACCTGATTACCCAACTGTTGAGTAAAGGCCACAGGATGCTCGCTGATTCTGCTGCTCTTTTGCTGGATGATCCTGTTTTTATGCAGAAAATGCACGATGCTAAGTTTGACCTGATGTTGACGGACCCTGCCATTCCTATAGGCGCAATTCTCGGACGTTTCCTGAAGTTGCCGGTGGTCTTTAATGTACGCTGGATTAACACCGGAGAGTGTCATTTCACGATGGCACCTTCACCTGCTTCGTACGTACCTGTGTCGGGAACGGAACTTAGCGATCAGATGGACTTTGCAGATCGAGTAAAAAATGTCCTGCATTATATATACAGTCAAATAGAGCAGCACTTTTACATATCCCCGGCTTATTCCGATGTTATGAAGCGCCATTTCCCTCCAGGAACTGATTTGCTGTCTTTGGAACTATCTGCTGACATTTGGTTGGTAAGAGCGGATTTTGTTTTCGAGTTCCCTCGCCCGACTATGCCCAACGTAGTCTACATCGGCGGGTTCCAATCTCAAGAGCCGTCTCCTCTCTCTGGCGACTTGAAAACCTTTGTCGAAAGCTCTGGCGAACATGGCATCATCGTAATGTCTTTGGGAACTTTCATATCTGCGTTGCCGAGAGAAACCACCGAAGCTATTGCTGCGGCGTTTGCGGAGCTCCCGCAGAAGGTCATATGGAAGTTTGTCGGACAACCGCCAGCCTCCTTGGGCAACAACACTTTGCTGGTCAAATGGTTGCCGCAAAAAGACCTCCTTGGACATCCCAAAACCCGCGCATTTGTCGCCCATGGCGGCACCAACGGCATGTATGAAGCGATCTACCACGCGGTTCCCGTTGTTGGGTTGCCTCTACATTTTGATCAGTTTGACAACGTTCATCGTCTGAAAGTGCGAGGGGCGGCCCGGGTTGTGGAAGCTCATTCTCTCACCAAGGAGAGCTTTCTGGAGGCTGTTAAAGATGTGGTGGAGAACCTGTCATACCGTGAAAATGTCCAGCGTCTGTCAAGGCTACACCGGGATACGCCAGTGACTCCAATGGACACTGCCATCTTCTGGATAGAGTATGCCATAAGAAATAAAGGAGCAGCCCATCTCCAGCCGGCGGGATACAGCTTACCGTGGTACTCTTACTTCTGTTTAGATGTAGCTGTGTTTTTGTTAGCCATATTAGTTACCGTGGTCTGGCTTTCAGTTTCCTGTTGTAGACGATTGTGTTGTAGGAAGTCAAAGAGGAAGTTAAAAGGAGAGTGAAAAAGTGTAGATTTTCTTTACGTTTACTTCGTCAACATAAAATTAGAAATAAAATAATAATGCGCCATCTGAAAGTTTATCTATGTTTTTCCTTCTTGGCCCCAACCTGTGAGTGACTGTCCATTTACTTAAAGTAATAGTCTGGAAATCTAAATGTGTTGCAAATTTTATAAATGTGCAAAATCAACCACTTGGTCTTGCATTTTTTGTAAAGTCAGTCCTTTCCGGATCTCAGCAACTAATCAGAGTCTAGTTACCTCCTGCGTCGACCAATGAACCAGCCTGTCAGGTCCAATCATGAGGGAGGGGGAGGACCTTGATCATTTACCGTATGTTCCTACTCTCCTGGGCTGTCTTTTAGGACACAGGAATCATGTACTGATCCAGTGTAGCCTACACACATATCCAAAAATGTGCCTTTGTGGTCACATATCGTCTGGAACTGGATGGAATAAAAAAGCTTCCTGTCAAAGTAGCATTTGGCTTGGTTCCAACCAGCTATTGGAAACCAGATGCAGTCTCTGGCAGTGCATCCAAAGAAGGGGAACACGATAACTCTTCTGCGCAAGGTGAGTGTGGTCCGAGCTAATCTGTGGGCGACGTCACACACCTCGGCATGACGTGCCACTGGCCAGCCAAAAGAGGAAGACCAGCGTGTCCAGGTGTTTCCCCCAGCCCTGGTGATCTCTCTCCCAAAGGTGGTCCGGGTCAGGCAGAAGTCGGGGCGGAGTTCCTATTAAAGTACATGGCCAGGAGTGGTACAGATTTGAGGCAGTAAAGAGGAGGTGATGCCTAAAACTATTATTAAAGCTTGGTAAATGTATGTGTGTGTGTGTGTTCTTGTTATTACGACAATGTGAGGACATTTTTATAAAGTGAGGACATTTCGGGTGGTCCTCACTTCTTTGAAGGATGTGGCTTTAGGGTTAGGGTTAGAATTGGGTTTAGATTAGGGCTAGGATTAAGGTTAGGATGAGGGGCCCTTTAGGGTTAGGGTCTGGGTAAGATAGCAGTAGAGGATTCTGTGAGTGTGTGTGTGTGTTTGTGTAAATGGTTGTATATTGTAAAGTTGTATATATATATTGTTATTCTGTTCATGGTTCATTTCCTTTATTTACAAAAAGTGATTAAACAAATAGAAAACCTACACAAACGTATTTTTTATACCCTGGACATGATAGAAATATTTTGTCCTACAGCCATTTGAATTGAGCAATCATCATGGGCAGAAAAATGAACAGAAGCTGAACCAGACTCCAGGTATAATAATCGTTGCCCAGCAGATGGTATGGTCCACTTCTATTAGCCGGGAATCTTGCCAAATTAAAGGCTGTCTTTTCTGCCTCACGAGTCTCCATTTTTTAATTCTTAATAATTCTTAATAAGAATTTGATTGATGGTGGATCCCAAAATTCAATCGAGCCATTTTGGAGCTATAACAAGCGGTTAATAGCTGGTTCACAGGTCTTCTGTGGCGCAAAAATCAAGGCACGTTCTGAATAATCCATATACAGATATGTAATGAATTTATTTTTTATTATTATTGAAATAGATCACACACAATAAAGAATGCAATATAAATGATATAAATGTGCCATTCCTATAAACAATTAGACAAATATTTTCAACAATTCGTCATTCTGCAAAACAAACAGTCATGCTCCAGGGGAGAACTGAAACCCACTCCTATTGAAACTGACTGGAAGTGTTTACCTTTGTGTCTGTCTCGGCGCTTTTTTCCATAAATCAGGCTCATGGCATTTGAAGGGAAGTGGAGAGACTTTTTCTCCTCCCTGTGGAACCCAGTGCAAAAACCTTGCACCCTTTGTCTCAACAGTCATTCTTCCACTGAACAATTTCAATTGTGCCAGGTTACTTTCCTCCCTGATGCCTGATCAAGGTCACACCGGGCATAGTGCAAAGAAAGTAGCTTTCTGACGAGGTGAGAAGCATTTATTTATTTACATTCTATCCAAACCCAGTGAGCTCGAGAAATTCATGCATGGGCAGTCTGGTGCAGAGCACGTTACAATGCATAAGCTACAAAGACAAAAAATGTCATGAAGGTAAAATGGTGCAATTCATGGATGAAAGAACTTCATCCAAAACTAACATCCCCTGATGTCCCCAATTCATTCACCATTTCTGGACAATCTGTTTGTTCCTTCCACGGTCAATGTTCATTCCTAGATTGTGAGTCCGCGTCATTGTCCACTCTGGCGGCGTGAGAGACTGTTGTGTTTTCGGGGTCAGGAGGGCCGGCGCGGCTTTCAGGATGTTGCCTTTAAAGCCGTACAAGTGGACTTCCTGCGGAGGAAGCGATTACTGCGCCGACAAGGAGCAGACCAGACGCTATGTTCCCAGCCTCAGTCCTGCAGAAGATGGAGAGCGGAGACGGTTGGGCTTCCACAACATACCCAGGAAGGTGAGCCAAAATTCAATTCAAAGACAATGATTGACTAATGCATGCTTGAGCGATCTACGTATTCTGTCCGTGTCCTAAGTGTGGGGGGAGCGCTCAGAAATGGCCTGCTTTTACTGCTTTGACTAAGACACCAACTTATTTCCACTATTTGACTATATTGTGTTAGCATTGCACAATTTTAAACTTCTTGTGTTCTCCCCTTTTCACATTTTCTGCTGATAGATAAGTGACTTTCCCGATGGATCCTGGATAAATTGGAAAGGACTTGGACCTTGTTTTCATGAGCCTCTCTTTCGACGATGCATACGGATGTGGAAATGCCCGTCAGCCCGCCATGAATTCGAGCGACCTCCTCCGAGCAGCGTTCCCCCCCGCAAACCAGTCGACTGTTTTGAGCAACATGTCGAACGCCAGCTGCAACCTCCCCCTGGACACTGACTGCTTTGGTCTGACGTGCATCTACGGCCTGATCTTCTCCGTCGGCCTCCCCAGTAACCTTCTATCCCTCTGGGGGCTGTACCATCTCGGCCGGTCGGGAGGGGGCGGCTGCCAGCTCGTCTACATCCTCAACCTGCTTCTGTCGGACCTGCTGCAGCTCCTGACGTTGCCGCTCTGGATCTTGTACCTGCGGGGGGGGCACCGGTGGCCTTACGGGCAGCTGACGTGCGAGCTGGTTGGATACGCGTTCTACGTCAACGTCTACGCCAGCGTGATGTTCCTCTGCCTGATTGCGCTGGACCGTTGCTTGGCGATCGTGCACCCGCTGAGCAGCCGGAGGGTGCGGACGGTGCGGGTGGCAGCGGCGATGGGCGTGGCGGTGTGGAGCCTCACCTTCTTGTTCTGCCTGTGCGGACTGCTGCCGTCCGTCTTCGACCCGGACAGGCTGCTGTGTCTGGAGAAATACCCGGTGACGTCGCGGTTCGCTCGCTTCAAGATCGCCACGGTGGTGCTGGGGTTCATGCTGCCGTGCTCTATACTGGGGTGAGTTATGTTCTCGGAGAACCTTTATGGCAGGGGTAGGCAAGTTTTCTTGGCGGAGGGACGATTTTCTTTATTGTAAATAGACGCTTATTATTAGCCCAAAGTAAAGCACAACTCTGGAAACATGACCATAGATACAGACGGCATCTCGTCATAGAAGGGGGCGTGGCTTCGCCGAGGGGGAAAATAGAATCTTTAGAGAAACACAATTTTCCACTCTTTTTTGCCATTTTCTGGTGGAACATCAATTTATTGATCACACACAAATAAAGTCAAGTGTAAATCGGGCCCATATGGATATTTTCTCACAGCAGATTGTTCTGTAGAAGTGAAAAAACGGCAGTTGTAGCTAGCGCGAGCTAACCGTTAGCATTAGCCCGATACTAACATGTAGCATCAAGTTAGTATTCTCTGTTATTCATGTATTTATGGGCTGTTGAACCACTTTGCACCTCCCCATGTCTTTGTATCTTTATTTAGTAGAAACTATGTTCATATTTCAGCATTTGTTACAGTTTTTGAATAATTAGAGAAAATGTACATTTTTTTAAAATTGTTTTCCCCCTTAACTGTTTTTAAAAATGACCATATATGGGCGATTCCAGAGATGCTGTCTGTATCTATCTTAAAGGAGAGAAATGACTGAAAAATGCTTGGATTGAAGATCTTCTATGTTGAATTGGAGTCTAATTTGAACTAATCCAAGATACAAGGATGGAACAAGAATAGAAGTTGAAATCAGACAAACAATTGTTTTTCACTTGAAAGGACACAAAATTATCTGAATTAAGAGAATCACTACTACTAAAGGTTTTATCTCATCTAAGACCGGACCAAATCTACTCAAACCTTAGATTTAATCTGTTCATTCATGTAGACTTATGTCATTTCTTCCTTAAAACGAGAGTGCACTTCTTTCAAATGCCAGGGTTGTGCATCATATATGACCCCATTGGGCGTATTGACAGTATTTGTACCTTTTTTTTCTCCCATTTTACTCTAATAATGTTAAAAGTTCTCTCTGATTTGTGTAATAATGTTTCTCAAAATCATCTTGAGGGCCAGAGGTTCTGGTTCTGTGCTGGAGGGCCTACTCCTGCTTTATGGTATGATGGGACTGAACGCTTCTGCATCAAGGGCGTCTGGTTTACATCCAAAGACGTACGGATAGGAGAGCAGTAGATAATATGTACACAAGACGTACTAGTCAATACTTTTGTTAAGTGGTGACGTCACAGCTCTACTTCCGGGTCCGTAGATGTGCGAGAAACTCTTCAATACCACAATCAATATTTCTGAAACTCAACAGAGAGTTACAGAACATACTTATTTATCAGGCCCGTTAGCCAAAAATGCTGAACCTACTGCTATAAAAGTAATAGTTACCAAAATCCGGGTTAGCAGAGATAAATGCTAACGGCGCAGCAGCTACGCTAACCCCGGAAGTAGTGACTTTAGTAAATATTACATTTTTAGCAGTAGGTGCAGCATTTTTTCCTCATGAGTCTGAGAAATGAGTAGGTTCAGTAACTCTCTGCTGAGTTTCAGAAATATTGATGGTTGTTTTTAAAGGGGGGGTGTTATGCAAAATCGACTTTTTTAAGCTTTACATCATGTTATTATGTCATTCCCTCATTAAAAACATGCCTGAAGTGTTGCCTTGGCACATTCACGTATTTTTGAGTAATCTGTAAAAACTCTGATGGCGGCCATTTTAGGGATAGGTTTGCCTGAGTCCTCCTAGGAACGCCCCCACCTCCTGGAGACGCCTCCGAGCCGAGTAACCAACCACTGCTCCTCAGCAGAACCCCCTCCCCACTGATGCCACAGACAGCGTGTGGAGGGGGCGTGTCGGAAAGGGTCAGAGGTTCTTAAAGAGACAGAGGCCTATTTCAAGACATTCACTACAGCCATTTTGAGAGAGACATTTTATACAAGGCTGTTATTCTAATTTACTGCATTTACAGACCGACAGAAGGTTTGGTCATCATTGTAGTGTGATATAGACTGGTGCTGTGTGGTTGAAAAAAGCAGAATACCCCCTCTTTAAGAGTTTTGTATGTTTTTTATTGCGTATTTGCCGGTCTGCTAGTACCCGGAAGCGGAAGTCGTGACCAACCACATGAAGCAGCCTTTAAAATGATCGCAAACTGAGAACGCTAATCTAGCCTTTAGCTGCCAGCCACCAGCACTGTCTTTCACATGCAAAGGATCTGAACCGTGTACAGTATCTGAAAAACTGCACAGCTTGTATGCTCCCAGTTCCCTTATTTCTCAACGGGAAACACCTATTATAAATACTGGCAGACCCCGGCGTAGACCATGGGTGTAGAGTTTAAGATCCACAGGACAGGACAAAAGAGGGACTAGTAAGCGCCAAAACAGCCGTTATTTTCCAAGCAAGAGCTAATTCCAACACTGAACACACCTTGTGCAGACGCGTAATCAAGATGCACGGGCAAGACGTATTCGGTCTGAACATACCTTTACTTTTCTGTTGTTGTTTTGTGCAAAAAGTGACCAAAAAAAATAACAGTATTTTATAAGCCTGAGCAGCCAATTTCAGCTCAAAAGCTCAGGCGTCTGGGACTCAAAGCCAGTCATTTCTCCAATCAGTTTCTTAAAAATCCAATCACAGAGGACGGTAATCCTGTTTGATTTAGAACAAACTTTACAACTTTACTCCTCTCATCTCATCCTCTCATCTTTACCAAACAGCTTTATCCAGTATGAATTGGAGTGTTTGTTTGTTTGTTTTTTGCTAAAATGATTCAATATAGTGATGATATTTGCCTGGAGAAAGAAAATGTGCCAGTTTAGCCTCCTGCAGTTTCCCCTTATGATCATCATCTACATCTTGGTTAATTCATTTACACTGATGCTTAAAAAAACAATAAACTAAATGCCAAATAATTTTGCAAGCTAGTACTGTGACATTTTGTTTGGCCATTAGGTGGAGCCAAATCTACTTTTATTTGAGTGACTAAGATTCAAATACAACAATGCACTTCTTATGGGATGAGGAAGTATCATGTGTTTTAGTCAATAGATGCTAAGTATATTCTTTAATATATATTACAGTAAATAGTTACTTATTTAACATTGACATTAACATATTTAGTCGATAGGTGTTTTCCACAAAGTTGTGTTTTCACATGGCCTGGGTGTGTTGATGTAGGTGTCAATGACTCATGCATTTGGTAACATAAGTGTGAAGGAAAAGGGATGACTTTGACACTGTGGTTTTACGTTTGAATTACAGTAAAAGTAAACTATTTGTTCCACCGCGACACTTGAATAGTGTGATAAATAGACCAACTTTATCACCGACACTGATCGGAGGAGAAAGTTTGTGCTGTAACGGCTGCAGCGAGTCCAAACACAACATGTTCAGTGCCGCAAATGCAAAATGCTAGCACATGCTACACATTTTTTCCTATTCCAGTAAACAGAGGAATCAAGGAAAGCTTTTTTTTTTTTTTTTATTAAAGAAAAAAGTCAATCAGTGTCACTATTTCTATTTACTCCCTGGAATCGAGCTGAAAGTGTATTAATTACCTTCATTTTAGCTCAATCCATCCAATGACCAAACATGTTCCATGTCATTTGATAACAGTCGCACATCACTAATATGGCACCAAAGAAATTGTGTTTTTTTTCTTGACCTGCAATAGTAATTTCTTGTAATTGTTTATTATGAGCTGAATCTTTGAGATGTATTCGTTTCAAGGAGATGTTTTAAATACAACCGGCCCATCTAGTATATTCTGAGACTGAATTGCTGAGACATTTTAAAGGGGGGTGTCATACTTGACCCTTGATACATTGTACCTGCCAAATTTAGTACAATGTAATCTACTCTATACATACACATTATAGTGTATGTACCTCTGGGTTACATACACTATATTATACTATGTATTTGTTGTTTGGTACATAATGTAATAGACCCTTAACCCTAAGGCAGGGGTGTCCAAACATTTTTCATGGGGGGCCGCATACTGAAGTGTCCACGGGGGTGAAGGGCCATAGATCGGTGGTTAGTGCCGCAAAACCTTTGAGGTTTAAATTGTGCCCTATACCTTTATTTATGCTTAAAACCTTCATGACAGCTCTGTCTCTCAATAAAATGTTAGTTGTTAGGTTAGAATTGTGTAGAATTATCACATTTCAAATAAAAAGATAATCTCTCATGATGTGCACTGATTCAGCGAGAAGGCAGAGGGCCACCAAAAATGGGTCTGGGGCCGCATTTGGCCCCCGGGCCGCACTTTGGACACCCCTACCCTAAGGGATAAGGGTCTATTACATTATGTACCTCCAAAGTACTAATACACATTATTACATTTTGTGTTTACCACATAAGTAATTACAGATTGTTACATAGCACATTACATCATACTAAATTTAGTTAGGTACAAAGGCATCAAGGTAGTGTATAATAAAGTGTAACTGTCTTCAGCTTTGTTAGAAAATGTTATATCACTGAACAGCTTCCTCAACGTCTCCTTTTAACTGTTCTGCCTGGTTCAACAAGTGCACCCCACTGCCTCCTCATGCATTCATTCAATTTGGAATTTAATGACAAATATTTCATCTGGTCGAATCATTCACCAAATGTTTCATCAAAGAGTTGAGCAGAGAGGAGCAGCTGCTTTACCATGGGAGCAGGGGCATGCTGGGACCTCATTTCAGCCCGGGAATGTAATCATTTAGACCGACCCATTTATCTACAGAATTGACCAGAATTGTTCATGATGACAAATGTATCTGCATGAACCAAAGATTGCTGGTTCAAATATCACATTGGCATTTTTATTTTCACATTGGGCGCTGCTCACACCGTCTGAGCCTGATACAACTCCACAACCAGCACCAAGTCATGGAGAAAAAAAAATATATTATTTGTCCGATTTCTCTACCTTTTTCCCTTCCCTTCTTTTCTCACATGAACACTTCTCTGTCTCCGCTGGACTGCACCAACTTGAACTAAAGCGGGGGGGGGTGTTCCACGGCGAGACACTGCAGGCAAATAGGGAAAAAATGTATATTAACAGATTTTCAGATTTCAATTTGAAACTTTTGCTGTCGATCACTGGCATAAATGTGAGAAAAAAATACATGGCAAGTTTTCTGTCATTTTATCTTTTCATATAAGAACAAGGTGTTTTATGCCTAAAAATGCCCCAAATTTCCCATCTTTTCGGCGACGAAATCTGAATAATGGATAGAGCTGCATTCAAATTTATGGTTTCATTTTATTGATGAATGAGTTGCCAAGACTTTTTCAGAGGGGATTTTGGATTTCTTGTTTAGTTTTAAAATAAGCTGTTTTTTTGTGGAAAAATTTGTACAAATTAAATTTTCGCTTTATTTTTTGACATTCAAAACTCAATAAATGGGGCTTAGGGATTAGATAATAAAAAATCCCTCTGAAAAAATCCTCCAAATATTGTTCAGTCCAAGGCTGGAACATTTGAAGTCTTTAGATCCGACTGATGTGGATATAGTGTCGCCACAATGACAGAAAAGTGTGTTTTGAGAAAAAGGCCCTTGAAATTGCATTCTCCCATATAAGTCTATGGGGGAACATTGAATCAGCGCAATATTTAAACATGTTATTGTGAAGATTAGGTATATTTTTGGTTTCCGGGTGAAAGCTTGTATGTTCAGAGACCAATTTGGCCCAAAACCTGAAAACTGAAACAATTTAGTTTTGCCTGTAGTGTCTCCCCTTAAACAACCTTAATCCCCTCTCTGGTTAGTTCAAATAGTGCCTCACCTTTAACTCTTTATATCCCGTTCATAAATGTCGTATATACTTGTATGAGTGTATTTTGCTTTTGTTGGCTAAACTGTAAGAAAGTGAACCAGCTGAATAACAACCCCTGTGATTTCCCTGCAGCTACACCTCGGCCCACATCGGCGTCACCCTCCGACGCTCCCCGTCCATCTCGGCCCACGAACGCCGCAAAATTGTGGGGATCCTGGTCGTCATCACCATCAACTTCATCGTGGTCTTCGGGCCGTACCATCTGGTGGGGGGGTTCCGGTTTGCCTCCCTCCTCCTCACCGACGAGCCGTGCGGGATGGAGCGCTCCATTTTCCTGGTCTACCGCCTCTGCTACGGCCTGACCAGCCTGAACACTCTGCTGGATCCACTCTTCTACATCTTCCTGTGCGCGGACGCCAGGCTGGAGCTGCAGAGGTCCCTGTCGTGTTTGAGGAGGGGGGTCGGCACTCGGAAAGTCAAGCCGGCTCATTCGAGGATTCAAACTGTTTCGCAGAATCAAGGGAGGGCGGGACAAGGCCTTATCGCAATATAGACTGGGCTTTCATGAAAACCTTTCATCTGATGTTCATGAGAGCTTTAACTCTGGGCTTTCAGGAGAGCTTTTACTTTATACGACGCCGACACTTTGAGTACATACAGTTATACCTTTTTCTGTTTGCTTTTGTTTTGTTTTTAAGGCGAGACACTGCAGGTGAATAGGGAAAAAATGTATATTTACAGATATCAATTTGAAACTTTTGCTGTCGATCACTGGCATAAATGTGAGAAAATAATACATTGCAAGTTTTCTGTCATTTTATCTTTTCATATAAGAACAAGGTGTTTTATGCCTAAAAATGCCCCCAAATTTCCCATCTTTTCGGCGACGAAATCTGAATAATGGATAGAGCTACATTCAAATTTATGGTTTTATTTTATTGATAAATGAGTTGCCAAGACTTTTTCAGAGGGGATTTTGGATTTCTTGTTTAGTTTTAAAATAAGCTGTTTTTTAGTGGAAAAATGTAATTTTCGCCTGATTTTTTGACATTCAAAACTCAATAAATGGGGCTCGGGATTAAATAATAAAAAATCCCTCTAAAAAAAATCTTCCAAATATTGTTCAGTCCAAGGCTGGAAAGTCTTTAGGTCCGACTGACGTGGACATAGCGTCGCCACAATGACAGAAAAATGTGTTTTGAGAAAAAGGCCCTTGAAATTGTGTTCTCCCATATAAGTCTATGGGGGAACATTGAATCAGTGCAATATTTAAACATGTTTTTGTGAATATTAGGCATATTTTTGGTTTCCGGGTGAAAGCTTATATGGGCAGAGACCAATTTGGCCCAAAACCTGAAAACTGAAAAAATTTAGTTTTGCCTGTAGTGCAGGGGTGTCCAAAGTGCGGCCCTCAGACCAATTTTTGGTGGCCCTCTGCCTTCTCGCTGAATCGGGACACATCATCAGAGATAGTCCTTTTTATTTGAAATGTAATAATTCTACACAATTCTAACCAAACAACTAACCTTTTACTGTGAGACAGAGCTGGCATGAAGGTTTTGAGCAGAAATAAAGGTGTGGGGCGCAATTTAAACTTCTGCTAGTCAAAGGTTTTGCGGAACTAACCACCGATCTATGGCCCTTCACCCTGTGTACGCTTCAGTATGCGGCCCCCCATGAAAAAAGTTTGGACACCCCTGCTGTAGTGTCTCCCCTTAAGCCGCCAAATTCTAAGCTGGACGACTGACAAACGCTTACCTAGTTTATAAAAACACAAGAATCCATCTTGAACTGCTCCCGCCTTCACCGTTCGATCCCAAACCCAAAATGGTTTGGGCCAAAAAGATGTACTAATATAACTAACGAGGCAACGACAAAAAAAGTGATGCTACATAAAACGAAAACACACACGACATTTGTCCAAACTAAACATGTCATGGATTTGCAGTGTTCTTGATCCAATTTGTGGCAGATGCTTCTCCAAAAGTGAGATTTGTAAAGACTATTGACTAGTCTAAAGCTATTCTGTGCAGTGTGTAATGTTAGTAGTTGTGTAGCCCAAACTAGTATTTCTTTACTACATTCACCTTGACCCTCGGCCACGCCGTTTTGGCCCTCCAAGGAAAAAAGTGTGTGAGTTTCTGCACAATACTTTCAATTTTCATCTGATAAAAACAAGAAAAAATCTCTTAAATGATCTGTCTGGACACATCTCCTTCCTACAAACTAACGAATCATAATAGTCACTCCAAACACCCTCCTCTTCCCTATTTTCAGTCAGCGATCATTAGCCAAATACTTTATTATTGAATTGCAGTTAATGTGATGAAATCTTGGTAGTGCAGCAGTGATGGCGATGACGACTGTGGGTGGTGTTTGGTGTCTAATGGAAATGGCAGTTGTACTATTTGCCTCCATTCCTGTTTATAGGCACACGTGGTTAGAACCAGTAGCAGAATTGGGGCAGTGGCTGTGTCCTCATCCTTTTTTTCCTCTTTAATCTAAAATCTAAACTGCATGTACCTCACATACCCTCAATGCACCTAACTCAACACATACAAAATACAAGAAAACAAGGTGCATGTACAATATTGTAAACAAGTACATATTACACAGCTCCTACTCTGCTACTGTTTCTCCTGCTGTTATTGTTGTTACTACTGACCTGCTCCCACTGATGTTATTGCTGTCTCTGCTTCACTCTCAGGATTATAGTGTCATCTAGCCTTACATATACTATTATACATTGCATCTATTATAATTCTGGACTGTTCTGTTGGTCATTAAGCTATAACATGCAATACCATTTTGATTCCATTATCACTTTGCCGTATTACATTAAATATCCCGAGCTAACTTTATCACTACAGCCTCAAATACTACATCCATCTAATAAACACCTTCACACATTCACCTCACACAAGGTTTACTTGTTTGTACCGGCGCTTGTACTTTCACTTTTATGTCGTGCAGTTGTTGCTGTTGTTGTACGTTTTGTTTGTATGTTTGTTGTATAAAATAAAGGGAACATTTTGAAATAAAAATCTTTATTGATACAACCATGCATGAAATAAGTTCAGTCTGCAGACACTTTTTTTCATATATTATATTTATTGATTGGTATTATTTTACAAAACGAAATCCAATGAACAAAGCAAAGAAAAACAACAGACTGCCAGACAAAAGAAAAGAAAAATAAAGCAACCGACAAGTATATCATTATCAAGTTTACATACTAATGTCCAAGATATAATTATCCAGACGTGATAATAATAAAGGGGCCCCAGATATCGTCAAATCTATATTGTCCGTCCATATTGTCCATGCGAATCTGTTCCATTTGTAGCAGAGACACTTTTTACATACCTTTCTCATAGATAAATACAATACGACAATACCATATGTGGACCTTGAGTAAAATATGTTACACTGTTTTCTTTATTTGGACCCATTTCATAAAGAACAGTACAATGAGGTCAAAGCCGACACTTATTTTGTATTGAAAAAATGTAGATCTGTGTTAAGTCCCAGAGGCAGATGGAACAACTATCAATGTGTTTTCACATTTATCTGCAACCACAAATAAAGAAGTGTTGACATCATGTGTGCTGTGACTGACAAAGTGTTTCAAAGTACGTAAATGAAAGGTTTGTAAGGTTTGCAAACCATGAAATGTGTTCAAGGGTTTGTTTTTGCTGATTTGATGGTGAGATTTGATGGTGATAATCGAGGAAAAACTATATCCCCTTAACGCCTATTGGTGCAAATTGACGACATACCTCTTCTTGCCAGACTGTGGCTAGAATAAGGCATGTTTTCCCTTGATGTCTGTCACATCCATGCCATACCTAGGAACGTTTTGCAAGCACTAGTTTCTCGTCGGACTGGTCAGAGAAGGAACCACAACCGGGTCATGGTAGATAGGCGCATTGAGTTGCCTTATGTACGAAATGCGCGGTATAAATAAAGTTGCCTTGCCTATTTAGCGGAAATAGCATTTCTGCAGTAGCTCCATCTGGTGGCCACAGTGACCGCATTTTAGTAGTATTTAGATTGATTACAGTGCTAAAACGTTTTTTAGAACATGCCATTTTAGTGAAATTCTATATTCATTGTAACAATAACATACAAGGATGTAAAATAGCAATAGAGGAACAGCAAACTGACACATTGACATTTTTCGAGATAATTCCTGCTGTACAAAGTTATTTTTTTACACAGAGCAAAATGAAACCGTTGGTGTTGTATGCAAAGCGACCACCTGGTGGATCTATTGGACCACAAACAAGAATTCCATGTCCGAAAATAATGTGCAATTCTAATCTAATTTGCAAATAAGTAATGGCAAATAGAGGTATCTGATGTATTATAAAACCTCAGGAAAGGAATTTTGTCGTTTTAATACATTTACAACTTTTGCCTGTTGTTGTCAATTTACAACATACCAAAAATTACATTTATGCCTGTTGTTGCCGATTTGCAACATACCTAAAACTATATCTGTACTATGTGCGACATAAAAATGAACAATCTCCACTTAATTTAGCATCAGCTTGAAAGCAAAAACACTGATAATATATATATTTTTTTATATAATTGGAAATACATTCATATATATATATATATATATATATATATAGTTAAAGCTAAAGATCTATACTTTTGCGCAAATGAATTACATTTATTTACAAGTTTTGTGAAACATCACCTTCTTCCAAGAGTCCGTTCTCCTGTAATTCAACATTGTTTACTTCGCCGTTGTTTGAAGGCGCCTCACTGGTCACCGTCTCCGACTTGGCGCACGCCGTTGACACTGAACTCCTCTTCCCTAGCGGGACCTCATTGGTGCCGATGGAGCTCCGCATTGTGCTTCGACGCCGCGCGAATTCCGCCAAATCCTCCGCCAACACGGCCTCCATCACGGCGCTCAGAGAATGCCTGATCTTGGTGCACAGGTCGGGGCAGCTGAACACGTACAGGATGGGGTTGAGGACGCTGTTGAGGAAGCCCACGGTGGCCGCGGCCGGCAACGCTTTGGCTATGGACATCTGCAGCGGGTGCTTTAGCGATGTGGTGACCTCCATGACGCTCAGCAGGTGGTAAGGAGCCCAGCAGAGCACGAAGCTAACCACCACCGCGACGACGAGCCGTACGAAGCGGTAAGAGCGACGGCAGCCTCTGCGCGCTAGGCTGGTGTTTACCACAACGTAGCTGAAAACGATAATAACGAGAGGGATCACGAACGCGAACATTAGCTTGAAAACGGCTAACGTCTTCTCGCGGCGCTTGCACAGAGCTGCCATGTCGAGCGGTGGGTTCGGGAGCCAGCGCGCGTAGTGGTAGTAGCACTGCGTCTTCCCGCTGCGTTGAGGTATGGCGTCGCGGAATATGTAGAACGGGATTGTGCAGAGGAAAGCCAAGAACCACAGCAGCCCGCATATTCTGAGAGCCAGCCGCTTGGTCCGGTAGTTCTGCGCCCAGACCGGCCTCAGCACGACCAGGCAGCGGTCCAGCGATATCGCGGCCAGCAGGAAGCCGCTGACGAACATGTTGAGGAAGAAGACGGAGGAGTGGACGCGGCAGAACGTGCGACCGAGTTCCCAGGTTTTGCCGCGGGCGAGGAAGAGCGTGAAGGCCGGTAGGGAGGCCGTGGCCAGCAGGTCGGACGCGGCGAGGTTGAGGATCCAGATGCTGATGACCGAGCGGCGGACGCGCAGGCCCACCACGACCAGGATGAGGAGGTTCTCCACGATGCCGATGGTGGAGAACAAGCCGTGGAGGAAAATGGTGAAGGCTCCCAGGGGAGTGATGCCGGCAGCCGTGGAGTTGGCCTTGGACGTGAAGTTGACCATGCCCTGGATGCGGGGGCAGTAGAGGGCGGGGTTAACGGACATTGTGGAGCCGCGCAGTGCAGTGGACGTCTGGAGAAGAGACAGAAAGGGGGAAAATCAAGTTGAAACTACTTATTGCTAAAAATATTGCAAACATTGAGGTTGGTAGTACATGAATTCAACTTCAGTTAAGTATATTCTATGTTATCTGAATGAAAGGATGAAAAGACGTGATTATCCAAAAATGTAATAGGCATTCAGGATCCAAAACAAAACTATTTTGCATGTTTTTATTTCTAAGCAGCACCAAGTGTGTCGTTTCGAGCTTAGCCTTTCATCAGACACGTCACACTTGGTGCTGTTTCGATTATTTATTCATTTCTTGGGAGCTATATATCCATCCATCCATGTTCTTCCACTTGTCCGTTTCCGGGTCGTGGGCCCAAATCACATTGCACCAGCCCCTTATGACTCCTCCTGTAGGTGGTGGGTCCACAGAGGGACGGCCTCACGATTCAAACCGGGCCTGTTGGTCTCTCACAAGGGGCTTCTGAACCGCTCTTTGTCTGACCCGTCACCCAGGACCTGTTTGCCATGGGGGACCCTACCAGGGGCACGAAGCCCCCGACAACAGAGCTCCCCGTCCTCCACCATGATTGTTTGTCGTCCACACGTGCAGTCGAGTAAATGTTCCGGTGAAAGTCCTCAGAGCAGCTTCTTGCTCTGACTTTAACGACAAGTCCAGCTCATTTAAAACAGAAGAAAGGGCACTGGTGAATGATCATTGTGGTGCGGCCGCCATCTTCACTGTTTTGGTTATGGCCCTCAGGAGCACTGGTTGATGGGAAATCCTAGCGCGGAAGCCAATCATAGCCTCCCGTGCTATGATTGGCTCTGCCTGGTTTTGCCGGAGTCAGCGAGATTCAAATCGCACAATTCCATACTGCATCGCCATGTATCTCTGAACATGGAGGATCAGACTGGCTCGAGGGTTCATAGTTTGCTCAGCCAGTCCACATGTGCTTTGTAGATCTGGTGTTCAAGCGTGTCCCTCGTGGTGCCCTGTGGGGGTGCTCTGCTTCTGGGAGTTCTGTTCAATACTTATATGGACAGAATTTCTAGGCACAGCTGTCTGGTTCGGGAACCACAGGATCTCATCTCTGCTGTTTGCTAATTATGTTGTTCTCTTGGCTGCATCAAATCAGGACCTTCAGCTGCACTGGGGCGGTTTGCAGCCGAGTGTGAAGTGGCAGGGATGAAGCACCTCCAAATCTTTAGTCATGGTTCTCAACCTTAAAACGGTGGCTTCCCATCTCCAGGTCAGGGGGGGTCCTTGCTTCTAGTGGATGAATGAAAGTATTTCGCAGATGCAGACAGTCGAAATCAGTTAAATTTGCAGGATGGCTGGGCACATTAGAGATTAGGTTATGAGCAGTCACCCGGGAGGAGCTCGCAGTAAAGCTGCTGCCCATTCACCTCAAGAGGAGCCAGGGACTATACATGCCTTTCAGTCATGGGACTTTTGTTGTTATGGCGGCCATTTTGAATACTGAAGTCGAATTATCCAGTACTATAACATGCAACAATATCTCTACTGCAGATACAAAAGAATGACAACTGATTGGCAGTGGCATTTTTATTTACTTGTAATCATTGCTCAAGAAGATAACAGTAAAAACACGGCCCCAGAGACGTACGTTTATGTGAAGAAACCAGGGAGCCAGTGTTTAAGATGTTAGCATGCTGCCGGTTAGCATTTAGCTTCAACAGCTCAGCTCTGACCTCTGCAAGAGAAACAACACTATAAACATCTAGCCTTGGATACAACATGTGACAGACGTCAGAGCTGAGCTGTTACTGGCGTATTTCCTCAGTGTTCACAAATCTGGGCCACACATGTCAATGGTTGACAGTTGCTAACCGGTAGCATGCTAACGTCTTGAGGAACTTAGACGCCGACTCAGACTGAGACTCTGTTGACATGACAAACTGGAAAAATCACAGAGAAAGGTTTTCTGTTACCCTTTGATGTGTTCATTTAGTCTTCAGAGTGAAGCAGCTCTTTAGTCTTTAATCTTTAGTAATCCTGCTGGAGCTCGACAGACAGAGCTGCTATGTCTGTGCCACATTTGCTGCTTATATCACATAAACGTGCGTCTCTGGGGCCGTGTTTTAAGAATGCTGCTGTCAATCAGTTGTCTTTCATTTTCATCCCGAGTAGAGATATTGTTACATGTTGTAGTACTGCATAATGCTACTTCGGTATTCAAAATGGCCACCGGAACTACGTGTGATGTCATTGGAAGCGCATGTGTATCTCTGAACTGGCCTGGTGTTGGATCCCCCTGACCAGCTCATCTCTGCTGCCTCACCGGCCCGGCCCCGGGTGAGGAGTTACAAAATGGATGAATGATCTGAATTTCTTATTTCATGATGTATTCTTTTGAAACACCAGAATTCTCACAGCCCACCTACTCAGTGGTTTGTGGGAAACCTGTGTAACTCTAACCAAAGTATGATTCTCAAAGAGAGCGTTCTCCTCTCTGCAAACGTTTGATATGGAGCTGATCGACTAATATTGTAATTACTGTGAACTCTTTCTCTGACAACAGAAAGGAGTATTTTGGGCTTCGTCTTTGTGGTGCATTTTAAAGTATTCTTATCTCAGACTGTGCTGCTATGAATTGTCAGCAGTCTTTGTGCTCGCGCTCTGTTGAAAGCCGTATCTTTTACCATCACCCACTTCCCCCTCTGTTGTTTTACAAACACAGTGCACTTGTGAAATACTCAGCTCAACTGCAGGACCCGAACTGTGTAACATAACGTTATGTAAAATTAAGATTATTCAGCTCATTCAAGCATTTGGGTGTCACAGACAAAGAAAGTGGGAGCCAGTAAATGAAATTGTCAGTTATGGTCATTCCTAACTTTCCCAACACATTTGTATCTTCCCAATTCTTCTGCAAAAAATCTAATTGCATTTCCATAATAATAAAAAAATAATAAAAGGTAAATAAAGGTATTGGGCCATTAAGATTCATTATTACTCCCTATTTCTCCCCTTAAACACCCAACTTTAGTGAACACACCATGTACTTAAGGCGTTTTGTGTTAAAAAGTGTCATGGTTCTGTCTATTTGTGTTCTGTCCCCTGTTTTGGTTTGGTTCTGTGTCTAGTCTTTTATTTTGTCATGTCTGTTCTGTCCTTGTGGTTTTGCTTTGCTTCCCTTGTGTTGATTACCTGTCCCGCCCTAATGTTTTTCACCTGTTCCCTGTTCCTTCTGTATATAGACCCCTGTGTTTTCCCTTGTCCTTGTCGGTTCATTTGTATTCTTATGGTGCGTTGCGTGTGTGTCCTGTTCCGTGTTCCTGTGCTAAGTGAGTTTTGCATTTTTGTCTGTTCTTGGCCTTTGCCATTAAATTTCCTTTGAACCTGTTTTTGGCTGTTTTTGCTTTTGGGTCGAATCCCCACCACACTCGTAACAAAAAGTGACAAAAAACAAAACAACAGACATATTATTCCTGTCTTTGAGTTAAAAATAAATAAATAATAAAAATAATAATAATAATAATAAAAAATATATATATTATGGCCATCAAAACTCAATAGGCTATAAATAAGACATTTAAAAATTCTGAAAATGCTCATTAAGTATTAATAAGGTGTTAATCAGCATTAATAATGAATATGCCCTGAATAATATGCATGCATAGATATTAATAAGCTGCTTATTATACTATTATCTATAAACTATATGCGTATTCATGAAGTATTAATAAGGTGTTAATGAGCATTAATAATGAATATATGTCATGAAAAATATTCTTGTATAGATATTAATAAGCTGCTTATTATACGATTATCTATTAACATGTATGCTTATTCATTAAGTATTAATAAGGTGTTAATAATCATTAATAATAAATATTCCATGAATAATATGCATGTATAGATATTAATAAGTTGCTTATTATACTATTATCTATAAACTATATGCTTATTCATGGCCAACTTAACCTTAAGATTGCTAATGCTTCTAAAATTCTTATTAATACTTAACGAGCACACCGTAATATTAAGCGATACCTGAAAAAACAAGGGATTGCTTTAGATTAAGGTGTGTTAGTTAAGTATTAATAAGCATTAGTGAGTATTTTAGGTTGAGGGTTGGCTATGAATAACCATATTATGAATGGCCTAAATACAGATAATAGTATATTAAGCAGTGTGTTAATACTTTTCAAGCATACCTTATTAATACTTAATGAGCACACCATAATAAAAAGCATTACCAAAAAAAAACTGTTCTATTTTTGGGTATGCTATAAGCAAACCTGAAAATTAAGAAAATGTCAATCCTTTTATCCCTCTACTTACCCACGTTCTTGAATGTGTCGAGTGGATCTATGAACTGGGGGCACATCAATACATAAACCAGTTCAGTCTATGAAAGTGAAACATGTAAATACCTCACCTTCTTTATGTCCAGGCAGATGACGGGACAGCCGGTCTAGACAGTACGACTCAGCGCCTCTCCTCAAACACTTCAGTAATAGGAAGTCACAAACCACTTCTCTGATGAGGTGCCAAAGCAACGTGTATTTACTGACATTTGTGCGCCTTTGTCGAAGCAGTCTGGTTTGAGGAAATGAAGAAATTATGACAATTATGCAAAACTAAAAATGCAATCAAAAATAAGATATAGTCAAATGATTTTAGAAATGCAGAAGTGTCTGAAATAATGAAATGCTTGTAATGGTCACTTTGCATCACACTGTTTCTTTTTTTTTGTATTAATTGTGTCAAGGGTTGAGGTCAACATGACGCCTTAACCTCTTACCCCCCGCCTAAACCAAATGCATTCTGTCCTCTTTGGCTATTACATAGGCCTGTGTAACACCTCATTTGAAAGCTAAGACCCACAAAACTGATCTTTTTCCTTGCGTTGTTGCTGTTTTGTGTCACCTTTTTGTTTGTTTTTTATTCTTTTTTTTTCTTATTTGTCACATTTTTGTTGAATTTTTGTCATTTTTTTGTTACGTTTTTGTCACATTTTTGTTGAATTTTTGTCACATTTTTGTTGAGTTTTTGTCACATTTTTGTTTAATTTTTGTCATTTTTTTGTTACGTTTTTGTCACATTTTTGTTTAATTTTTGTCACATTTTTGTTGAGTTTTTGTCACATTTTTGTTGAATTTTTGTCACTTTTTGGTGAATTTTTGTCACATTTTGGTTGAGTTTTTTGTCACTTTTTGTTGAATTTTTGTCTTTTTTTTGGTACGTTTTTGTCACATTTTTGTTGAATTTTTGTTGAATTTTTGTTGAATTTTTGTCACTTTTTGGTGAATTTTTTGTTGAATTTTTGTCACATTTTGGTTGAGTTTTTTGTCACTTTTTTGTTGAATTTTTGTCACATTTTTGTTGAATTTTTGTCACATTTTTGTCACTTTTTAGTTTTTGGTGAATTTTTTGTTGAATTTTTGTCACATTTTTGTTGAATTTTTGTCACATTTTGGTTACATTTACATCCTTGTTTTCTTATTTTTTGTCGCTGTTTTGGTGCTTTTTTTTTCCCAAGAAGCTTTTTGATTAGGGAGAAAATGGGATCTGTTCAGGTGGGAGTTAAGAGGCTAAAGCTGTGTGGAAAATTGGGTTGAACACTACCCCCTACTGGCTGACTCAGGGAAGCACATATTCCAATACATGACCAATGTTTTCTATTTTCCACAAGATGAAAAAACAATTTAAACAATTCTCTATTCATGTGCAGGTCGTTATAAAAGAAGAACGATTTCAGCTTCTTTTGCACCTGTAAAAATATCAAGGAGAAAGGGGGTGGGACTAAATAAGATCACACTTCACCCACTCCTGGGTAGTGTCATCAGCATACATTATAACACTGCACTTTTAAATAGAAAATGGAAACTCATTTATCATATAAAAAATAATCTGGCCTATAGGCTTGAAACTTTTACTGTAGATTTGGGTAAAGCTGAACTGGAGAAGTTGTGCTCGGTTATATAATATAATAATATTTTTATAATATAATAAGTGCAATTACAAACAAATGAATATAATGAACTCACCACAACCTAATGTTGTAAATTTAACCCCGTCTGTTTCTTCTGCACTTTCATGATCATGTTTAATAACGTATGATCATTAAGGAGTTCATTGCCTTAATTAATGCCATTAATTCATGAGAATTTCAGTTCAAATTAATTCATGATGTATTCATGCATGAAGCCATGATGACTTTATGTATGAACTTATCATGAATGAATGAATGAATGAATGAATGAATTTATTTATTTTTTATGTAACCTTTATTTAACCAGGTAAAAAAACTCATTGAGATTAATAATCTCTTTTGCAAGAGTGACCTGGCTGAGAGGCAGCAACACATCATAAAACAGTTACATCAAATATAATACAAAATATAAAATACATCTTAGGTAAAACAACAGCAACCACCACGGCTTTGTACACATTTTTCCAGTTTAGATTTAAAAGAGTTAAGAGAGACCAGCTCTCGAAAACTCAGCTCATTTTGCAGTTGATTCCAATCAGAAGGAGCACAATATTTAAAAGCCTTTTTCTCCATGTCAGTCCTTACATCAGGAACTGAAAGGAGGATTCGATCCTGTGAACGAAGGCTGTAACCGGTGCTTGGTTTGAGAGTGACGTGTGACTGTAAATAAGAGGGAAGTAAACCAAGTCATGTTTTGTAAATGAACAAGTGCCAATGAATAAAACGTCTTGAGGAGAGAGACGGCCGACCTACATGGGAGTAAAGGAGACAGTGGTGAGTGAGAGATTTGAGATTGGAAATGAATCTAAGCGCTCCATGGTGAACTGTATCCAGCGACCGGAGCGATTTCGCAGATGCACGTCTGTAAATAATGTCCCCATAATCCAAGACTGGGAGAAAAGTTGCAGCAACAAGTTGTTTTTTGGCCCTAAAAGATAAACAAGATTTGATTCTAAAATAGAACCAAGTCTAACTTTTAGCTTTTTGATCAGACTTTGAATATGAGGAGTGAAAGTAAGAGAACTATAGAATAGTAGTCTAATGCACCTTTAAGGGAAAGTGGACCAAGACCGTTTGGAAGGCAGCTGATGGACTTCACATTTGGAGCTGTTTAGCATTCATACAGTCAAACTGGATATGTGATTTAGCTTTTGCTTTTTGTTTTTCTGAAATATTATTTGTGAAACTGGCTCAGGATTTATCTTATTGATGGATTTGATTCTTCGTCATCTAGCTTGTTTGAGTAGATGCTCTTGTGCCTTATGTAACCTGAATGTTCCACCGTGTGGCTTTGAGGTACATGTGACCGGTACAATACACCGTGATAATGCAGGTCAGTTAGTGTTTATGTAGAACAAGCCGCCCACAGCGGTGTGCTGTGCAGGAGCTGCTGACACAGAGAAACCAGTGTGCGTTTGAAGACCCCCGTGCTCTGGTAATGGAAAAGGAGCAGGTCCATATGCATGTGGGTTTAGCAGAGGAGCGGTGGCCCAGTTGGTGGTTTGGTTGTGCAGAAGAAGTCTTTGTGGCTTGTACAGTTTCACTGATGCCTGGGAAATGTTACCATTTATGAGTTTGATGAAAAGGATCTGCTGTTATTGTGCGTTCATTCAAGTTTTGTCATACATTTGGTCAGGAAGCAATAAAAAGCCATAGGAATAAAAAAACAAATAATAAAATGCTTGTATTTGACGATATTTTATTGTGTTTTATAGTTTTATTCTGATTTTCCGTGCAGTTTTAGTGCAGTGCAAGTGCATTAAGCATAAACGATGAATGAGAAAAAGCTACAATGTTACTCACTGACTAAACCTCTGGACTGCACTGGCTACATATACATGCAGACCAAAAACCTGATCATGAAATGATTTTTGGAGTCCTCAGATTATTGAAGAGACGGCGTAATCTGATACATTATCTGCCGTACCACACTGTGATGGAGCTGGTCAGGATGCTCTCTATAGCCTGGGACTCTGGCTCTTCGAAAGAAAGTAATGACACTGATTACTTTTCTTGACCAGTGATGTGGTGTGCATGGTCCTGGAGAGCTTCTCTGTGATGTGCACACCCAGGAACTTGTGCTGGTCACCCTCTGCATTGGAGCAACGTTGATTGGTGGTCATACCGACTTTGCGATGCCCAATCCCGTCAGACCTTGGAAGCTAAGCAGGGAAGGGCCTGGTCGGTACTTGGATGGGAGACCGTTTATTAACACCAGGAAGCCTAGCGAATGGAGTGTGTGAGTGAATGGTTGGTGGTGGTCGGAGGGGCCGATGGCGCAGACTGGTTGCCTCGCTTCCGTCAGTCTACCCCAGGGCAGCTGTGGCTACAATAGTAGCTTACCACCACCGGGTATGGAGTGAAAGAATAATGCAATGTAAAGCGTCTTTGAGTGTCCAGAAAAGCGCTGTATAAAACCGATGCATTATTATTATTATTGTTAGAGGAACATGCTGGACCCATGCTCTTCGAAAGTCCACAATAATCTCTTGTCTTCTCGTCTCTGTTCAATTTCTTGTCTTCTCGTCTCTGTTGTGTCGTCTGCAAACTTGATGAAGAGGTTTGAGTCATTTGGAGTGCAGTTATAAAGAGCAGAGTGAACAGGAGGGGGCTCAGCACACAGCCTTGGGGAGCCCCCGTGTTCAGTGGGCTTTTTCTGGAGGACTTGCCGCCAACACGTACAGCCTGTGGTCTCCCCGTCAGAAAGTCCAGCAGGCAGGTGAGCAGTGATGTGTTGATCCCCAGGTGGAGCAGCTTGTGTATTCGCTGCTGTGGGATTATAGTGTTGAATGCTGAGCTAAAGAGCATTCTAACGTAGGAGTCCTTTGTTTCCTTTGTTCCTCTTCCCTTCCTTATTAAAAGTTAAAGTTCAGTTGCACTAGGAAAATGGGGCAGAGCCTCAGGGGAAGCTCATAGGAGTTTGGACCATCTGAGATACCGGCACGTAGTGAGTTGTACCAAGCTGGAAGTTTTAGCCTTTTGTGTTCATGGCTGATGGTCTGAACGTGCGTATTCTAACTTAACATTTACCGCAAATGTTACATCCAGCAGACACCTGCGCAAGAGGCCACAGACCACAAGAAAGACTTTCCTGTACAGATGGCAGAACAGACAGACCCCCGCGTCGAGACCTCGATGCAGTTCACGGTGGAGTCAAACTGACTTCCAGCGACGGCAAGGGACAGACACTTGATTTACATGTCGATATGAATATTTGGAGAATTAGTAAAAGGGGAAAAGAGCTCACATTGATGACATTCAGTTATGGTTTAGGTGTGAAAGTAGGATGCTCGAGTGAAGCCACAAGATGAGATGATAAAATGTTCAAAGGAGACAGGTTTACAAGTTCATAGAGTGTTTTTTTTCACCGCTCCAATCACGATAACATTGGGATTTAGCCACAAGACACATATCTAACAAATTTAGCTGTTAAGTCTTCTAAAAGAGCAGAGTAAGTCGGTAGCCCTTCTACAATACCAGGATGGAAAACTCTCGGTGCAAGATACTTCACTTTGCTTTCTGAACCTTGTTTTGCTCCAGAAGTTTGATTTAAGTTTGTTTCTACAGATGCAAGAAAATCTACTTTTAATGTCTAAATACCATTCTATATTTTTGACACAGATATATACTTAACTATGGGAGTGCTGCACTGGGTAGTGATAAGTGTAGATAGTAAAAGTAGTAAAAAAGATCAGGTGCTCTTCAAGGACAGGATTAATGAAATGCTGAGACAAAACTAAACTCTTCACGTAGGGCTTTGGGTTTGTCTGACCGCTGCGACTGAGGACAACTATTTTGTTGTGGCAGTGAAAGTTTTAGACACATCGTGAGCCCTGCCATTATAGTTTGGCAAACACCGGCATCAATACTAACACTGTCTGCAGACTCTATAAAGTGCCATGTCAAGTTGCCATTTGACCTATTTGTTTTGTTACAGCTAAAAAGGGTCTGCAGTAGGTTCTGAGAAGTCTTTTCAGGTCAACCACACATTACCCAAATGGAAAAAAAGACATGCATTCTGTGTTGAAGGTTAAGAATTGCCTTAAGTGTATTTGCTGTTATTGAAACTCAAGCACAAGCACTTTGAACATCGTACAGAAGAGACGGACTTCAAATGTCTTGCTCCAAACATTGCAAAATGATTGTTCTGCTTCTTATGCAAATCTGTAAGTACCTTTTTGATTTTTTGCAAAAGAAAATGTGGATACCCGTTGCTTTTTGTTCTGAAATGAAACTGAATCTTTGTCCCGGCAGATTTTTCCATGGAAGCGATTTCCACCGTCGTACAGCAAGACTTCGGATTCAAAGAAGCCAAAGTTGGAGATAATGTCACCTTGCGTTGCTCGTGCACAGATGAAAAGCTGACGGCCTTCACTTGGTACCAGCAGAGGTTTGGAGGCACGCCTGAGCTGATATCGCAGTGGGCTAAAGTATCTCCGTCTCCAACGGTCAAGCAGGGATTTAATCAAAGATTCCGCACCGTTCGAAGCCCCGGCGAACACCAGACGAACCTTCTCACGATCACGGGTCTCCAAGCGACGGATTCGGCGGCGTACTTTTGCGGAGTTCAAATGTTCGGCGAGGTTCAATTCGGTGACGGGGTTTTCGTGTGGGTTCGGGCTTCCGCTTCGCACGCGCAGTCCGTGGTCCAGGCGGAGGCGAGTGCAGGACTTGTGCGAGGGGAACCTTTGGAGCTGAGCTGTGCAGTGGAGGCAGAAGCGTGTCCCGGAGAGAAGAGCGTTTACTGGCTACAGCACGGAGCATCCCAAGCGATCGTCCATCCCGGAGAGGACTGCGAACCGTGGGCGAGGAACTGTACGGTCAGACTGAGAATCCGGTCTGCAGAACCGACGGACGCCGGGGTTTACTACTGCGTCCTGTCTTCATGCGGAGAGGTTCTGTTTGGGAACGGGACTGAAGTGCAAGTTACAGGTGCGTTTAACTCTTTCATCCAGGTTTTCACATTTGAAATAACATTTGGGAGAGATTGTTTTGGGATAGTAGTTTTTACAATACTGATGGACTTTCAAGCTTCGAGAAGAGGCGATTCCGGCAAAGAATGCTTTTGTTTTTGATTTTACACAGAGGCTCCCACAGGAAGATAAGATAAAGCAAGAAGGGAATGCGAGATGGAAGAGGGTTCGATAGAGCTGTATACCTTCCTTTGAAATACATGACTAAATTTGCCACAATTGAAAGAAAACTTCGAAGCCACATTAGTATTGGTAGTAGAAATTAAAGATAATTGATTGATTATTTACAGATATACTGTGTAAATGCATAAGAATTTGATTTGACAGTTATGCACTGAAGAATCTATCACAGAGAGGAAAACTGTCACGACCTAATGGAGCCTCACACTTCTTGTATGGGTTAAAATACATGCTTTCTGTTCAAAAACAGATTCAGTTGGTAACTAATAGGCCACTAATTGTGTATTCAACATACACAAATATTTAAGTGTTTTTCCAGTAAAGGAATAGGCCACCGCTTTTACAGATATGTTCTTACCTGAGCTTAGACAAGTTCTTTAGGATCTGCCTGGTCTTCAATCACGTAAACACAGCACAGCCGGCGTTAGCATTTAGCCTCTCCTCCTCTCCTCTATAGCTCCAAACCAGGTGAAGATAGAAGCTACCAAGCTCTTCCACGTTTTCCTTATTTAAATATGGTTACGTGAAGTGTTACACTATAAAGTATTGTTACACAGAATTAAACAATGTGGATTTTCTAAGTGGATTAAAAGGGGAACTATATTGTAAGGCGTAATAATACCAGAATATTATGAAGATATTACTGTACAGATTTTGAACTACTGCTAGTATTATTATTATTATTACACATCTCAGATAAAAACGGTGGCCTATTCCTTTAAAAGTTTCCAGACATTTTCTGGAGATGTATCCAGCACGGTCCGCCCCTTTGCAACCCTACATGTAAGTGCAGAGCACAAAAAGCTTTCATCGGTGTCGCCTGCTTTCATGTGTTTTTTTTTTTTTTTTTTTTTCAGTTTCATCAGTGTAAAATTCCCAATAAAGAAAATGAAATCATTTAGCCCCGTGACAAGTGAGATCCGTTTGACGAGGTTTCACAAACAGCCATGCAAACAGAGAAGAAATGGAAAAAGACAATGTACTGGATAAGTGATAGTGTTAAAGTGTGACTCTTCTGTGTCAGCAGGTCCAGACGCCTCTCAGACACTGGTCTACTGGCTGAGTGCGACACTGGGGCTGTTCATTGTTGCCACCGTGGCTTTGACGATTGTCGTGTACAAACTGAAAAGGAAACTGTCGACAAATCGCCATGGTAAACTTAACTTTAAAACATCAGTTTGTATCCAATTCATTTTTTGCAGTATCAACATTTTCAGGGCCAGTTGTAAATGTGCGGCGCTGATGCGGCAGAGATGGTAATGTACCGCAGGACAATTCAAAACTTGTATATGAGGATATCATATGTAAAGAAATGTGCTTTTCAGAGTGAACTGGACGTTCATCACGCAGCCCTGAACATGGACCGGAATCCTCAAGCACACAACGAAGAGGACGGAGAGAACGTCTGCACATACTCCAGTGTGAGGAGCAGGAAACTATAGAGATGCATATTGTGTAAATGTAAATACCTTTATACAGAAATACACTCAACATTGTTCATATGCTGAAATCATTTTATAATCATTATACACGAATAATGAGAAGAAGGTTTTGTAAGTAAAAGATCTTGACCTAATTATGTAACTTTACTGTGTCTCCACATACAGTTCAAAGTAGATGCTGTAAATCAAATCACGTGACTAAAGTCTGTGTTTTGTAGCATTTGCCTGATGAAGGCCATAGCGCTGGAACGCTGGCATAATGTCTTTATAAAATAAAATATATTTTTGCAAGTTTTGGCAGTGTGCTGGATTAACTGGACTAAACCAAGCCTGAACAACACTAACAAGGTTTAAGTGTGCAAAGTCTGGCAAATAGATCCAAGGCACTCACTGATGAGGATAAAAGTCCTTTATTTGGAGATGGGTTTCGACCAAAACAACTGGTCTTCTTCAGAGCAAACACAGGTTGTATAAATATCTAAATAAAATAAATAAATAAAGGCATCACATGATCAGTCATGTGTGCCAACCACAAGGAAAAAACAGAAGATAATATACAAATATGCAAATACATACTGTACATACGGCAAAGAGGCACAAGCCAGACGTTTGAGTAAGACATAGAACACCCACATAAAAACAGTCACAGTTTGAAAGGTAGGCGTGACCGTGAGGACCACTTGAATGAAAACATACATGACAAAGTATAAAACATGTTTAAAGAAAGGCTGGAGCTCCATTGCAAGAAGACTGAAAAATCTAGATCAACATTTAACCCTGGATAGGTGGTTGCCTTCAATGACCAAGCTCATTATATTATCATGGACCGGAATAAACCTGTACAAACATTTTCCCCTAAACAAAGCTTTTCAGGATTTAGCCTATTTAGACTCTTGAGTCATAGATAAAATTCACAATTGAATTAGGCCTAATATTCAGGGGGAAATGTAGAAGCCTAGTAGACTATTCCTTTATCAGCAACTAAACCAAGTCTGGACTACACTAACAAGGTTTAATCTGGAACAAAACAAAACTCGGACTAAACAAAGTAAACCTGGGACTGAACCAGGTCTAAACTAGGACTAAACACAGTCACCAGGTCCACATTAGAGCGAACTGAACTCTGAGCAATTTCTTTTTTGGGGGGGAGTTGAGCTTCAGCTTGTAGTCAATGAGGAGCATGTCAACATTTCTAAAATGTACAAAGCTGTCCAGTATTTGTTTATCATAATTACCTTTGTTGCTCAGACAAGGAATATGTTTAGAACCTGTAAAACAACGGCCAAACCCCTTTTTTCTATGTGAATGTTTTATTTATTTATTGGTTTATTTGGTCAGGACAGTGTATGATAATGAACACACATGGGTCTCTTAAAGGGGCTAGATGCAAGCTGGTCATTTCATACTCACTACTGCCACCTCAGGTCTTACGCGTAGCTGCAGCTTCTATATTAAGCTCAGGATTAAGGATTTTAGAGGCAGTTGTGGTGAACATGTCTGGGCTCATTCTACACATTAGGACATGGCTGAAACATGTAGGGGGTTTAACATTTTTAAAACTCTGTATAGTCCCTTTAACAGACACAGGGATGGACATTGCTGCTATAGGATCTGTTTGGTGCTTGGTAAATGATGATTAAAACTGATGAATAATGCAAAGTTACCAAATGTAGTTTATTATTTGAAGGAATACACAGAACAAATCCGTCAAAGTTTTCTGGACTTAAAGAGCACAGAATCCTTCAGCAGGTAGGGGGCACGCGACAGGCTTACTTAGACATGTATTTTTCATGAAGAAATCACACGGTTAAAAGCTTAAAAAATAACCTGTTAAAAGCACAATACAAGCGATGTAAGCACGAGGCAGATTGACAGAACCAAGTGAATTCCAGATAGTTTCCATGCAAATGTACCCATGAGCACTGCAGCTGATCGTTGTGGGCCGCAGAGTAGGAATCAGACAAAGCATGATTGGCCGCTCAAACAGCGCAGCGTCTTAAAAAGGCGTGAAAACGTTGAGTCGACCTCAAAGCAGCTCCGTCCGTGTCTGCACAATGATGTGGCCTACTTTTGCTCTGTGCTTTCCCCTCTTCGGCGCAATGGGTGAGTTCAAACATTTCCTCTCGTTTTGCTGTCTGCCTTTTCATGACGGTGATGTTCATTTTGGTTCGCAGCCGACCGAGCGAGCCCCGCCGGTTTGAAAGTGGCCGGCGTCGGCGACAGCGTCACCCTGGAGTGCTCCTTCGGTTCCAAAAGCGTGGCCGTGATGTTCTTCTGGTACAAGCAGATCCTGGGGCAAAAACCTGAAATCCTCTCGCGGTTTTACAAGCACGACAAGAACAGCACCTTCCTGGGCGATTTCGGCAAAGATCCCCGCCTCGCTCTTCAAAACACCGGCTACCGAAACCACCTGGTGATCTCCGACCTGCGTCCGTCGGATTCGGCCACGTACTACTGCGTCAGCGGCTACTCCTACGTGTACACGTTTGTGGAAAGCGTCACGCTGATCGTGAAAGGCGGCGGCGATTTGACGGTGAAAACCTGGGCGAACCGCTCGGAGGTGCAGCCGGGGCGTCCGGTGACCCTGCAGTGTTTGGTGGAAGCCGGGAGCTGCGACGGACGAGGCGACGTTTACTGGTTCAGGTGGAGAGGAGGAGACAGCCAGGTGGGAGTCCTCCACAGTCACGGATCTCAGTGCGAGGAGACGACGGGCGATCCTGCAAACTCCTGCGTCTACAGCCTCCCCATACCGAGCTCAGAGCAGACGGGCACCTACTACTGCGCCGTGGCCGCCTGCGGACAAGTCCTGTTCGGGGATGGGATCCCCGTGCACGTGCAGGGTAAGCTTACGCAAAAAAAGACACACGATAAGGCAAAATGTCACGGGTGATCTGTGGTGGAACTCCCAATAGATCTGCAACTCCTCAAAGGTTTCCTAATAATGAGCAAAAATGTGATCGCTGTCTTGGCAAAACAACACCTTAACACCTTTTTTACTTTAATCATTTGTTTCAGTAAGTTTAGTGTAGCTCTCTGTGGTTTTGATGTCGTACAGGGAGCTCATGTGGGAAAAGATTGGAGATAGATAGATAGATAGATAGATAGATAGATAGATAGATAGATAGATAGATAGATAGATAGATAGATAGATAGATAGATAGATAGATGATACTTTATTGATCTCACAGATGGAGAAATTACATTCGATGAGAGAGCATCCGGCAGCAGCACCCATTCAGTGCGCGCCACTCTTTTTATATACTTTAAAGTCCAGTGTGGAAATTTGTCCTCTGCATTTTACCCGTCCTTCGATGCCGCTGGGGCGACCCGTGAGTAGCAGTGGGCGACATCAGTGCCTGGCTGAAGGTCAGTATCACCTGGCTGGAGGACTCACTGACTGTACATGGTTTGAAGTGGTATGGGAAACCGGATTACCTCTTTGCCCCTTTTCCACTGTTCGTCAACCTGACCCGCATGACCTTTGAGGACGGAGAAACTGGAGCTGCCCTCTGTCTCCTCTGATCATCTGAAACAGTGCACCGCCTCCTGGGCTTGTCCCCGTCTCAGAGTGTGGTGTCCTGCACTGGTCAGCTTCACCTCCTCCTTCCTCCTACTCCTGCACAGCTTGTTTATAGATAAACATGAGGTTTACAAAAGACCTGCCTGGAGGTGGATTTAGCTTCATGCACTCAGACCTGTGTGCTCTGGCTGGCTCCGTCCCGAGAGCTGAAGTACAGTATACTCCTGGATGTATTCTTATTCAGGTTGTTTCATTACTTCATTCCATTGGCTGCCTGTCAGCTATAGAATTGACTTTAAGCTCTTGATGCTTGTGTTTAAATGTCTTCACGGATCGGCTCCTGAGTATCTCTCTGAGCTTTTGTCTGTTTATGCCCCAGTCAGATCAGTAAGGTCTGCAAACCAGCTGTCTCTGAACATGCCCAGATCCCGTTTAAAGGAGATCGAGCGTTTAGTGTGGCTGCTCCCAAACTCTGGAACAGCCTCCCCCTAAATGTCAGAGCTGCTCCAACCATAGAAACCTTTAAGACTGCCCTTAAAACACATCTGTTTGTGTCGGCGTTCAATTCAAGCTGAGCTTCATTATAACTCTATTGTGTGTGCTTCTCTTGTTGTTTTGTACTGTCATTGTATATTGTGTACTTGTATGTGAAGCACTCTGGGCACCTAGTGTTGTTGTAAACGTGCTATACAAATAAAGTTGACATTGACTTCAGCTTTCATACTTTATTTGATTGGAGCGTAACAGTCCCACAAATCTTGACACTGGTTCTGGAAGTAAAAACTCAATGTGACTTTCTAAGGGGAAAAAAGTTCTTTTTAATGCGGATTTGACCTTTCAGTGACCCTGTATGTGTGGTCAACGTGGCGCCTTTGCTTTCCATCACACTGGCCTCTAGGACGCTCCAGGACCTTTTTTATTTGACGTCTTTAAAGGAACAGGCCACCGTTCTTCCATACTGAGATATGTTCTTACCTCAGCTCAGACGAGTTGATGCGTACCTGTCTGGTCTTTGTGTGCGCGCTCGGTCACGCAAAACGACCAAAGATGTTGTTGGCATTTGGCCTCTCCCAGTATATTCCTATCGCTCCAAACGGTGGCCTGTTCCTTTAAGGGGTTCTGGTTTTCTAAAACAGTGGTTCTCAAGCGGTTTGGTTTCGGGAACCACCATTACCCTCGGATGACAAGAGACAAGTCAGTAGATAGACAAAATGATTATATTTATTTCACCAGGAGAACCTCTTTTTCCAAGAGTGTCCTGGCCAAAGAGGCAGCAACATCAATACAAAAACACACTGGAAATTAAGAAGTAAAAAATCTATACATTGCATCGATTAGACAAAGCATTTGCAGTGTGAGGATCTTTCTTGCCAAACATGATTATGATCAAAACAACCCAGTGACATCATGACGTCATTCTAACAGACTGTGGTGGTGTTTCTGTGCAGTTTCAGATGGAAAATATTGAAAACAAATTTCCCTGGAATAGGCTCGCGACCCTCTGAAAATGGTGCCGTGACCCAAGCACATTTTTTTCCAGTTCAGCTCTACCCATATCAAAGCTTCTCAACTGGAGAGCAACAGTCTATTGCCTTTGGTTTTGACTATTAGAGCGCTGCACGGTCAGGCTCCCAATTTATGTGTCTGACCTGCTGTGACCTTACACCTCCAGTCGCACCCTTAGGTCCTCGGGCCAGACACTCCACGCTGTCCCAAGGACCCAGAGGAGACTTGTCCTTTAAAGCCGTTGTTCCCAAATTATGGAATGACGTTACTCTGCGTAGCTTCTTTTAAAAACAGCTGTTTTTGTTACAGTTTATTTTATTTTTTTGTCATGTTTTCACTTTTTTTGTGTTGCTTTTTCATTGTTTTGTTGTTTTCAGTGTTTTTTTGTTGAGTTTTTGTCCCTCTTCACTTTTTCGTTGCTTTTCTGGCACATTTTTGTCGTGTTTCTGTGACTTTTGCTGCTTTTTTCGTTTCGTTTTCATCCTCATTTTCATCACAGGGTTGACGCTTTTTTTTCAAAGAAGCTTTTAGATTTGGGTAAAGCCAAGCTGGTGAAAATGTGCTTCAGGTTCAGGCGCGGGTTAAGAGGTTAAGATGACAGTTGCGAACGCTTTGACTTGACATTTTGAGTAAAAGTTGAAACTTAGGTGCACCATCTTCCTCTCCTCTGTGAGGTCTCCGGTCTGTACTTTTTGTGTTCTGTTTTCTCAGCCCCACAGACGGCCGCGGCGGTGTACGTGTTGAGCGCGGCGCTGGCGTTCACGGCGATGCTGGCCGTCCTGCTGAGTCTGTCTGCGCTGAGAATGATGCAGATGAGCAGGCGCCGTGACCGCGGTAAGAAATATACAAACACCTTAACACCAAATCATTAAGAAAAGTACATTTTACACACAATTTGAGAGACCGTTTTGTAAAATGGGAAGCCTCCAGAAGCGCACAGCTTATGAACAAGGACCCACAATAAAAAATAATAAATAAATCAACACACAACTCAATATACAAAATATAGAATTACAGAAATTCAACTTTTTTCCACCTAACACCTATTTACAGTCAGTTTCCAATAGCATTGCATTTACAGAAGAGGAAGCTATTTCTACTAATTCAAGTTCAACTTTATCATTATCATATGTGATAAAGGCGATATACCTGATGATTTTTCTCTTTAGCAAATTTAAAGAGGGGGTATTATGCTTTTTTCAATCACATAGCACCAGTCTATATCACACTACAATGATGACCAAACCTTCTGTTGGTCTGTAAATGCAGTAAATTAGAGTTTTTACAGATTACTCAAAAATACGTGAATGTGCCAAGGCAACACTTCAGGCATGTTTTTAATGAGGGAATGACTTAATAACATGATGTAAAGCTTGAAAAAGTCGATTTTGCATAACACCCCCCGTTTAACATTTTTGAGAACAACCCTGTGCCTAATTATAAAGCACATAGAACAATTTCATGAACTTGCAGTAGTGCTAGTAAACCACTTACTGTAGTTTTCTTGCATTTCTGTGACAAAAGTGACCCTGCAAACTGTGAAATGTGCTGATAAACTTGACCCTGAGGAGAAATGAGAGGCTACAATTGGAAAGTTAGGAATGACTTTTGATACAACTAACATTTAAATTTAGTGGCTTCCTCTTTCATGGATTGTAATAATAATTAAAAAAAATGTACCTGCTAAAAAAAAACCTTACAATTACAACAAAGCATTCCCAGAGTAAATGCCCAAAGTCTGAGGATAAAAAGCCCGTTTAGACCTCGAACCTTTACAATATTCATATCAGGTTTACAAAATGACAGCTTGAGGGGGTTATATTAAGTTTGCATAGGACATGTTCACTTGAAAAATACTGATTTAACCTACATGCACTTTTGAAGAGCAGAGGTAGTAACATTATTTTCTCTTTGAGCAAATAGTAGGACAGACAAAGCCAATAAATAATATGAGAATTCTGATTAAAAGTAAGGATCATTCTTTAGATGCAAGAAAACTGATTGTCTTTGTGTAAAAATCTATTTCCAAACAGGCACCACTCCAGGATCATCCTCTGGGGTAAGGCTGTTCTTTTTTTCCCCTCCAACATATAATCCACAAATCCATATCAAAGTATAATGTGTGATGTATTCTCTCTTATAAATACTGTCTACGTTTGCAGATGGAGCCGTTTCCGGGTGACATCCATTACGCCGCCTTACGCCCCAAAAAATCGAGTCGTTCCCGAGTCCAGAGAGACGACACGTGGAGCGAGTGCGTGTACTCCGAGGTCCGCCAGTAGAGGGCGCCACAGCTTTGTGTGCAATGTTTCTTTCTTTAGGACCGCTGGGTTTGTGTCATGGAGCTGGGTTTAAATGAAGAAAGTTTTGTTTTTTTCATTGTAAATAAATATAAATGAATAAACATTACACACATCACCAGTAAATCGCTATTAGAATTGAACATGTTTACCCAGATAGGACACAGATAGTATATATAAGTATAAGTATATATTCTAGTATAAAGGAACAAGTCCTCCTTTAGTATATTGTACACCTGAGGAAAATTATAAAGTATGTGCTTCATTTTCATAAACTTCCAGGATAAAAAAAAAATCTGGTACACGGCCTTTCACCTTTTAACCTGAACCAAGCACATTTTCTCCAGTTCAGCATCCCCCCCCAAAAAGCTTATTTACACGAGAGCTTGCAGCCAATCGATCCAGTGTAACGCCTCATTTAAAAGCTAAGACCAAACTCAATCACGTTTTTAACACATTTCTTTGTGGCTTTTTAGTTGTTGTTTTTTTCTAATCATGTTTTTGCTGTGTTTTTGTTGCTTTTTTTTTGGTCGCCTTTTTGTTTGTTGTTGTTAGATTGTAAGATTGCAAAGTGAGTGAAATTTGAAAGTATTCTCCCCCTCCCCCCCCTGTTGGACCCATTAGGTCGCTTCACGGGAAAAGCTTGTCTCATTGGTCAAAGGGATAGCCCAGGGGAGGCCCTTTAGAAAAAAACAAAAAACATTTGATATCACTTACAGTACGTCAGGCGCTCAATTATTATCTATCACATTTGTAAAACATTTAAGCTTCCAGACTGTCACTTTAAAGCAGTAACTTGTTTATCTTAATAAATCCTTTCCGTAGTCCCTCTGGGGGTGATGTAAGTGTTAATGGGGGGTCTTTGGTCTCCCTGGACAGAAAACCACAATTGAAACTTTCCCTGCTGTGACCCGGAGTACCAATACACACCAGTGTTAATTTCGTCGACTAAAATATTTAGTCTTAATTTTAGTCAAAGTGATATTTTTTCCGACTAAAATAGGAATAAAACTAAATAAAAACTTTCTCATGAGACTAAAACTATGACTAAAATGTCCAGATATTTTAGTCGACTAAAATAAGACTAAATAAAAATGAAAAGGAGAGACTAAAATCATCCAAACTTCTATTGAGCGTCTGAAAGAGCCTCATATCATTTAAATTCACTGCCAAATGAACAGGTTTGTGCTTTGTTCATGAGGAGCAGCTCCATGAAGTCGAGGACCACGATTAAATATGATTATTACATGCAATTTTAGTCGACTAAAACTAGACTAAAATTGAATCGTTTTTTTTTTTGACTAAATCTTGACTAAAACTAAACTACATTTTAGTCAAAAGACTAAAACTAAAACTAAAATACTATATGTTGTCAAAATTAACACTGATACACACTAATGGAATCATGAAGAAGAGGCTAACAGGCTAACGGGCGAAGCTAACTGCGGGCTAGCGCCGCTTAAACAGTATTTACAGCCAAGTTGGAGTGAAAAAAATGATCTCCATTGTGTAACTGGATGTACAATATCCCTCTGTCCCTTTGTCTTTTCTGTCAGTGTAGTATTTACTCTCACGGACAATTAATGAGTAAAAAAACGTAACATGCTACGACGTCTGCAGTGGTGCTTATGGCCTCTGGGGGCAGGAGTTTTAGTACTGCTTTAAGGTAGTGGTTTCCAGTGTGTACTACATGTCTTTTTGCTTTACTTTGTGACAATGTTCAGCCCTTGGTCACGGTTTCTATAATGGAAATAAATGTTAAGTGCACTCTTTTGAGCTTTTCTTTGTGGAGAAAGATAGTTTTTTTTTTTTTTTTTGTGATGGAAATTATGGAATTGAGCAAACTGAGCAGAAACCACAAGCAAATGGTTTTTTTTGCAGGGGAAAAAAAGGCCAGAGAGATCTTTTCCTCTATTGTGGCACAAACTGTTTATTGACACGTCACACATTACAGGTTAAAATGCTGTAAACATTAGTCGTTTTCATCAAAAATGTAATGGCTGGATTCTTAAAAATATATAAAAATGTCTCTCCCCTGATACTGTATGAAGTAAATGTAAAAGAAGTAAGGGAAAAGTAAAAGAATGTCAGTCTCTGGTCAAAATATTGGCAAATGATCCAGTGGTTCCAATCCTGCGTGGCTTTTGAAACGATGCTTGCTTTGTAGCTTCTCTCTCAGTCCTGTCTGTCTGTGAGAGCTCCACATGAAGCTCAGAGAAAGCTCCTGTGGTTACTGTCACCACTGTACTCACATCTTTTTATAGTCCCCTTCTTACGATCGACCTCCTCAGAACCGCTGCTTCTGTCGCCTGCGGTGGTTTTGGAACAGGAAATCTGCAAAGTGGTGCAACGGGGGCTTCAAAGGAGACGTGCAATGACCAAACACGCAGATGAGAAGTCTAGAAGTCTATGAGCGTAATGCCAGAAAGAAAACTGTAGCGCTCTCGGCGATAACAGAGTGGCCATTAGGAAAAAATACACCTCTACACTCAACCATAGCAGGTTTGTGACTGAAGCAGGTCAGGTGTGGACACAAAACTCCCATCCAGTTCCTTCCATTAGACCGTCTCCCCCCCCACCATGACCTTCCTTTGCATCACCACGCCCTTTTCAAACATGGAGGTTCCCGTAACCCACCTGTATAAACAGCATCCCCAGACTCCCGCAGAAGCCCTTTGTGACTCTTTTTTTAACTGCCAGCCCAAAAAGTAGGAGTAGTTAATGGATGGTTGTTTTTCTATAATTGTAACTTGCCTTTAATCATGACCATGGTCCCGTTCCCGAACAGGACGTGTCCACAGGCGGCCACAGCGCAGTAGTAGGTGCCCGTCTGCTCTGAGCTCACGTTGTGTATGGGGAGGCTGTAGACGCAGGAGTTTGTTGGACGGTCTGTAGTTCTTTCGCACTGATCTCCGTGGCTGTAAAGGACTCCTGTGGACGACTCCTCAGACTGTTTGAACCAGTGAACTCTGGGTTGTTCTCCACAGCTCCCAGTGTGGACGCTACAGTTTAGAATCACTGACCGTCCTTCTTCAGCGTCTGCATGAGGAGGTTGATAGATCTCTGCTTGGAAGTTCAAACTCTTTACAATCACAGTATAACTTTCCAAGATGTCTATCTTATGGAGCACACAGGTCAGACACAGGTAAACCGCGGAGTCGGACACTTCCATGCGCTTGATTTGAAGGTCATTTGTCTCACGGCCCAAAGTGAAGCGTTTGTTGCTGTTGAACTCCCTGTACAAACTGTTGATCTTGTTATATTGTGAATATAATAAGATCAACAGTGAGATTGTGAATCTACCTGCCTTCACTAGCAGTTTGATTCACTGCCGTTATGGAACAACAACATTAAAAGAAATGATATTTCTTTCATTGGCAGGTAACTATTAACTACAGCTTTGAAAGCAATGTTCTCGGGCTGCAGTTGTGCTCATTGGGCAGCAACAAGACTCACTCACTTTACACTGACATAGCAAGGTATAATTTAGAAATAGCTGCAAGTGAGAGGTATATACCGGGGCTTTCTTGTCAGCACTTCAGCGGGCAGCTGTGGAGAGGAAGAGTGGCCTCTTGTCTGGAAAGATCTGCTTCTTTCTCAGTCCCTCCTCTGCTGAGGCGTCGTTGACCCTGATTTAAAGTCTCCAAGAAGATTCTCCAGAGCAGTTGGTGTGTCCAATGGAACCAGCTCTTCGTCGTCCTCTCTCCCCTACACTTTTGTCTTATCATCTTTGATGTTTAAAAGAAGCAGGAAAACCCGTAAAGCCATATAGACACAAAGAAAACCCGTGCAAAGTTCAGAAACAAATAACAGATGTAATCTTGTTCAAATCTTGTTGCTAGAACTAATGTTCACAAGCATACAGTATTCAGGGTGTCCTGTAAATACAACCAATTGCAAGAGTTTTAGTTCTATTATATTTCTGTGAATACAGATTCGATTTGTTTTAATTTAATTGCATGGAAAGATCATGTGACATTGAAATCCAGATTTTTGTGGACAGAAAGGGAAACTCTTCTTCCAAACCTTGATTGTCTGACAAAGTGACTTATAGATGCCAATTCATATATGTCCAGTTCTTTGGACCGCTCATTCAGCCAAGTTTCTGTCAGAGCAATTACTGAAAACTCATCATTCAAAGAAGATCTCATCTCAGATGTTTTTTTGGAACTCTGCATATATTTAAATGTAATACTGAGCACATTTTATTATTCTTAGAAAGTGATTGTATGAGATTATTAGATTTTACATCATCAGCAGTGGTACCAGTTTGCATTATTTGCATTTGAGAAAAAGTTTGAATCAGGATCTATTTCCAAACCATGCATTGCATAATTTCTGTCAAATTCAAATGGATAAAATACCAAAGTCTCATGTGGAGATAATCATGGAATGGAAACACTGAACCACAACTTTCACAGTGCAGGAGAGTGAGCGCTGTCAGAGAGCCTGCCTGCAAATGAACAATATGGATAATCTGTGGACGCTCACCTGGACTCTGGACGAGCCTGTATGTCGTCTTCCATCTCCAGACACTGAGCTTTAGGCACTTGGTGAGTTGTACCAAGCTGGAACTTTTAGCCATATTTTGTGTTCATGGCTGATGGTCTGAACGTGCTTTTTTCTAACTTAACATTTACCACATACAGCAGACACCTGTGTAAGAGGCCACAGACCACAAGGTAGACTTTCCAGTGCAGACGGCAGAGCACAGACCCCGTGTCGTGACCTCGATACTGTTCGCGGTGGAATCAATAAACAGACAAAGACTTGATTTATTTGTTGCTTTTAATCTCGGGGGAATTAGTAATTGAACAAACTCTCACATTGATGAGATTGAGTCGTGTGGTTAAAGTGAAGCCACAAGATGAGATGATAACATTTTGACAGGAGACAGGTTTAAAAGTTCATAGAGCGATTTATTAAGTCTCGTGAAAGAGCAGAGGAGTTCATACGATGCGAAGTGGACGTGCTGCTCCCACTGCCTCTGCCGTTACACAGAAAAGTACTACTGAGACATTCAAGAGAATCAGAGGCGGTGACATATGCTAACTAGTCCTCACATGCACGCGCTTACAAGTCGGGATTCATGAAACTCAGAACACACTTGCGAAGGGTTTTCCTACTGAAGAACGTGTCGTAAGTCTGGTGCAGTTTCGAGACACTGCCTTCGTAAGAACGGATTTTGAAAAGTTTCTTAAAGAGGGGGTATTATGCTTTTTTCAATCACACAGCACCAGTCTATATCACACTACAATGATGACCAAACCTTCTGTTGGTCTGTAAATGCAGTAAATTAGAATAACTGCCTTGTATAAAATGGCTCTCTCAAAATGGCTGTAGTGAATATCTTGAAATAGGCCTCTGTCTCTTTAAGAACCTCTGAGCCTTTCCGACACGCCCCCTCCACACGCTGTCTGTGGCATCAGTGGGGAGGGGGTTCTGCTGAGGAGCAGTGGTTGGTTACTCGGCTGGTGACGAAAGCTCGGAGGCGTCTCCAGGAGGTGGGGGCGTTCCTAGGAGGACTCAGGCAAACCTATCCCTAAAATGGCCGCCATCAGAGTTTTTACAGATTACTCAGGAATACGTGAATGTGGCAAGGCAACACTTCAGCATGTTTTTAATGAGGGAATGACATAATAACATGATGGAAAGCTTGAAAAAGTCGATTTTGCATAATACCCCCCCTTTAAATGAAAACCAGAGAGAAGTTGTCATGAATCAAGCGTGCAGGTTTATTTAACATATGCAGATGGAGAGACATTCTGCACAGGTTGTACAAAGATGCTCTGCTAGTCCAGAGCCAGGACATGGTATTTATACAAACAGACTGTATAAGACAGGGGCGTCCAAAGTGCGGCCCGGGGGCCAAATGCGGCCCTCAGACCAATTTTTGGTGGCCCTCTGCCTTTTTGCTGAATCGGGACACATCATCAGAGATAGTCCTTTTTATTTGAAATGTAACAATTCCACACAATTCTAACCAAACAACTAACCTTTTACTGTGAGACAGAGCTGGCATGAAGGTTTCGAGCAGAAATAAAGGTGTGGGGCGCAATTTAAACCCTTCACCCTGTGTATGCTTCAGTATGCGGCCCCACAGGAAAAAAAGTTTGGACACCCCTGGTATAAGACCATATGATTAGAGTAGACCAATGGTGTAACCAATGATGTAATGGCCAAAGTAGTCTTACATTGTTGAGATGCAAAGATGAAATGCACAGATACAGCAGATACATGAGGCACCATGGACAAGGGCGTCTCTATAGATTAGATGACAGGTTATCCAAAGAACAAATGAAGTTATCTAGAAGGAACAAATGAGGTAATGCTCACTGAATATGGGTCACTGCATGTAATGGTCAAATGTCCATAAAGCATATGTGACATGATGAGAGGAATAAACAGTTAATGGTTCAGATTTCTATAACACTACACAGACACAGGAAGGCAAAGGTTTTCATTATATGCTATAGGCTAACATAATACCTGTATAATGTAAGCACCATGTATTCCAAGATGATAGTATAACATAGTAAGTTGGTCTGCCTCCATTGGGCTATAGGTCCAGCCATGCAATGCCTGTACTCGTGTTCTGACACATTGGTTTTTAGCTTATTTTCGAAGAGTATTGTATGACCTTTTAGGGCTTCCATAGACCAGTGCACAGTGAGCTATTTTGTCGCGCTAGTTAAATTTTGATGCCCTGCCATTACAGTTTGGCAAAGACTGGCCTCCATACTAACAGTATCTGCAGACTCTACACAGGGTCGTGTCAAGTTGCCATTTGACCTATTTGGTTTGTTACAGCCAAAAAAAGGTCGGCAGTAGGTTCTGAGAACTCTTTTCAGGTCAACCACACATTACCCAAGTAGAGAAAACGGCATGCATTCTGGCCAAAAAGGTATTTTGCTGTTATTGAAACTCAATCACAACCACTTTGAACATCATACAGAAGAGACGGACTTCAAATGTCTTGCTCCAAACACATGATTGTTCTGCTTCTTATGCAAATCTGTAAGTACCTTTTTGGTTTTTGCAACAGAAAATGTGGATCCCCGTTGCTTATTTTTCTGAAGTTTTTCTGAATCTTTGTCCCGGCAGATTTTTCCATGGAAGCGATTTCCACTGTCGGACAGCAAGACTGCGGATTCAAAGAAGCCAAAGTTGGAGATAATGTCACCTTGCGTTGCTCATGCACAGATGAAGGGGGACGTTTGGAGCTGAGCTGTGCAGTGGAGGCAGAAGCGTGTCCAGGAGAGAAGAGCGTTTACTGGCTACAGCACGGAGCATCCCAAGCGATCGTCCATCCCGGAGAGGACTGCGAAACATCGGCGAGGAACTGTACGGTCACACTGAGAATCCGGTCTGTAGAACCGCCGGACGCCAGGGTTTACTACTGCGTCCTGTCTTCATGCGGAGAGATTCTGTTTGGGAACGGGACTGAAGTGCAAGTTACAGGTGCGTTTAACTCTTTCATGCATGTTTTCCATTTTGCAATTTCAGAATTGTTTTATAGCCATTGTCATGAACAGGTTCACAATGAGGATTTTTTTGTGGGTCATTTGAATCTTCATAAGAAGATTACATTTAAACTATGATAAAGACAACAACAAGTTGACCTGGAACAACAGCGTGAGTGTGTGCAGGTGCTTTAAGTGACAGCAGCAGATATGAGTGTTGACAAACCACATAGTGCAATAGAACAGTGCAAATGAAACAGGTTATGAGTCTGATACAGAGTTATTAGGCCCGAGGGACATATATTAAAATCGTATAACAGTGCGAGGACTAGGGCTGAATGATATGGACACATTTTCACATCTCGATATTTATGCCAGATATATCAATACGATACAATATAACCATTTTTCAGAAAAATAAAAACATGCATTTTTATTGATGAAAATGTATATCGTTTATATCTTGCTTTTTTTTATATTAATATCATGAATGTTCATATCTCGATATGATAACGATATATCTTTCAACCCTAGCGCGCACAAAGAGAGAGGGCACAAAACAAGCGCAAAACACTCGCCTCCTCTCAAAAATAACACTGCCGTACCGGGCACGTTCCGGGCTCATGTATCGTAAAACGAACATTGTGTGGACAGCAGTTGGCCGGCGGCTCCGGAGTCACAGGTTTCTGACCTCTGGTCTCGGCTGATCTGTGGTGGAACTCGTAGTAGTTTTCTGTTGGGAGTAAGTGGGACTTTTCTGAATAATGTCTTGGCAAAACAACACCATAAGACACATTAAACTGAGCGATTTTGCTTCAATGATTTGGAAACGGCTTAGGTGAGAGTACCTGTAGCTAGTCGAATGTAGCTCTCTGTGGTTTTGATGTTGCTGACAGTAACTCATGTGCCTGCTTTGTTGTGAGTTTTACAAAAGACCTGCCTGGAGGTGGATTTAGTTTCATGGACGCAGACCTGTCAGCTCTGGCTATCTCCGTCTCCAGAGCTGACAGTAGATGGTTCGAAAGTATACTCCTGGATGTCAGAAAGAGATTGGGCTGAGGCACTCTGAAGTGTCTGATCAGTCTTCATCAGGGTGAGCCACAGCAGCATTCACTTACCCTGATGAAGACTCATTGAGTCGAAACACGTTGGTCACGCAAATACATTTTTATCTGCAAATTCAGAGTGCCTCAGCCCAGTCTCTTTCTGTCATGATACTCCTGGCCCTACAAGCTTAAAGAGCACCTGTTTTGTAAGTGTATCTGCGATCTTCTAGCATTTACTATCCGACCACAGTGATCCAGCGAGTACTCTGTCTCGACTCCTTTATACTCCTAGATGTATTCTTATTCAGGTTATTTTATTTTTCTGATTAACATGGTTTCTGAAGCTCCAGGACCAGTTTTATTTCATGTACTTTAGGTTTTCCGGTATTATTATTATATTATTATTATTTGAAAAAAAGAATCATACTTTTGTAAAGTTTGAGATTAAAATTGTGATTTTTATGTTCACGAGTTGACACATAGTTGTTTTTCGTTCTTCTTCAGTATCATCACTACTGCCAGCACAAGACACACAGCCTCCTTTTTCTATGAACTGTAATTGGCTTTACCTTCGAAATTCTGCACGTACTTTAGGTCAGCCCTAAATCCTTTACCCTGCCCGACCCTGGACATGTCACTTCTGCAGTCGTGACCCCTAAAGACTTTTGGTCCACTGTTCTCCATCTTCTTGACAAGATACAAACGTGTCTTTTTCCAGATACTCCAATTTTTACAAATAGCGTTTAGGAGGCACATCACACCTAAGATGACACGCTGAGAATAATATATAATAATATATATACAAATATTTTTTGAGTAAAAGTTTATATTTTGCCATCTTCTTCACTGCGAGGTGTCCCAACATGTGGTCAGTGTTCTGTACTTTGTGTTTGTTTTCACAGACTCAGAGACGCCCGTAGCGGTGTACGTCTTGAGCGCAGCGCTGGCGTTGACAGCGACCCTGGCCGTCCTGCTGAGCCTGTCTGTGCTGAGAACGATCCTGAAGAACATGCCCCATGACCGCGGTAAGAAAGGAAATGTAGTTAGAAGCTCCATGACCATGGACATATGTAGCTTGGGATAAAGGGATGGACCCTGGAAGATGCAAATGCAGAAGATGAATGTATACACTCAAAGTGGGACCAGGACCAAAAAGGGATTAATTCAAACAAACAAACACAATATCTAAAAAGTTCCTGATGAGATTCTAAAAATAAAACTTTATTCAAACTGATCAACAATAAAGAACAGTTGAAAAGCGATAGGCCTTTGGTATGTCGCGAAACGTCAGCTTACAATCAAGAAAGTCCATCTGCTTCAGATAAACTAAATCAGTTGGCACATGAGAGTTTTTACTCTTGCACAAGATTGGAAACAGTTCTGGTCATGTCCAGGATCAGCAGAGGCAAAACCTGATCATTCATCAAAGTAAATTATCCACATACTTTAATTTATTTATTTATTTATTTATTTATTTATTTGAGCATACATTTTGCTCAAAAGGAGTAGGCTGAAGCAAAAGCTTATGAGCGCCTACCCCCAACTCAAAATGATGAACTTTTCATTTCTCATAGTATAATCAGTGTAAACAAAACAACAACAAGGAACAATAGCAAAGAAACAAAACAAAAAATGAAGAACTTGTTTCCTTTCAGAACAGCTTTTTGACTCACAACCACTGTTTGAGCTATTCACATAATAACAGAAGCAAACACTATTACACTATTACTATTTCCTGCAAGTTCGCTACAAAGCAAGTAACAAAGCGACCATTCATATATTTCTTTCAGTTTCCAATGCCAAATATCAGCCACGTTCACTAGTTTTTATGACAAATTAATAAATAATATTACTAAACGAACAGAAAGAGTTTATTTCCTCACAAAACAAATACATATACAACATATCGTTCATGTTGATGTCAGGAACCGTATTGTAAAATGAGGACACCCAGAAGTGTGAAGCTTCTAAATAGAGAACCCACAATTAAAATACATTATTTTAACCAAAGAGACTCTGGGGAATAAGGAAACACTTAAAGCTGTTCTAAGTAACTCTTGCCCCTACAGGCCATTAGTGCAAATGCAGGTGTTGTAGCATGTTACGGTTTTTTCCTCATTATTTGTCCGTGAGAGTAAATACTACGCTGACAGAAAAGACAAAGGGACAGCGGGATATTGTTCATCCTATTACACAATGGAGATCATTTTTTTCACTCAAACCTTGCTGTAAATACGGTGTAAGTGGCGCTAGCCCGCAGTTAGCTTTTCCCCCTTAGCCTGTTAGCTTCTTCTTCGTGATTCCATTAGTGTGTATTGGTGCCTCCACAGCAGTGCTCGCTGTAAAGTCAGACGGGGGCCAGTGAGAGGAGGCGGGAAGCAGAAGCAGCAGTCCTCGCTTCCTACGCGCAGATGTAAAAATGGATTAAACTGATCAGAAACTAACTTTAGTTTTGCAGTTGCTTGATTTTGCGTTAATAGTTGCGACCGCAATACAATATACAAAATAAGGAATTACAGAAATGGTGAGTTTTCCAGCCCAATACCCATTTACAGTCACTTTATATTGCATTACATTTACAGAAGAGGAAGCTATTTTTACTAAGAGCTAAGGAATTCAAGTTCAAGTTTATTATTATCATGCGTCTAAGGTACTATACATTATTTTTTTTTATGGAACACAATTTTGTTTGTCCCCCTTTAGTATATTATAAACTCAGACATTTGTGGAAAACACATTGTTACTTATGTTTCTTGCATGTCTGTGACAGTGACCCTGAAAATGACTCTTAAAGAGGGGGTATTCTGCTTTTTTCAGTCCCATAGCACCAGTCTATATCACACTACAATGATGACCACACCTTCTGTTGGTCTGTAAATGCAGTAAATTAGAATAACTGCCTTGTATAAAATTGCTCTCTCAAAATGGCTGTAGTGAATGTCTTGAAATAGGCCTCTGTCTCTTTAAAGCAGTACTAAGTAACGTGTTTACCTTAATAAATCCTCTCCGTAGTCCCTGTGGGGGTAATACAAGTGTTTATGGGATGATTGGAGGGTCTTTCATCTCCCCCTGGTGTCTCTGGCCAGAAAACCATGTTTGCAACTTGACTGCCACCGGCCTGGAGAAAGCAATACACACTAATGGAATCACGAAGAAGAAGCTAACGGGCAAAGCTAACTGTGGGATAACGTCACTTTAAACAGTATTTACAGCCAAGTTTGAGTGAAAAAAAATATTTTCATTGTATAATTGGATGCACAGTAACCCTCTCTCTCTTCGCCTTTCCTGCCAGCGTAGTATTTACTCTCCAAGACAATTAAAAAAATTAAAAATCGTAGCTTGCTACTACACCTGCAATTGCGCTTATGGCCTCTAGGGGGAAGAGATACTTAGTACTGCTTTAAGAACCTCTGACCCTTTCCGACACGCCCCCTCCACACGCTGTCTGTGGCATCAGTGGGGAGGGGGTTCTGCTGAGGAGCAGTGGTTGGTTACTCGGCTGGTGACGAAAGCTCGGAGGCGTCTCCAGGAGGTGGGGGCGTTCCTAGGAGGACTCAGGCAAAGCTATCCCTAAAATGGCCGCCATCAGAGTTTTTACAGATTACTCAAAAATACGTGAATGTGCCAAGGCAACACTTCAGTCATGTTTTTAATGAGGGAATGACAGAATAACATGATGTAAAGCTTGAAAAAGTCGATTTTGCATAATACCCCCCCTTTAAGTTATGAAATAATCATTTTTTTTTAAATGTTGTAAATCCTCTGTGCACGTCTGCAATGAAAAGCAGATGTAGGAGGTAGAGAAATATTTGATTTTACAGATATTTTTATCCAGTAACTGTTTTTTTGTGCAGGTACAGGTACCACTCCACGATCATCCCCTCGGGTAAAGTTTTTTTTTTTTTCAAACATATAATCCACAAATCTTTAATATGTGAAAAAGTATAACATGTGATGTATTCTTCCTCATAAATACTGTCTATATTAGCAGATGAAGCCGGCTCCGGGGAAAATCTTCTACGCTGCGCCACGACCGGAAAAAACAAGTCGTCCCGAAGTCCAGAGAGACGACACATGGAGCGAGTGTGTGTACTCCGAGGTCCCCCTGTAGAGGGCGCCACAGCTTTGTGTAATGTTTCTTTCTTGGGACCGCTGGGTTTGTGTTTAGTAGCAGGGAGTTCATTTATGTTTTCCAGACTGGATTTAAATAAAGAAAATAATACAAAATAATGAAAAACTGTAACATAACGTGAAATGCTTTTCCCATTGTGAATAAATATAAATGAATAAACATTAAACACGTCACCAACATGTTGGTGGGGCACAGAGGTTATATGATGATTATTTACATGGCCAGGAGGATGAGGCCTCTTTTCCTCAATTGAAAAGAAGTAAATGAAAAGCAAAAGAATATGAAATCCTCTGGTCAAAATATTGGCAAATGATCCAGTGGTTCCAATCCTGCGTGACTTTTGAAACGATGCTTGTTTTGTAGCTTCTCTCTCAGTTCTGTCTGTCTGTGAGAGCTCCACATGAAGCTCAGAGAAAGCTCCTGTGGTTACTGTCACCACTGTACTCACATCTTTTTATAGTCCCCTTCTTACGATCGACCTCTTCAGAACCGCTGCTTCTGTCGCCTGCGGCGGTTTTGGAACAGGAAATCTGCAAAGTGGTGCAACGGGGGCTTCAAAGGAGACGTGCAATGACCAAACACGCAGATGAGAAGTCGAGAAGTCTATGAGCTTGATGCCAGAAAGAAAACTGTAGCGCTCTCTGTGAACAGTAGGTTAGAGCTGCAGGTGAAGGCAAAAAAAAAAGAATGAAATGTTGGGGGCTTCGTGCTCCTGGTAGGGTCTCCCAGGGCAAACAGGTCCTAGGTGACGGGTCAGACAAAGAGCGGTTCAGAAGCCCCTTATGAGAGACCAACAGGCCAACAGGTGAGAACCATTCTGTGGACCCACCACCTGCAGGAGGAGCCATGGGGGCCCCCACCACCCGGTGACGGACAAGTGGACGAAAATGGATAGATTTTGGATCTTGCTTAGTTTGTGAATTAGCTGTTTATAAGGAAAAAATTGAACTGGATTTAGATAATAAAAAAACCTTCAAACTGTAGCTTGAAAAATGATGCTTATTTCAGCATGGCTATTAGATTAAATCATCTGTAGAGTTGGGAAACGAAATGGCAAAACTCACTACGAAGTTATGGAGGTGTGAGAAAAGAAGCCCCAAAAACAAGTTAAATCCCTTCAATGTAAAGAAGCCAGTTAGAAGAACAGCGCTGTCTTATCCATGAGTAAAAAGTTTACAAGTTTACATTATCGAACCATGACTCACTAAAGCTGCAGCAGGAGGGCTGTGAAAAGGCCAGAGAGGCAGTGTAACTGCAGCACTGATTAGAGCAAGTGTTTTCTGAGAGGTAAGAGATAATGTGCCAGTTCATCGGGGCCCTTGACTGTTGGGGCCCCAAGCAACTGCCTAATGGCAAGCTATGTCTATGCTATGCCTCTGTTAGTCATACAGTAATACAATACAATATTCCACTCTCTCTGTCAAAGAGACGTACGTGTATGCCAGGGGAAGGCAAGTTTTCTTGGCGGAGGGACGATTTTCTTTATTGTAAATAGACCGAGGGCCGAAGCTGATGATTATTAGCCCAAAGTAAAGCACAACACTGGAAAAATGACCATCTTACATGAGATAAATGACTTAAAATTGCTTGAATAAATGTTGAATTTCAGTCGGATTGAACCAATCCAAGATACAAATGCTATAGCGCCAATGGAACAAGAATAAAACCCACTTGAAATCAGACAAATAATTGTTTTTCACTTGAAATGACACAAAATTATCTGAATTAAGAGAATAACGACTATTAGATGTTTTATCTCATCTAAAACCAGAACAAATCTACTCAAATCTTAGATTTAATTTCTTAATTCAAGTCGATGTATGTCATTTCTCCCTTAAAACGATGATTCTTTTTCCAGTGCACTTCCCACACCAGTGTTGTACATAATATATGACCTAATTGGGTGTATTGAGAGTATTTATATCATTTTTTCTCCCATTTAACTCTAATATTGTTAAAAGTACTCACTGATTTGTGTGATAATGTTTCTCAAAATCATTTTGAGGGCCAAAGGTGCTGTGCTGAAGGGCCGGATTTGGCCCTCGGGCCTGACGTTGCCTACCCCTGGTGTATGGCTTTGGTCAGGGCAGGCTCTATATGCTCTAAACTAAAGCATTATAACACGGATAACAGCTCAAAAAAGTCGACTTCCTTCTACATGGAAAAGCAGCTCGATGCCACTACACAGAATACTGACATTAGGGGATGGTTCTGTTGTAACAGTGGAAAGAGTTGACAGAACATTACCTCAACAAGGAGTCAAGAGTCTAAAACATTTACAGTAGGATCATCTATTCTGTTTAGACGTGTCCATGTTCAGTCCTGCTGGACACTGGAGTACAGGCAGTCAGTGTGGTCAGTGACTCTCTGTCTCCTGGACGCAGGGTGGATGTTTAAGGCAGCATAGTTCAGGGAGTCCACTTCTTGGTCTTGTTGCTAAAGAAGATCAAAGAGAGGTCAGGTGCAAGGGTTCACAAATGACTCCTTTTTTTTCTTTCCTTGTACAACCAGGATTAAGTCTGAAATTTTGAATAAACTAAAACATGACTAAAATGTGTGGAAAGCCTGAATAAATGATGGCTAAACTTTGAGCAAACCGTGATATTAAGGCAAGACGCTGCAGGTGAATAGGGACAAAGATTACATTTGGAGATATCAATTTTTCCTGAACAATACTGATTCTGATATAAATATGAGAATCAAATGTATTGCAAGTTTTCAGTCATTTTATGTGTTCATATAAAAAAGTGTACCGAAGTGAACCTAATTTGGAGAAAACTGGCCCTAAATATTTTGCAACATCTGCACATAAACTAGTATATTTCTCGGTTTTTCGCAGCGAGTTTCTCCCAGAAAGGACTATAGTGTCATCTCGAGGAAAAAATCTATGTTTTCACCTGCCATGCCTCGTCTTAAAGTAGCAGAAAACAGTTCAAAAGGACTCACCGCTCTATTCCCAGCAGACGATCCATATTGGCTTTTCAATTCTGCAATGCAAAGTTTAGTTCCAATCACAGAGACCAAGCAGGAAACCAGTCAGACATGCAGTAGTGAATGTCAGGCTGAGAGACACTTTGATCACAGAATAAGCCACTGAGTTTCAGGGTTTATATCACTACTAGATCTTTACCTGCGGAAAGACTGTGGTATTTCTTCTTCATTGTGCAGAGCGAGACCCCCAAGACCACAACCAGGACCAAGCAGAACGCCAACGCTCCACTCAGGACGTAGATACTGTAGTGTTGTCCTTCTGCAAGACCAGAACACGAGTCAGGCTGCTCTCAAGTAACCCACTGAGATCGATCTTGGTTGACAGGGTTAGGGTTCGACAGTGTCCCGGACACGCCAAAGAAAGCTGCAGAACAAACTCGTTCAGCATTTGCAGGTGTTGTAACGGTCCTGGTCTGTCCCTCCTTTTCTTTCTTTTGGACACATTCCCCGTTTTCCCCCGAAGGCATTCCTCCCCCAATGAAATCGACTTGCGAACATGGGAATTTTGAAGTGATGACCGTCCAGTTCCTTCCATTGGGCCCTCTCCCACCCCACTGCCCTTTTCAAACATGGAAGTTCCCACGACCCACTACCAAAAAGCTCACCATTTCCAGTCTGTGAGGAGTAGATGCTAGTTTGCCGTTCCAAACATTTAATTAAAATGACAAAAGAATGGTTGTTTTTCTATAATTGTAACTTACCTTTTATCATGACCTTGGTCCCGTTCCCGAACAGGACGTGTCCACAGGCGGCCACAGCGCAGTAGTAGGTGCCCGTCTGCTCTGAGCTCATGTTGTGTATGGGGAGGCTGTAGATGCAGGAGTTTGTTGGACGGTCTGTAGTTCTTTCGCACTGATCTCCGTGGCTGTAAAGGACTCCTGTGGACGACTCCTCAGACTGTTTGAACCAGTGAACTCTGGGTTGTTCTCCACAGCTCCCAGTGTGGACGCTACAGTTTAGAATCACTGACCGTCCTTCTTCAGCGTCTGCATGAGGAGGCTGGTAGACCTTTGTTTCGATGTTGAAACTCTTTACAATCACAGTATAACTTTCCAAGATGTTTATCTCATGGAGCACGCTGGTCAGACACAGGTAAACCGCGGAGTCGGACACTTCCACACGCTTGATTTGAAGGTCATTTGTCTCACGGCCCATAGTGAAGCGTTTGCTGCTGTTGAACTCCCCGTGCAAACTGTTGATATTGTGATATTTTGAATTCGTAGAGACGAGTGTGGGTTTCACGCCTAAACTTTGCTTGTACCAGAAAACTCTGGCACCGAGCTCTGAAAAATCTTTATGGGAGCAACATAAAGTAATGTCCTCTCCAACAGTAGCTGAGAGGAAATGGCTCCTTTCTTGAGCTATAAAAGAAGTAACAACATAACACTTTACTTTATGTAGAAGCATCCACAAGGAACTGACAGTAATGGTAGAGAATTACTTACCTTTACCCGCCAGCAGAAGAGCGACGAACAACAGCAGTTCAAATGGTCTCATCTTCTTAAGGGCTGCCACATGCACAATGCAAAGTATTGATACTGTCTCTGCTTTTTCCAGTCAAGCTTGCGTTTGATTGGTTCATATAAAGAGACTCCTTGCAATGAAGTGAACACGTCATGGGCGCTCTTGTTCCCTTCACTGGCAGATAGATTCACTGCCGTTATGGAGCAACAACATTAAAAGACATTATATACCTTTCATTGGCAGGTAACTATTAACCACATTTTCGAAAGTGATGTTAATATAGGCATGTCTACATTCTCGGGCTGCAGCTGTGCTCATTGGGCAGCAACAAGACCCACTCACTTTCCACTGACATAGCAAGGTATTTAGAAATAGCTGCATGTGAGAGGTAAATGCTGTGGCTTTCTTGACAGCACTTCAGCGGGCAGCTGTTGAGAGGAAGAGTGGCCTCTTGTCTGTAAAGATCTGCTTCTTTCTCAGTCCCTCCTCTGCTGAGGTGTTGTTGACCCTGATTGAAAGTCTTTAAGAAGATTCTCCAGAGCAGTTGATGTGTCCAATGAAACCAGCTCTTGGACGTATCGTCCTCTCTCCCCTACACTTTTGTCTTATCTTTGAGCTTTAAAAGAGACACAGCTCTCATGACTGCAAATATTTTCAAAAGCAGTTCTAACTCTTTTTGCAGTGTTTCCTCTGGAAAACTTCCGCCCGCTGGTCATTACCAAGAAGAGGCAGATGCTGAAACCTGGGCACCTGCTCTCCAACAGTTTTGCACATCCTGAGTCTTTCTACACGCCATTTTTCAGGCTCTGCCACAGGGGTGGATTCTGCTGATGTTCATGCTCTTCTGCACCGTGATTTTGAATAGCACAACAAGATAGGAATTTATTGATCTCAGAATGGGAGAAATTCACGTGTAGCTCTGGAGAACACTCAGGAGGTGCAAATAGTCAAACAGGAAGAAAGACGAACAGGATAATGTGCAAACAAGGAATAGTGAATGTAGGCATATTATGCACAGTGAATAAGAAACTTTCAAATGGCTAAAAGAATATAAATATTCAATGTGCAAATGGTTCGAAACACAGGTCCATGTATATTTGAAGATGGAACCACATTGAAAAATGGTAAAACTAGCCTGATTGACTTGAAACTTAGCCAATAATACCTCAGGATGCAGCAATGTCTTGAAAATAAGAGAATAGAATGAAATAAGCAAAACAAATCCCAATTTGGGGACTGACATTTACAGATAATGTTTACTTTCCTAGGCATGTTTGAAGTTGGACTGGCTCGTGGCCTCTCTATCTGAGACTCTCTGACTTCCTGGTTTAAACCACAAACAACTGCTGCTTCTCAAAGGCAGGAAAACCTCTGAAGACAAAAGTAAAGCCCTATAGACACAAAGAAAAGCCTTGCAAGATTCAAAAACAAATGACAATTGTAATCTTGTTTAGATCTTGCTGCTATAGGACTCATTTTCACAAGTGTATTCAGGGTGTGCTCTGATGTACAACTTGGACCGACTGGGGGTCTGCCTTTCTCATCACTTCCTGTTTCAAACCACAAGCGTTGATGCAAAGTTTCAGGCTTCAAACAAACACCAAAGAGTAAAGTTTGAAACGGAAGATGAAGTGGCCTTGATATAGTAGCTTTGTCTTTTTATCGCACAATGAAACTTTATAGACAAACTGGAGGACAGCCGTGTGATGTGCATCTATAAGAGAAACTCATGTATGCCTTCATGGGATTTTATTTATTAAAAACACAGGACAAAAAAAAAGCACAATCAATTTACAACCCAAGCTACTCTTATAAAATAATAACTAAAGTGAAATGAATACACTGTGAAGACAAGCCCTAACGTTTGGGGATTAGAACCACACATCTCAACCTGATTACAGATTATGTCCAACAACACTTTTTTATTTTTAAATCTTAAATCTTTTTGTTGCTCTGTTTCAGTTTTCTTGCTCCACGCTGAAGTAGACGCATTCAGTCCAGGTGTCGTCCCTTTGTTCTCGCCCTTCGCTCTTCGTCACCTGCTCCGTCGCCATGTACTGGAGGAGTTTGGGGAAACCCTGACCCAAAAACACACAGAAGATGTAAAGAACATTTAGAACATTAATAATATCAGCACAATCTGAAATGCAAACCAGACCTTGATCTTCGCTGTAGAATTTCTCTTGGAAGCATCTGCAAAGAAACGAGTCAGAGGAGTTAGATACATACTCCAAAGGGCAGAGAAGAGAAGAGAAGAACGCATTTTGTCAGACCAGACTATCACAATAATATCAATAATGTTCCCCTTAACCCCTTAACTCCCACCTGAACCGAGCACATGTTCTCCAGTTTGGCTTTACCCCAGTCCAAAAGCTTCTGGAAAAAAAGCTGTGAAAATAGCAACAAAACTGAGACGAAAGCAATGATGGAAATGTGACAAAAAAGTGACGAAAAATTGATGAAAAAGTGACAAAAATGTCACAAGAAATTGACAAAAAAATGTCGAAAAAATGACAAAAATTTGACTAAAAAATGACCAAAATGTGACAAAAAAATGACCAAAAAAATGATAAAAAATGGACGAAAAAATGACAGAAATGTGACAAAAATGTGATAAAAAAAAATGTCAAAAATGTGATAAAAATGTGATTAAAAAATGGACGAAAAAATGACAAAAATGTGACAAAATATGACAAAAAAATACAAAAATGTGATAAAAATTTGACAAAAAAATAACAAAAAAGGACAAAAAATTGATTAAAAATCGACGTAAAAATGACGGAAATGTGACAAAAAATGACAAAAATTTGACAAAAAAATGACAAAAATGCGATGAAAAAAATGATGAAAAAATGACAGAAATTTGACCAAAATGTGACAACAACAAAAAATGACAAAAATGTGATTAAAAATTGACAAAAAAATGACAGAAATGTGGCAAAAAATGACAAAAAAATTGGACAAAAAAATTGGACAAAAAAATTGGACAAAAATGTGATAAAAAGAATGATGAAAAAAATGATGAAAAAAATGATGAAAAAATGACAAAAATGTGACAAAACATTACAAAAAAGTTACAAAAATGAGTTGAATGCCCAACAAAATAATGCTGGAAAAAAAATCTGATGACGTGAGAGAAAAGATCCTCTCGGTTCAGGCAGGAGTTAAGAGGTTAAACATCAATACGAAAAAAAAAAAACTGTAACTCTTTCATCTTCTCAATTCAGTTCCATCCTACTTGAACATTGAATAAATCTCATCTATCGAAAAGTGTACACCACATATCACCCACCAACCAGAATCGTTAAGGCCAACACGGTAATGAAAATACAATTCACTCGCCAGAGATGACCACCACACAGCGTTTGAGCGGCGTTTGTTTACGATTTACTGCTAAACGTAAGCCGCAGACATAATGCGCACGCAGACTGTGCAGCTGTCGAGCTTGGTCTGGGGTTCAGGTCGCTTCAGTGCAGATGTGGCTCTCAGCAGGTGAGACGAAGGCAGACAAATAGTCGCCAGGCCCCCAGACAGCGGCAGTGCGTCGGCTCGGCGTGAATCGCCCTTTACAATACCTGAGTTGTTTTTCAAGCACAGGCAAAACGTGAGTCCAACGACCAGGCTGGAGGTGAAGGCAGTCACTCCACTCAAAACGTAGTGGACCAAAGCAGAATCTATATCACAACAATTTGAGTTATACAGATGCTTCGGAACACACAGTCAATCGAGAAATAAAGTATAACTTACCTTTTACATTGACCTGGGTCCCGTTCCCGAACAGGACGTGTCCACAGGCGACCACAGCGCAGTAGTAGGTGCCCGTCTGCTCTGAGCTCACGTTGTGTATGGGGAGGCTGTAGACGCAGGAGTTTGTTGGACGGTCTGTAGTTCTTTCGCACTGATCTCCGTGGCTGTAAAGGACTCCTGTGGACGACTCCTCAGACTGTTTGAACCAGTGAACTCTGGGTTGTTCTCCACAGCTCCCAGTGTGGATGTTACAGTTTAGAATCACTGACCGTCCTTCTTCAGCGTCTGCATGTGGAGGCTGGTAGACCTTTGTTTGGACGTTGAAACTCTTTACAATCACAGTGTAACTTTCCAAGATGTTTATCTCATGGAGCACGCTGGTCAGACACAAGTAAACCGCGGAGTCGGACACTTCCACACGCTTGATTTGAAGGTCATTTGTCTCACGGCCCATAGTGAAGCGTTTGCTGCTGTTGAACTCTCCGTGCAAACTGTTGATCTTATTAAATTTTGAATTCGTAGAGACGAGTGTGGGTTTCACGCCTAAACTTTGCTTGTACCAGAAAACTCTGGCACCGAGCTCTGAAAAATCTTTATGGGAGCAACGTAAAGTAATGTCCTCTCCAACAGTAGCTGAGAGGAAATGGCTCCTTTCATGAGCTAAAAAAGAAGTAACAACATAATACTTTACTTTATGTAGAAGCATCCACAAGGAACTGACAGTAATGGTAGAGAATTGCTTACCTTTACCCGCCAGCAGTAGAGCGACGAACAACAGCAGTTCAAATAGTCTCATCTTCTTAAGGGCTGCCACATGCACAATGCAAAGTATTAGCACTGTCTCTGCTTTTTTCAGACACACTTGCGTTTGATTGGTTCACATAAAGAAACTCCTTGCAATGAAGTGAACACGTCATGGGCGCTCTTGTTCCCTTCACTGGCAGTTAGATTCACTGCCGTTATGGAACAAAGTTAAAGCAAATTGTCTAAAGTGATGTGTTCTATTCTAGAAATACAGACATGTCTACATTCTCGGGCTGCAGCTGCACTCATTGGGCAGTAACTACTGTATATCACCTGCAAGGTATAATTTAGTAATTGCTGTCTCTCTGTCACCAACACTTCAGCGGCAGCTATGGGGAGGAAGAGTGGCCTCTTGTCTGGAAAGATCTGCTTCTCTCTCAGTGGAAGCAGCTCTTGGACGTATCGTCCTCTCTCCCCGACACCTTTGTCTTATCATCTTTGATCTTTGAACCAATTTTTTTTTTTTGCAAAAGAAGTTCTAACGCTTGTTGCAGTGTTTCTGCCATGTTCCGGATCCTCTGTAAAGCTTCCTTCCTCTGGTCATTACTAAGAAGAGGCAGATGCTGAAATCTATGTGTACCTGCTCTCCAACAGTTTTGCACATCCTGAATCTTTCTAAATGCCATTTTCAGTCTCTGCCACAGCCAGGGCTTTTTGTCACTTTTTCGTTGTGTTTTCGTCTCTTGTTTTTCGGGGTGTTTTTTCATGTTATTGTTGTTTTTTCATCTCTTTTTTCATTGCTTTGTCTTCACGTTTTCGTCACATTTTGTTGTGTTTTTGTCACTTTTTTGTTGCTTTTCCAGCACATTTTGGTTTTTGGATGCTTTTATTTTATGCTTTTAGATTTGGGTAAAGCTCGGTTACGCCAGGGGGTAAGGGTAAGGTAAAGTGAGAGGCCGGACCGGTGGCCCGAGAGCCAGTGGCCCTTCTGTGCTCTTCCAGAAAGGACATATCGCCAGTCCACTCCTGGCCACAGCAGTGGAGTCTGCTGTTGTTCATGTTTTTCTGTATTGCGCTTTTTAATAGCACAACAAGAGATAAAGTATGACTGATTTGAGAGGATCTTTAGCAAGAACGTCACTGACTCACCACTGTCCAAAGAGTAAATGTGGTATTTCTGCGACTCTGTCATAGTTCTGGGCTCATCAGAGCTGCACTTCGTCCCTGTCGAAGATTGAAAGATAAGATAAGATAAGTTAAGATACGACAAGATAAGATAAGATAAGATAAGATAAGATATGACTTTATTGGTTTCACGATGGCAAAATGCACTTGTTACATCAGCTCTGGAGAACACTCAGGAGGCGCAAATAGTCAGGAAGAAATGTGTTCTCAAAGATGAACAGGATATTGTGCAAACAAGGAAAAGGCAAAATAATAAAACAATCAATGTGCAAATGGTTCAAAACACAAGTTCAGGTATATTTGAAGATGGAACAACATTGAAAAATGACAAAACTAGCCTTCTGATTGGTTTGTAACATAGCCAATAATACCTCAGGATGCAGCAATGTCTTGAAAATAAGAGAATAGAATGAAACAAAAACAAAAAAAATCCCAATTTGGGGACTGACATTTACAGATAACGTTTACTTTCCTAGGCATGTTTGAATTTGGACTGGCTCGTGGTCTCTCTGTCTGAGACTCTATGACTTCCTGGTTTAAACCACAAACAATGGCTGCTTCTCAAAGGCAGGAAAACCTCTGAGGACAAAAGTAAAGCCCTATAGACACAAAGAAAAGCCTTGCAAAGCTCAGAAACAAATAACAATTGTAATCTTGTTTAGATCTCGTTGCTATAGGACTCATTTTCACAAGTGTATTCAGGGTGTGCTCTGATGTACAACTTGGCCCGACTGGGGGTCTGCCTTTCTCATCACTTCCTGTTTCAAACCACAAACGTTGATGCAAAGTTTCAGGCTTCAAACAAACACCAAAGAGTAAAGTTTAAAACGAAAGATGAAGTAGCTTTGTCTATTTATCGCTTATATTAAGGCCCAAGCTATTTCATACCCCCCCAGGCCAGATTACACCCCCAATGATAACAGTTATGTTAAGTGATACAGCCAGGATTATACAGTATCTTAGGGTCATAGAATGGGTTGTCCTTTAGCCGGAGGTTGCCAGTTCAAATCCATGCTGCTGCAGATACAGGCTGTTCAAGACACCTTCACTAGGCCTTGTCACAAATGTCACCTGATTTTAAAATTGTGTTTTTAATGAAGTTATTTTACTTACACTTTGCTCAGGTAGCTCCGTCCATCGAGGGAAGATAACCAGCTACCACCGTCAATAAAAAGAAAACAAAAACAACGTGCAAAAAGAATGTTAAGCATCAAACGGAGGATTTGCACTTTCCATGGCTTGTTGTTTTTTATGGTAATTCAAGGCATACAAAGTTGACATGTGATGCAATATTAATAGCTAGGCCTATATTATGTTCTTAACAATAGGCTACAAGTTCACATTTCAAATGTCTAATCAATGTCAAACATTATTTTTTTTTATCACAAAATCTCTGAAAACAGTCATACATTTTTCTTTCTTCTCCCTAATGGTTATTTTGTGTGTGTTTTTTTTTTTTTTTAACAATAACCACTTTGAGAACATAATAACATCTGAACATCTTCAGATTGTGAAAAGTTAGCCAGCTATATTCTGGCCCAGACGGTTATTAGTCTAGCCTAGGCTATTGTATATTCCCGGGTATAGTTTGGCCTAGGCCAGAATATACCCCGGTTTAATCTGGTCAGGGGTTCATTTGACCTGTTACACCGGCAAAAGTTTTTCATAGCATTGTTTTCTCTTTTAAAGGAATAGGCCAGCGTTTTTACATACTGAGATATGTTCTTACCTTAGCTTTGACGAGTTCTTTAGGACCTGTCTGATCTTCCCCCGTGCCTTCAGTCACGTAAACACAGCGCAGACGGCGTTAGCATTTAGCCTCTCCCTCTCTCCACTATAGCTCCAAAACAGGTCAAGATAGAAGCTACCAAGCTCTTCCACGTTTTCCCTATTTAAATATGGTTACGTGAAGTGTTCCACTACAAAGTATAAGTACACAAAATCAAACAATGTGGATTTTCTAAGCGGATAAAAGGGGGAACTATATTGTAAGGCGTAGTAATACCAGGAGTAGTTCGAAATCCGCGCAGTAATCTTCACTTCACTGCGCAGTAATCTTCAGTTTACTGTGCGGATCTGTAAATTCCTGGCCTGTCTTGAATGAACTGCACGTTTGAGATCTCCCCACAGTGGATCAATGATACTGAGGTCAGGAGACTGAGATGGACACTCCAGAACCTTCACTTTATTCTGCTGGAGCCAATGAGAGGTCCACATGGCCTTGGGCTTTGGATCGTTGTCATGTTGGAACGTCCAAGTGCGTCCCATGCGCAGCTTCAGGCTCCAGTGTTCTTTAAAAACATGCTGCATTCATCCTGAAATCAGTTTTAGACAAGTTCCCTGTAGCTCACACATCCCCAAAACATCAGTGATCCACCTTTGTGTTTCACTGTAGGAATGTTGCATCACAGGCCCCAAAAATTCCCATTTTGTTTTCATCATCGCAAATGACATTGTTTCAAAAATGTTGAGGCTTGTCTCTGTGCTGTTTGGCATGGCGTAAGCCGAAACTTTGTGGCATTTGCAAAGTAATGGATTTCTTCTGGCAACTCGAACATGCAGCCCATTTTTCACTAAGTGCCTCTTTATTGTGTATCTTGAAACTGCCACACCACTTTTATTTTTTTCGAGAGTTCTGTATTTCAGATTAAGTTATCTCTTTGTTTTTCTTTTCATCCAGAATTTTCCTGCCAGTTGTTATTGAAATCTTTGTTGGTTGACCTGACCGTGGTTTGGTTTCAACAGAATCCTCCATTCTTTCTCTTAGAGTTTGAACACTTTCAGTACCTTGGATATCATTTTATAACCCTTTCCCATTTTATACAGTTCAACTACCTTTTCTTGCCTTTCCTTTGACAATTCTTTTGCTTTCCTCATGACTCAGAAACCAGAAACGTCAGAGCAGCATTGGGTGAAAGGGTCTGTCAGGAGCCCAAAAACTCACTGACCTTTTATATAAACACATTAATTACAAACACAGTTCACATGCCTTTAATAGCCATTCAAACCCGTTTGTGTCCACTTGTGTGCATATTATCAGTGTGCATATTACCAGGGTATGCAAACATTTGATCAGGGTCATTTTGGTAGTTTATTTTTTACATTTTGATTTAAAAAGAGTGAACTCAACCACTAGCGATGAGTGAAAAAAGAAAAAAAAATGGTGTTATCATTCATATTCTATTGTAATATTACAATTTGCATATTCATATGTAAACATGTGAGCACAACTGTACAGTAGATATAGCCTTGGTCAGGGTAAGCTCTATACCTGCTCAAAGCCACCTCAAAGAATACTGACATTAGGTGATGGTGCTCTTGTAACAATCAGATACTTTTTAATGAGAGCGATTTTTAAGCTGTTTCACTGAAAACAGAACATTACCTCAACAAGGAGTCAGAGGTCGACAGCATTTACAGTTGGATCATCGACTCTGAACCGCGGTGAGGCTTAAAAGATGAAAAGTAAAGTGAAACCACATGTTCAGACGTGTCCATGTTCAGTGCTGCTGGACACTGGAGTACAGGCAGTCAGTGTGGTCAGTGACTCTCTGTCTCCTGGACGCAGGGTGGATGTTTAAGGCAGCATAGTTCAGGGAGTCCACTTCTTGGTCTTGGTGCTAAAGAAGATCAAAGAGATGTCAAGTCCAAGGGTTCACAAATGACTCCTTTTTTTTCTTTCCTTGTACAACCAGGATTAAGTCTGAAATTGCGAATAAACTTAAACATGACTAAATGTGTGTAAAGCCTGAATAAATTATGGCAAAAGCTTTTGCAAACCTTGATATTAAGGCGAGACGCTGCAGGTGAATCCTTTTTTTTAGAGTGGATTTTTGACACTTTTGTTTCGTTCTTGAATAATTTGTCAAATTTTCTCTTGTTTTTCTGTGTTCAAAGCTCAGTGAATAAGGCTGGGAATTAAAGGTCCTATATCATGCAAAATCGACTTTTTGTCACCTATTCTGGACACACCTGTTCTTTATTCTTATCTAACCATAATGTTACGGATTCACTTTTATAACCAACGCGAATCCCATCACGTAAACAGCGATGGACCAGAGTGGTGAGTTTATCACAACGCGTGTTAGCTTGTGTGCTAGCTTGTGTGTTAGTGTGTGTGTTAGCTTGTGTGTTAGCTTGTGTGTGTTAGTGTGTGTGTTAGCTTGTATGTGTTAGCTTGTGTGTTAGCTTGTGTGTGTTAGCCATTTATGAAGCTGTGTTGCAGATGTCAACTCCTTATAACTGCATCATGAAGTAACTTCACTTATTGCTGTTTATTTATAACAGTAAAGTTGTATGTGCAGAGAGAGGGGGCGGAGCTAACTGAATCAAAGCGTTGTGTCTTCCGGGTTTGAAAAATACCTCCAGAAAACACTTATATTAATCACAAAAATGAGTGCTCCATAGTGGTAGAGGTACAATATATCATATAAATGTCTATACTTAACTTTGGAATGGTTAAAATAGCATGATACAGAGCCTTAAAAAAAATTCCTCACTGAGTCGAGGACTGCAAATGTGGAGTCTCTAGGAGCTTCTAAAGTGGAGATGTTGCAAATGTGTAAGGAAACCCTAATTTGGAGAAAACCGACCCTAAAGCACATGTGTCTGCATATTTCTCCACTTTCACACGGCAGGTTTCTCGAGGAAAAATCTATGTTTTCACCTGCCGTGCCCCGCCTTAAAAGAACATTTTGCAACTCTTTTTTAAAATATTTGTGCATATTTGACCATGTAATGACCTCGCAGCTGTATGAGTGGTCAGCATGGTGCCTTTCATTCACAGTGGTCTCTAGGACGCTCCAGGATCAACTGTTTGGAAGGTTTTCTCTGCTGACGGAGCCTCTCACCAGAAACCCTATAAAACAATTGGTCCTGGAGCGTTGTAGAGACCACTGTGACGGAAAGCAAAAGCACCATGCTGACCACTCAAACAGCTGCGAGGTCATTACAAGGTCAAAGGACAAATATCAACTTTTTTTGTGCATACAACGTTGTATAACCTCTGAAGTAGTAGAAAGTGTTCACAACGACTCACCGCTCTATTCCCAGCAGACGATCCGTATTGGCATTTGAATTCTGCAATTTCAAGCAAAATATGAAAGAATCCCAATTTTACCAACACAAAATCCCATCGGGTTGCTTTAAAGTAAATGAATTAAGGTATTTTTCATTTTCAGGAGGATGCGATTGTCAGGAAAGCAGGAAACCAGTAAGACATGCAGGAGTGAATGTCAGCCTGAGAGACACTTTGATCACATTTTCAGGGTTTAAATCATTACTAGATCTTTACCTGTGGAAAGACTGTGGTATTTCTTCTTCATTGTGCAGAGCGAGACCCCCAAGACCACAACCAGGACCAAGCAGAACGCCAACGCTCCACTCAGGACGTAGAGACTGTAGTGTTGTCCTTCTGCAAGACCAGAACATGTTTGAATGACTGATACTAACGATCATGATCATTTATCAACTGGTTTATTGATTCACATATCATTAAATCTGTAAATGTTCATGATCCTTTTCTAAACATCAACCTGCCCTGGGACTATGGATGTAAATTCACATTTGGTTTAACCTGCAGCCCCAAGCATCTTTCCTGACTTTGTCTTGGTGTTGTCTTGGTGTTGTCTTGGTGTTGTCTTGGTGTTGTTGTGCGATGTCCCTGAACAAATAACAGTAAGCATGGAAGGCTGCTCTTAAATAACCCATTGAATTTGATATGGGTGAAGACAGAGTTCATTGTGAAAAATTCGATGAAGGGAGCGTCCCAACACGAATAGGGAATAGTGACAATGAAAGGAATGTTGCACTGTGATAACAGACACTGTGATAACAGACTGGCCGTTAGAAAAGGCACACACGGCTCACTCAACCATAGCAGGTTTGTGACTGAAACAGGTCAGGTGTGGACACAAAACTCCCATCCAGTTCCTTCCATTGGACCTTCTCCATCCACCATGACCTTCCTTTACATCGTCAATCTGCTCTATTGCACAATTATGTCCACACTCAGTGCACCTGTACATCTATGCTGTTGTTCTATGTCAAATTGGTGTTGTCTTTATCATAGTATACATATAATCTTGTTACACATGCCTTTATAGTCTTACACTTTTTTCAAAGTTTATTATTTAGCTAAGTTATGTGTTATATGCTTTATGTTTCTTGTTGCAAGATTGAGTGAAATAAATTCCCTGGCAATAAAACCAGTTCTGATTCTGATTCTGACCACTCCCTTTTCAAATATGGAAGTTCGTACGACCCAGCAGTATAAACAGCGTCCCCAGACTAACGCTGTGGCTCTATATGTCAGTTATGACTTTTTTTGTTTTTAACTGCCAGCCCAAAAATGTTGACTCTTCGGATTACATAGCTCACCATTTCCAGTCTGTGAGGAGTAGATGCTAATTTGCAGTTCCAAAGATTTAGTCCAAATGACAAAAGAATGGTTGTTGTTCTATAATTGTAACTTACCTTTTATCATGACCTTGGTCCCGTTCCCGAACAGGACGTGTCCACAGGCGGCCACAGCGCAGTAGTAGGTGCCCGTCTGCTCTGAGCTCACGTTGTGTATGGGGAGGCTGTAGACGCAGGAGTTTGTTGGACGGTCTGTAGTTCTTTCGCACTGATCTCCGTGGCTGTAAAGGACTCCTGTGGACGACTCCTCAGACTGTTTGAACCAGTGAACTCTAGGTTGTTCTCCACAGCTCCCAGTGTGGACGCTACAGTTTAGAATCACTGACCGTCCTTCTTCAGTGTCCTCATGAGGTTGTTGATAGATCTCTGCTTGGAAGTTCAAACTCTTTACAATCACAGTGTAACTTTTCAAGATGTCTATCTTATGGAGCACACAGGTCAGACACAGGTAAACCGCTGAGTCGGACACTTGCACGCTCTTGATTTGAAGGTCATTTGTCTCACGGCCCAAAATGAAGCGTTTGCTGCTTTTGAACTCCCCGTGCAAACTGTTGATATTGTGATATTTTGAATTCGTAGAGACGAGTGTGGGTTTCACGCCTAAACTTTGCTTGTACCAGAAATGTCTGGCACCGAGCTCTGAAAAATCTTCATGGAAGCAACGTAAAGTAATGTCCTCTCCAACAGTAGCTGAGAGGAAATGGCTCCTTTCTTGAGCTATAAAAGAAGTAACAACATAACACTTTACTTTATGTAGAAGGATAAACAAGGAACTGACAGCAATGGTAGAGAATTGCTTACCTTTACCCGCCAGCAGAAGAGCGACGAACAACAGCAGTTCAAATGGTCTCATCTTCTTAAGGGCTGCCACATGCACAATGCAAAGTATTGATACTGTCTCTGCTTTTTCCAGTCAAGCTTGCGTTTGATTGGTTCATATAAAGAGACTCCTTGCAATGAAGTGAACACGTCATGGGCGCTCTTGTTCCCTTCACTGGCAGATAGATTCACTGCCGTTATGGAACAACAACATTAAAAGACATTATATTTCTTTCATCGGCAGGTAGCTATTAATTCAATATTCTAAAGTTATGTTCTAGAAATATATGCATGTCTACATTCTCGGGCTGCAGCTGTGCTCATTGGGCAGCAACAAGACCCACTCACTTTCCACTGACATAGCAAGGTACAATTTAGAAATAGCTGCATGTGAGAGGTATATACCGGGGCTTTCTCGTCAGCACTTCAGCGGGCAGCTGTTGAGAGGAAGAGTGGCCTCTTGTCTGTAAAGATCTGTTTCTTTCTCAGTCCCTCCTCTGCTGAGGTGTTGTTGACCCTGATTGAAAGTCTTTAAGAAGATTCTCCAGAGCAGTTGACGTGTCCAACGGAACCAGCTCTTCGACGCATCATCCTCTCTCTACACTTTTGTCTTATCTTTGAGCTTTAAAAGAGACACAGCTCTCACAACTGCAAATATTTTTAAAAGCAGTTCTAACTCTTGTTGCAGTGTGTCAGCCATGTTCCGGATCCTCTGGAAAACTTCCTCCCGCTGGTCATTACCAAGAAGAGGCAGATGCTGAAACCAAGGCACCTGCTCTCCAACAGTTTTTTGCATCCTGAATCTTTCTACACACCGTTTTCAGTTTGTCCCGCAGTGGTGGATTCTGCACTCCTTTGAAAGGATTGGATCAGATTTTTGCTAGCGTTTGGTTGTGACGTATGTAATGCGCCCGAGTGAGTGAGTGAAACAGCGTCATAACTCTTGGGGCATTCCTTGCGTATTCCAAGGCTTCAATTTTAACTTCTGGATATTTGGAGCCGAGCTAGGACGGATTGAAGAGCTTCCATTACTTTCTTATCCGCCGCCATTGCCAAACAACAACCAGCAAATGGGGCGCAAATGCTTGACGTCACCTACAACACCCGCCTACCCCGCTCGCTGAATGGTAGGTTGAAATTCAACCAATGTAACTATTATATAATATAATTGACCGGAGTTTACGGATGGCTAATGCCAGGCTAGGACTTTCTTGATTTCATGATTGCAAAATGCACTTATCACATCAGCTCTGGAGAACACTCAGGAGGTGCAAATGGTCAGGAAGAAATGTGTTCTCAAAGATGAACAGGATAATGTGCAAACAAGGAAAAGGCAAAAGAATATAAACAATCAATGTGCAAATGGTTGGAACACAAGTTCAGGTGTGAAAATAGAAGAAGGCGAGTGCATCAGTGGTCTGGGAAAGAGTGAGAAGGTAGACCGGTGCTCTTCGAAGACTGGGCTGAGCTTTATAAGAATACATTTCCTGAGACTGGCTTGTAGAGTAGCTTGTGCTAAGTAGCGAACGCAGTCAAAAAAAGCAAAATAAAGTCTGAGGCACTCGAGTCATGTAGCAAAAATAAAAGTCCTTTATTGAGTATGGACCGCACAGGTCTTCTGCCCTGACGAAGACCTGTGCGGTCCAAACGCGTAGGCTGGTCCAAATTTATTCTTACAAGTTCAGGTGTATTTGAAGATGGAACAACATTGAAAAATGGTAAAACTAGCCTACTGATTGGCTTGAAACTTAGCCAATAATACCTCCGGATGCAGCAATGTCTTATAAGAGAATAAGAGAATAGAATGAAACTAAAAAAATCCCATTTTGGGGACTGACATTTACAGATAATGTTTACTGTCTTGGGCATGTTTGAATTTGGACTGGCTCGTGGTCTTTCTATCTGAGACTCTGTGACTTCCTGGTTTAAACCACAAACAACTGCTGCTTCTCAAAGGCAGGAAAACCTCTGAAGACTAAAGTAAAGCCCTATAGACACAAAGAAAAGCCTTGCAAAGTTCAGAAACAAATGACAATTGTAATCTTGTTTAGATCTTGTTGCTATAGGACTCATTTTCACAAGTGTATTCAGGGTGTGCTCTGATGTACAACTTGGACCGACTGGGGGTCTGCCTTTCTCACGACTTCCTGTTTCAAACCACAAGCGTTGATGGAAAGTTTCAGGCTTCAAACAAACACCAAAGACTAAAGTTTAAAACGAAAGATGAAGTAGTGATACCTTTGTCTATTGAACTTTATCAGTGACTTTAAACAACTTAAAACTACTACTACCTGAGCATTCCAGGTTTCATGTCATTGATAAAAGTGCTAATACATGCCAGTACCCGGCAAAAGTTTTGAATAGCATTGTTTTTTTTCTTTTATTGCAAGACTACTTCCATTGTAGATTCTCACTGAAGGTGTCCATTATTGAATTTGAAACCAAAAATAGTTGTCTGATTGTTGCTTTGATTACTGCTTTGCAATTTTGACATTATTCTCAATGGGCTTCAGGACTTCGTCACCAGCAATGGTTTTAACTTCACTGTAAAACCATTTGGGACAAGGACCTTATGAAGCTCAGTGAGAAAATGGCAAGAATAAAGGGTGGCCATTTGAAATAATTTATGTTGAAAATAAAGAAAATCTGATACTTTAAAAGTGTTTCCAAACTGAGAGCTGTACATTCTGAATAAAGTACTTGCTTGTTTAAGTATTAGGTGAAATGTCAGACAGAATGACTTTAGCTATTACAGGTTCATAGAATGTTGTTTGCCTGTTTTTTTCTTTTTTTTCATTTAGATCCCATTAGCTACTCTCTCTCGTAGTAGAGATTTTCAGTGATCATCAAGTGGACTCAGTTGGTTCGGTTGTGTGATTGAAAGGTGTAAAGTCACTTCACCAGAAATGGAAATAGAAAACATAAAAAAGGTGTTGCTAAAAAAACTAAAAGTGCATCTCTAGTGTCAGTGGAGTGCAGTTAAGGCGAGGCTTTGAAGGCTCACATAAAGAGTCTGGTTTAGAGCTAAACATTTTCATTCATCAGGTTGTATGACTTTTTTTTACTGGTGTTTAGACTTGCTGGTTCAAACCACAAACATGAAAGCAGATTTCAACAACAGAAGAAACTGGCTCATACGATGGTTCCAACTAACAACCAATCAATGTACATTGTGTCGGGCACTATTCAACGGGCCCCAAACTCGTCAAAAGGGGGAAACAATAATTTGTGATCTGTATCTCTCCCCAATGTCCACCCCATCTCACACTATACTGCCTTTAATACATTTACTTATTGATTTGATATGGGCAGATAAAAAGGGCTGGACACACTGGAGGACAGTCGTATGATGTACTATGTATCTACAACAGAAGCTCATCTGAAACATTGGTTCCTTGGTGGAGTTTATTGAACATTAGAAACACAGGACCAAAAGTAAACATAAAACAGTCATAAATCATGTATTTGTGACACAATATTGGCATTTTATAAAAGTACAATCAAAGCTACTCTTACAGAAATGAACCAAAATGAATAAATTGGATTCAAACCGTGTTTTGTTTAAAAGCATCTTAAACTGTTTCCATCTGTACAGTCAGGAAAGATCTAATCAGGATCTTTTTCTAGTTTTCTTGCTCCACGCTGAAGTAGACACATTCAGTCCACGTGTCGTCCCTTTGTTCTCGCCCTTCGCTCTTCGTCACCTGCTCCGTCGCCATGTACTGGAGGAGTTTGGGGAAACCCTGACCCAAAAACACGCAGAAGATGTAAAGAACATTTAGAATATTAATTACAATATAATTACAATCTGAAATGCAAACCAGACCTTGATCTTCGCTGTAGAATTTCTCTTGGAAGCATCTGCAAAGAAACGAGTCAGATGAGTTAGATACATATTCCAAAGGGTGGAGAAGAACGCAAGACACATTTTGGCTCTATTTACTCCCAGACTATCGCTATGAGTTCAGTAATGTTCTCCTTAATCATAAAAACTTGATTTTAAGAACCAAACTGCCACTGAGTAATTTTCTCCACTGTGAGTTCAGTTCCATCCTCTTTGAACGTTGAAACACTCTCATCCATCGAGATGTTAAAACCAACAGGAATCGTTACAGTACCTGCGTTGTTTTTCAAGCACAGGCAAAACGTGAGTCCAACGACCAGGCTGGAGGTGAAGGCAGTCACTCCACTCAAAACATAGTGGACCAAAGTAGAATCTGCATCACAACAATTTTAGTTATACAGATGCTTTGGAAAACACAGTCAATCGAGAGAGAGAAAAGGTTGAACTCACCTATTATCTTGACCTTGGTCCCGTTCCCGAACAGGACGTGTCCACAGGCGACCACAGCGCAGTAGTAGGTGCCCGTCTGCTCTGAGCTCACGTTGTGTATGGGGAGGCTGTAGACGCAGGAGTTTTTTGGACGGTCTGTAGTTTTCTCGCACTGATCGCCCTCGCCTCCTCCGTGGCTGTAAAGGACTCCTGGGGACGACTCCTCAGACTGTTTGAACCAGTGAACTCTTGTTTTTCCTCCACAGCTCCCAGTGTGAACGCTACAGTTTAGAGTCACTGACCGTCCTTCTTCAGTTTCCTCATGCGGAGGCTGGTGGACCTTTGTTCGGATGTTCAAACTCTTTACGATCACAGTGTAACTTTCCAGGAAGTCAGTTTGATGCATAAAGCAGCGTACGCAGTGGTAAACAGCCGAATCCGAGACGATGGAGTCACTGATGTACAAGTCATTTTTCCCATTGTCATTGTCCTGTTTGACACGATGACTGCGGAGAAATTCTCCATGAAATTCGCTCTTCTTGTCATATTTCAAGAATGAAGACACAAGTTCTGGTTTCCTGCCCAAACTTTGCTTGTACCAGTAAAGCTTGGCTCCCATCTGAATATCAAAATTGTGCTCCAAATTGCAGCACAACTTGATGTTATCTCCAACAGTCGCCGAGAGGAAACGGCTTCTTTCTTGCAGACCATTCATCTGAGCTGTAGAGACAATAAAAGAGACAAAAGCTACTCTTTACATAAATACATTTAAGTCATAGTAATAATGTTTAAGCTGTCACTCACCTGCAGAAGCCAACAACAAGCACTTCATGAACAGTACTTGTAAAGTTGCCATTGTCTTCATTCTCATTCCCCGTCTAACAAAGCATTTTGAACTGGTCTCGGCTTTTATGAAGTGAAGCTCAACCGTGATTGGCTGATTACAAGGGACACTGAAAAATAGGGTGTTGCCAATGAGAAATGAGATGGCTTTGAAGTTGCATTTGCAGCTCGGGTTAACCACACATACATGTCACTGCCATGCGGTTTAATTATTTATTCATGTTAGTCTGGATGAGGAAAAAATGGGTTTAAATTCCCTCTTCATGAGCTTCCTTGACCCAACAGCCATATGTTTAGTGAGAATAGTTTAGGTCAGGGGCTTGTGATCTGCATGGATGTGCATAGAGATTTCTGATATGAACGCAGGAGGGTGTGTTAGTATTTGGGTCATTTTTGTATTGATTCACATTAAAATAAATTATATTTGATGGGCTGCTGTTGCTACTATTTTGGCTATTTCCCAGAGTGTTTGTTGAGTTAGTTTAGTTTATTTGTTAAAGGAATAGTTCACCATTTTTTCATGCTGAGATATGTTCTTACCTGATCTTAGACGATTTGGTGCGTACCTGACTGATCATTGTGCGTGCCCTCAGTCACGCAAAAAGAGCAAAGATGTTTTTAGCATTTGGCCTCTCCCAATGTATTCCTATAGCTCCAAACAGGGTGAAGTTGGAAGCTACCACGCTCCTCCGCGGGCACGCACAAAAACCAGACAGGTACGTATCAACTCGTCTAAGCTCAGGTAAGAACCTATCACAGTATGGAAGTGCAGTGTTCCCTCAGTCACGCAAAAAAAAACCAAAGAGGTTTGTAGCATTGGCCTCTCCCAATGTATTCCTATAGCTCCAAATGGGGTGATGTTAGAAGTGTCCACGCTCTTCCACGGGCACGCACACAGACCAGACAGGTACGTATCAACTCGTCTAAGCTCAGGTAAGAACATATCTCAGTGTGGAAAAAACGGTGAACTATTCCTTTAAGCACACATGCAGTACCGATCAGAAGTTTAAAGGGACGATACAGAGTTTAAAAATGTTCCAGTCATGTCCTAATGTGTAGAATGAGCTCAGACCTGTTCACCACAACTGCCTCTAAAATCCTGCACTGTCACTCAGAAAGATGTGCCGTACATAAGCTGTATATAGAACCTGCAGTTACACATAAGACCTGAGGTGGCAGTAATAATAGTAGTAAATAAAACCGAATCTCTTCATAAACAAACACTTAGGATTCTAGACAGGAAATCATGGCAGTATCATCACTGTCAAATATTAACCAAACATACAATTTGAATATATAATCTTTAAATATATAATTAAGTCAGCCAATCTGAAGATACGGTTCAGGTTTGTCCAATGAACCTCTGATCAGAGTCAGAACAACAAGGCCAATAACAGCATTAGGACAATTGGCATTTTCTTTTCAAACAATCTCAGAATGGAACAAACTCTCAACTGCAATAAAACTATGTAAAGACTTAAAAAGATTGTGCCTGTACGTGAAACAACATTTTCTAGGAGCTTTATATCTGAGAAAGTCAGTGGTATAGAGCCGGCATGTGCAAAGTGCGGCTCAACCTTCTTGTTTTATTGGCACACATGGCCAGAGATGGTATTTTTACTGCAATTTTATTAATTGTAAAGTGTCTTTGAGTGTCCAGAAAAGCGCGATATAAAAACGATGCATTATTATTATTGTTATTATTATTTCCGCTATAGTTCCAAGCCTAAATAAAGGCGTGGTACGGTTTAAACCTCTCTTAAATGCACCCATGTGAATATTTGAATGCATTGATCACCGATCTGTGGCCCTCTGTGCTGTATACATGTCAATATGCTGCCCTCGGTGAAGTTTGGACAGCCCTGGTACAGTGGAACAAGTTTTCCCGTTGATGAACATTACTTTTTTTTTATACAACTGCATTTTATGTTTTTGTAATTGTCGGGGACTGCAGATGGAAATGAGCTCTGTCTGGTACAAAGCATCTTTTCTAAATGCTCCGGTACATGATCAAATAAATAAATAAAAACTTTGACCACACTTTATCTCATTACAAACATGGCCCTCAGCTGGGACGCTTTAAAGCCACACCATCATTGAAAAATACCTTAAAGAGGGGGTATTATGCTTTTTTCAATCACACAGCACCAGTCTATATCACACTACAATGATGAGCAAACCTTCTGTTGGTCTGTAAATGCAGTAAATTAGAATAACTGCCTTGTATAAAATGTCTCTCTCAAAATGGCTGTAGTGAATGTCTTGAAATAGGCCTCTGTCTCTTTAAGAACCTCTGACCCTTTCCGACACGCCCCCTCCACACGCTGTCTGTGGCATCAGTGGGGAGGGGGTTCTGCTGAGGAGCAGTGGTCGGTTACTCGGCTGGTGACGAAAGCTCGGAGGCGTCTCCAGAAGGTGGGGGCGTTCCTAGGAGGACTCAGGCAAAGCTATCCCTAAAATGGCCGCCATCAGAGTTTTTACAGATTACTCAAAAATACGTGAATGTGCCAAGGCAACACTTCAGGCATGTTTTTAATGAGGGAATGACATAATAACATGATGGAAAGCTCGAAAAAGTCAATTTTCTCATAATACCCCCCCCCTTTAAACAAACATGTGATTTTGCTGTGAGCGGCTCAGCTCTCCTAAGACGTGGCATAACATAATGGAGATGTGACTAAAATCAGCAGAATTTGAGATTTAAACAGGCTAGGTTCCCATCCAAATTCATTCTTAGATTACTCACTGCAGTAATAGCATGTATTGTGTCAAGCTGGTCACTAGGAGCAGGTTTTTGTACTGATGGCAATAGTAAAGTCCAAAATGTTACGCAGTGTGCCTTTAAGTTTTGCAGCGCCATTTTTGAAATTTGAAATGTGAAGCAACAAAACAATATGGTAAAAAAAAAAAAAAAGTGTAATAATTCTGCACACAGTGTATACAGTGGGGGAAAAAAAAGTATTTGGTCAGTTTCACATAGACATTGTATTGCATTTTGGCCAAATACTTTTTTTTCCCCACTGTATGTAGTTGTTCTCTCAAAAGAACAAACTGCAACTTCACTTAAACATACTTTAAAAACAACCAGGTCAACTTCTTTAGAGTGTGCCAAACGCCAACTTAAAGAACCGAGTTTTAAGACGAGATTTAAACATGGGTATAAGAATGTCTTATGAATAAAGTCAACTCATTCCACAACTTAGTGCTCAGGCGTTTGAGAAGGTTTGAACTTCCTCTGCCCACGCAGTAAACTCATCTACATATCAGGTTTGCAGCGCTAATAATACACACAGTTTCTAAGATATTATTGAGCCAGCGGATGTCTGCTCTCACAAAGCCTCTTCTAAAAAAAAGAAAAAAAGGTGTGACTTTGCAAATCTCAGGCCAAGGCAGCGAAAAGGACTTATGTAAGTTTTGAGAAATTGGGCGGGCAGTGGTCGCAGTGAGCATCCTGTTTGGTCGGATATTTCAGCCTAAAGTGTGAGGTTCATAGAAATTCAAGTCAGAGATGCCTGCGACGTTGCTTCTGTGCCTCCTCGGCCTGCTCCGTGGGGAAGTCGGTGAGTCTTTCTTTTTCAATTTACTTCAAAATCTTTTCCAGTTTGACGCAAATGTGTGTACTTACTTTTCTCCATTTCGATGCAGTTCACGGGTCCCGGTCTCCTCGTCGGAAAGCCATTTCGGTGACGGTCGAGATCGGCGACGCCCTGACGCTCCAATGTCCGCACGAGCTCCAGATCTACAAGTATTACTGGTACAAGCAGAGTCTGGGCGCGCTGCCGAGGCTCGTCTCCAACATCTACCTCGGCGCCGATAGCAAAGGGCTCGAGAACGAATTCAAAGCAGACGCCCGCTTCAAGCTGGGCATGGAGAAAGACCGGAACCATCTGAATATATCCGACGTGCGACCTTCCGACTCCGCCACCTACTTCTGCGCCACGAGCTCCTCCATGAACTTCGAGTTTGTGCAGAGCATTACGGTGTTCGTCAAGGGCGGCGCGATGGTGGTCCAACAGTCCCCGCTCGAGGGAGTTCGACCGGGACGTTCGGCGGTTCTGAAGTGTAGCGTCAACACCGGGATCTGCGAAGAACAACCAAGAGTTCACTGGTTCAGGGAGTCTGAAGAGTCCACCGCAGGAGTCCTTTACAGCCACAGAGGAGGCGATCGGTGCGAAAGAACTACAGACCGTCCAACAAGCTCCTGCGTCTACAGCCTCCCCATACACAACGTGAGCTCAGAGCAGACGGGCACCTACTACTGCGCAGTGGCCGCCTGCGGACAAGTCCTGTTCGGGAACGGGACCAAGCTGAGCGTTGAAGGTAAGATATGTGTGTGATATTAGTCATCCACTGCAGAGGAAAGGGAAACTGTTTAAGGCGAGACACTGCAGGAGAAAAAGGAAACTCTTTAAGGTGAGACACTGCAGGAGAAAAAGGAAACTGTTTAAGGCGAGACACTGCAGGAGAAAAAGGAAACTCTTTAAGGTGAGACACTGCAGGAGAAAAGGGAAACTCTTTAAGGTGAGACACTGCAAGAGGAAAGGGAAACTCTTTAAGGCGAGACACTGCAAGAGGAAAGGGAAACTCTTTAAGGTGAGACACTGCAGGAGAAAAGGGAAACTCTTTAAGGTGAGACACTGCAAGAGGAAAGGGAAACTCTTTAAGGCGAGACACTGCAGGAGGAAAGGGAAACTCTTTAAGGGAAGACACTGCAGGAGAAAAAGGAAACTCTTTAAGGCGAGACACTGCAGGAGAAAAGGGAAACTCTTTAAGGTGAGACACTGCAGGAGAAAAGGGAAACTCTTTAAGGCGAGACACTGCAAGAGGAAAGGGAAACTCTTTAAGGCGAGACACTGCAGGAGGAAAGGGAAACTCTTTAAGGTGAGACACTGCAGGAGAAAAGGGAAACTCTTTAAGGCGAGACACTGCAGGAGAAAAGGGAAACTCTTTAAGGTGAGACACTGCAAGAGGAAAGGGAAACTCTTTAAGGTGAGACACTGCAGGAGAAAAGGGAAACTCTTTAAGGTGAGACACTGCAGGAGAAAAGGGAAACTCTTTAAGGTGAGACACTGCAGGATAAAAGGGAAACTCTTTAAGGTGAGACACTGCAGGAGAAAAAGGAAACTCTTTAAGGTGAGACACTGCAGGATAAAAGGGAAACTCTTTAAGGTGAGACACTGCAGGAGAAAAAGGAAACTCTTTAAGGTGAGACACTGCAGGAGAAAAGGGAAACTCTTTAAGGTGAGACACTGCAGGAGAAAAGGGAAACTCTTTAAGGTGAGACACTGCAGGAGAAAAGGGAAACTCTTTAAGGTGAGACACTGCAGGAGAAAAGGGAAACTCTTTAAGGTGAGACACTGCAGGATAAAAGGGAAACTCTTTAAGGTGAGACACTGCAGGAGAAAAAGGAAACTCTTTAAGGTGAGACACTGCAGGAGAAAAAGGAAACTCTTTAAGGCGAGACACTGCAGGAGAAAAGGGAAACTCTTTAAGGTGAGACACTGCAAGAGGAAAGGGAAACTCTTTAAGGGAAGACACTGCGGGAGGAAAGGGAAACTCTTTAAGGCGAGACATTGCAGGAGGAAAAGGAAACTCTTTAAGGGAAGACACTGCAGGAGGAAAGGGAAACTCTTTAAGGGAAGACACTGCAGGAGGAAAGGGAAACTCTTTAAGGCGAGACACTGCAGGAGAAAAGGGAAACTCTTTAAGGTGAGACACTGCAGGAGAAAAGGGAAACTCTTTAAGGCGAGACACTGCAGGAGAAAAGGGAAACTCTTTAAGGTGAGACACTGCAGGAGAAAAGGGAAACTCTTTAAGGCGAGACACTGCAAGAGGAAAGGGAAACTCTTTAAGGGAAGACACTGCAGGAGAAAAAGGAAACTCTTTAAGGCGAGACTGCAGGAGGAAAGGGAAGCTCTTTAAGGTGAGACACTGCAAGAGGAAAGGGAAACTCTTTAAGGCGAGACACTGCAGGAGAAAAAGGAAACTCTTTAAGGCGAGACACTGCAGGAGGAAAGGGAAACTCTTTAAGGCGAGACATTGCAGGAGAAAAAGGAAACTGTTTAAGGCGAGACACTGCAGGAGAAAAAGGAAACTCTTTAAGGCGAGACACTGCAGAGGAAAGGGAAACTCTTTAAGGCGAGACACTGCAGGAGAAAAAGGAAACTGTTTAAGGCGAGACACTGCAGGAGAAAAAGGAAACTCTTTAAGGTGAGACACTGCAGGAGAAAAAGGAAACTCTTTAAGGCGAGACACTGCAGAGGAAAGGGAAACTCTTTAAGGGAAGACACTGCAGGAGGAAAGGGAAACTCTTTAAGGCGAGACACTGCAGGAGGAAAGGGAAACTCTTTAAGGGAAGACACTGCGGGAGAAAAGGGAAACTCTTTAAGGTGAGACACTGCAAGAGGAAAGGGAAACTCTTTAAGGCGAGACACTGCAGGAGGAAAGGGAAACTCTTTAAGGGAAGACACTGCAGGAGAAAAAGGAAACTCTTTAAGGCGAGACACTGCAGGAGAAAAGGGAAACTCTTTAAGGTGAGACACTGCAGGAGAAAAGGGAAACTCTTTAAGGCGAGACACTGCAAGAGGAAAGGGAAACTCTTTAAGGCGAGACACTGCAGGAGGAAAGGGAAACTCTTTAAGGTGAGACACTGCAGGAGAAAAAGGAAACTCTTTAAGGTGAGACACTGCAGGAGAAAAGGGAAACTCTTTAAGGCGAGACACTGCAAGAGGAAAGGGAAACTCTTTAAGGCGAGACACTGCAGGAGGAAAGGGAAACTCTTTAAGGCGAGACACTGCAGGAGAAAAAGGAAACTCTTTAAGGTGAGACACTGCAAGAGGAAAGGGAACCTCTTTAAGGTGAGACACTGCAAGAGGAAAGGGAAACTCTTTAAGGCGAGACACTGCAAGAGGAAAGGGAAACTCTTTAAGGCGAGACACTGCAGGAGAAAAGGGAAACTCTTTAAGGCAAGACACTGCAGGAGAAAAGGGAAACTCTTTAAGGTGAGACACTGCAAGAGGAAAGGGAAACTCTTTAAGGTGAGACACTGCAAGAGGAAAGGGAAACTCTTTAAGGCTAGACACTGCAGGAGGAAAAGGAAACTCTTTAAGGCGAGACATTGCAGGAGGAAAGGGAAACTCTTTAAGGGAAGACACTGCAGGAGAAAAAGGAAACTCTTTAAGGCGAGACACTGCAGGAGAAAAGGGAAACTCTTTAAGGCGAGACACCATCAATCCATCCATTTGTTCCGCTTTATCCGGGGCCGGGTCGCGGGGGCAGCAGTCTTAGCAGAGATGCCTCCCACGCACACCTCCTCCAACTGTTCTTGAGGGGACCCCGAGGCGACACCAGGCCAGCTCGGAGACATAGTCCCACCAGCGTGTCCTGGGCCTTCCGCGAGGCCTTGTCCCACTAGGACATGCCTGGAACACCTCCCGCGGGAGGCGACCAGGAGGAATCCGAAACAGATGCCCTAGCCACCTCAGCTGGCTCCTTTCGACCTGAAAGGCGAGACACTAAAGGCAAAAACTATTTTCTTTTCTGATAAATGTTGCCTCGTCAGAACAGTAATCCAACTCTCATGCAGCACATATTCATTCTTTCCTTGCGCATAAAAGAGGCGTGAAAGTGAGAGTAGCTCGGCCCGAGGTCGTCCGCCTTTACACTCGCTCTTCCCCATAGGTGAGTGAATCAAATCAAAATCAAATCAAATGTATTCATATAGCACATTTAAAACAACTGTTGTTGACCAAAGTGCTTCACAAAAGGTCTACAGTACAGAAAAAAAATATATAATAATAAGAAACAAAACGCAATATACAAAACAGCAAAGCACTAACAGCTCAGATTTGGCCAGATATGCGCTAGACAGTGTTAAAAGCTTTTGCATAAAAGTGTGTCTTAAGCAATGATTTAAACTGGTCCAGTGTCTGTGCAGCTCTAATGTGGAGAGGCAGGTCATTCCATGGTTTTGGAGCTGCATCAGAGAAAGCCCTGTCCCCTTTGGTCACATGGAGCGAGGAACCTCTAAAAGTAGCTGATCAGCAGATCTCAGAGCCCGAGCAGGGGCGTGACGTACCAGAAGCTCGGGCAAATAGAGAGGAGCAGCGCCATGGAGACATTTAAAGACCAAGTAAAAGTTTAAACCTTATCCTATAATACACAGGGAGCCAGTGTAGAGCAGCTAACACAGGGGTGATGTGCTGTTGCTTTCTGGTCCCTGTAAGGAGACGAGCAGCTGCATTTTGTACCCCCTGGAGGCGACGAATTGAACGCTGACCGAGACCAGTGTACACAGAATTACAATAATCAAGTCACTAAGTTATAAAAGCATGAATGGCTTTCTCAAAGTCACAGGCAGGTAGATAGTTTTTTACCTTGCTTAGAGTTTTAAGGTGGAAAAAGGTTGATTTGACAACATGATTTATATGTTTCTCAAATTTAAATTCATTGTCTACAAACACACCGAGATTTCTTGCAAAAGGTTGACAGAAGGAAGCTAGAGGGCCAGTGTCGCTGTCACAATTGTCGAGAACATTAGAAGAATTTCCAAATATTAAAATATCTGTCTTGTCTTTGTTTAGACTTAAAAAGTTGGCCTCCATCCATATCTTAACTTCTTGAATACAATCCAACAAAGGATTCAATGATCTCTTAGAGCTAGACTTCAGTGGCATATGTATCTGCAAATCGTCAGCATAAAAATGATAACCAACTTTGTGTTTCTCTAAAATCAGACCAAGGGGTAGAAGAAACAGAGAAAATAACAAAGGGCCTAAAATGGACCCTTGAGGCACTCCACAATGAATAGGTGACACAGATGAGAAACTGAAAAACGTCTTTTAAATATGAATCAAACCATTTCAGAACAGTGCCTTTGAGGCAGTTATTTGATTAAGTGCAATTAGCAAAGGCTTCATAGTGTTTGCAAATGAAACATGATTGTTTGCTGTAATACTAGCTTTGGTATAATGATGGTTTAAATGATATTCTCTAAATGTTCTTTTAGGTTGGGAAGCCACATCCGAGACTCTGTACATCTTGACTGGAGCGCTGATGCTGACCACCAGCCTGCTCTTCAGCGTGACCTTCTATCTCTGCTTCAAAAACAGCACAGGTAAATAACATGAGGGATTATTGCATCATAGCACACTATTACAACAAGCATCTCCAATACCTTTTCACTTCTGCAGAATCACACGAAAGAGATTCAGCTTCTTCCACAAAAGCAAAGGTATTGGGTTTAATTTGAGCAAACAGTGTAAGTTGAGTGGCAAACATCTTCTCATTGGTCTCTTATCAGGGTTCTCCAAAAGTCATCCGGTACACGGCCGGAGAGCAAGTGACTGTAGAAGCCAGAAGACGAATGGATGAAACGTGGAGTGAATGCACCTACTTCTCCGTTGATCAGTGAGAAGAATGAGACTAGAGAAATTTCAAATCTTCAGGACACTGGACGCACTGCCTGATGCATTTGTTTGTCTTTTGTTGCAGAGTGTAATCATAACAAAGTGACTTCTAATGTTCTGTCAGCATGTGTCCAAAGGCACGTAGATGGCACTTTTACTTTAACAGCTGGATGCATTACATTTATTTCAAATACTGATATTCTGATACTGAAACCGCACCACAAACAGTGCCTGCTGTGCAAAAACACCTGATGACAGCCCAGTCCGTTTGGAGCTGGATCCTAATCGCTGAACTTAGGATCCAGCAGGCCTGACCTTGCTTTGCTTTTTCATTCATGGCTTATGTAAACATTGCATCACCATAAATATTAATAATGAAAACTACTGTGTAAGCTACCTTCAGTTCTGTTGAACTTGCGTCTGTCCTCGTTGCATTAATATGTCATCAAATGATCTGTAATCTGTCAAAAACACAATTACAAATGTGTGTCATTTTCTCAACCGTCTAGTGCTGTCTGCCTCCAATAAACAACGATATCAAAACAGAGAAGTGACGTGATGATTCCTGCCTGATAATCAAATGATACTTTCAAAAACTATGTGTCAAACAAAGATGATTTAAATAGCCAGAATGCTCAGTCCAGCCACAAGGGGGCAGCCAAGATAAAACATAGAGGAAAAGAATTCCACTCGTGTCCAGCAGAGGGCACTGACACAATTAGGCATCAGGATATTAACAACACATTATAGCCATGTGGTAAATGGTCAGTCTGCCCCGGGGCGACTGTGGCTACAATTGTACCACATGACTAATGACAACAATGGAGAAGGAGAAGAGCTTTATTTATACAGCATTTCACAGACATGGCCATGTAGCACTTTGAGAAACTTTTGAAACAAGTGTAAGCCGTAATTATCATTTATTTGGCTACAGTCCTGTCGGGCTTTTGACCAAATTAGCACTATTTTAAAGGGACACTGCGCAACATTTTGGATTATACTGTTGCTAGCAGTACAAAACATGCTCCTTGTGACCAGCTCAGCACAGAAAATGCTATTTCTGCAGTGGGTGATCAAAGAATAGATTTTGATGAGAACCTATTTAAAGCTCACATTCTGCTGACTTTAATCACATCTCCATGGAGACGAGCTGGAGACTCACCCACTCCCGGTAAAGCTACAGTCATGTCTGAGGAGAGCTGAGCCGCTCACAGCAAAATCACGTTTGTTTTTTACATTTATGTTTGTATTTAATTGTATTTATTGGGTGAAATGTTGAGCGGTGTGGCTTTAAAATAACAGCTCATTATTATTCTTTTATTGAAAAATGTTTTGTCAATAGTATTTTCCTGTTTACGTTACAGCAGGGGTGTCAAACATACGGCCCAGATGCTTTAATCCGGCCCCTGCCCTGTAGAGCAGTGTTTCCCAACCAGGGGTATGGGACCCCTGGGGGTACTCGAGGACCTAGCAGGGGGTACTTGAAACTATTTCAGATTGAAAAAAGGTGGAAATTGAACATATTTTTTATAGGAAAAGCTATGTTTTTCAGTAAAATGTGTTGCCTTGGGAGAATGTTAGGTTTATTTTGACCGCAACATTGTCCTTTTTCTTACAACCACCATTTTTAAGTAATTACTTTCTAAATAAACTGCAACATCCCTGAGGTAGGGGGTACACGGACGACCATTGAAAGGCCCAAGGGGTACACAAGACAATAAAGGTTGGGAGCCACTGCTGTAGAGCATAAAATCCAGAGTAAGTAGTAAAAAAAAGTAAGTTTTCCTGTGCGGATCTATGAATTTTTAAAGAATAACCCGAATGCTCATTCTGACCACTAGGGGGCATTAAATTAAAAAAAGAGTTCCACATGTGTCCAGTAGAGGGCACTGACATAATAAGAGCTCAGGATATGAACAACACATTACATAGCCACGTGGTAAATGGACAGTCTGCCCCAGGGCGGCTGTCGCTTCAATAACAGCTTACCATTACCAAGTGTGGAGTGCATGAAAAATGACTATGTAGTACTTTGAGGAACTTGTGACACAGGCTTGTAAAGTGCAATACAAGTGTAAGCCGTTGTTATTGATGAAGCTACAGTCAAGTTGGGGCTTTGACCAAATCACAGATTATTATTATTCATTTATTGGGAAAATGTTCTCTATTGCTGGGTTGCAGGTTCTAGAATGTGATGATGTCATCGGGCCCAGCGGGGGGCAGGAGCCAGTTTTTCCTATTAACAGCATTACACTTTCACAAGTCGTAGCTCAAAAGAAAATTTATGAATTAGGAAAATTATCATTAATATCGGGTCGGTGGGGAGTCCTTGCCTCAAGTGGAGGAGTTCAAGTATCTCGGGGTCTTGTTCACGAGTGGGGGACGGATGGAGCGTGAGATGGACAGACGGATCGGTCGCTGTATCGGTCTGTCGTGGTGAAGAGGGAGCTGAGTCGGGGCAAAGCTCTCGATTTACCGATCGATCTACGTTCCCACCCTCACCTATGGTCATGAGGTTTGGGTAATGACCGAAAGGACAAGATCGCGAATACAAGCGGCCGAAATGAGTTTCCTTCGCAGGGTGGCTGGGCGCACCCTCCGAGATCGGGTGAGGAGCTCAGTTACCCGGGAGGAGCTCGGAGTAGAGTCGCTGCTCCTTCACGTCGAAAGGAGCAGCTGAGGTGGCTCGGGCATCTGTTTCGGATGCCTCCTGGTCGCCTCCCGCGGGAGGTGTTCCAGGCATGTCCTAGTGGGACAAGGCCTCGTGGAAGGCCCAGGACACGGTGGTGGGACTATGTCTCCGAGCTGGCCTGGTGTCGCCTCAGGGTCCCCCCAGAACAGCTGGAGGAGGTGTGTGTGGATCGGGAAGTTTGGGCATCTCTGCTGAGACTGCTGCCCCCGCGACCCGGCCCCGGATAAAGCGGAAGAAAATGGATGGATGGATGGATGGATCATTAATATCAATCACTGGGTCCATGATCTCTCTGTACAAGACCAACAATTTCCTCAAAAACAAAATAAATTTTCCTCCATTCAATAGCATTGGCCTTTAGAACGCTGTGATGTCACCTGCAACCCAGCTATTATATGCGACCCGCGACCCAACATGAGTTTGACACCCCTGCATTACAGTATATGTGGACCACAACTTGTGGGAGCTAAATTTTGACCCAACATGAGTTTGACCCCCTGCTCTAGTGCACAGTTGTTTAGCTTCATCTTGAGACTCACCTGTGATTGGCTAAAACAAGGTGCGCTTCATCCAATCAGGAGTAAATGTCTCAATAAGACCATGTCATCTGTCCAGATTGATTTTAAACTCTTAACACTCGCCTTAACCGAGCGCATTCTCTCCAGTTTGGCTTTACCCAAATCTAAAAGCTTCCAGCCTATAGGCCAGAGTAATATCCTTTGAAAACTAAGACCCACAAAACTGATAGTAACTTTTTTGACACTTTGTTGCCGCGTTTCTGACACCTTTTTGAAGCATTTTTGTCACTTTTTAATTTTTTTAGTTGTGTTTTTGTGGCTTTTCTTTATTGTGTTACTGTTGTGTTTCTGGCGCATTTTCACACATTGTTCAAGAAGCTTTTAGATTTGGGTAAAGCCAAACTGGACAACATAAGCTCAGGCCCAAGGTCAATGAGATCTTCTCTGTAATATCTGCATGATAGCGCATACTGTATATCCCATTTGTGCTGCCCAAAGAAAAAAGGAATTGATAGGGTTCAATTAAAGGAAGGTTAGAATTGCCTTTTTCTGCATGCGTCTTTTCCACCACATGCAGAGGGTCTTATGGAAACACTGTCTATCTCTTGCTCTACATTATTCAATGGTTTCAGACCCTCACTGTCCAAGTAAACAGGAAACTGCAGATGCGAGGCGTGCAAAGGTGTGAACAATGTGTCAAAAACACTGTGCACGGAAAAAAGAGGGCAGGGATTTATTGTATATGGAAGAAAACTAAAAGAACATGCCCACTTTTCATTCACTGCACACGAGATGAAAAAAAAGTGAACATCTTCATTTACAAGACACTGATTGACCAGATTCTATGGCTTTCCTGCAGCGTGTTGTAGCTGAAACTCTATGACAAGAACAAAGATCGACAGAGACAGAAGCTTGGTTTCAAAAGCGTTGTTGACGCTATAGAAACCCAGGCTCGCACATCCTCGGCCGTACTTCGCGCTTTGAAGCCTTGGGTCTTTGCAGCGTAGTGGTTTTGAGCAGGAAGTCGTACTCTATAAGTTTTGGAAACAGTCACCACCGCCAGTCCGAGAAGCGTATCTGAAGCTACCTCAGAAGGCTAAAAATATCCATACCCAAAAGAACACCGGTTGTTCTTTGAAATGCTTCTGACGAAATAGTAAACAATACGCTCGACATCTAGAGCTCTACGGCACTGGTGATTATTATCAATTTGAAACCTTCCAGCAACTTTGTGAATAAACAGTTGGCAATTCTGATTCTGAAAATTCACATCCGGATAGCAACAAGAACTGTCATATGACTTGTTGTGACCATAGAAATCACAAAAATGTCCTTAGTTCCATTGTCACAATACGGACGGCACGACACCATCTTGGCCCGTAATTATGTCAGCCATGTTTGCATTCTTGCCACATTTTAAACTATTTTATTTTATGACGTTGAATCAGGCTGTAATTGGCCGATACAAACAGTAGACGGCAGCCTTAACATCAAAATGACTACGTTATATTATAATATTTTAATATTTTTCCCTATTTCCTAGTGGGCTAATTTTAACTGCCGTTAATGTTTGTCAAACGAACGATAATCCAATGTGATTGTAACAATCAATTAGTGACTGTCCATTGATAAAAAACAGTTCCAAACTGCACACTGTCTGCTCGGGTCCATCCATCGCGGGGGCAGCAGTCTTAGCAGAGATGCCCAAACTTCCCGATCCACACACACCTTCTCCAGCTGTTCTGGGGGGACCCCGAGGCGACACCAGGCCAGCTCGGAGACATAGTACCACCAGCGCGTCCTGGGTCTTCCACAAGGCCATGTTTCACTAGGACATGCCTGGAACACCTCCCACGGGAGGCGACCAGGAGGCATCCGGAACAGATGCCCTTAGCCACCTCAGCTGGCTCCTTTCGACGTGAAGGAGCAGCGACTCTACTCCGAGCTCCGATTTGGATTTGCTCGGGTCGTGAGCCAAAAAGCTTTTGCCTGTGGGCTTCAAACCCCGCAACGCTAACGGCCGCTAACACCATATGAAAGGTGAAGGCAGCCTGTTACTACTGTACGGCGAGGTTTCACAGTATTTATACACTTTTCTGTGATTTCTTCATCATGTAGCCTACATATCATTAAATTATGTTAAATGACCATTGGATGTGTATTAGTGAATCTGATTTAGCATTTAGCATTTAGCTCAGAGGACACTTTAAGACGCAAATTTGTATCTAAAGCTAAATCTCCAACACCTGAAAACATCTGAATCACTCATAATTTGAGTTGTTTGGTGGCTAGCGCTAACAGCTACAGGGACAATACATTGAGCAGGCTAACAGAATCTGAAAAGTCTACCGGACTAGCTTATTTGCTAACTGTCTGTCTAAAGGAATCCAATTTAATATTTCACATCATACTGACATAAAAATGGTCAATTTGCCGATAATAGCATTTAGCCACTGCTAGCACTACTTAAGCTGGTGTTAGCATAACATCTGCATGTAGCATACTTTCACAGGTCGTCTTCAGGCTGCTTGTTTCTTCTAGTACAACCATTCTCAAAGTCTAGGACCTCCTTCTTATCAACCCGGAATTCTCTATTAATATGTTTACTCTATTCAAAGGATTTTTTTTTTTTTTTTATAACTATAGGCACAATACTGGTTTAAAGTGGTATAATGTAGATAAATGAATGTTCCCTTTCAAAATCTTTTTTTGTAGACAAGCTTTGGGGGGCCTCCTGACCCCACCAGGGGAATCCGGACCCCACTTTGGGAACCACTGCTCTAGTATTTGCCTTAGCTCCTCTGAATAATTCCATAAACCCCATCAAAAAGCAGTGTTGGTCCAGAGTGCAGCTCACAAAACTTAGATTTTTTTTTATCAGTGTCTGTCTGCCTTTATTAATGTGTCTTCTACTGTTTGCATCTGTGGGGGCTCCACCCACAATTACTGCGGTCTATTTGTAATGGAAATAGTAGAAGGGAAGCTGTGTACTGTGGCCAAACAGTGCGAGGTCGAAGTGCGCTACGTGGAAACACTGCGGAAGTCACCAAAAATAATAAACTCTTAAAATTGCAGTCTTATGATAGTTAACTTATCCAGGAGACTAATATACAAAATGCTAAAAGAGCCAAACTTTGCAGTAATCTACAATGTTTCTGGTTTAATGCATAAAAAAGACGCCCCGCGTGGACAAAGTGTTTTGCTATTATAAGGATATTATATTACTAAATTATATCTTTCTTTGTCATTCACTTTTTGTAACCATTCAAGTATTTGTGAAGGCCAGATTACAATATAAAGGTCTCAAACATCACATCTTGGCTACAGAAGAGAAAAGTGCATGTGACTTTGTTGGCTACACCTCATTGTGCAGTGTCTCCTTCAGTCAGCCAATCACAGGTGAGCCAGAAACTGAAAAGTAGAGATGGTATCGAAATTTTCCATTTTACACCAGAAAATGAGCATCATGGCACGTTTGCAAGCGCAGCTCCTCTGCTGTTTGATGCTGGCTTCTGTGGGTGAGTGCAGCTTTAAAACTGTTCCTCCTGCAACTTCAGCACTTTTTAAAAACTGTAGATTTTCCCTCTTTTGTCCTCTCTACAGCTCAGATGAATGGTCTGCAAGAAAGAAGCAGCTTCCTGTCATTAACTGTCGGAGATAACATCAAGTTGAGCTGCAAGTCTACAGGTGATATTCAGATTGGAGCCAAGCTTTACTGGTACAAGCAAAGTTTGGGCAGGAAACCAGAGCTTGTGTCTTCATTCTTGAAATATGACAAGAAGAGCGAATTTCATGGAGAATTTCTCCGCATTAATCGCGTCAAACTGGACAATGACATTGGGAAAAATGACTTGTACATCAGTGACTCCATCGTGTCGGATTCGGCTGTTTACCACTGCGTACGTGGCTTTTTGCACCAAACGGACTTCTTGGAAAGCTACACTGTGATTGTAAAGAGTTTGAACATCCGAACAAAGGTCCACCAGCCTCCGCATGAGGAAACCGAAGAAGGACGGTCAGTGACTCTAAACTGTAGCGTCCACACTGGGAACTGTAGGGAAAAAACGAGAGTTCACTGGTTCAAACAGTCTGAGGAGTCGTCCACAGGAGTCCTTTACAGCCATGGAGGAGGCGAGGGAGATCAGTGCGAGAAAACTACAGACCGTCCAACAAACTCCTGCATCTACAGCCTCCCCATACACAACGTGAGCTCAGAGCAGACGGGCACCTACTACTGCGCTGTGGTCGCCTGTGGACACGTCCTGTTCGGGAACGGGACCAAGGTCAAGATAAAAGGTGAGTTCAACTGGAGAATTGGCTAAACAGTTTGTCAAATGATTAATGTTGCTTGCTTTATTACACATAATTCATGGACATCAGTGAATAGAGTTCTTCCCATGTGTGGATTACTTGGGTTGTTGCCAACATTTGGCAGAAAACGATGAGTAAATCATGTCAGTAGCTCTGCTGAAAATGTTTTGCTTCATGCATGATTTTGTAGCTGTCCTCAATGTGGGTAAGTGAGGGTGTTACAATTGTTGTTTTTTGTCTTAGATATTCCCTGATATTTCGTTAAATTGGTCTCTAAAAAGGAACAGGCCACCATTTTTTCCATACTGAGATATTTTCTTACCTGAGCTTAGACGTGTTGACCTGTCTGTTTTTTGTGCCCATGGAAGAGCGTTCCAACTTCACCCCATTTGGAGCTATAGGAATATACAGGGAGAGGGCAAATGCCAACAACATCTTTGGTCGTTTTGCGTGACTGAGCGCACGCGCAAAGACCAGACAGGAACGCAAGAACATATCTCAGTATGTAAAAACGGTGGCCTGTTCCTTTAAGACATGCACACTGCAGGATAAGATGTTTCATTCTTTAATAAACTATCAAACACAATCGCCTGCATGAGTACATACACAATTTGATCAACTGAATAAAAGTTTAAAGTTCCCATGCCATTTCCTTGTCAGTTTTGGGAAAACATTGAAGACTCCAGGTCTGCTAGCAAAGACAGTGCCTTGGGTGCGCAGTTTTCTACTATCAACCCTAATCATTGTTGGATACCTCCCGCTAGGTACTGTAGTCCTGAAGAACATCCTAGCCCAAGTTCTGGAGATGTTTCCACACTGGTCGCCCCAGCCTAAAGCCCGAAGTGCAGTTAAAGGGATGTTTAAGGATTTCTGACATAGGGCCTCATTTCCTAGTTATCCAGAGTGTTGCTGGTACCTGGAGATATTTTTTTTGTAATTCATGCAGTTCTTATGTTCGAAGAGTTTCGTGGCGCTAGGCTAATGCAAAGCTAGTGCATGTCTATGGTATCAGCTAGCCTGCATTAAAAACAGTCTGACCCGCTCCACAGTGCACCTGAGGCAAATCACTTATAACACCCGACTAACCATATAAATGTTTGTGTCCATAGAATATTTTTTTGAATATAACTGACCTTGCATCACATGAATGTTTGCATTTTGAGGGACTATTTTCTAGCAGATCACTCCGCCGCTGCGTAGTTTATACAAACACGAAGCAAATGCTGCTCAAATATAAGGTATTTTAAATGCAAAATCGTTAAAATTATTCTATGGACACAGACATTTATATGGTTAGTCTGGTGTTATAAGTGATTTGTCTCAGGTGCTCTGTGGAGCGGGTCAGACTGTTTTTAACGCAGGCTAGCTGACATCGTAGAAATGCGCTAGCCTTGCATTAGCCTAAAACCACGAAACTCTTCAAACATAAGAACTGCATGAATTACAAAAAAAATATCTCCAGGTATCAGCAACACTGGATAACTATAGGAAATGAGGCCCTATGTCAAAAATCCTGAAATATCTCTAGCTTTAGTTATCTAGACTAATGTGGATTCTCAACTGGTGGGGACTGAAAAGCGGGTTGCTGAACCATTTGATGTAGATTGCAAGGCTTTTGAAGAGAACATTGCATAGAATTTGTTTTATATATATTTTTTTAAATAAAAACATGTTGATCATTTCTTTTCAGCTTTATAAACGTACAGTTAGTGTGACACAGTATTTTGTGGGACAGCCCTTGTCTGTATTTACTACAAGCAATTATGGGGCAGATAATCCAGGACACATTTAAATGAAAGAAAATAAACAATCTGCTCATCCGTGAGTTTATTTAGCCAGGATATTTTCCCTGTATTGTCAAAACCCCTTCTGCCCGTAGAAGAAGGTACAATTGGGACTGAACCAAACATGCCAAGTGCTACAAGAAATAAAATAACCAAACACTAATGATTCATTATTCATACTTTTTCCTTTTTCACTACACTGACTGAGAAATTCGAAGCAGTTCATTTCATTGTGTTGTGGTTTTGTAGGTGTGGACCTGGTTGTGTACGTGCTGAGTGGAGCGTTGGTGTTCTCCTCCGTCCTGGTCGTGGTGCTGGTGATCTCACTGTGCAGAGTGAAGAAACGATACAGCAGCCTTTGCTCAGGTAACAAACAATCTGAGTAGAAATGATCTAAATATAGCCGCTGTTGGTTAACCCAGCGACTCTGTGGCTACGTCTTCACTCAGTCTGTCGCAAAGATCCATTTCCCTTTATCGCTCAAGCTCTGTCACAGATTTTTCTTCTCAGAAAAGTCATTGATTTAATGGTTTCAATGGTTTCTGGGCATTTGGGGATTTTTCATGGCTAAATGTGTGGCTCTGAGCAAAGGAACATCACAGGGGAAAGATAGATAAAGTTACTCAACGTAATGTTATGTAATACTCCTTCATTACATTATCCAAATACAAGGAAGATTAGAGTCAGATCCAAGGACATGATAAATACCGTCAACTCAATCTTCTAGCTTAAAACAAATACAAAAATCTGTTGTGTGTTTCAGTTTCTCAATGCTAGACAGTAAAGGCTCTTTCACCTAAGATCTTCATGACATAATGATGCCAAGTTAAACAATTCAGCCGTGAACAGAGTGTCTTTCCAAAGATTCCCAATCAGAGGAAGAGCAAGTCTATCGTTGGTCAAACATAGTTGTTGTTTTCAAAGAATGACTGGTTCTCAACAGCCTTTTGGAGGGAACATTCCCTTCCGTATTACCTTTTCATAATTGAATAATTGTATAATTGTTTCAGATTCCGGATCTTTTAATGCTGTAATCAACAGGGATGGGAATTGATAAGATTCTATTGATATCAATGCCATCAATAACTTTACCTATCGATTCTGTTATCCATGCCTCACTAGTCTGTGTGTTGGGGAAAAGCAAGGAATGAATGTGCTTTAGATAAACTCTATCAAAAAAACCGCATTGTTAGTTTTCCCAAGTAAAAAGTATGAATGAAATAAAGCAAGTTTCCAAATATACTGTGGCTCCTGCTGGCCCGCAGCCTGCCCGGCATCCTTTAAAATATAATGGTCACATTTGTACATAGCTTTTAACAGGCGTCTGAAATATAGTGGCAAAGTTATTACGTTAGTTTTACCCCTGTTAAGCGGAGGTCACGGTGCAGCTGGCCTCCCAAGATTCAGACGTAGCAAAAACATGGCCAGTTCATCATGTTTTTGTAGCACCTAAACAACAGGACTCGGTCTCAGCCATAGACATATTATTAATAGACCGTCATTCCTCACTCCTCCCGTACTACAATGATCACATTCGAGGGGGAAATCACGGCGGATTTACAGACTCTTCCTCTTCAGCTCTGACGAAGCATGTTCCTAAAAAGGGCATAAAGGCGGGATCTTCACTGTAGACTCGGCCCTTGCGTGACGTGTAGTTCGGTCATAGCCGCGTAGCTCCAATGCTAACAGTCCGACCCTCATTAATACGAGAAAAAATGTTTAAAAGCTAAAATGTTTCTTACGAAAACCAGCCTGGTTTCTTTAATTGAAGCTAACCCAGCATTATCACAGGAGGAATATCTAGCTGTAGAAAGTTACTAAAAATTAGGCACCAGGCTCTAAAGTTGTTTTAACGTGTCTAAAGTGCAATGCTTTCCAATGGGAACCTAGCGGCTATATGGAGGTACTACAGCAATGGTGGCCCCTAGTGTTGTCGTCACAAAGCAGAGCAGCCAGAGGTCATTGGTCTCAGCCCAAACCCAACAGATTTTCATCTATTTCTGCTTTATGCCCACGACACTGGGGGCCGCCATTGCTGTAGTACCTCCATATCGCCGCTAGTGCCCCATTGAAAAGCATTGGACTTTTTCAACACTAGACTAGGCTAGATATTCCTCCTGTGATAACGCTGGGTTAGTCACAATTTATGAAACCAGGCGGGTTTTCGTAAGAAGAATTTTAGAAATCTCGTACCTAGTGAGGGTCGGACTGTTAGCATTGGAGCAGCGCGAGCTACACGTCACGCAAGGGCGGAGTCTACGGTGAAGATCCCGCCCGTATGCCCTTTTTAGGAACATGATTCGTCAGAGCTGGGGAGGGGGAGTCTGTAAATCCGCCATGAATTCCCCCACGACCGTGGTCATTATGGTAAACGGGGAGGAGTGAGCAGAAGCTGTCCATTAATATATACGGTCTATGGTTGCTACTTCTGTTGCAGCCCGTTAGCCAGAGCTGCGAGAGATCAGCAGATCCGCTCAAACAGTGCACTCATAGGGGGGACAGGCAGAGGTAGACCCGCTCACAGTGCACTGAGGGCGGGGACAGGCAGAGGTAGACCCGCTCACAGTGCGCTGAGGGCGGGGACAGGCAGAGGTAGACCCGCTCACAGGGCGCTGAGGGCGGGGACAGGTAGAGGTAGACCCGCTCACAGTGCCCTGAGGGCGGGGACAGGTAGAGGTAGACTCGCTCACAGTGCGCTCAGGGCGGGGACAGGTAGAGGTAGACTCGCTCACAGTGCGCTGAGGGCGGGGACAGGTAGAGGTAGACTCGCTCACAGTGCGCTGAGGGCGGGGACAGGTAGAGGTAGACCCGCTCACAGTGCGCTCAGGGCGGGGACAGGTAGAGGTCGACCCGCTCACAGTGCACTCAGGGCGGGGACAGGTAGAGGTAGACCCGCTCACAGTGCGCTGAGGGCGGGGACAGGTAGAGGTAGACCCGCTCACAGTGTGCTGAGCAGAGGTGCACTCAGACTCAGTTTTGGACCCGGGTTCAGAGCACAGTGGCATGGGGAGACAGCGGGCGTATGACAATATTGATGTAAATAAAGTTTGGAAAGAAACTCCAAAGTCAGCCAATACAGCGCAAATAAACGGAGCATTTGCAGCAGGAAAACGAAAACTTAGAATGGACACGTTTATAGAAATGGACTGTTTAAATTGTTGCACAAAGCGAATAAAGTCACGAACAAAGTGTTCTGCAACTTTATAAATGTTGTAAGAGTGCTTATTGATGATGTTCGTTTCATTCATTTCGCAGTTTTGTCAAACTCCGCCTACCTTCGCTTTGAGGGCTATGTGGCCCTGACCCGACCCCTCGCCGCAAAATAGAATTGGGACGGCCCTTTGTAACGCGCAAAACGGAGGGGAAGGGCAAAGAGGAGAGGCCGATGTCTCCCTGCTCACTTCAAAGCAGCGTCAACAGACTCGGAGACCTACGTCATTACACATGTGTGGGGGGAAAAGAAGAGTGTTTTCAGAGGAGGCGCATCGATAAGAAGGATCGATAATGAAGTAGAAGTACAGTTATGATGCTTTACTCAAACAGAACCAGGTCTACTTGAAGAACCGGTTCTCGATTCCCATCCCTAATCTTACATTACACAGGCTCCAACTGCAAGGGTTTTTGGGCATTGAAATGTATTATATTATTTAAATTGCTAATCCTTTTATATTCTTACATAGGTTTCCTTGGCTCTGGAAGAAAAACAATCCCTCCACTGGAATCCATTCTGATAGTGATGATAAAAAACACTTCACAGGGTTCAGGCATTGATCACAAGGCAGACTCTCAATCATTTCCCCCTGACCCACATTTCTAAATACAGCCAGTTTATTGTGACTTCAGTGTAAACCTCGACTGACTGAATTTACATTTGCGTTACAGAACTGAAATGCCAACCCAGAACTGCAGCTGCGACTAGAGGCGATGTGAGTGGGAAACCTTGTTATTATGATGATTTGTGTGATTGATGTGTTTTTAGTGTTCATTCCGGTCTTCTTACCTTTTTGCCAGGACGTGACCCAAGAGGTCGACCCCCTGAACTACGCGGCCCTGAACATTCACCCTGCCTCTCAAAGACTGAGATTCACTGAACAGACTGACTGTGTGTACTCCAGTGTTCACCCGGACTGAACAAACACTTCCTTTGTGTGCACACGCTCCTTTGTTTTGTGATATTGTCCCTGCTTGTCTTGTTGATTTGTGGGTTTGAAGATGAAGTGGACGTGTATTACACTCGGTTGATTTAAATGCACGTGTGGTTTTGTTGTTAACATAAAAATCTGTTGTTTTTAAAGCTCTCATATAAGCGTTATATTCAGTTATTTTTGTAGGACATGCTCTGTGATTTTGCTGAAGGATGACAGGCTTTTTTGTCATTCAATGCGCAAAGTACACAAAATGAAATAGTCACAATCTCTAAAAACTGGCGCTTAATACAGAAGTTAGTGTGAAAAAATAAATTGGTAAAAATAGTGCAAAAATTACTGTCGTCGGAACACTGAAGCATGCACAAACGAAACAAAGGTTGAAACAGTAGGATTTTTATGGGGAAAAAAGGCCAAAAGTGGGGCCCGCGGGTAAAATTTGGCCCGCCGAAACAATTCTGTTGGTCCGCCAGAGAGTGACCTACTTTTGCGCTGCGTGTGGTAAATACTAACTCTCTTCCATTCATTCTCAATAGTAAATATGGATGCAGTACACTTTTTGACCACCAGCGTCAAATTGGGGGTGCTGTTTCACTCCTTTCACAAAGTTAAAGAGGGGGTGTTCTGCTTTTTTCAATCACATAGCACCAGTCTATATCACACTACAATGATGACCAAACCTTCTGTTGGTTCTGTAAATGCAGTAAATTAGAATAACTGCCTTGTATAAAATCGCTCTCTAAATGGCTGTAGCGAATGTCTTGAAATAGGCCTCTGTCTCTTTAAGAACCTCTGACCCTTTCCTCCACACGCTGTCTGTGGCATCAGTGGGGAGGGGGTTCTGCTGAGGGGCAGTGGTTGGTTACTCGGCTGGTGATGAAAGCTCGGAGGCGTCTCCAGGAGGTGGGGGCGTTCCTAGGAGGACTCGGGTAAACCTATCCCTAAAATGGCCGCCATCAGAGTTTTTACAGATTACTCAAAAATACGTGAATGAGCCAAGGCAACACTTCAGGCATGTTTTTAATGAGGGAGTGACACAATAACATGATGCAAAGCTTGAGAAAGTCGATTTTGCATAATACCCCCACTTTAAGGAAACACTGTTGTGGTGTCAATTACAGAGCGCTGTAGCATCAACTTTCACAGTTTATCAACTTTTATTGCAAAGGTTGTTGACATCAACAACAGTACATGTTAAACATGACTTATAAAAGAATTGATGCTGAACTGACACTTTCAAAGTAATCTAATGTGGCATTTTCTTTGAGTTTCTTTGAGTCTACAGGTGTTTTTTTTTTTTGGGGGGGGGGGGGGGGGGGGGGGGGGGGGGGTTTGCACTAAATTCCCACAATGGTTGATTTTGTTTTGTTGCTTTTGCCATATTTACCACTTGTTTTAATATAGCATGTTATTTGCATAGATAGAATCAAATGCAAATGCAGGCTATTGAAAAAATACAAAGTAAATAAAATAAAGTAACTTTATAATTTGCAGTCATATGTGTTTTTCGTGCTTGACATCGCCGTGTTTGGCCCGCGAATCACAAGCACTTTTTCATTTTGGCCCTCGGAGGTAAAACGTTTGGGCACCCCTGCACTAATGGAAGATTTTTGAAACATAGAGAAGACAGACCTGATGACGCTGCAGTTAATGGAAGATGTGACAAACCACATCCCATCATGCACTGGCCAATCAGGCGAGATCTTGACTGACTTGAAGAGCAAAGGGGAGTTTGATATCTTTCACAAACGCGATGGCGACTTCGCTGACTCTGGTGTGGATTTTGCTTCTCTTCATGCGCGATATGGGTGAGCCGCTTCATTACTTGACAACGGATCAAACTTCATCTCATACATGTTGTCTTTTTTCCAGCATGTGTGCCTGTTCAAGAGACGCAGAATGTCCTCTCCGTCACACTCGGTGAGAAGATCGTTTTAAATTGCTCTGTACATGATGGTCAGCATGATGATAGAGTGTTCTGGTACAAGGAGATTTTTGGCATGACACCGAAAGTCATCACTAACTTCAAAGTATCCAATGAAAGAGGGGAACTTCATGAATACGACCGTCGCTTCCAACTTGACAACACAGACAAGAGAAATGATTTGCATATTAGTGAAGTCAATCAGTCTGACTCGGGCGTGTACCACTGCATCGGTCTGTTTCAGAGTCAAATTAAATTCTTGAATAGTGTCACTGTGACGGTCAAGGCCAAGCTGAGTGTAGAAGGTACAACATGCTCCTCAAAATTGCTCGTAAATGAGCGTGGAATGACCCTTAGACTCATGTCGTGTGTTCTCGTCTCATAGATGAAGGCTACTACGCTGAGTACCTCTTGGGTGGAGCGCTGGTTCTCTCCTGTGGCCTGATCTTGGGACTGGCTTTCTCACTCTACACCCTTAAAAAGAAATACAACAGCCTTTGTGCAGGTAAAGTTCCATTGAGTTTTTTAGTATTATTTCTTTTTAGAAAACCAGGAGAAACAAATTTAAGGCAGTAAGAGCGCCTTCGTTTCGTTCACAAAGTAACATAAAGTCATATGTGTGTGCGCATTTCGTGACCAGCGCACGTCAACCACATCAGATACAGAGTGACGGAAGCCTCTGCGTAAACGTGATAGTATCATTCTCTGTGATGCATTATCTTTGGGAGGAAGTTTATAACGAAAAGTTTAAAAAAAAAGCAAAAAAGAATGATGCCTCGATGAGCATCAGCCTTATCGAATATTAAAGTGGAGCTCTATTAAATTATTTATCCACTATAGGCCTATATTGTGACTGCAGTTATTTTCGGAAAAAACAAGAAGTATTTAGGCCGACTACTTTGCACTCATCAACTTTCATAGCCTGACAAAGGGAGGAAAAAGGTAGTGAAGCTTTAACCACAGCATGTTCGATATAACACAATTGGTTGAGGAACTTTGCTTGCTTCCGGTGTAACGTCGAGATGCACTTCTTTGTCAAGCTGCACTGACAGTATCAACACGCATGTGCACATGTCTTTGTCTCTCATTAAAAACGAGTTATTAACAGCTGGTAAACTTTGTCTTGCATAATATTACGTAACTAAAGAGCAGACGACTCTTTCCTCAGCAAATTTTAATACAGTTAAACGGTCATGCTTTCTGATTATTGACAACACTTTTTTTGGTTTTTAAAGCCCATATTTTCAACAGACAGATTTTTAAAGGCAAATTTTTTTAGCAGCTACGTCATTTACTAATTACATGTAGAATAGACTGCCTAATTCGACAGTAAAATTTATGAAATCATGTTTTTTGCTGAAAAAGTGGAACTCGATGGCTGAATGTAAAATGACTCGATAGTTCTGCACATGCGCAGCAACGAGAAGTAGTGCAACTCGACAAGCCGTCTGTTTCGATTGTACACCGGTGTGGAACCCCAAACTAATTTACAGTGTGAAAGAGGTCTTCTGGCAACCTTCACACATACTGTAAGTGTAACTGTCAAGATAACGTTTTATTGAGGAAATGCGGTGTATTCAAACATCATGACATAATAACAATTTCTAAAACTTTGTGCACAGTGATGGACACAGCCGGAGTTTCCATGTCCACCGGCCCGAATGGAGAGGTACGTTTTTTGATAACAGAAGTTTTGATGGAAGTTAATTTATACATCATACATCATTTACACATTTTCTAATTTTCAGGATGCAGACAGCCTCCACTACGCAGCTGTGAGGATCAACCCTCCAGCGAAACAGAGAAAACCTGAATCTTTCGACTGTGTGTACTCCACAGTGCAGCCGCACTAGGAGGGATATCACGAGGGTGGACTTTCACCACTTTTTAACGCAGGACCTAAGACTTTCCTGTTGTTAGAAGAGAATTCGTGGATGATTTAAAGGTTAAAAGTTTGTTTTATGTATGATGTTTTATCATTTTCTGCAATCTGTTCAATAAAGGACATTTAATGTGAAAATGGCATCTTTAAAAATGTGAATTATCTTTCATATTCGATGAAATGAAGATCCAGCAGGAAAGTGGTGACCCTATACAGGAGGCTGGTGCTAGATCTGCCAGACATGGGGCACTGAACACTTAAACCCATCACCAGCCCATTTGGAAAGAAACAGGGATAAAAGCCTTTTCAACATTGTCATTCACCTAAATAGTATGACTGACCCGAGCAATTTATGAAAGGGGAATTACAGATTCCCCTCCTGGAGCCGCCCCCTTAATGTGGTGAAGGGGTTTGAGAACCTGAATGATCCTGGGAGCTCTTTGTCGGTAGGCTCTCCCAGGGCAAACAGGTCCTATAGGTGGCGGTTCAGAAGCCCCTTATGAGAGACCAACAGGCCTGTTTAATCGTGAGGCCGTCCTCCCTTGGACCCACCACCTGCAGGAGGAGCCATAAGGGGCTGGTCCAATGTGATTTGGGCAGCTCCAACGCCAACGTGGAAGAAAACGGATGGATGGATAATTACAGATTGAGAATACAAAAAAAGTAGCTGTTTCTGCCAGTGGAAAAACAGGAATGAGTTGGTCCTGTGAAAAGTTTGAAAAGCACTGAACTAAAACTTCATGTATTTCTTTGGTCATGCTTGGTGCATCACTTTACCGCGGTTTCTCGGATCACAATTGGCAGAGTGCAGTGTCTCATCAGGAAACATTTGGAAATACACATTTAGAACATAAAGAAGAATATATAATTTCTGAGGAAAATATAGAAGAAATTAGCTGTTTAAAATGTGCACCAAACCTGATACACTCCTGATATATTCCATTGCTTTCTCATAGTTAGCTGTTTTGAACATTTCCAGAATATGACTTAATAACATCAACATAATAACACAAGTGAGAGGATAATTACACTCATAGAACATAGATAATACAGACCTGATGACACCGCGGTTAATGGAACATGTGACTAACCACATCCCATCATGCACTGGCCAATCAGGCGAGATCTTGACTGCCTTGAAGAGCAAAGGAGAGTTTGATATCTTTCACAAACACCCCGATAACCGGCACGCGATGGCGACTTCGCTGACTCTGGTGTTGACTTTGCTTCTCTTCATGCGCGATATGGGTGAGCCGCTTCATTGCTTGACAACGGATCAAACTTCATCTCATACATGTTGTCTTTTTTTCCAGCATGTGCGCCTGTTCAAGAGACGCAGAACGTCCTCTCCGTCACACTCGGTGAGAAGATCGTTTTAAATTGCTCTGTACATGATGGTCAGATTGGAGTGTTCTGGTACAGGCAGAGTTTTGACATGATACTGACAGTCATCACTAACTTCAAAGTGTCCGGCGAAAGAGGGGAACTTCACGGAAGACTTGGAAACGACCGTCGCTTCCAACTTGACAACACAGCCGGTGGAAATGACTTGCAGATTAGCGAAGTCAAGCAGTCGGATTCGGGCGTGTACCGCTGCATGGGTCTGTTTCAGAGGCAAACGATTTTCTTGCAAAATGTCACCGTGATGGTCAAGGCTAAGCCGAGTGTAGAAGGTGCAACATGCTCCTCAAAATTGCTCGTAAATGAGCGCGGAATGACCCTTAGACTCATGTTGTGTGCTCTCGTCTCATAGGTGAAGGTTGCTACGCTGAGTACCTCTTGGGTGGAGCGCTGGTTCTTTCCTGTGCCCTGATCTTGGGACTGGCTTTCTCACTCTACACCCGTAAAAGAGAAATACAACAGCCTTTGTGCAGGTAAAGTTCCATTGAGTTTATTTCTGCTTCCAATAATGCGGAGCCCAACACTGACTTCAAAATGCTCGAATTGCAAAACGTGAAATGATGCACGTAGTAGTCAAGTAGTCAAGTATTGCTGCTGAAATAAAGGCTTTTTCAGTCTTCTCACAAAGTAAAATAAAGCAATATGTGTGTGGAAAACTGTGTGCATTTCACGTCAACCACATCAGATACAGAGCGACAGGAGCCTCTGCGTAAAGGTGATAGCATCATTTTCTGTGATGCTTTATCTTTGGGAGGAAGTCAGTAGAAAAAGGTAAAGCTTGCGAAATGATCAGTGAGAAAAAGTCCCTCCCACAAAAAAAAAATGATGCCACAATGAGCATCAGCCTTATAGAATAATAATGTGGAGCTCGATCCAATTTAAGCTGAGAGACAGAGTGTTCTCTGGATCACCGTGGTTCGATGGTAAATGCTAGAAGATAGCAGATACTCTTACAAAATAAGTGCTCTTCAAACTTGTGGGGCCAGGCAGACCAAATGACAGAAGAGATGCCACAGCCCATCTCTTTTGTCATAAAGCTGTTACTTATTAACACTATCTCTATTTATCCACTATAGGCAAGGGCCATATGTCCATTCTGGAAGAGCACAGAAGGGCCACTGGCTCTAGGGCCACCAGTCCCGCCTCAACCAAGCTTTACCCAAATCTAAAAGCTAAAAAGAAAAGCATCAAAATAGCGAGAAAAAGAAGATGAAAACATGAGAAAAACACGGACAAAAAACAACAAAAAATGCTGGAAAAAATAATTAAAAAAACAACAAAAATATGACAAAAATGTGGCGACGTGACCAAAAGTTTCCGTCACTTTTGTAGGTCTTAGCTTTCAAATGAGGCGTTACATTGTTGACCAGTCGAGAAGCTTTTAGATTTGGGTAAAGCCCAGTGTAAAAAAAACATGAATCTAAATGGAGTATGGTGCGCCACAAGGTTCAATTTTGGGACCATTATTATTTATTATTTATATTAATGATTTTGCTTCTGTTTCTACGACCACCTTTCCAGTTCTTTTTGCTGATGATACCAATCAAAAAATAATAATAAAAAGCCGAACTGGGGAAAATGCACTCGTTCATGTGAAGGCGGGGGGTAAGAGGTTTAAACATGTATTTGTGGAAGTCACATTTACGGGCCAGGCTGGTCAGAGTCCAGGGCTGTTTTTCAGTCCAAGTCCACCCCTGACTATAGGCCTGTAATGTGAAAGCAGTCATTTGCATAAAACACTTGAGATGTGCTGGAGGTATTGTGGGAGCTAGAAGCATTTTGGGGCAGCAGCCGACTCACATACTGTACGTCTAACTGTCAGGATAACATTTTATTGAGAAAACATCATAAAAAGGTTACCACAAACTGATCTCTGAACAGAAAAATACAGTGTATTCAAACGCCATTGTGACAGAATAATAGTTTCTAAAACTTTGTACACAGTGATGGACAGAGCCGGAGTTTCCATGTCCACCGGCCCGAATGGAGAGGTACGTTTATTGATAACTGAAGTTTTGATGGAAGATAGTTTATACTCTGATTTTCAGGATGCAGACCGCCTCCACTACGCAGCTGTGAGGATCCACCCCCCAGCGAAACAGAGAGAAACTGAATCTACCGACTGTGTGTACTCCACAGTGCAGCCGCACTAGGAGGGATATCATGAGGGTGGACCACTTTTTAAAGCAGGATCTAAGACTTTCCTTTTGTTAGAAGCGAATTTCTTGGTTGATTTAAAGGTTAAAAGTTTGTTTTATGTATGATTCTGTTTCTTCATTTTCTACAATCTGTTCAATAAAGGACATTTAATGTGAAAACGGCATCTTTATGTGAAATATCTGTATCTCTATTCGATGAGATTAAGATCCAGCAGGAAAGTGGTGACCCTATAGAGGAGTCTGGTGCTAGATCTGCCAGACATGGGGCACTGAACACTTGAACCCATCACCAGCCCATATGGAAAGAAACAGGGATAAAAGCCTTTTCAACATTGTCATTCACCTAAATAGTATGACTGACCCGAGCAATTTATAAAAGTGTTATTACAGACCTGAACTAAAACTTCATATAATCTTTTTGTAATACTTGGAAGATGGTTTTGCAACTTTCTGGGACAAACTGGTGCATCCATTCGGAACAAGTACTCCAGGCACTAAGCTTTCTCTTAAACTTTTTGCATTTCTTCATTATGGGGTATTGTGTGCAGATTGATGAGGGGAAAACAAATGTAATCAATTTTAGAAAGAGGCCGTCTCTGCACCACATCTCTGCAGAGATGGTCGTCCGTCTGTAAGGGTCTCCCATTTCCTCAGAATGACGCTGGAGCTCTGTCAGAGTGACCATCGGGTTCTTGGTCACCTCCCTGACCCCTGAGCTCTCGGTTTGTACGGGCCCAGCTCTGGGAAGACTCTTGGTGGTTCTGAACTTCTTCCATTGACTTTTTTTTTAATTTATTTTTTTATTTACGCACCAGTTGTCAAGTATTTACAGTGAGTACATACATATATGGGACATAGAACAGGGAATCCCAACAGGGGAGGGGATAAAAACAAAAATCGGAAAGAAAAAATAAATACATAATAAGAATAATAAAAAGAATAGCGATAGTAAACATTCCATTTTCAAATGATGGAGGACAATTGCTCTTCGGGGCCTTCAATGCTCCAACATTTTCTCTGTCCCCTTCCCCAGATCTGTGCCTCGATACGAACCCGTGTCGGTCTACAGTGTGTAATTTACCACAGGTGGACTCTGGTGAAGTTGTAGAAACATCTCAAGGACGATGGAAAAAGGAAGAACCTGATCTGGGATGGGGGGGGGGGACGAAGGGTGCTAATACTTATGTGCATGTGATATTTCAGAGTTTCATATTTAATACAAAAGAAAAAAAAGAAAACGACTTGAAGGGGAGAGAAGGGGGGCTGATACTTTCCGGATGACGTGTATTTTGCAGCATCCCAGTTCTCCTCAAGGACGGGTTTATCAGCACATTTCACCACTTACACGGTCACTTTTTCGGGTCACTTTATTTGAAATGCTAGAAAACTCGCCTGAAAGTTCATGAAATTGATACAAATGCTTTATAATTGTGTCTGAGTCTACTTATATACTGTATATTACTAGAAAATCTGCGTAGTGCCTTCAAGGCCTGTTTTAGATCCTTTATTGACCTGGTTTAGTCCTGCATCTGTTTGACCTTGATCTAGGCCTTTTAGAATCCTTTAAAAATCCAACCCATCCGGCCTGAATCTCACGTCATGTTGTGCCCAAGTGTTCAGTCTTGTCCACACAGAAATTAAATAACAATGTCAGTCACAGCCAATAGCAAATGCTCTACCGGGTCAGTTGAAGTCTGTGGTTTCATTATGCCTCGTCCGGGATCTGAAAAGTCCTCGTTGATGCGAGTTGCCTTGAACACAGCAATAATATCTGACCACGTTTGTGATTGTTTCCTACCAGTTCACTGTGGCAACCCTCCACAGGAAGAGGAAGTGAAAGAAATGCATGTTTAACTTGCAATTTTTCGCTGATATTAAATCTTTTTTTTTGTTCTCACTCTTCAACACTCTACACTTTCCACTCGTACAACGTTCAAGCCCCTACCGTAGGCGTATAAAGAACATGCCTATCACAGGTTGCACACTGTTGTCACCGCTTGCCGGCCAATCAGATTCAAGCTTGTGTCTGCTGAAAAAGAACAGACCCATCATTGACTGCCATTGGGGACGAGAACACAGCACGGAGACAATGGCCCCTCTGCAGACGGTTCTGTGCCTCGTCCTTCTGCACCTGGACATCGCTTTTCTCGGTGAGTTTTGGCCGAGCTGACGGGATTTCAGTCTCTTTTATGGGAGCTGAATGTTTGGGTTCTGCTTTGCACTGTTACAGTATGAAAGTCTATGCGAGCACATGGAAGTGTATGCGAGTAACAAGTATCTCTAGCCCTTCATCCACCCATCTTTGAGTAAGCCTGGTTCATTTCTTTGGTGTTGTTTTCTACTCCTGAAGCACTCCGATCTGGATTTCATTGATCATTTTATTGCATGCTACATTTCTACAAAAGCATTGTTGTTGTGAGGACTTACATGTGAAATCCTGGCCAGCTGAGCTTCCCCCTTCTTACTCGAGGTGATATTTGAAATGATTAAATGTAAAATATCGATGCTGAAGTGCCCGAACAAAGCCACAACTATGCACTGTATTATAAATTCACTTTAAAGCAATGGTCCTCAACTGTTACGGCTTCAGGACGCACCATCACTCCAGGAACAGTTTTTTTTCTGACAAATAAAAACCCTTTGCGGTTTGAATGTGTTAAAATACAATTTCCTTGTAGATTATTGATGATTAAAGTATTAGATAAACCTACTATACAAAACAAATGTGAAAAAGAACAGACTCGGCTTTTTCAGCAGATAAATATTGTGAGAAATGTTCCCCGAGAACGACCAACTTTTGAGTCCTTGACCCACCAGTTGAGAAACGCTGCTTTAAAGCTGGGTTAGACAACGTTGGGCAACAAATCTGGTCCTCCAGCTCAGAACCTCTGGCCCTCAAGATGATTTTTGAGGAATACTGCATAATTCCTTTAAAATGTCTTAGCAGAACACCCGTTTTACTATGTACACTGGCATTTGCAGAAAGTGATGCTTTACAGGCGACAATCGGAGGGTCCGAAGAAAATCGTCCCTTCACCAAGCAAAGTCGCCTACCCCTGCTGTACTGTACATTTGCGATGTCTCTTGTCTATTCTATGCTCTAACCTTGGTCTTTTTAAATGTTTCAGTGAAGAGCAGTGACTCTCAGCCATCGGCGTACATCAAGAGTACCTTTCTCCTAGTCACAGTTGGACAGAATGTGACGTTAAATTGTTCCTATGTAAACGATATTCGTGCAAGACTTTACTGGTTCAGGCAAAGTCTGGACAACACTCAGACCATGGCGTCTTCATACTTCGACAAGACGGAATTCCACAACGAGTTCACCAAAAACCGTCGCTTCTCCCTGGATATCGAAAACGGTAAAAACAACCTGGGAATCACAAACGTGCAGATCTCTGACTCGGCCGTGTACCACTGCGTCTGTTCTGTGGCTCATCAACTCCAGTTCTTGGCGACGGTTCAAGTGATCGTGAAGGAGCTGAATTCAGGACTTCGGGTTGACCTGAGAGAAACGGAGACGGTTGAACCAGGAGGATCTTTGAGGCTCGACTGCAGCGTCCGGTTTGGAACGTGTGACGGACGGTACGCGGTTCACTGGTTCAAACAGTCTGAGGAGTCTGCCCCAGGAGTCCTTTACAGTCGCAGTGATCAGTGCGAGAAAACCACGGACAAGTCCTGCGTCTACAGCCTCTACCTGAGCCCAGAGCAGACGGGCACCTACTACTGCGCTGTGGCCGCCTGTGGACACGTCCTGTTCGGGAACGGGACCAGGATTGAAATCGGTAGGTTAAACGTGAAATTGGAAAGTCAGGGTTTATAGCAGCAAGTCCAATGTGCACTCTTTAACACCTAAATTAGTAGTGGGTAGTGAGTACGACCCGCCTCTGTTTATTTCTTACCATAAACAAGTGTTCCATCAAACAGAGGAATAAGGGGAAATGTGATATTTTAAAGCAGGGGTGCGAGAAATCCTGTCTTTTTATTGTGTATTTGTTAATGTCCTTGCAGAACATCCCACTTGTTCATATATGATGTAAAACAGTGATTCTCAACTGGTGGGTCTGGACTCAAAAGTGGGTCACGAGCCTATAGAGAACTTTTTTCAATGCTTTCCATCTGAAACTACACGGAAACACACTGGTTATTGGGTTGTTTTGATCCTAAATTTCAGTCTTAAAGGCAAATCTACGTCTTGTTCAATAAAAACATGTGTGTTAAATACAATGTTTTAAAAGATATGTGACAAATTATAATTTTATTTGGGTCGCAGCTTGTCATTACCATAATGGCGGGTCCCGGAGCCGGACCACTTTAGATCCACTGATGTAAAACCTTGGCATTTGTAGAAAATGGTTCTTAACTTTAGGCCACACTGGTGAGGATCGGCCCTTGGGTGTTTTGGCAATCATGAAAATCGTCCCTCCGTGATGCAAACTTGCCTACCCCTGTTTTAAAGCAACATGGATACAAGTTGTTCTTTGTAGTTCTGGGATGTAAAGGTTTACCACTTGGCCACTCGTAGAGCAAAGTGGAACTGGGTGATTGGAGATTGGTGGTTCGTTGGTCAATAAAACGTTCATGGGTCAGCTGTTCCAAACCCAGAAGTTGTGTCATAGCTCATGATTCAATCTTTATTAAAGGTGGCAAGAGCGGCAGTTGGAAAGAGCGATCCTCCTTGGACAGCTGAAGCCTGGACTGCTGTCTTTGGGCAGTCTCACGTTTTCAATCAATAGATACATTTTGCATTTTTTTTTCCCATATCAGGTCAGATTTTCGAGCCAAGTGGATCTTTTTTAATTGATTTTCCACTAAATTTTAAATAATAATTGAATACACATTACAAATGAATTTTCTGTTAAGCATATTTCACACAATAAACGTTCCAAAAGTTGATCAGTGGAGACTTAAATAAGGACAATACCCAACATTTGACCGAGGGGTAACTCAATGAACTGATTGAGCATTCATGGATCAGAAACAGTTTACAAAACGTAGACGCCAAATTTGTAGTGACATGAGTTCATCATTTTGTTTCTATGAAGGAAATGAAATAAAGTGAAGGCTTCAGCCGAGGTGTGGCATAGTGGCAATTTCTTAAATGAATCCTTAACGTAACCTCCTGACCAGATTCATAACTTTGCCGGAACCGGGACATCACCGACTCGTTCTCATTCAGATGCTTTGCTTTGTAGCCAAACATGAGGTCCTCTTTCCAAAGATTTATGTTGAAATCCAACTCAGAAGCAAGAACGTCTGTGTCGAGCGGAAAAAGGAAAACACAGAAAGAATGATTAAAAGCTATGAAGAAAGAATAAAAGAAACAAGAAAGTAAGAGACAAAGAAAGAAAGAAAGTGTGTGAGTGTTTTCCCTCCTTGAATCTTTTTCCTTTTCATGTGGGCCTGGATGTTTTTGTCCCTCTCTACCTTCGCCCTGTATTCCATCCAGACATTCTTCTGCTTTTCGTCTCGTGTTTCTCGTGCTCCTCCGCCGCTCCTCTGTTTTCGGCTGATCTCGCTTCAGTTTCTCCATCTCCAGCTGCGCTTCAGACCTTCCAGAGTCTTTCTGACAGGACCGGCTTCTCCAAGTCAATGATTGCTTAGACACTTCTGTGAAGGTTCCTTGACATCTCCTCGCAGAATGTCGTTTTCCTCCCGCCACTTCACAGCCTCCTCGTCACGGGCCATTTTTATGTGTTTATTCATTTGTAGCTTGTGAATAATCTGGTCAGGTCTTTTCAGTTTCTTAGAAGTCGTCTGCATGTCCTCGGCATCCATCAGCTCTTTCTCCACGCAAGAGATGGTGTCAGGTGTTTGCTTCTTACATATTATGAGCTCTTGTGTGAGGGTACGAAGCAAACTCTCCTCCAAAGCACTGATTTCTTCTAACTCTTTCCTCTGGTGTCTTTAGATCCACTGGTCCACTGTCTTTTTACGAAACATTTCCTGAATTATTGGCAGCAATCGTGACGTAACGGGCACTTGAAGTATATTGGAAATGAAGAGTTAGAGTTAGTTTAGAGTTTCTTGACGTTTCTCAACATTCTCAAACTTCTAGCACCATACTGTAAAAAGAACATCACCCTACATACGTTCACCTAAACTCTCTGACTTTCTCTTTTGTGGTGTGTGTCTTGTTCTGTGCAGCTGCCGTTGACCCCGTCGTCGCTGTTCTGGCTGGGGCCCTGGCTTTCACCTCCGTCTTGGTGGTTCTGCTGGCCTTTTCACTCTGCCTTGTGAAAAGGAAATTGAAAAGACAGAATACAGGTACAGTACGTCATACTTCTGGGTAACACTGAGTTGACATTTCGATATATTAACCGTGTTTGATGAATGTGACTTACAGTGGTGGTTTCTGACGACAGCAGGATGTCAGGAAATACTGAGGTACAGAATATATATTTCAATAACTACTTACAGTTTATCCTGTTACTACTACTGTTCACCACAACTGCCTCTAAAATCCTGCACTGACGCTCAGAAAGTTGTTACTTCGGGTCTGAATTGGCATCATGCACGAGCTTAATATAGAAGGACAGTTACATGTATGACCTGAGGTGGCAGTGGCGAGTATAAAATGGCCAAGTTTCATCTTTTTTTAATCATTTGAATCAAAGCAGGTCTACTAAATGAGTAAACCATTGAATCAGGTCAAAAACAGGAACTAAACCAGTTCTAAACTGCTGATTAAACTAAGTCTAAACCAGATCCAAACCAGGTCCAAAGGGGTAAACCACTAAACCAGGTCTAAATTGGGACTAAAGCAGCTCATTGTATAGGTCACTTTGACAATCAAATATTTTGACTTTTAACCCAATTTAAAAAATGTAGTGGAGTAGAAAGTACAGACACAGGCTCTAAAATGTAGTGAGGTATAAGTAAAAAGTATTCATCATAAAATGTACTTAAGTAAAGTAAAAGTACTTATAATGTGTACTTTTTACTTGTGCTTGTACAACAGACTCCAAACTTTCCAGGCTTGGCCTTAACGATATTTCAAAAACTAAACAAGATCCAAAAAAATCTGTCACTAATATCTCAATAAACTGAAACCATTAACCTGTGTCTTTCCATTATTTACATTTCATCGCTGAAAATATATTGATATTTTTTGTATGCATAAAATGACAATAATGTGCAATGATAGTTTTTCTTCATATTTCTAGTAATCTACAGCAGGGGTTTTGAATTAAAATATCACAAAATTGAATATTTTGGGCTTTAGTCTATGTTATCAAGTTTCCCTTATCAAAAACAACCTGACAAACACCATCAGTCTTCATAAATGACCCCTGCTGTTTGTTTCTAACAGAATCAACAGGACAACCTCCATTACGCCGCTTTGAGCGTTAATGCGAAGTCCAGAAGACCGAGGAACGCTGACCAGACTGACTGTGTGTACTCCAGTGTGCGGTAGCAGAGGCTAATGTCCTATTCAAGATGTTTTGTGATGTTTGCTTTGAGACAAGACTGGATGCAATCTTTTTCGCTAAAGTGCTGCCTTTTTTGTACAGACATTGGACTGTTAAATGTTGCTTCTTTTTGTATTTCTGCATCCATCCGTGAAAGGCTGTAATAGAAAAGTGATCCTATTTATCAGATGTAATAAAGAAAACCTCCCGAAGTGCTGCTGTCGTCTCGTGGGTTCCTCGTGCACCACATTCAGGTTGAACAGATTAATATTCGGGATCTGGAGTCCCCCTGAAAATGTGTGTTTGATCCCTGAGCCATGGACCCTGTGGAGTTTACATGCTCTGCACCTTGAGGACTTTAATCATTTGTAGCTTGCTTTTCTCAAGACAATAGGCATGAGCTGGTTACCTCACTTCCATCAGTCTACCCCAGGGCAGCTGTGGCTACATCAGTAGTTGAAAAAAATGAAACAGAGTATTTTAAACATGAGCTGCTGTTCCTTGTAGTGTGAAATATAAATCTAAAATAATATTTTTATTTTTGTTAGTTTCTGGCAGTTCTTCTGTCAGTGGTTCCCCTGTAATGCCCCAGCCCCTGTATACTCGGATTCGCCCCTGCTCAAAGTAGATTCCGCGTAGCCTTCAGTCCCGCTGTCACTGGGCTGTGTGCGGATGCGTAAACTAGCCACTAAATGCTGTAAACTTTGTGTGAACGCCTTAAAACATCGAAAAGCCCCATGATTCCTGTTGATTAATCCAGCTCTTACGCATCGTGGTTCTGGAGGCTCCGTTTGCGCTGTAGGTACAGTCCATTGTTTCAAGTAAGTAAGTAAGTAAGTAAACTTTATTTGTATAGCGCCTTTCACAGACACAGAGTCACAAAGCGCTTCACAGTGTTAAAACATAATTAAAAAAACAGCATATTCATTGCAATAATTCAAAATTCAAGTGGTGTCAGTTCAACGGTTCAAACGTTTTCCTGTTCATAAATCTCCTCCTCTTCACTGTCTTTCGAAAACTTTTAAGGCATCCAAAGAAATATTTCCTCTTGTCTTTTCGCGCTGTATTGATTAGACGAGCTCCGTCTGGAAACCGAACACGCATGTGGCTAATTACCATAATGTAAACATAGAGGCACCGCCTTTACCAAATGAATCCTGATCTTTCGACAGTTTCACTCAAATAAATAATAACTATAAAGTCACAGCAAGTCATTGAGAGTCACTGGCCTCAAGTCCAAGTCAAGTCAAGTCTTTTCGGAGCTTTGGTCAAGTAAGTCTCAAGTCCCAAAAATTGCGACTCGAGTCTTACTCGAGTCAAGTCATTTGACTCGAGTCTCCCACCTCTGCTGTCTACTATAGAATCAGATGTGTTCATCATCGCAGAGGGAAAGGTCTTTCATATCAGTCATGATGAATGAGGAATCTGCCTTTGTCTGCTGCTATTTGTGTCTTTGCACTTCCATATAGAACACAGTGAGTGTCTTCCTTCTGCTCTGTGTGTGCAACTTTCACATTTGAGTTTGTTTTGAGTCTTAATGAAGAAAACAGTGTGCGGTGTTTAGGGGAATGTGTGTAGTGACTCACAAACAGTCTTATCAATTGAGAGAATTTTTTTTTGTGTAAAATTATTTCACCAAATTAACAAATGAATCGTGTTTAATTACATTCTAAAAGTGTGATTAATCTTGAAAAATGAATCGATTGGCAGCATTAGCATGTACTTTAGCATGCATAGTTGGATGGATGGTTCTAACGAAAGCAAAACATGCTAATGTAAATGCTTATAGCAGTTATAAAGTGCTGGGTGCTCTGGAGCTTGTATCGCTCCTCCTGAAGCAGATTGCTTTGTAATACTGGTCAGTAGGGCTGCTCGATTATACAAAAAATAATAATCACGATTATTTTAGTAATAATCGAAATCCCAATTATTCAAACGATTATTTGTTGCATTAAAAAAAAATCTTTATTTTCATTTTTAATATTATTTAAAAAAACAACTATTCTAAACTAATCCTATAGGGATACCTGCCCCCTGCTGGCCAGCCCTCACACCTGTCCAACAGAGCCGCGCAGCCTGATGACATCATCACACAGCGCTAATGTTTTTATGTCAAACCAAAGCCTGAGCCTTTAGCTCGTGAAATGCGAAGGGAACAGAAACAATCATCACAGCTGCATGAAGTAATAAGTTTGTTTGAGCTCCGTTGATCTGCTCCTGAAGAAGAGTTTTAGACTTTTCTACTAAACAAAACCAGTGCCTGAGCAAAGGATGTCGAGGCTTCTTAAACAGCTGTTCTCCTTTCAGCACAAGGTGAGCTCTTAACAGTGGAGTTAGGTATAAAAAATATTAGTATGATATTATTTACAGTTCTATCACGCTGCGCTGGTTCAGCTGATCAGACGCCTCACACAAACCGCACAGGACGGACTTTTTGCGCTTTGGACGGACGAGCGGGAGGGCATCCTTAATAATCGTTTGTTCTCGCTTATGCTATTTTTGTGATCGTCCAGTGTAATAATCGAAATCTTAATCGAGTTTCAATTAATTGCATAGCCCTACTGGTCAGAGCCTGATTCGGTAACAGCTGGTCACGTGACTAAAGAGTCAATTGTCTCATAAACTGCCTATGCCTGAGTGGCCTATCAGTGTCTCAAAGCTGGTTTCTCAGGCTCAGAGCGTTTCACTGTCCTCGGCGAGGCGCTAAACCATGGTCCCTATAGCGATGTAGATCATTAATGAATAATGTGCTGCATTTCCCGCATTTCCTATTTAACCGCATTCATGTGGTGAAAGCGTCAGCGCCAGGCGATGGTTCAATCAGAATAAACACTTTCCCTATTCTTTACAAAAGTTGGCTTTGAAGCGTCAGATGCAGAGTTGGCTTTGAAGGGTCAGATGCAGAGTTGGCTTTGAAGGGTCAGATGCAGAGTTGGCTTTGAAGGGTCAGATGCAGAGTTGGTGTTGAAGGGTCAGATGCAGAGTTGGCTTTGAAGGGTCAGATGCAGAGTTGGTGTTGAAGGGTCAGATGCAGAGTTGGCTTTGAAGGGTCAGATGCAGAGGACAAGGCCGTGGGAACCCAGGGTGCTCAAGGTGCTGCAGCCTCCCCGGTGTATGGTTTGTGCATTGCTGGCAATATTAATGAATAGGAAATAAAGAGTTTTTGGATGAAATTTTGTACCTCAGCGCCCCATAACTAAACTATGTTCCTACGGCCCTGGCAGATGACATGGTTCCCTGCTTTTTTTCCTCAATAAAGTGCACATTAACCTTCATACTTTGGTATTTAATACAACCAAAGTGTTATCTGTAACGTGATTGGTTACACTTAACATCCTGTGCTCAACAACGAGGCTAGTTCTGCTTAAAACGACATGGAAAACACCTAAATAGGTGTTGTTTGTGCAGCCGGACGTTGACCAGAGGATGTGGTTGTCATCAATAACACAAGCAGTGGCAAAGTGAACGGTGTCAACTTGCACTTCCTCTGTGATGCGTTATTCTCTGGTCCGACGCTTCAAACTCAAAGCGCTCGCTCGCCGCTTAACATTTTGTGCAAACTTTGGCTTTTCCACGATGCTGATGTTTCTGATTTTGCTATTTGCAGGTGAGTGACTGCTGTTCCTTTCGCTTGGTCGATTCAGAATAGACAGCTTATTTATATTTTGCGCATTTGTAGGTCATCCCTTCACCGGGTCGTGCCTCGGAGGTGGGAAATACTTGATGCCATTTGCCGGCAGTAAGGTGACGCTGACTTGCACGCTGCCGGACAAAGGCGACATGTTGTACTGGTACAAGCACACTGCCGGGGAGAAGCCCACGCTTGTGTCTACCAAATACAACTTCGACCGACAAGGCATGTTTTATGGCGGATTCAAAGGCAACTCGCGCTTCCAGCTGGGCCTCGACTACCACCTGAACATCTCGGATCTGCAGGCCTCCGACACGGGCACGTACTACTGCGCCACCACCAAACATTACATTCCAAAGTTCTCAGAGTTGACGAGCGTGGTGGTTCAAGCCGGGGGGGTCGTGGACATCCGGACGGAGGTGCGCCAGTCGACGGGGGATGCGGTGGTCCTGAAGTGCAGCGTCCACGTCGGGAAATGCGACGGACGGCCGAGAGTTCACTGGTTCAAACAGCCCGGGGAGTCTGCCCCAGGAGTCCTTTACAGCCAGGGGGGAGGAGGGGGAGGCGACCAGTGCGAGAGGAAGGCGGACGGTCCGGCAAAATCCTGCATCTACAGCCTCCCCATGGACAACGTGACCTCCGGGCAGGCGGGCGACTACTACTGCGCTGTGGCCGCCTGTGGATACCTGCTCTTCGGGAAGGCCACCACGCTGAATGGTGAGCAACTCTTTCAAAATCTTTTCCTGTTTGGTTTGAAACTTTCCACTGGGACTAGGGCTTCACATTACACCAGTCAACAAGCCAAACACTGGAAGGTTTTTAGTTCACAGATCTCATCCGTACAGTAAAGGCGACTCACTGCAGGCTTTTCTTATTTCTCTTTTCAAGTTTGTTTGTACTTTCACCAGGAAGCACATTTGTCCCAAAGCTTTGTCTCGACATACGCTGCTTAGCTGTTTCACTGAACTTTAAAGGACATTTTCTCTTAATACATGTGAATCACAATCCACATTTTACGCATTCTTTCTTTCACTTAAGGGTGTACTATGCAACGTTTTTTGTAAAAAAAAAAATATATATATATATATATATATTACATTAACACATTGAATGCCAAAAACGGAAAAACTAGATTTTGCGTTTTTTTTTATTTTATTATTATTATTGCGAAACTAGACACTCTAATGCACCTTATGTGTGATTTTGGGAGCTCTGTGATGAACAGAAGTGAAATAAATGATCATCAAAAACTTGTGAAAAGTCACGATCTGGACGTTTCATATATAATATTGCATTTCTTTTCTCGTGGTGTTGTGTAGTGAACAGCTGTAAAGCCGACATATTTGAGATTTTAACATTTCTCTGAGTTTTTGAATGGTTAAAATCGATCCAAGGACGACTGAGAAACATTCTGTTACAGTCTCCAATCCGAGAACCAGGCTGTTTAAATGCACACGTGATAAAAAGGGATCGATAACACGCTGTGTTTTAAAATGTGTCAACAATGTTGTCATTGAGCATTGACTTGAAATGAATATATTTAGGCATTTGCCTCTTCACATAACATTAGTGTCCGAGGAGAGAGGACTTAATCAGAAAGGAGAGAGTTTCATAAAACCCCGTTATCTCCCAATCTAGAAAAAGATTTCCCAGGAACCGAGGCACGAAGAATTAAAGAATTAAACTGTTTTCACCTACAGAGAGCTTAGATTCTCATCTTTCAAACGAGCCACAGCCTGTGTCCATAGCTATAACACAGAATATGCTGTGGTGCTACAAATATCATGAAAAATGATGGATTGTTGGCTCTCCACAGCTAAATCCCCAAAACAGCGCGTCCTCAATGTGTTAATACATGTTTGACCTCTCAGTGTCCCAGTGGATTCTTGGGGGATTGGCAAAGCGCCTTCACTTACTATCCCAATAGCCTGTAGGACGCTCCAGGATCATTTGTTTTTTTCATTTTCACTGCTGATTGGACTCTATCCATGGTTACATGCGCATTCCATTCCGAAAACCTGCCAGAAATCCTAAAAAATCTGAAATAAAATTGTTCCTGAAGAATCGTCAGAGCCACTGACGGCGCCAAGCTAACCACCCATACAGCCACTGGGTCACAGGGTCACTGAAAGGTCAAATACGCACTAAGATGAACTAATTTCAAGCCCAATTTATTGACTATTGACAAACTGACTTTTTTGAAAAAGTACAATCATATACATTATTGTCCAATATGTCACCAAAGCGAAAACATGGCTTTATCCAATATTTATGTCACCCTTAAAGGCCCTGTACAAGACTTTTGAAAAAGATTGAACGAGTTAAACCTGGACTGATTTAACTTGACTGAGGCCTTTTCAAAATCCCAATTCTTTACATCAATGACAAGCCCGTTCAGAGAGATACAGCGATGTAAACAACACCCACTGACTGCCAGCTCACGTCGATGTTTACTGATTGTAAACTCGCAGTCCGCTTCACAGAGTCCGTTTCTGTCTGACATTAATGACACTAATCTTTGAGGGAAAGAAAATCCAAATAATATCCTCTTTTTTTTCTCCTTTTCTTATTCACCTGCAGTGTCTCGCCTTAACGCGGAATGTGACTGTGAGCCAGTGGCGACTACAGAAGACAGAGTGGACAGAGAGGACAGAGAGGACAGAGAGGACAGAGAGGACAGGGGCGGAGTGGTCATAGGAGAAGGCACTGACGAGTATCCGGGTGAGGCGGCGCAATTCTAGACTTAAAGTGGACACATCACACATCAATCTAAAAAAAATAAAAGTAGATTCACAAACATTATTTTGGTGCATTGGTGTTTTCAGTTTTCTATTTCGAAATGATGTCTCTGTAAGAATTAAATAGTATCAATGACATACAGGCACTAGAGCTGGTGAGGACTTTGAATGGGGCTCCTCCTGCTGGCAGCTGTGGGAATAACTTAAAGGGGGGGTATTATGCAAAATCGACTTTTTCAAGCTTTCCATCATGTTATTATGTCGTTCCCTCATTAAAAACATGCCTGAAGTGTTGCCTTGGCACATTCACGTATTTTTAAGTAATCTGTAAAAACTCTGATGGCGGCCATTTTAGGGATAGGTTTGGGTCAGAGGTTCTTAAAGAGACAGAGGCCTATTTCAAGACATTTTGAGAGAGACATTTTATACAAGGCAGTTATTCTAATTTACTGCATTTACAGACCAACAGAAGGTTTGGTCATCATTGTAGTGTGATATAGACTGGTGCTATGTGATTGCATAATACCCCCTCTTTAAAAAGCAACCGCTAGATTCCACATTCTCTGTGTCCGACCCGCTTCGCTCCGCAGCAAATACGTTGGTATTTTAATTGTCAAGAAACATTCCACATCCTCCTCTCCGCTCTGAAGGGCTACATCACCGGCCCGCCGCTCTGTTCCTCCCCGACAAAAATACGAATAAACTCTTTTCGCCAGAGCCGGCTGAATCTGCACAGTTAAGATCGCACTATACAAGAGAGAAAAATCCAGGTTTTCCAAGTAAAATACCCTCTGCATGGACTTTATTGCTCTCATTCATGTAGCTTTTTTTTTCCACCCCTCTGTCCTTCATGTAGGATGGGGTTAAAAAAAACGTGTGAAAGTGAAAGAGAATTGAGCGCGGCGGACTGAAGTGTAGGCCGTGGGCGTAATGTCGCTGCAATTCAGAGGCGTCTGAAGCCGAGCTGAGCGAACAGGCAGAAGATGTAGAATCTGGGCGTAACTTTCCATTTTGATTCACACCGTGGTGAACGGCTTCAGCACGGCCTGACAAACACACTTTGAGCTGTCCATACAAGAAGTACACGCCCCATATTTCATCATAAACAGCCCAAGTTTGTGATGAATGTTGTTTCAAATAATACCCAGTCTTCCCAGCCCAGTAGGATACATTTTCAATATCCTGTTTCGTAAGTTGTGTGTTCGTTTCCATTTTGAATATCCTCTCCATTTCCTCCCATGGGTTCCACAGACTCTCTGCAAATCTACGTCCTGAGCGGTGCGCTGGCCTTCACCTCGGTGCTGGTCGTCGTCCTGGCCCTCGTCATCGGCGTCCTGAACAGGAGGGGTCACACGGGTACTTGCGGTTTTACATTTTTAGAAACTGAAGTGAAAGGTAAAGATGTTTTGTTCAGGAAGGTCCTCTTTTGCTCCGCAGATTCGTACGTGGTTTCAACCTCCTGCAAGACAATCGCCGAGGTACCTGTTTTTTGTTTTTACAATTTTACACCTGAACGTAGGGCTGCTCGATTATTGAAAAAATAATAATCACGATTACTTTGGTCATAATTGAAATCACGATTATTCAAACGATTATTTGTTGCCTTTAAAAAAAAGTCTATCTTTATTTTATTTATTTATTTATTAATCAAAACACTATGATGATATTTTATGTTTTCTGAACAGTCATAAAAGTACAAATGATTTCAAGTACGCCTTGATTAAAGAGAGGTCCCTGTTTCACACCTGCCCCCTGCTGGCCAGCCCTCATACCTGCGCAAGTAAACTGGGTAGTTTTTTTATTGCCATTGTTGGTAAAGGTTCACAAAGTAGGATTTTTTCTTGGTGAGACGTGCAACATTAAACAAAAAACATATAACACAGAGTTTAGATAAAATAAGCTATACACTTTCAACTATAAGGCTTTAGGGGCATGCACAAGAATGTTAAAATAAATAAGATACAAATAAGAGGTCAAATATGGTAGACGACAACAATTGACATAGAACAACGGGTTTGGATTTACATATGGTGTGATATATATATATACATATAAAGTGATATAAAGTGATACAGTGATAAGTGGTGCAGTGGATCTAAGTGCGGACAGGCCACATAGTGCAATAGAGCAGATTACAGTCTGTACTAGGTCTCTTTATCGTTCATGAGTCTGACGGTTGAGGGGAAAAAATGGTCTATCTATGGGTCTTGATGGACCGTAGCCTCCTGCCTGAAGGGAAATAGTCCGTGTCCAGGGTGAGAAGGGTCAGCAGTGATCCAGCCCACACACCTCCGTGTCCTGGAGGTGAACAGGACTTGGAGAGATGGGAGTTTACAGCCAATCACCCTCTCACAGTGCTTGTCCCGGTGTGTAGCGCCGGGGAACCACACGGTGATGGAGGAGGAGAGGATGGACTCGATGATGGCCGTCTGAGATGAGCCCGATGAGGGTTCATCTCATGAGTTCAATGAGGCTTGATTTTAGAAGATAGAAACGACATACTGATCTCTTGTCTTGTGTTTTGTAGTTTGCATTGTGGGAAATTTGCCATGGGAATTAACACTACTGAAGGTTGCTTCTTAGCAGACAGATATGAACTGAAGCACAAACATTAGATTTGATAGCTATACACTGAAGTCTCAAAGAAATCATCTTCTTGTTTGAAGAGGACAATGTGTTAGGCTGTGGCCAGTACAAAGACAAGCTTTTGGAAGTGGAATAATGTTTGTATCGGTCTTACAGTTCACATATGTGTACGTGAAAAAGGATTCTCCCCTGGGGACAATACAGTCCAAAGTCTAGAATCATTGTTGCAATACAGCTGTGCAGTATTACAGTACAGTTCTGTTTAATGCAGCTCGGTGCGGCGTCAGCAGTGATGCGGTCGCTGTATCGGTCTGTCGTGGTGAAGAGGGAGCTGAGTCGGGGCAAAGCTCTCGATTTACCGATCGATCTACGTTCCCACCCTCACCTATGGTCATGAGATTTGGGTAATGACCGAAAGGACAAGATCGCGAATACAAGCGGCCGAAATGAGTTTCCTTCGCAGGGTGGCTGGGCGCACCCTTCGAGATCGGGTGAGGAGCTCAGTTACTCGGGAGGAGCTTGGAGTAGAATCGCTGCTCCTTCACGTCGAAAGGAGCAGCTGAGGTGGCTCGGGCATCTGTTCCGGATGCCTCCTGGTCGCCTCCCGCGGGAGGTGTTCCAGGCATGTCCTAGTGGGACAAGGCCTCGTGGAAGACCCACGACACGCTGGTGGGACTATGTCTCCGAGCTGGCCTGGTGTCACCTCGGGGCCAGAACAGCTGGAGGAGGTGTGTGTGGATCGGGAAGTTTGGGCATCTCTGCTGAGACTGCTGCCCCCGCGACCCGGCCCCGGATAAAGCGGAAGAAAATGGATGGATGGATTAAGGCAGCTCTTTATCACACACAGGCCCCGCCCACTCCTCTTTCAGTATTAGTCAGTGTGGCATGATCTGAGTTAGAGACCAATGAAATTGCCGTTTGTCCCACCACTTATTAGAAAGAGCATTAAGCAGAATGTAGGTTTAGGAAAGTCGACGACGATTTGGTCCTCACGTGTTCTATGGGTCACTCAAATCAATTTGCTTTTGTTCAAAAATAATTCATGGGTAGCTATAAGTTCACCAATTGTTTATTAAAAAAATGCAAAAAAAGCACACCATTTGTGAAAATTCCAAGCTAAAGTTCCCATTGAAAGTTTCCCGAAAATGTATCTGGAATTTTCCACCTCTTTCCAACCCTAATTTCAATCCTTGGTCCATAATCACAAACAGAAAGACTTCCTTTCTCGTTCAGTGAGTGACATTTGTTGTTCTGCTTTTGTCTCGTCAGACTTTTCAAAAGGGGGATGTTCTTTACTACGTGGCCGTGGAGCAGATGAAGAGCGGACCATCCAAAAAGCACCGGGACGACACATGGAGCGAGTGTGCCTACTTCAACGTCAAGTAGAAAAGGCAGGACCGTCTTGGCTAGAGGACGAACCTATTGTACATGTTTTTAGTGGTAGGGGAACTTAAGCAGACACTGGGGGAACACTGTACGGGCCGGGGATCGATCCATGAAACGTCCTGCTGTGAAGTACCTACTCTAACCACTGTGCCACTGTGCCCTAACAGACACTGTCCTGGAAACAGTATTGTGGAACATGTTGTGATTTTAATGATGGGGAACATCCGGTTAATATGGTTTCCTGCAATTGTAATGAATCTAAACAGCACTTGTATTTATGTTGTCTTTATGCACACAGCCTTCACTTGCATTACAAAACCCTATAATACAATGTTTTGTACCGTTACCAAAGCTAAATACTAAATTAAATATTGTGTAATCAGGGTTTAAATCGCCAAGTGTAAACAAACACGCTTTGCCCTATTTCTGCAGTGTCTGTTTTCATTTGAACTTTATGAATTCAATATATTTTCACTTGAAAATTGACCTCACTGTTTGTCTTTTATTTACTGCCTGCCCTCAACAAGAGTCCATTGCGTTTCATTACATGATGAGTTGTTGCACTGTAGGACAGTGGGGCTGATAGAATTCACTACTTCCTGATGAACAGGAAGTAATGAAGTAGCTTGATCTGACAGTACCAAAGCCCGCCAATCACACCCACAGTGGGCCAGACAAGTCTATTCTCTCTTGCTACTGTAATACAGCATATACATTATTATTCACAGATATACATATTACAGTTTTTCTCCATTGGTTTGGCTCATTTCTTGAAACAGAAATGACTCTAAGGTCATTTGGCAAAACAGTTCAGCACAACGCTATAGCTCACCTGCAAAAGATCAAACCTCTCCCCAAACGGTTCACTCATTTGTCAAAACTGCATTTCCTTCTCATTTAAACAGTCAGTGCCCTCAAAATGCTCTGTCCCGTTGGCCGTGTGTGAGCACTGCAAGTCTAAATGTTCAGATGTTTTGTCTCTATGGCAGAGGACCTCATGTCCCTCAGGTCCACCTTTCAGTCTGAGCCCAGTCCTTCATTGACAATGGTTACTATCACTATTTTTGTCTAGCTAACATAATACAATTGTGTATGAAACTGAAAAAAAGAACAACAACAACAAAGAAGAAATAGGATTTGAGGGTAAGAGCAGGAAACTGTAACCATCATCATTCACACAAATAAAGTAACTTCCATACATCAGAGTAAAAAGAAAATGTATTGAGCATAACATACTGTAACATAATACACAACAAAAAACAATGACAATGATATGCAGCCCACAGTGCTGTAAATAAAGCTTTCACAACATATATGGTATTCATGGTATTGTGTTCTTGACTATTTTTGACAGTTGAACAGACTATTGTGCCTGTGATGACTTATACAATGAAATGATGCTGACATGTTTTGGAGCGAACAACCATCAGACTGAGAATCAACAATCAGTTTACATCAACAAGAGCTATTCACTTGGAAATGGTGCTAATTGTCGGCTACATGCACTTAAAGGAGCTATCCTTGATTTGTTCATTTTCTGTTATTGGAATAAAAATTGTTTTGTCCTTTAGTATATGGTAAAAGCCTTTTAAACAGTCATAAAATGTCAGGCTAGTATCAGCATTTTTTTACAGTGAAGTGACAGTTTTCCTCCTGAAAGCTGTGAATCCTGTTTTAAACGCAGTCCCTGTGACGATTGTTGATGTTGTAAATGCATTAGGAAAGTTTGAGATGAGTTTGGACCAGAGAATAGCAATTTGAAATTTGAGTGACTGTTTGACTGTTTTTTGTACAATCAGGTATAGCTCCTTTAATCATTTGCAAATATATCCTGAGACACTGTGACGTGGATTTCGACATTTGCAATTTGATGAAATGAATGAGAAATTTAATTGCCAAGTGGTTTGGAGATTTGTCCATGTTGTTTTGAGAATGTCATTTCTGTTTCAGGAAATGAGCCAAACCATCCATCCATCCATCTTCTTCCACTTGTCCGCTGCCGGGTCGTGGGGGCAGCTGTTGGATCTGCCCAAATCACATTGCACCAGCCCCTTATGGCTCCTCCTGCAGGTGGTGGGTCCACAGAAGGACGGCCTCATGATGTTGCAGGCCTGTTCTGTCTCTCATAAGGGGCTTCTGAACCGCTCCTTGTCTGACCCGTCACCTATAGGACCGGTTTGCCATGGGAGACCCTACCAGGGGCACGAAGCCCCCGACAACAGAGCTCCAGGATCATTCGGGTGCTCAAACCCCTCCACCACGTTAAGGTGGCGCTTCCAGGAGGGGATGAGCCAAACCAATGGAGAAAAACTGTAAAACAATGAGTGTTTTGGCCTGTTTCAACCCAAAAGTGTCCCTAAACATTTGCCAAACTGGAAAAAGCCAACTGACGAAGCCCAGTGTCCAATGAGAATTTGTGAAGGAAACAAATTGAGGCAGTATAGATTCCCCTCAGCTGTAGCTTGACCCGACGTTCACTCCCACAGTGATCCAGACGGGTTAATTCTGGAAAAATTCTGAATTCCTGCTATTGCTGTACATCCATACAGCAAGTGCATTAACACTGCCTTTAAGTGCATTACAAAACCCCATAGTGCACTGTTGTACACCGCAACTACTGCTAGCACCTGTGCATGCATCAAGGAGTATAAAAAAAAAACTCCCCTCATGTCTATAAATACACAATCTGGCCATCTCTGCGCTTCATCTCGCTGCTTAAAACCCCAAGGCTGAGGTGTGAAGTGACGGTAAACTGGTTTCCACTGGTGGAAAGTCAGCACAGGAAGACTGTCCTGCAAAAAGCCTCGGCGCCACCACAACGCAAAGACCGCCAGCAACGGTTCTCACAGTGCGCACGCAAGCAGAGGCATCGCACCGTTGCATTTGTGGACTCGTGCAAACGCCGACGGGCCCGAGTGTTGCACGCACACAGCGAGGTGTTAGCGTTACCTTTGGACACGGTCGGCGTCGGCAGACCAGCGAGCTGTGGTTTGGAACAGGATGTGTCTATGTGAAAGTCGTACGGGTCTGGCTTGTTGTCAGATGCCTATCAGTTTGACACCAAAGCCTGAGGAGAGAGTCAACGTGAGAAGATATTTATCTCGCACGCTAATCTATCTTAAAGTTATTATTAATTTTTAAGGGAAGACACTACAGGCAAAACTCAATTTTTTCAGTTTTCAGGTTTTGGGCCAAATTGGTCTCTGAACATATGAGCTTTCACCCGGAAACAGAATATATGCCTAATCTTCACAACAACATGTTTAAATATTGCGCTGATTCAATGTTCCCCCATAGACTTATATGGGACAATGCAATTTCAAGGGCCTTTTTCTCAAAACACACTTTTCTGTCATTGTGGCGACACTATGTCCACGTCAGTCGGACCTAAAGACTTCAAATTTTTCAGCCTTGGACTGAACAATATTTGGAAGATTTTTTCAGAGGGATTTTTTATTATTTAATCCCTAAGACCCATTTATTGAGTTTTGAACGTCAAAAAATAAGGCGAAAATTAAATTTTTCCACATTTTTCCACTAAAAAACAGCTTATTTTAAAACTAGACTAGAAATCCAAAATCCCCTCTGAAAAAGTCTTGGCAACTCATTTATCAATAAAATCAAACCATAAATTTGAATGTAGCTCTATCCATTATTCAGATTTCGTCGCTGAAAAGATGGGAAATTTGGGGCATTTTTAGGCATAAAACACCTTGTTCTTATATGAAAAGATAAAATAACAGGAAACTTGCAATGTATTTTTTTCTCACATTTATGCCAGTGATCGACAGCAAAAGTTTCAAATTGATATCTGTAAATATAATTTTTTTCCCTATTCACCTGCAGTGTCTCGCCTTAAGACTAATTTTCTTGTATAGATGATTTTATGTGTGTTAGCTTTCTTGTTGAGACAGTGTTGCTGCTGTTATTGTTCTGTTTATTGTCACCATTTAGTTGTGGTGTTTTCATTATGTGTTTTGGTCACTTTTGGTCAACTGCTGCATCATAAATAAAGCTGGATTGGATTGATGCTCTGATGCTTCCGTGGGTAAAGACGGGGAAGGGAAGGAAAAGAAAACCCAAGGCCTTCAAGCTGAAGACCGTTAAGTCAATTACCACCAAAAAGAGTTTGTTTGTCTGTATTCGACCTTGTAGTGACCCGGTGGCTGCGTGAGTGGTCAGCATGGCGCCTTTCCTTTCAGTCAAGGTGGTCTCTGCGGCGCTCCAGGATCAATAGTTTTGTAGGTGAGAGGGTCAACAGTGAAACCTTCCGAACAGTTGATCCTGGAAAGTGAAATTGCCATGCTGACCACTCATGAATCATTGTGAGACGGAGCTGGCGTTAGAAGTGAAGGTGTGACCTCCGACCTTTGGCCCTCCGTGCTGCATACATGTTTTTTGGAGGTCGGGGAAACTGCAGCACCCGGAGGAAACCTGGCTGGCCGTCTTCAGTCTCCTCTGTCCCTCTGAAATGGTGCACCGCCTGCTGGGTTTGTCCCTGTTTCAGAGCGTGGTGTCCTGCACTGGTCAGCTCCTTCTCTTCCTCCTGCGCAGCTCCCTCCGCTCCGCAACAGTCTTTCACCATTTTCTACTCAGAGCTTAGCAATGAGTCTGTTTTATTCTCCACTGAGCGTCCATTAGCCAGAATAACAGAAGGCACGTGTGGCTTAGCTGTGAGTCCTGCCCGGATGCCTCCTCGTTGTCCCTTCGTTGTTTCCTGTGGCTCCGCTTGTGACGCCTCCACTGTGCTGCAGCTGTGGGGGGGCTCTTGGCGTCTCTTCAGAGTTTCAGAGGGAGAAACTTGTAGGTTTTAGCTCATAAGCTAGCAGTTTGTTTACTTTAAACATTGCATCTCTAAGATCAGAGGAATCGGAGGAATGTCAAAACCAGACTTAGAGAGACTTATCCATGCATTTGTCTCCAGCAGGTTAGACGACTGTAACGGCCTGTTCACTGTTATACGACCATATTAGTCCAGTGCTCCGGTCTCTGCACTGGCTTCCTGTCAGTCAGAGAATAGAATTTAAAACAGCTCTGCCTGTGTACTTCAGGGTCACTTCATGGTTTAGCACCAAAGTCTATAGCTGACATGTTACAGCCGCATGAACCATCTCGGGCCCTGAGAACTTCAGGGAGGGGCCTCCTGGTGGTTCAAAGAGTCAGGACTAAACACGCTGAGGCTGAAGCTATCATCTGGAACAGTCTTCGTGAGGATGTGAGCCAGGCCTCAACTCTGGCAATATTCAAATCCAGGCTGAAACAGTTCTTTTTACCCGTGCATATGACAACTGACAGTATTTTATCTGCACTCTCGCTCTTCACTGTAATTTATGTTCCTTTTTTTTGTTTTATGGATTGATTTAACACAATGTGGTGCACAGAAACCACAAATGCAGTTTGCAGAAAAAGGCACAAACGCAGCTGTATCAAGAGCTGTAGGTGCAACAAAACTTTTCCTTTTTTTACATAGCTGCGAGTATAAAGAATTTCTTACATCCCCATTGACATTCAAATGCAAAAACGAACCATTCGTTTTGGAAATTGAACACAGGCCATTTCGTTTGCCTTAAGCAGACATGCATGTATACTTGCAGATCGCTGGCACACTCCTCTCTCTCATCATTCTCATTGAATACGGGTCGTTTCATTTTTTTTGTCAACTACATTATTAAAAAAGCGGTGCAAATACTTTACAAAGCCATTCGATCACAACGGCCTCAATGGTGGGGCCCCTCGGAGCCCTTGATGGCCTACGCACAGTGTGTTAAAAGCATATAAGCATTCCCCATTCTACTACTACACCCTTTGAAAAGCACTGCAAAGTATAAGCAGTGATTAATGCGTGTGATATGAGACTCCGCTCTAAACTAAAGGGCACCTGTTTTTATTTATTTATGTATTTTTGCTGAGCTGAATGAACTAAGCGTGATCAGCTCTGAGGGAAGCCGAGGAGACTTTGACCTATATTTGTAGAAAGCATTAGCACTTGCTGTTCAGACATACAGCATCACCCTGTTGCTAATACAAAGCTCACTTACTTAAATGAGGGCATGCTTAGAGCTGGGACCCACATCAAGGTGATATCTGATTGGCCGGTCTTCACACGGACCGCCCTTATAAGAATATAAGAACCCACAACGGATACACCTTTGTTACATTCCCTCTCTGCATCTCAGGCGCGATGTCTCCTCACAACCTTCTTTTGACACCCCTGTACCTGTCTCTTCTCCTTTTGCGTAAGTTTGCAACCATTTTATATCTTTTTTTTCTTTGTCCACACAACTCAAGTGATTTTGTTTTCCTGCAGAACCCTTTCCAGGTTTGTCCTCCCTCACTCTGCGCCGTCAAACTGGAGAAAGCGTGAAGTTAAGTTGCGATTGCCGAGACCAAGCTGTCGTGATGTGTTTTTGGTACAAGCAGGAACCGGGGCAGAAGCCGGTGAAAGTGTCCTCCTTCTACAAGCTCGACTCGAAGGGAGGTCATTTTGAAGACACTTTTAGAAGCAGCAAACGTTTCGCCCTGGACAACCTGGACAACGCCAACATAATGACGATTGTGGGTTTGCGGGTTTCCGACGCGGCCACGTACTTCTGCATGAGCAGCAATTTGTACAACATGGGGTTTTTGGAATCTGTCACTTTGGAGGTGAAAGGTGACGGAGATGATTTCAGAATTTCGGTGGCTGAAGTGACGGCAGAGGAAAGCGGCGCTGAAGAAGTATCCCTGACTTTGAATTGTAGCCTCGGCAAAGGCGTGTGCGGAGGACGGCGCCGAGTTCACTGGTTCAAACCGTCCGAAGCGTCCGCCGCAGGAGTCCTTTACAGCGACGGAGGAGGGAACGCCGATCAGTGCGAGAGGGACACGGAGACTTCAGCGAACTCCTGTGTCTACGATCTCCCCGTGCACGGCGAGGAGGTGGCCGGTGATTGGAGCAAATGTGCGGTGGTCTCATGCGGGAGAGCGCTTTTCGGCGATAAACCTGGTTTCATCTCTGAAGGTGAGTTTATCATCACATTTCCTTCTAAAATCTGTTAGATCACTGTTTCTCAAACTGTGTTGCTGGTCATCTGCAATTTTCATCAATTTTAACTTCAGGGGTCACCAACTCTATGCCCTTCACAGCAAAAAAGTAGTTAACTAGATCAGTATAAACATCTCAATTTGAGCATAATAATCCAGATTTTAGTTGTTTTGACTAGTTAAGAAGTTCTTGGGCATTTGTCCTGGATTATTTCACTTGTTCTGAGATGTTTCTGACTCGTTTCGATACATTTCGTCCTTATTTCAGGTCATTTTCTTTGCCAATGGGGTAAAAAAATTGGTCTTACCTCATTGGCAATTTTACTTTCTTATTTCAAGCGAGATTTACCCTAGAACTGGTCTGAAATGTCCTCAAACAAGCAAAGTAAACTTGGTCCGATCAGGAAAAGTGTCTAAATGAGTGAAAACCGCTCAAAACAAGATACATTTCCTCAATTCAAGTCATTTAAGCCAATGCTTGATATTTACTTTTTGTAGTGTTGGGGGTTAGTAGCCCTTGAGACTTTTTCAAAAACAATAACAGTTACATTTCTTGCATCATGATGTTAAAAATAGAGTTATTTGTGTTCTTGGGACTCTGTTTAAAATCATGAATTTGTCAAATGGTATTCATAATTGTCAATAATTTAACAACTTAACTTTGACTTTAAAGAGGGGGTATTATGCTTTTTTCAGTCACATAGCACCAGTCTATATCACACTACAATGACGACGAAACCTTCTGTTGGGCTGTAAATGCAGTAAATAAGAAAAACTGCCTTGTATAAAATGTCTCTCCCAAAATGGCTGTAGTGAATGTCTTGAAATAGGCCTCTGTCTCTTTAAGAACCTCTGACCCTTTCCGACACGCCCCCTCCACACGCTGTCTGTGGCATCAGTGGGGAGGGGGTTCTGCTGAGGAGCAGTGGTTGGTTACTCGGCTGGTGACGAAAGCTCGGAGGCGTCTCCAGGAGGTGGGGGCGTTCCTAGGAGGACTCAGGCAAACCTATCCCTAAAATGGCCGCCATCAGAGTTTTTACAGATTACTCAAAAATACGTGAATGTGCCAAGGCAACACTTCAGGCATGTTTTTAATGAGGGAATGACATAATAACATGATGTAAAGCTTGAAAAAGTCGATTTTGCATAATACCCCCCCTTTGAGGCTTAACTGGTAGCCCTTGAACAACTTAGAAAATAGGCTGCATGTTGAAAAGTCACAGTTTCTCAAATCAAGAATATTTGACTGTATATGTAAACAGTTCTGCCAGTGAATTAAGTATTTTTGTACGTTACGGGGCGTTCTGTAAGTTTTTTTTACCGGAACAAGTTGATATTAGTGCGTATTTGACCTTTCAGTGGCCGTGTAAGTGGTCAGCATGGCGCCTTTACTTTCCGGTGGCCTCTTGGATGCTCCAGGATCAATTGTTCACTAGGGTTTTTGGTAGGTTTTCTCGGCTGAATATGTATAACCATATATATAGCGCCTGTCACAAAGCGCTTTACATGAGACAATTGTACATTCACTCCATACTCGGTGGTGGTAAACTACGTTTGTAGCATCAGTTTCCCCTGGGGGAGACTGACGGAAGCGCTTTCGCGACTGCACACGTCTGCGCCAACGGTCCCTCTGACACCACCATACATTCACTCACACATCATTCATCCTGGCCTATTGTACATGTTTTTTTAGTGGAGATGCTTCCATCAGTGGGGAAAACCTACCAAAAGCGTCACAGAGACCACCGGGATGAATACACCCACTGGGTCTCTAAAAGTTCAAATACACACTTAATAGCAACTTTTATTTTCTAATAGAAAGTCACTTAATGCACCTTTAAAAGAGTTGTTTCACTTGGTAGTTCTAGATTACTTTTTGCGGAGTAAGGTTTAGACATACACCCAAGTATTTTTTTATTCCTGATTTGGTCCAGTTTTGATCTTGTGTCTCGCCTGGTGGTACATGGAAGGTCAGATAATCTATGAGTGGATACTTGGCGTAAAAAAACAGTTTGAGTTTACTGTATTGTGCATGAATTACTGTGTCCACGGTTTAAATTTGCCCCATCCTTCAGTGGTACTTGGTGGGCGACTGCTGTGGGATCGCCCTCTCCAGAACTCCACATTTTGAGTTCGGTTTGGTCAGGAGTATCCACTTTCTATTTTTCCTGGACGAGTATGCTATCCTTTGTTTGTTTTGTTTATTTGCTTGGTTGGTTATGGGTTGATTGGGAATATTGGAGCTCCCACAGAAAGCTCAACAAGTCACGTGGAAAACATTCAAACTCCACACAGAAAAGTTTTCAAAATCTGTCAAATACAGAGATTAAAGTTGTTCATTCATAAGCTTAATATAGAGAGTGCAGTTACACGTAAGACCTGAGGTGGCAGTAGCAAGTACAAAAACGTCAACTTCCATCAAGTCCCTTCTGTTGTATGTTATGTACGTTTAAGGATGAGAAAACAAACCCATAATAGCTGCTTCCTTGTAAGATGAGACTATGAGGAACTGTGGTACTTTTTCACATTGTATTTTTTGTCACTTCCAGACCAAGATGTAACTCCCGTCCTAGTGTACGTCCTGGGCGGAGCTTTGGTGGCAACTTTACTCCTGTCTGCGCTGCTTGCTTTGTCAATGTACAGGATCAAAAAGAAATGTGAGTTACATCTCCACCACAAACACTTATTTTATTTTTTGTTCCTTCGTCTCAATTCTTCTTTCATTCTTTACAGCACCAGCCACTGCGACCACAGAGGTAAGACAATGTAATGTATTGACTGTATAAACCCTGTTGCAACTCATGGAACTGACATTTTTTTGAGATTTTGTATATTGTCAACTCAAATGACAGTCAGCATCATTTTCAAGTCTTTAACTGTCTGAGGGTCATTTAAATCTAAAGCATCTTAACAGGTCAAGTTACTTTTAAATATAGGACCATTATTTGGTAGCAGCTTCAAAATTCTTAAATCCATTAAAGTTGTGAGTTTTTATAGAGCTTCGGCTTCGATTTCTTTGCAGGATGTCAGAATAGCCTCCCAGAGCTGTTCTTTGGATGAAAACTGCCTGCAGGGTGGGTGTTTTGCTTGAGGCTCCAAAGGTTCTCAATAGGGTTGAGGTCAGGGGAGGAGGGGGTCCACATCATGAGTTTCTCTCCTTTTATGCTCATAGCAGCCAGTGATGCAGAGGGATTCTTTACAACATGACATGGTACGTTGTCATGCATGAAGAGGATCTTGTTAGGGAAAGCACGGCTCTTCTTTTTGTACCATGGAAGAAGAAATAATCTCCTCATGATTCCAGGCCAAAACATGACTCCACCCCCTCTTTGCTGATGGCACCATCTCGGTGGGACATGGTGGCCATTCACAAACCATCCTCTACTCCATCCATCTGTCCATCCAGGGTTACACGGCCTCATCAGTGAACAAGACTGTTTGACAATGAGTCTTCGTGTATATCTGGGCCACTGCAGCCGTTTCTGCTCGTGAGCTTCAATTAACAGTTTTAAGGAGGCCGACTAGACAGTCCCCTCCTGGAAGGGGTTTGAGCACCCGAATGATGCTGGGAGCTATGTTGTCGAGGGCTTTGTGCCCCTGGTAGGGTCTCCCATTGCAAGCAGGTCCTATTTGACAGGTCAGAAAAAGAGCAGTTCAGAATCCCCTTATGAGAGACCAACAGGCCTGGGTAGAACCATGAGGCCATCCCCCCATAGGAGGCTGGTGCAATGTGATTTGGGCAGATCCAACGGCTGCCCCACGACCCAGCAATGGCCAAGTGGAAGAAACTGGATGGATGGATGGATGGTGGATGGATGGATGGATGGATGGATGGATGGATGGATGGATGGATGGATGGATGGATGGATGGATGGATGGATGGATGGATGGATGGATAGAAGGTTTATGCACAACTGCAGCCTCTGGAGGGTCCTACACCTTGATGTTCGGGAGAATCCAGTGGCACCAGCAGCTTCAAATACCTGTCTGCTGCTTTGTAGCAGCTGTTCCCTTAATCTGATTCTACTTTCTGGCAGAAACTGTCCTCATTGTGCCTTTATCTGCACAAACCCGAGTGTGCTCTGAATCACTCACAAATCTCTTAACAGTACGATGAACACGCTTTGTCTTTCGTGAAATATTGAAAGTTTTCATGCCTACACCAAGGCATTCAACTATTTCACGCTTTTCATCAACAGAGAGATCCTTTTTCCTTCCTTTATTGCTTTAGTGGTCTGCTTAATAATGTGGAACCTTTTTCAGTAGTTTTTTCCCTTAACTGGGCTTAACCTGAAAACTAATCATCCCAGGTCTCTGAGATTAATGTCAGTGATTGAAAGAGCCCTGAGACACAATACCATCCATGAGTTTCTTTGATTATTATTATTATTATTTTACCTTTATAACACTGAAATACAATTTGGATAATAAGGTTCAACAGGCTTTAAGGTAGCATTTTAAAATGTAAAATCTATTTCTCTTTTTGAAATTCTTTCAGAATGAACAGGACATACATTACGCAGCCTTGAAACATCACAATTCCAACAGGCCGAGGCAACTGACCAGTGACACCAACACAGAATGTGTGTACTCCGGCGTTCGCCTGTAGAACTTTCTTCAAAATGTTACCATTGTATTTGTGAATATTCTTTGTCTACTTTAGTGAGTTTGGAAAGTTATCAGACTTTTGTTTTGTTCGTCTTGTTAAAATAAAAATAAAGTGTTGTACCGTTATCTATTATTGTATCAATTGTATTTATAAATTCAGTAATTGGCATGAATATGTTTTTCACCATGAGAACGTAATAATCATTTTGGGATTCATTTTGACTGCACTAATATTCTTAAACTCCAGAATGTTTTAGCATAAGAGTCATCCTTACTGTTTCAGCTGAGAACAAATTAAGAGAATGCAAAAAATCTGTGCAAGAAAGCCTTAAAAACAAATTAAAGGTGCATTATGAAACTTTTCATGCAAATAACACTGGCTGTATGGGTGGTCAGCGTGGCGCCTTTACTTTCTATCACAGCGGCCTCTGTGACGCACGAGGACCAATATTTTTTTAGGGTTGCAGGTAGGTTTTCTGGGGGGAATGTACGTGTAACCATGGAGATGCTTCCACCAGCAGTGAAAACCTACCAAACCTCCACCTCAGCCTATCAGCGCAGAACCACACTTTCATCGCAGCCGATCATCGCCATCAGGCCCGCGATCAAGCCTCCAGCGTTCATAGATCGTCCGCTTCCCGGCTGTGCTGTGACCCACCTCCACCCCTTCACCGTCTCTGCAATCCACAGCTTCACACTGCTACATCCTTCACTGGTCTCCTGGACCACCACCAGTGCCAGGCTCCTGGTATCTGCGGGCTCCTGGTAACAATAACCTGCCCATTGACACTAACTTAATCCATATATCACTGCACTGCCAAAGTCTGATCGCCAAAAATATTTTTATTCTTTCTAGTCGTTGCTTATGTCGCTCAGTCGATCCAGGTTGAAATAATAAAACTCTTGCATTCCAGTTGTCTTCAAAAGTCTTTTTTTGCTTAGTTTCGTAAATTTAAATGGAACACAATGCCATCTTGGTATAAGAGTACCTGGCTACTCTATTAACCCTTTTGTTGTCCACTACTGTCTGGATGCAAAACTACTTTCTCCACCTTAAAGTTGGCTTGGCCCACAGACACAAAGACAAGGAGTCAGCAGTCACACAACCTATAGAGCGTTGTGGTCTAAGATCTTCTCACGGTTCGTTTGCTGTAGTGTGTGACAGAACTACGTACACACTACACATTTCAATATAGACGCATATCTTTTCTTAACCCTCTGCTTTATGTGTGGCGATAACGAAACCAGCCAATCAGGCGGAGTTATGTGGTAGCTGTTTGTCCAATCAGTAAACGCCGCTGGCCTTTAAGTATCATCCTCTGCCCACTTCACATTAGACCCGTCTGTGCAGAGACATGAGTGTGTTCAAGGTTCTGGCTGTGATCGTGGTCTGGTCTCAGGGTAAGTGACAAACCTAGAGCAGTTTATGAGAGAGACAAACTGACTTCGACATGTTTTGGGCCGCTAATCTGTTCAGTCTAAAACATGCACAATGAGCTAATGCTCCCTGCAGGATTTCTCAGGCAATTTCTGTGATTTTGTGGGCCATTTTTCCAAAGTTTTCCAAAAGTTTCCAAATATTTTTCTTCTTAAAACAATATAGTTCTACACCAAAATCAAACTTTGCTTAGCGTTTTAGATCAAAATCAAGTTTATCCAGCAGCAGTTTATCCATGAGACTCAGACACAATTCAGATAGAGCACAGAGTGGCCTGGCCGTAAATTCAGATCGAGGCGAGGGAGGGCGGAGAAGAGATGCAGCATTTCCTGCTTCAGTCTGAATTATTTAACGACGCAGAGACCCTGGACACCTTTTCCTATGTGCAAATATTACAAGTAGTTTGATCAAAGAAAAGCAAGAGGCATAATTTGTTACTTTTCCTTTTAGTGGAGGCTCAGTCTGGATCACTCCAAAAAGTAAGGCTGGGAGACACTCTTCATGTGAGCTGTGAAGTCTACAGAGGTTCGAGAACTCTGATCTGGTACAATCTGGACAGCAGCAGGAGACTACAACTGCTTGGATCAGCCAATACCGACAAAGGTCAAAATATTCACACCGATCATCGTTATTTATTGGAGTCTTCAGAAAGTGAGAGCAAATTGAGTGTATCTAATGTGACATGGAAGGATGAAGGGACGTACTTCTGTGGAGTCATGAACCCAAACGATGTCCGCTTTCTCCCAGGCACTGTTGTAGAGATAGAAGGACAGTCCAGGCCGCTCCAGTCTGTGCTGCAGAGGCCAGTCTATATCAGAGCTCAGCCAGGAGACTCTGTGACTCTGAGCTGTTCCTTCAACATCAGCCACTGTCCATACGAACACACCAGCGTCACATGGAGGAAGAACAATGTGGCTTTCCAAAGTATATCATGGACTTTAGGAAAAGATGATATCGCCTGTCAGCACAGAGTCAACCACAGAGAAGCTTCATGTGTCCATAACCTCATCTTGAAAAACCTCGGCTCTTCAGAAGATGGGACCTACCTCTGTGTGGTGACGGCCTGTGGGGACACACTGCTGGGCACTGGGACCAGGATCCATCTGCTCAATGACACAGCAGGTAACATCAAAGCAATGTTAATGATAATTAACTGCCACTTTTATTGTATTATACATTTGCATAGAGTCTTGGGAAGTGTTTGGTCTAAGTCCAACAGTCATGGCGCTGAGCGGGTGTAGCGTTGTTCTCGGACTGACTGTGGCAGTGCTTCTAGGGGTGATGTGCCACAAACGCAGAACAAATGCACGAGGTATGAGGTTTACATTACCTGAAAATCAGCATGAGCCACATCTAAAATAATGAGTGTGAAAATGAATCCTTATCAGAGATGGACCCGGTTGGCCGCAGATCTCGTCAAAATCCACAGGTGAAACTCCCTTATGTATATTTTCACTTTTTAAATGATTCATTACTGACACCCATTGTGTTGATTGTGTGTACGTCACTTCAGGCGAAAGATAGAGCTGAGTCCAGATCACCCATCGAGGAGAACGTTGTGTATTCTCACGTGAAAATGCGTCAAAATGACTGACTTGCGCTAAAGCTTCTTCATTTATTTTGATATAGTGTAGTGTCTGCGTGCTCTGCACACTTTCTCTGGATGCCAGCCTCTCATACCGTTTATTTGTAGCACATCAACCAACTGCTGAAAACATAACCGTTCTTATATCTCCGTAACAATTGAGAAAAGAGTCTGTTTTATTGTTTTCATGCAATCTTTTTTTCACTTCTGATTAACTGTGTTTAGAGCTTTTCAGCAGAAATATGTTCTTAGTGACTTGTTGACACGATTTTCTTATTGTGTAATGTGCCTTTCAATTCTGTCTATTGGAGCCTTCTACATTGTATTCATGCGTTTTGTTCGTATGACTTTTTTCAAAGATGAACGCCATTTTGAGTTCCAAAGGAAGAACTGTAATGTTTTGAATGGTTTATCCAAGCTTCTATTCAATACATAATTTTACAATACATAAAAGTGAACAATAATGTTAATTTATTCCATTCAATGCAATTTATTTCCAATTTGTATAATATTTAAGCTGAGAGAACCAAGTATCTCTTCAGTGCTGTCCACTTAAGCTCCACATTTTGATAAAGGGTTGGAAGCAATGTCACTGAACACATTAATGAAAAATAAAGCTATTTTCATGGCTTTGTCCAAACTACTCTGTGTCTTGTCCATTATCATTAGAAGGCACAGTATAACCCTGCAGTTGTACATTTCTATTTAGGACTATGACTGAACCACAGTCTGAGAATTTCTGCGTCCCTCACTGACAGAGCGTCAGTCTTTCTTTAGTCCAGGTGACGAAGGCTGCGAGTGGTTTGGTGGTTTTGTGTAGTTCAAGTCAAGATTGTATCTATTTCTCTCTGTCCATTTGTTACACACTCCACCTGATGTGTAATGTTAACACCATGTATTGAGCCAAACACAACGACAAGTAATGAAAAACGGGATAGTAACATTTCCTGTAAAAAATCAATCTCACAACAATTAAAACCGCTTGACATCCTTGTATGTGCTGCAATCAAACCCTCTCTCCCAGCAGTTGACTTGTTTATCTCTATATTGGAAGTTCTAAATCATGGTCATTATAAAACTATTCGAGTTTTATATCATTTTATAAAATGGCATCCAGGAACTCACTTAGGAGTTAATGGTGTGAGAAAACCTGTCCCTCCATCAAAGTGTCCTGCTGAGAACATTTGAGTAAGAATGCACAATTCCCATTTTCAAACACTTGGTTTGTCTGTCGCACGCATGAGCACGAGAGTGATGTGCCCCGTTTGGCCTCGTAGATGCGGTAAAAACAAAAATTGTGGATTGAAACAAACTTCTGTGCCCTGAGATGAGGCGGACTGCAGACAGAATGGAGCCTGAACATGGAAGTGTTTTCTAGACACGTTGGAAAGCACAGACATTAGCCTTTAAGAATCACCTGTGTAGCTTCAGACACGTCCATCTGTAAGAGCTCAGCTATAACAGTCTGTCTTCTAAACCACTTAAAGCACTGACTTTCTCCAGCGTAAAACTGGTTTGGCCCACAGAAACAAAGACAAGTCACTTTGAGTTTCTCATTCAACACAACCTGCAGAGCGTTGTGGTCTAAGATCTTACAGTTTGTTTGTTGTAACGTGCGACAGAACTACGTACACAATACGCATTTTAATCTACATGTATGTCTTCTCTTAACCCTCTGCTTGATGTGTGACGATAACGAAACCAGCCAATCAGGCGGAGTTACGGGGTCGCTGTTTGTCCAATCAGTAAACGCCACTGGCCTTTAAATATCATCCTCTGCCCACTTCACATCAGACCCTTCTGTGCAGAGACATGAGTGTGTTCAAGGTTCTGGCTGTGATCGTGGTCTGGTCTCAGGGTAAGTGACAAACCTAGAGCAGTTTATAAGAGAGACAAACTGACTTTGACATGTTTTGGGCCGCTAATCTGTTCAGTCTAAAACATGCACAATGAGCTAATGTTCCTGACCAAAACTAAAGACGCTTTCACACCATCATTACGAGATGCAGCATTTCCTGCTTCAGTCTGAATTATTTAATGATGCGGAGTCCCTGGACATCACTTCCTATGTGCAAATATAACAAGTATAATGGATTTAACTGACCAGAAGTTAATTGTCATCATCTTAGTTGCAGGGTTTTGGGAAAGTTGCAATGCTGCACTGATTTCATGGAGCTTGCTTGAATTAACAGTTGCGATGTGAACGTATTAATGGTTTCTTTTGATCAAAGAAAAGCAAGAAGCATAATTTTCTTTTTTTTTTTCGTTTAGTGGAGGCTCAGTCTCAGTCTGGATCACTCCAAAAGGTAAGGCTGGGAGACACTCTTCATGTGAGCTGTGAAGCCTACACAGGTCGGAGAACTCTGGTCTGGTACAAACTGGACAGCAGCAGGAGACTACAACTGCTTGGATCAGCCAATACCCACAAAGGTCAAAATATTTACACCGATCATCGTTATTTATTCCAGTCTTCAGAAAGTGAGAGCAAATTGGGTCTATCTAATGTGACATGGAAGGATGCAGGGACGTACTTCTGTGGAGTCATGAACCCAAACGATGTCCGCTTTCTCCCAGGCACTGTTGTAGAGATAGAAGGACAGTCCAGGCCCCTCCAGTCTGTGCTGCAGAGGCCAGTCTATATCAGAGCTCAGCCAGGAGACTCTGTGACTCTGAGCTGTTCCTTCAACATCAGCCACTGTCCATACGAACACACCAGCGTCACATGGAGGAAGAACAATGTGGCTTTCCAAAGTATATCATGGACTTTAGGAAAAGATGATGTTGTTTGTCAGTACAGAGTCAACCACAGTGAAGCTTCATGTGTCCATGACCTCATCTTGGAAAACCTCGGCTCTTCAGAAGATGGAACCTACCTCTGTGTGGCGACGGCCTGTGGGGACACACTGCTGGGCACTGGGACCAGGATCCATCTGCTCAATGACACAGCAGGTAACATCAAAGCAATGTTAAAAACAATTAACTGCCACTTTTATTGTATTTATACATTTGTATAGAGTCATTGAAAGTGTTTGGTCCAAGTCCAACAGTCATGGCGCTGAGCGGGTGTAGCGCTGTTCTCGGACTGACTGTGGCAGTGCTTCTAGGGGTGATGTGCCACAAACGCAGAACAAATGCACGAGGTATGAGGTTTACATTACCTGAAAATCCGCATGAGCCACATCTAAAATAATGAGTGTGAAAATGAATCCTTAACAGAGATGGACCCGGTTGGCCGCAGATCTCGTCAAAATCCACAGGTGAAACTCCCTTATGTATATTCTTACTGTTTAAACGATTCATTACTGACACCCATTGTGTTGATTGTGTGTACGTCACTTCAGGCGAAAGATAGAGCTGAGTCCAGATCACCCATCGAGGAGAACGTTGTGTATTCTGAAGTGAAAATGCGTCAAAAGGACTGACTTGCGCTAAAGCTTCTTCATTTATTTTGATGTGGTGTAGTGTTTGTGTGCTCTGCACACTTTCTCTGGATGCCAGCCTCTCAAAGTGTTTATTTGTAGCACATCAACCAACTGCTGAAGACATAACCGTTCTTATATCTCCGTAACAAGTGAGAAAAGAGTCTGTATTATTGTTTTCATGCAATCTTTTTTTCACTTCTGATTAATTGTGTTTAGAGCTTTTCAGCAGAAATATATTCTTAGTAACTTGTTGACACGATTTTCTTATTGTGTAATGTGCCTTTCAATTCTGTCTATTGGAGCCTTCTACATTGTATTCATGCGTTTTGTTCGTATGACTTTTTTCTAAGCCATTTTGAGTTCCAAAGGAAGAACTGTAATGTTTTACAGTCCATTATCATTTGAAGGCACAGTATAACCCTGCAGTTGTACATTTCTATTTATGACTATAACTGAACCACGGTCTGAGAATTTCCGCGTCCTTCATTGACAGAGGGTCAGTCTTTCTTTAGTCCAGGTGACGAAGGCTGCGAGTGGTTTGGTGGTTTTGTGTAGTTCAAGTCAAGATTGTATCTATATTATCTCTGTCCATTTGTTACACACTCCACCTGATGATCCTAATATCCTGAAAGAAAATGTATGAATTACAAAAATTGTCATTAACATCATTGGTCTTGGAGCTTCATGGAGGCGCAAAAGTAACTCTGGGCCACGGAAAGGTCAAATACGCACTAATTTATTTTTTATTGATTTATTTTTTGCATACAAAGTTCCACAATGCTCCTTTTAATGAACAACGCCCATTGTCTATGGATTCAAAATCTAGAAATAAAACTCTTTTGTTTCAGTGTTTTTGAGTTTTGTGAATATAAATACATATTTCACACTTGGTATGAAAACACCAGCTTGACGTGCTTTGGCCCACAGAAACAAAGACAAAGTGTCAGCAGTCACAATGAGTTTCTCTTCCCGCAGAGCATCGTGGTCTGAGATCTTCTCACAGTTCGTTTGTTGTCGTGTGAAACAAAACTATGTACAGCAGGTAAAAACAGTTCTCTAGTTACATTTAAAGAAAGCGAGCTAAATGCACGTTTCAATCTACGTATGTCTTTTCTTAACCCTGCTGTGTTTGTGGCGATAACGAAAGCAGCCAATCAGGCGGAGTTATGTGGAAGCTGTTGTCCAATCAGTAAATGGCACTGGATTTAACATACCGCCCTCAGCCCACTTCACATCAGACCCTTCTGTGCAGCGAGAGACATGAGTGTGTTCAAGGTTCTGGCTGTGATCGTGGTCTGGTCTCAGGGTAAGAGACAAACCGGCACTTTTTATTCTTTTGGTCCAACAGTAGATAAGAGACATGCGGATTTTGACATGTTTTGGAAAAGTTCCATTTGATTCCGTGTTAATAGCTGTGATTGCATAATCTTCGACTTCCAACTTGCAAAGTTTCAATCATTTTGGTTTGATCTGAAATTCTGTGCTTCATTCTACATGCAAACATACCTTGAATAGGACTAAGACTCCGTCTTTCTCTTGGACTAAAAAGCGCTCTATTTGGTTTGACCCATGTTATGCCATTAAAATCTGGAACTCTAGATCAAAATCAAACCAGCAGAAGAAACTGCAGTCGCTCACTGCTTTTAAGAATGTGTCAAAAGCAGAGGACAAATTTTCCTACAGAGGCATCAAAGTCACTTCATAATTAATTAGCTTAATCTGTCGATATCTAGTATAAAATACAATATGACAATGAACACGACTGGAAGAATACAGTCGATATGTATTACAGGTTTCTGTGATTTAAGAAAGGCATAATTAATTGTATTTTTCCTTTTAGTGGAGACTCAGTCTCAGTCTGGATCACTCCAAAAAGTAAAGCTAGGAGACACTCTTCATGTGAGCTGTGAAGTCTACAGAGGTTCGAGAACTCTGGTCTGGTACAAACTGGACAGCAGCAGGAGACTACAACTGGTTGGATCAGCCAATACCCACAACGGTCAAACTTTTTACACCGATCATCGTTATTTATTGGAGTCTTCAGAAAATGAGGGCAAATTGAGTGTATCTAATGTGACGTGGGCGGATGAAGGGATGTACTTCTGTGGAGTCATGAACCAAAACGATGTCCGCTTTCTACCAGGCACTGTTGTAGAGATAGAAGGACAGTCCACCATCGCGTCGAAGAAAAACTGTTCCTATTTCCAAATTATATCACGGACGTCAGGAGATGATGAATATAATACCTGTCAGAACAGAGTCAACCATGGCGAAGCTTCATGTTTCCACAACCTGCTTTTGAAAGACGTCAGCTCCGGAGAAGATGCGACCTACCTCCGTGTGGTGACGGCCTGTGAGGACACACTGTTGGGGAATGGGACCAGGAACCATCAGTTCAGTAACTCAACAGGTAACATTTTAAACAATGTTAATGGCACACTGTGTTGCATTTCATCCAATACATAAAATACATAGATAAAGAACCTGAAAACCTCCACTGTGTTAGTGGTTTACTTTTGAACGAGCTGAGGTTCGGGATCCGGTAAAAGTTATTACACATGGCATAAAGACAGGACTAGGTTTGGGCTATTTGCAGTATTTTGGTATTGCACCATTCGATCCAAGCAGCAGAATTAACCACCTGTTTCATTGTATTATTTTAACAGGGCAGTGTTTAGAGTCAGTGGAAGTGTTTGGTCCAAGTCCCACTGTCATGGCACTGAGCGGGTTGAGCGTTGTTCTCGCAGTGACTGTGGCAGTGCTTCTACAAGGTATGAGCTTTACATTACCTGAACATTTGCATTACTTAAATCTACAATAATGACATGATTACACCGTGAAAATGCATCCGTATCAGAGATGGACAGGGTTGGACGCAGATCTCGTCAAAATACACAGGTCAAAATCACTTTTTTATATTTTGAACTTTTTAATTGACTCTCACCGTGTTGATTGTGTTGCACCCTTTCAGGCTGAAGACGGGGTCATTTACACAGGGGTTGATGTAGAGCCCGGCAGCATTGCATCTTCTGTGGAAACTTACATCGGGGAGGCCGCATTGTTTTCTATAGTGAAGTACTCTCAAGCGAAGATCCGTCAAGACTGATCGACACAAAAGAGTCTCCATTTTCAGCAGTATTTAAACGTAGCAAAGTGTTTGCCGGTTCTGGACACTTTCTCTGGATGGATCTTATTGTGTCTTTCAATCCCATCTATTGGAATGTTGTATTCATGGGTTTATTCATATAACTTTTTCCTTTGAGGAACACCATTTTGAGAACTATAGATGCAACCACACTGATTTTCTTTTTGGTGTTTTTTTTTTTTTTTTTACTTCTTTGTGAGTGCTTTTACTTTCATGCCAGCTCAGATTTCGCAATGTCACCGAATGAATGAAAAAATAAAGCATTTTTATGGTTTTGTCCAAACTACTCATGTCTCGTCCATTATCATTTGAAGGCACAGTATAACCCTGCAGTTGTACATTTCTATTTATGACTATGACTGAACCATGGTCTGAGAATTTCCGCGTCCCTCACTGATAGAGCGTTAGTCTTTCTTTAGTCCAGGTGACGAAGTGTCTTTGTGGTTTTGTGTAGTTCAAGTCAAGATTGCATCTACTTCTCTCTGTCCATTTGTTACACACTCCACCTGATGTGTAATGTTAACACCAATCTCACAACAATGAAAACCGCATGACGTCCTTTCCAAATCCATTTTGGTCCCCCCATCTCTTTGGTCTCTGGTGAGAACATTTGTGTTGTACAAGACCCATTTTCAAACACTTGGTTTGTCTGTCGCAGCAAACCAGCGGAAATGTAATCGGTGACCAATCACATTACGCCAGACAAATGTTCTTGTCCAATCACGTCGCTCCTTTCTCAGCTTCATATAACCTCCACACTGCCCACGGCCAGTCAGAATCTGCAGCCTCACTCGCAATGAGGATCTTCAAAGCTCTCAGCGTGTTCCTGCTGTGGACTCTCTGTGAGTAACTGTCCATTGTTCTCAGCTTCATCATGTAGAACTTCTTTGGGCACAGGAGATGCTTCACATTCCTTTATTCATTCTCTCCCCACACTGGGAGGTGGTGAGCTACAATTGGAGGCAAACAGTTGGGAAACGTGGCTGCCGATTTGTGGCCTTTCCGAGCACCGTCACTGCTCAATCAAACGCGTTTCTACTGAGGTGATATGGGTTAAGTTTGCAGCCCAAGCGCACAATGTCTATGGGCGCTCCTCAATTGCCAAAATTCTTCCGCCCTAGACCACGTTGTTGCCTTCCATGAGCGTTGATTCCTTCAGTCTCCTGCTCCCACCACTGCTGTTTTGTCTGTCTGCATATCGATGGGGATTTACATTGATGGGAAGAGAGGCTTTTATGTTGTTCAGCACCAGTCTTTCCAAGCACTTCATCACAATAGGTGTCAGAGCCACTGGCCTCCAAGTCATTTGTGCCTGTGATTGCAGCCTGTTTGGGAAGTGGGACTATTGTTGATGTTTTCAGATGGGGAGTGGTCCAGTTTATCGTGAATATAAATGCAGGCAGACATTAACAACCACATGGTCCAATTTCTTTCATGTTTTAAGATTCACTTATAATAAACCAACAATCTTTACTTGACTCGCAACACATCTTTTATAGAGTATGGGTGTGGGTCAAAGCACAAGTACTGTATCTTTCATTATTGTCTTGTGTACTGACGCTACTGCAATGTCAAGAGATTTAATTGCTAAAGTTTTCATTTCATTATGGGGATTGGGTGAATTGGAACACCAATTGGAGTCTGATGACATGGATTTCTTTTGAAGTGGTTCACCAGCTGAAGATTAACGACGCTGCAATCAGAACATTTCTTTCAATCAGAATTTCTTGTTTTTTACCGTGTTCCTCTTCTTGTTCTTCTTTGTCTTTTACTCAGGTGGGGCTCAGGAAATTGATGTCATTCAACCTAAAAGCTTCAAAACCGTGGGTCTTGGAGTCACAGCGGACGTGAAATGCTACATCTACAGTGAAGCGAGAACCCGAGTATGGTACAAACTGAGCTCCAGCAGGAGACTGCAGCTGCTCGTGTCAACTGATAGCATTTTGAATCATTCTACAACCTATGACAAGCGCTATCTCATTATGTCATCTTCCTACACTTTGAGAATTTTGGACACGCGATGGGAGGATGCCGGTACGTACTACTGTGGAGTTTTGAGTCTGGAAAATGTGAACTTCGGAGGGGGCACGGTCCTGGAGATCGAGGGGGAGTCAAAGCCCGTCCAGTCCGTGCTCCAGAGACCAGACTACATCGACGCAAAGCCAGGAGACTCTGTGACCCTCAGCTGTTCTTTCACCTCCAGCCACTGTCCACAGGAGCACACCAGTGTCACGTGGGTTAGAAGTGGTTCTGCTTCTCAGATTGTTTCATGGAATCCCAGGAACATCACTGTTGTATGTGAGACGGGCGATAATCCAGAAGAAACATCATGCGTCCATAACCTGACCCTGGAAGACATTAGTTCAGCTGAAGATGGGACCTACGTCTGTGTGGTGATTGTCTGTGGGGACACACGGTTTGGCAGCGGAAGCAGGATTGAACTGAACGGTAATAAACTTATCAAAATACAAGTCGACCATCATGAAGAACCTAAATGTTTGGCTGAGTAGCAACTGATGATTAACTTTGGTATGTTTGTCCCGTGTGAAGAAAATGTACCGGCGCGTCAGAATCCAATCGTCATGTATGACACATTTAGGCCAGAGGTAAAGTCATGTGTTTGATTGACAGAAATGGACCAGTGCCGTCAAGGATCTCCTCAAGACGACCAGGTCAGTCAGGTTTCATTCTTCTTTACATATTACTCAGATTAATGATGGGTATTGGTAATATTCTTCATTTTCTATCATCACTGTGGTGCAAATGTTATTCATTATTGCATTCTACCTGGTGCTTTTTTCTGTAAATGACATTTGTTTTACCATGCAAAGACTTTTAGAACCCAATGTATCTTTGAAACCCAAAAGATGGTCAAAATGATCAGTTCTGTAAATGCCTCTGTTTGCTTGTTAGACCATGTTCACATTTGGGAGAATGTGCCTCGTTTGGGAAATCGGTGACCACACACTGACTCTGGTGTGCACAATTTTGAACATAGCCTTTAGCTTTCATTGCAGCACCATTCATTTCTCACCAAGATCTTGTATTAGTAATGGTAGACTGTGATGAATGCACAAAGCATTTTCCAGCACATCACAAAGATTCTCAATGGCGTTAAGATCTGGACTCTATGGTGGCCAATCCATTCGACCATTCTATGTGAGCCTGGTGAATCCAAGCATTGTCATCTTGGAATAAGCCTATGCCATCTGGGAAGAAGAAATGTGTTGATGAAATAACCTAGGAATTAAGGATGTTCAGGTCGCTGATCTCATTCTTTGGGCACATGGTATCGCAGAGCCTAGACCTGACCGATTGCAGCAACCTCAGACTCCCACTCATCATAACAGTTCATCTCTCCGAAGACCTGACTCGTTACTTTACTGGGAGCTCTAAAAGCAGTGAAGTATTAGATTTAAATAGGTTAGGTCCTCATCAAGAATGGATCTTAGTCTTTGATTACCCACTAGCTGGTCATTAGGAGCATGCTCTGTATTGCAGGCCACAGCATAATACAAAGTGAACAAGATTAGTCAAAACTGCATGAATGAACTAGCCTGGCTATCACCAGGAAAAATATCACAAGTTATATTTATTCTGGGGACCACCAGTTAATTTTCTGGTAGGAGAGGTGAGGTTTACGATCGTCCATAGCCGTTTATTGGGCGTTAGGAATGTCTATCATATGTGTCTGCAGTAGCCACAGCCAATCGTATCATTGTATCAGATGACGTATGACGTACCCGCTGTAAACTTTTGAGCTAAACTATTTAGAACGTGGTCTGAAGCTTGATCAAAAGATGGAGTCACTGCTGTCATGTTGGATCTTTAAATAAACTTTAAAAAAAATGTTATCCATAAAAAAAATACAAGCTTCCGTATGTTGAATAGTGCGTCAACGTCTTGCCGTCCCTCCTTGTTCTGTGATTGGTCCCCATATCCATGCAAAAATTTCAGCCAGGCTGTGCAGTTCGAAATAATTTGAGCGCACACAGCAACATGGGTGTTCCCAGGCTGTGAATGAACAATGCTCAAAGAACAAAATGTTTCCTTTAACATAGGGGTAAAGATGCCACAATGTCAATGAGTTAAAGCAACACCCCATCAGTGCAGATATTTGAGTTAAAAATGTTTGTGTCGTGTTTCAGGCTGAAGACGGTATCACAAACGTGAGAGTGAATGCAAGACCTAGGAGCGCCCCCTGCAGAGTGAACTTTGAACAATACAGACAAGTCGTGTATTATGAAGTAAGAAACTGTCAAATGGAATGAACATTTTGTTGCATCTTTGAAACAATGCTGTGGACATCAGTATGTATTATTTGTAGTTTTGTTTCCATAAAAATGAGGATGGATGATGAGAAATAAAAATGCCATTTACAGAACGAATTGTGAGCTCTTTCATTTCTGTTAACGTCTGAGTAGCGGTTATTTAAGCACTGAACTTGTTTGCCAACACTCTTGGGTTGACACGTCCTTTTCTTGTGTTGAGTTTTCTGGACTCACACAAGCCAATGTTTCATGACTGAAGAAGTCACTGTTATATGTTTCGTTCTCTTTTTTCATTTTTTAATTATTGCATTGGAGGCATCAGTAAACGGGTAATGCGAGCCGAGACTCAAGCAAACTGCCTGGTTTAGTCGATGTTGCAAAGGGTTCGCGGTTTCAAGTTCCAAATATTTTTCATCAGTTTCATTGACAGATTGTTTTGTGTGTGCATTGCTGTAAGTGCAATGACATGAACAGATATTCAGTTTTTTCTTATCTTTACAAAATATTAATTGACAGGATGAATGTCACATGAGAAGAGGAATAGGTCTTTTATACAGTGATTGCAGACTTACATTACAGTCTTTTTTAAGCTAGTTTTCAAGAGCACAAAAGCTTACGTTTTAGTTCAAGAGGAAACACAATAAAGCTGTCAATAGGCAGGTTATTTTTACCTCTGCCGTCTAACCACACTGGAGTTTCTATCTTTCTCAGCAGCAGTGCACCATGGTCAGTCACACAGCTTCACACACTCAGTATATGATAGTCACAGAGCAAGCAACACATCAGCAGTAAAGTGTAGTACTCCTTGGTTCTGTATTACTGTTGACCATGCAGTACACTGTATACAACAAAGCTACGACGTGAAAGGCGACGGCATGAACAGCCTGCATGATCATTTCAGGTTCTATCATAGGATGTAGAACTAAGGCACTTGAGTGATCTGAGGAAGTAACACTGTGGACAAATAGGAAAATGGTTTAACTTAAAGATAGCAGTTCGAAACCACTCGTGACCACAAGCAATACACAAACATCTGCCACACACAAACATCTGCAACACACAAACATCTGCAACACACGAACATCTGCAACACACGAACATCTGCAACACACGAACATCTGCAACACATGAACATCTGCAACACACGAACATCTGCAACACATGAACATCTGCAACACACCAACATCTGCCACACACAAACATCTGCAACACATGAACATCTGCAATGGAGGAGTAAAAAAGGGGAATGTTTGGAGAATGTCAGAAGCAGACAACGAGCGCATGCTTCTGTGCGGAGCCTCAAAAGGCCACGACGTCACGGAGTAAAGCGCTAACAACTTAATATTTACATAAAGACATGAGTAAACCACACATTTATTAGTCAAAATAAAAAAAGGTTTACACTTACAGTTCACTGTTAGGAGTCCAGCTTATCCACTGCTGCAGCCTCAAAACAAATCCACAAGGTCCAAATAGCGATCGATAGTTTTCCTCTTCGAAGGTGCGTGCGTCCTGGTCCTCTGAGGCTCCTTGTGTGTTTCTGTTTTGCACATTTGTATTGACCTTTATTTAACCAGGATAGTTCCACTGGGATTAAGAATCTCTTTCATGGGAGTCCTGGTCCCAGAGAGGAACCTACTGTACATGTTTTTAGAAAACCTATGCAGACACGGGGAGAACATGCAAACTCCACACAGAAAGGCCTCGTTCAGGCGGGAATCAAACCGGGACCTTCTAGCTGTGAAGCACGAGCGCTAACCGCTGCGCTAACGTGCCGCAATTAGACAAGTTAGCGCAACTTTGTAGCTGATTTTAAATGTAAAATCACCTCTCCTCTCCCTGCCGCATGTGCCATCCTGCACTTCCTGTTTGTTTGGGCCGAGTGATCCCTGGGATTGACCTGACAGGAAAGACACTGGCAATTTGATGGGTGGGCAACTTCCGAGGCCTAATCATCGCCTTGACGGTGTTAAACGTTGGCTTGGGCCACTACTACCACAGGAAACAAGCAAAAGGTGCTGATCACACTCACAAAAGCAGAGTTGTTTCACTTTCGTGACCACCTTAAAGTGTATCTCCAAATCTGTTACAGAAGTCAATGCCAGTTTGGTTGGTGGAGACATTGTACATTTCTGTTTATTGGGTTTTGGAGCAATTTATGCCTATACTTACATCATCCGTATTTCTCATGTAGTATTTCTCTTTTTCCATTTGTTATGCACTCCACCTGATGTGTCATGTTAAGACCATTTATTGAGCAAAACACAATGAAAAGCAAAAACAACCTGTAAAAATGTAATCTCACAACACTTGAAACTGCATGACTTCCTTGTTTGTGCTACAATCAAACTCCTATCCCATCAGTTGACTTGTTGATCTCTACATTGGAAGAAAAACAAGTTTTCTAGCAAATCATGGTCATTATAAAAGTATTATAATTTTGACTCTGATAAAATGCCATCCAGGAACTCTCCATCAGTGTCACCTGGTGAGAACATTTCAGTAAGAATGTACAAGATCCATTTTCAAACACTTGATTTGTCTGTCACAGAAAATAAAATTGAGCAAACCAGCGGAAATGTAATCGCCGACCAATCACATAACGCCAGACAAATGTTCTTGTCCAATCACGTCGCTCCTTTCTCAGCTTCATATAACCTCCACACTGCCCACGGCTAGTCAGAATCTGCAGCTTCACTCGCAATGAGGATCTTCAAAGCTCTCAGCGTGTTCCTGCTGTGGACTCTCTGTGAGTAACCATTCAAATGTTCTCCCCTTCTTAATAGGGACGCATTAGATTTAGTGTCTGTAGAACTTCTTTGGACGCGAAAGACAATTTATATTGCTTTATTAATTCTCTCTTCTCACTGGGAGGTGGTAAAACTATGTGGCTGCCTCACTCCTTCACAATTGTTCTACTTCACAGGTGGGGCTGGGGAAACGGAAGTCATTCAACGTAATATCTTCAAAACTGTGAGACTTGGAGACACAGTGGACGTTGAATGCCACATCGACAGCAAATCGCGTACGAGAATATGGTACAAACTGAGCTCCAGCAGGAAACTGCAGCTGCTCGCATCAACTGATCACTTCTTAAATCATACTACAATCTACGAGAAACGCTTTCTTTTTATGTCATTCACAACTGCCTACACTTTGAGAATTTTGGACACGAGATGGGAGGATGCCGGTACGTACTACTGTGGAGTGTTGAGCCTGGAAAATGTGAAGTTCGGAGGGGGCACTGTCCTGGAGATCGAGGGGGAGTCAAAGCCCGTCCAGTCCGTGCTCCAGAGACCGGACTACATCGACGCAAAGCCTGGAGACTCTGTGACCCTCAGCTGTTCTTTCACCTCCAGCCACTGTCCACAAGAGCACACCAGCGTCACGTGGGTTAGAAGTGGTTCTGCTTCTCGGATTGTTTCATGGAACCCCGGGAATATCACTGTTGTATGTGAGACGGGCGATAATCCAGAAGGAAAATCATGCAACCATAACCTGACCCTGGAAGACATTAGTTCAGCCGAAGATGGAACCTACGTCTGTGTGGTGATTGTCTGTGGGGACACACGGTTTGGCAGCGGAAGCAGGATTGAACTGAACGGTAATTAACTCATCAAAATACAGGCCGACCATCATAAAGAACCTAAATGTTTGGTCGAGTTGTGATTGATGATTTCCTTTGGTAGAAAATGAAGAAAATGTACCGGCGCGTCAGAACCCAATCGTCATGGCTTTGACTGCGGTCAGCGTTGCATTTGGAGTGACTGTGCTGGTCCTGGTGGGAGTGATCTGCAAAATGTACAAGAAGTCAACTAAAGGTAAATCTGACATGTCACTGTATGACACATTTAGGCCAGAAGTAAAGTCATGTGTTTGATTGACAGAAATGGACCAGCGTCGTCAGGGATCACCTCAAGACGACCAGGTCAGTCAGGTCTCATTCTTCTTTACATACTACTCAGTTTAGTGATGGGTATTGGTAATATTCTTCATTTTCTATCATCACTGTGGTGCAAATGTGGTTCATTATTGCATTCTACCTGGTGCTTTTTTCTGTAAATGACATTTGTTTTACCATGCAAAGACTTTTAGAACCCAATGTATGCACAATTTTGAACATAGTCTTTAGCTTTCATTGCAGCACCATTCATTTCTCACCAAGGTCTTGTATTAGTAATGGGAGAGTGTGATGAATGCACAAAGCATTTTCCAGCAAAGATTCTCAATGGCGTTAAGATCTGGACTCTGTGGTGGCCAATCCATTCGCCCATGCTATGTGACTCTGGTGAATCTAGGCATTGTCATCTTGGATTAAGCCCGCGCCATCAGGGAATAAGAAATATGTTGATGAAATAACCTGGGAATTCAGAATGTTCAGGTCGCTGATCTTATTCTTTGGGCCTCGACCTGACTGACTGCAGCAACCCTGGACTCCCAGATCATAACAGTTCATCTCTCCGAAGACCTGACTCGTAGCTTTTCCACTTAAAGCAGTCAAGTATTAGATTTAAATAGGTTAGGTCCTCATCAAGAATGGATCTCAGTCTTTGATCACCCACTAGCTGGTCATGAGGAGCATGTTCTGTATTGAAGGCCACAGCGTAATACAAAGTGAACAAGATAAGTCAAAACTGCATGAATAAAAGCTCAAAGAAGCCCATTTTGCATGAAATGTCTCCTTTAACATATGGGGAAAAATGCCAATGCAATGTCAATGAATTAAAGCACCACCCCTATCGATGCAGAAAACTGTGTTGTGTTTCAGGCTGAAGACGGTGTCACATACGCGAGAGTGAACTTTCAACAAAACAGCCAAGACGCAGAGGTGTATTCTGAAGTAAGAAACCGTCAAATGGAATGAACAGTTTGTTACATCTTTGCAACAATGCTGTGGATATCAGTGCGTATTATTTGTAGTTTTGTTTCCATAAAAATGAGGATGGATGATGAGAAATAAAAATGCAATTTACAAACGAGCTGTGAGCTGTTAACGTCTGAGTAGCGGTTATTTAAGCACTGAACTTGTTTGCCAACACTCTTGAGTTGACACATCCTTTTCTTGTGTTGTGTTGTCTGGACTCACACAAGCCAATGTTTCATGACTGAAGAAGTCACTGTTATATGTTTCATTTTCTTTTTTCATTATTTAATTATTGCATTGGAAGCATCAGTAAACGGGTAATGCGAGCCGAGACTCAAGCGAACTGCCTGGTTTAGTCGATGTTGCAAAGGGTTTGCGGGTTCAAGTTGCAACTATTTTTCATCAGTTTCATTGACAGATTGTTTTGTGTGTGCATTGCTGTAAGTGCAATGACATGAACAGATATTCAGTTTTTCTTATCTTTACAAAATATTAATTGACAGGATGAATGTCACATGAGAAGAGGAATAGGTATTTTGTACAGTGATTGCAGACTTACATTACATTCTATGTTTAAGCTAGTTTTCAAGAGCACAAAAGCTTACGTTTTAGTTTAAGAGAAAACACAAATAAAGCTGTCTGAAGCTGTGAATTCATTATGATAAACAATAGACAGGTTATTTTTACCTCTGTCGTCTAACCACTGGAGTTTCTATCTTTCTCAGCAGCAGTGCACCATGGTCAGTCACACAGGTTCACACACTCAGTATATGATACGAGGTTTGTTAACAGACAGCATTTTCCCCAGCTTTTAACCCATGCCTTTGCAGTTGTTAAAGCTGGGAAAAATGTTCTGCTCTGTTAATGCCAGCCTTAGTATTAAATGTTCATGGACTTCATGGAAAATGTTCCTAAAAAATTAGGAAAGAACTTTATTCATATAGCACAGGACTTTTTTTTTTAGCATTGTCACTAGAAGGGCTGGAAAATACACAGTCATTATTACATGTGATTATTTAGCTTCTGTTCAAAAGACTTATTGCAGCCAATCAGCTTATGTTACGTGAAATGATACCTTCCAATCAGAAAGCTATCAAGTTCAGCTTAATACTTGTTCCACTGCCCGCCTTGATTCAGTTTAGAGAACACCACTGTACTTTACAAAGATGCTTCCTCTGCGTGTGAGCTCTCTCCTGCTCTGGACTCTGTGTAAGTAGCTTTCCAGAAGAAATGAATTAGGCCTGGGCGATTTTGTAAAAAAAAAAAAAAAATCATGATTGTTTTCCCCATATTGATCGATTTCGATTGTTTTGTTTAAAAGAAAAAAAAAATCAATAAATGTGGTCTTTCCTGGACGAGCAGGTAAACAGATGCTGCGGCCAAACGTAAAACTGCAGCTAACTCAGCAGCAAAACAAACTCCACACTTCTCACATCACAGTACAGCATCCCCATGTCATCCCTTCACCTAGACAAGCAATACACAAACATCTGCAACACACGAATATCTGCCACACACGAACATCTGCCACACACAAACATCTGCAACACACGAACATCTGCAACACACAAACATCTGCAACACACGAACATCTGCAACACACGAACATCTGCCACACACGAACATCTGCCACACACAAACATCTGCAACACACGAACATCTGCAACACACGAACATCTGCCACACACAAACATCTGCAACACACGAACATCTGCAACACACAAACATCTGCAACACACGAACATCTGCAACACACGAACATCTGCCACACACGAACATCTGCCACACACGAACATCTGCCACACACGAACATCTGCCACACACAAACATCTGCAACACACGAACATCTGCCACACACAAACATCTGCAACACACGAACATCTGCAACACACAAACATCTGCAACACACGAACATCTGCCACACACAAACATCTGCAACACACGAACATCTGCAACACACGAACATCTGCCACACACGAACATCTGCCACACACGAACATCTGCCACACACAAACATCTGCAACACACGAACATCTGCCACACACAAACATCTGCAACACACGAACATCTGCAACACACAAACATCTGCAACACACGAACATCTGCAACACACGAACATCTGCCACACACGAACATCTGCCACACACGAACATCTGCCACACACAAACATCTGCAACACACGAACATCTGCCACACACAAACATCTGCAACACACGAACATCTGCAACACACAAACATCTGCAACACACGAACATCTGCCACACACGAACATCTGCCACACAAAAACATCTGCAACACACGAACATCTGCCACACACAAACATCTGCAACACACGAATATCTGCAATGGAGAAGTAAAAAAGGGGAATGTTTGAAGAATTTCTGAGTTTCTGTGCGGAGCCTCAAAAGGCCACGACGTCACGGAGTGAAGCGCCAGCAACTTAATATTTACATAAAGACATGAGTAAACCACACATTTATTAGTAAAAAAAAAAAGATCAAACTCACATTTCACTGTTAGGAGTCCAGCTTATCCACTGCTGCAGCCTCAAAACAAATCCACATGGTCCAAATAGTGATCGATAGTTTTCCTCTTCGAAGGTGCGTGTGTCCTGGTCCTCTGAGGCTCCTTGTGTGTTTCTGTTTTGCACATTTGTATTGACCTTTATTTAACCAGGACAGTTCCACTGGGATTAAGAATCTCTTTCATGGGAGTCCTGGTCCCAGAGAGGAACCTACTGTACATGTTTTTAGAAAACCTATGCAGACACAGGGATAACATGCAAACTCCACACAGAAAGGCCTCGTTCAGGCGGGAATCGAACCCGGGACCTTCTAGCTGTGAAGCACGAGCGCTAACCGCTGCGCTAACGTGCCGCCATTAGACAAGTTAGCGCAACTTTGTAGCTGATTTTAAATGTAAAATCACCTCTCCTCTGGCCGCCGCATGTGCCATCCTTTACTTCCTGTTTGTTTGGGCCGAGTGATCCCTGGGATTGACCTGACAGGAAAGACACTGGCAATTTGATGGGTGGGCAACTTCCGAGGCCTAATCATCGCCTTGACGGTGTTAAACGTTGGCTTGGGCGCGGCAGTGGGTGCTTTGTAACTACCACAGGAAACAAGCAAAAGGTGCTGATCACACTCACAAAAGCAGAGTTGTTTCACTTTCGTGACCACCTTACAGTGTATGTCCAAATCTGTTACAGAAGTCAATGCCAGTTTGGTTGGTGGAGACATTGTACATTTCTGTTTATTGGGTTTTGGAGCAATTTATGCCTATACTTACATCATCAGTATTTCTCATGTAGTATTTCTCTTTTTCCATTTGTTATACACTCCACCTGATGTGTCATGTTAAAACCATTTACTGAGCAAAACACAATGAAAAGCAATGAAAACAACCTGTAAAAATGTAATCTCACAACACTTAAAACTGCATGACTTCCTTGTTTGTGCTACAATCAAACTCCTATCCCATCAGTTGACTTGTTGATCTCTACATTGGAAGAAAAACAAGTTTTCTAGCAAATCATGGTCATTATAAAAGTATTCTAATTTTGACTCTGATAAAATGCCATCCAGGAACTCTCCATCAGTGTCACCTGGTGAGAACATTTCAGTAAGAATGACCCATTTTCAAACACTTGATTTGTCTCTCACAGAAACTAAAATTGAGCAAACCAGCGGAAATGTAATCGGCGACCAATCACATAACGCCAGACAAATGTTCTTGTCCAATCACGTCGCTCCTTTCTCAGCTTCATATAACCTCCACACTGCCCACGGCTAGTCAGAATCTGCAGCTTCACTCGCAATGAGGATCTTCAAAGCTCTCAGCGTGTTCCTGCTGTGGACTCTCTGTGAGTAACCATTCAATTGTTCTCCCCTTCATAATAGGGACGCATTAGATTTAGTGTCTGTAGAACTTCTTCGAACGCGAAAGACAATTCATGTTGCTTTATTAATTCTCTCTTCTCACTGGGAGGTGGTAAAACTATGTGGCTGCCTCACTCCTTTACAATTGTTCTACTTCACAGGTGGGGCTGGGGAAACGGAAGTCATTCAACATAACATCTTCAAAACTGTGGGACTTAGAGACACAGTGGACGTTAAATGCCACATCGACAGCAAATCGCGTACGAGAATATGGTACAAACTGAGCTCCAGCAGGAAACTGCAGCTGCTCGCATCAACTGATCACTTCTTAAATCATACTACAATCTACGAGAAACGCTTTCTTATTATGTCATTCACAACTGCCTACACTTTGAGAATTTCCGACACGAGATGGGAGGATGCCGGTACGTACTACTGTGGAGTTTTGAGTCTGGAAAATGTGAAGTTCGGAGGGGGCACTGTCCTGGAGATCGAGGGGGAGTCAAAGCCCGTCCAGTCCGTGCTTCAGAGACCGGACTACATCGACGCAAAGCCAGGAGACTCTGTGACCCTCAGCTGTTCTTTCACCTCCAGCCACTGTCCACAAGAGCACACCAGCGTCACGTGGGTTAGAAGTGGTTCTGCTTCTCGGATTGTTTCATGGAATCCTGGGAATATCACTGTTATATGTGAGATGGGCGTTAATCCAGAAGAAACATCATGCAACCATAACCTGACCCTGGAAGACATTAGTTCAGCCGAAGATGGGACCTACGTCTGTGTGGTGATTGTCTGTGGGGACACACGGTTTGGCAGCGGAACCAGGATTGAACTGAATGGTAATTAACTTATCAAAATACAAGCCGACCATTATAAAGAACCTAAATATTTGGTTGAGTTGCGATTGATGATTTCCTTTGGTAGAAAATGAAGAAAACGTACCGGCGCGTCAGACCCCAATCGTCATGGCTTTGACTGCGGTCAGCGTTGCATTTGGAGTGACTGTGCTGGTCCTGGTGGGAGTGATTTGCAAAATGTACAAGAAGTCAACTGAAGGTAAATCTGACATGTCACTGTATGACACATTTAGGCCAGAAGCAAATTACTGTGTTTGATTGACAGAAATGGACCGGTGTCGTCAGGGATCTCCTCAAGACGACCAGGTCAGACAGGTTTCATTCTTCTTTATATTACTCAGTTTAGCGATGGTATTGATAATGATCTTCCTTTTCTATTATCCCTGTGGTTCATTCTTGCATTCTAGCTGGTTCTTTTTTTCAGTAAACGGCATTTGTTTTACCATGCAAAGACTTTTAGAACCCAATGTTTTTACTTTTTTAACTTAAGAAGTAGTTGAGAGTTTGTAGACTTCTTCAAAGCCTGAAATATGGTCAAAATGATCAGTTCATCCTCTGATCAATTTGGGAAATTGGTGACCACACACCGAGTCTGTAGCTTTCGCAGCACCATTCATTTATCACCAAGATCTCGTATTGGTGATGGGGTTTCCAGCACATCCTGAAGATTCTCAATAGGGTTAAGATTAGAACTCTGTGGTGGCCAATCCATTCGCCCAATCCAATGTGAATCCAGGCTTTGTTATCTTGGAATAAGCCCGTGCTTATGTGTGTTGTGTTTCAGGCTGAAGAAGATATCACATACGCTAGAGTGAATGTAGGGCCCAGGAGCGCCCCCTGCAGAGGAAACTTTGAACAAAACAGCCAAACCACAGTGGTGTATTCTGAAGTAAGAAACCGTCAAATGGAATGAACATTTTGCTACTTCTTTGCAACAACGCTGTGGATATCAGTGTGTGTATTATTGTGGTTTTGTTTCCATAAAATGAAGATGGATCATGAGAAATAAAAATGCAATTTACACATGAACTGTGACCTCTTTTATCTCTGTTTAGGTGCGAGTAGAGGTTATGTGTTGGATCTTCTTGAGTCGGTGTAGTGCAGTCGTACGTTTGACTTTCTTCAGGAAACTGTTGTGAGCCAACACTTGTCCCACAATGTTGTAAATGGTTTTGTGGTTCACTATTTTCTCATTGAGAGATATGTTTGTGTGTGCGCATGAATATAAGTGCAATGATATTAAACAGTTACTCAGTTTTTCTCATCTGTACAAACATTAATTGAACCGATGAACGTCACAAGAGAAGATGGATAGACATAGTAGGAAGTCAGTTAAGGCTTACATTACTGTCTTGCCTCTGCTTTGAAGAGCACAGAAATGAAAATAATTTCACAAACTGTGCGAAATAATCCACAGAATAAGCAGTAGCAGAAATCTGGACGTGATTATACTGAGTGTAGTGTCTTTAAATTATATAATGTTAAACCAAAACATAAGTTCCAACATAAGGTTGAATTCAATATGGGACATTTCCATACATTTCGTGAAGGACCATTGTTGTGTAGATTTTTTAAAGTCTGGACAGAGTTGGTTGGGTTGAGGTCGTTTTGCTTGTAGTCACAGACGCTTCTTTGCTCTTGTGGTCTGTAAAACTGTAGCACTGTAGCTCAAAAAAGAAATTAAACACATTTTAATTATACTGGAACAATATTTTACCTATATATATTACCTATACTTTTATTCCAGTAATCCAATCAATGATGCTTAAGAGAAAACACAAATAGAGCTGTCAGAAAGTGTGAATTTGCTTTGATAAACAATAGGCAGGTTATTTTTACCTCCGTCTTCTAACCACACTGAAGTTTCCGTCTTTCTCAGCAGCAGCGCACCATGGTCAGTCACACTGGTTCACACAGTGAGTACATGACACGAGTCACAGAGCGAACATCGGGGCTTTGTGGCTTTGAGAGAGAATATCACACCAACGTTGGGGCACATCAGTAAAGTGTAAAGTGTAGTTATCCTTAGTTTTGTGTTACTGTTGACCATGTAGTACACTGTGTACCACCACAGCCTGCATGAACAGCCTGCATGATCATTTCAGGCTAAGGAAGCGACACAGTAGACAAATAGGAAAAAGGTCTAACTCAGTTTATTTGAGCAGTATATATTCTGCTCAAAAGGAGTGGGCTGAAGCAATAACCTCATGAGCACCAACCTCCAAACTCTCGAATGCATTCAAAAAGTACATTTCACAATGGTACAAAAGGAACAAAACAACAACAAGGAAATAGCAAATAACATTATCAACTAGCAGCATCGTATTGTGATTAGCCTCTGTGACAAAAGAGAACTTCTTGTTACATTTCAAAGCGGCTTTTCAACACAGACCAAACCTACAAACCACTGTTTGAACCGTTCATATAGTTAATAGACACTAAGCACAACTAAAGATTCAAGGACTTGGTTAGTATTGTATCTGGATGGGAGAGTTAGTCAGTGGTTGATGATGGTTGGTCGGGATGGGCGATAATTGGATAAGAATTTGGATGAAACCATGTAAACAGTGCTGTAAGACGATTTCCTTTTATTCACATCCTCTAATGAAAATCTTTTCTCTTTTGATGGAAAATGGATGGATAGTTTAAAAATTGTGTTTGTTTTGTTAACAGACAGCATTTTCTTCAGCTTTAGCCCCCGCCTGTGCAGTGGGGGTCGGCCCATTAGTCCGAAGCCCCATTCGTCCAACGTCTCATTGAGTTAAGGTCAGGGCCAGTGGTTGTATGTGGCTCTCCAACCCACAACACAACTGGGATAGAGATGTCAGACTAATGGCACCTCAAGTCAATGGTCAATTTTTGGACTAATGAGGACTAATATATAATATATAATGTTGGACCCTGTGCAGTTGGAGTTAAAGCTGGGAGAAAATGTTGTAATCTGCTATTGCCAGCCTTAGTAGAAAATGTTCATGGACTTTAAAAAAAAAAAAAAAAACTTTTAAAGGAAAGAAAAGGACTTATTTGTATAGCACCTTACTTTTAAAGGGAATTTAGGGATTTATTTATTTTTTAGCTAGGACTGTGCATTTAGTTCCAGGACAATGTTGTTTTAACATTGTCACTAGAAGATGTTAAATTACTTTGAAAAACAAAGTAAGAAGGGCTGGACAATACACAATCATTGCTACACGTGATTGTGGAGCTTCTGTTCAAAAGACTTCTTGCAGCCAATCAGCTTATGTTACGTGAGTTTGTATCTTCCAATCAGAAAGCTCAAGTTCAGCTTCATGCTTGCCCACTGCCCGCCCCGGCTCAGTCTCGAGGACACCACTGTACTGTACCAAGATGCTTCCTTTGCGTGTGAGCTCTCTCCTGCTCTGGACTCTGTGTAAGTCACTTTCCAGTACAATAGTCCTGAACATTAGATACTCTTAATTAAACTTTCCTTCCTCTTTTCAGGTGGAGCTCTGTCACAGGAGCTCGTTCAGCTGGAGTGTGTTAAAAAGGCAAAGCTGGGAGACCCTGTGGTACTAAAATGTCTCACTCATAGTGTGTGGAGATATACAGTGTGGTACAAACAGGTCACCAACAAGACACTGCAGCTCCTTTCATCACTGGACTATAAACTTACACCATCGGTTACAGATCAGCGTTACTTAACAGAATCTTCTGCCAAGGAAACGAATCTGACCATATTGCAGATGAGAGAGGAGGACGTCGGCACGTACTACTGCGGAATATTCAAATCACGAGATGTTCTCTTTGGATCAGGCACTGTCCTGGAGATCGAGGGGGAGTCAGAGCCCGTCCAGTCTGTGCTGCAGAGTCCAGAGTATATCAGAGCACAGCCAGGAGACTCTGTGACTCTCAGCTGCTCTTTCACCTCCAGACAACGTCAGCAGAAACAAACCAGGGTCATGTGGGTTAAAACTGGTTCGGATTCTCAGATCATTTCCTGGAACTTTGAAAAAGAGAACATCTTTTGTGAGAACACGGAGGAAGCTTTATGTGTCTATAACCTGACCCTGAAAGACATCAGCTCAGCTGAAGATGGGACCTACCTCTGTGTGGTCACCGCCTGTGGGGACACACTGATTGGAAATGCGACAACAATTCATGTAAATGGTAAGGCCAACAAACGTTAAATTATTCATTGCACATTATTCATTTGGCTTCTTTCGGGGATATGTTATGAACCTATGTTCTCCATTTTCTCTGGACGGGGGACCAACTATTTTAGCCCAGATGCCCCCAATCTTTACCCCAAATATTTAGTCCTAATAGTTGAGTCTTAAGCCCGAGAGGACCCTGATCAGGGGCCAGTTTTATGTCCGGGCATTTAGACGCACTTGGACACAAGGGGGCGCCCTTCTTACCTTCTCATTGTAAATAGGAATTGTGTTTAGTCTTAAGTTAGACTTAAGGTCGGCAGGGTCGTACAGTGGTTAGTGCTTCACAGCTAGAAGGACGCTAAATACTGTGAGCTCTTTGTTTCCAGTAAAAAGGCGAAAGCCTAATTTCTCTAATTTCTGTCACAGAGCAACAGGTGAAGAAGGAAGTCATGGAGCTTCTGCTTTAGACAGAACTTCAGACTTCTGCTGGACATAAGAATTCTATCATATTTTGAAACTCAAATATGTGGTAAAAACTAAAAATGTAGGGGAAATGACTATTGATTATACAATCCCAAAAAAACAACAACATATCATTGATGCATATGAAGAATTATATATATATATTATCTGAGTCATTGTGGGTCATGGTGGACCATGACAGATGTGGACAGGACTGTGTTAGATCTACTTTTACTTTGGAGAAAATAGTTACTATAGTAACTGTTGAAGAATTGAATCTCCTAAGCTTGTTCTGTAACGTCTGTCCTGCTGCACCTAGATTTAGGGAACTGGGACAACCATGACTCTACAGATATAAATGACAAGGGTTTGTCTTTAATAATTAACAAATATTTACTTATTACGAAGGAATACTTGAATTTCAATCCTATATTCTTCATCCAGCAGAAGTGTAATGTTCTCCATCTCCACGACTTCCTTCTTCCCTTCTCAGTCTGTGACTGAAGAGCAATGAGGCCTCAGCCTTAATACAGAAAGTAAAGGGCTCACTATTTAGGGTCATGTTTCTGTGACTCAGAGTAGGGTGGACTCAAATGTGCACCAAGAACCAAGATCCAAGACCGACAAAAGACAAAAAATAATAAACCCAGGGCTTAACAGGCCTAAGGCAGAAATCATCTCACCCTTTGAGAAGATTTTTACCATCTCAAAGGGTCAAGGGTCTTATTAATCAGGTGAACAGCTCACTGACCAGTCCAGGTTAATAACATACTGTAGCCTACCTAAAAATGTGGTAGAAATTGTTCCTTACGCAGGAAAGACTTCAACTTCCGGCCCAGACGCCTAATCACACATACCTATACTTATCATCATGTAAAAGTCCCAACTGAGTTTTGTTTACAGTATGTTTCTTTTCTAAGGCCCGTTCGACTTCAGTCCCACTGTCATCGCCTTGACGGTGTTAAACGTTGTCTTGGGCGTGGCAGTGGTCGTGCTGGTGTGGGTGCTTTGTAACTACCACAGGAAACAAACAAAAGGTGCTGATCACGCTCACAAATGCAGAGTTGTTTCATTTTCACTACCACCTTAAAGTGCATCTCCAAATCTGTTACAGAAGTCGATGGCAGTGCAGGGGGCGGAGACACGGTATTGTATTTTTGTCTAATGGGTTTTGGTGAAATTCAAGCCTATATTTACATCGTCAGTATTTGCATATTTTTTGTAGGTTGGAGAGGAAGTGACTTATGCAGGAGTGAATGTGGTGCCCAGGAGCGCCCCCCACAGGTCAACCACAGCAGCATCCAGACAGGACACAGTGGTTTACTCTGAAGTGAGAAACCAACATGTCTGACTGAGCGGAAGTTGGAGCTTGGACGCATTTGTTTATTGTAATTTCCTACTTCTTTGCAACACGTCATCACCCTGTATTCACAATTACAAGCATTGTAGTCAAATATTGGCGTTCATGGCGTGATCATAAAATACTTTACCAAAAAGCTCTGGTTGTTTGTCATCGTTCTGATTGGATGACACTTTGTCGTTGGACTGACGGTGCAGGACTACTGTACATATAGCACTTACCACACACTGCATTACAGGGTGCACTGATCCGATACTGGTATTGGTTATCGGAGCCAATACGGGTATCGGCTACAAATATCTGATAGTGAACCGATACTTGTTTTGGCTCTCACCGCTTTAACACGACTTTCACCAAGTAAACCTCAGTGAATATGAACATGCTTTATGTCATTAATAACGTCTCTAAGATATCCAGGCAGGTCATCTATAAGAGGCTGCAAATATCTATAAACAAATCAGAATTTCCTCTCAGTTTAATACTTATTCAATTGGCATTACTTTAAAGGAACAGGCCACCGTTTTTCTATACTGAGATATGTTCTTACCTGAGCTTAGACGAGTTGATGTGTACCTGTCTGGTCTTTGTGCGTGCCCTCAGTCACGTAAAAACAACCAATGATGTTGCTAGCATGTGGCCTGTACCAATGTATTCCTATAACTCCAAAGTGACCAAGTTCTTCCACGGGCTCAAAGACCAGACGGGTACGCATCAACTCGTCTAAACTCAGGTAAGAACATAATATCTAAGTGTGGAAAAAATAGAGGCTTGTTCCTTTAAAAATCTCACTGTACCACTCTGTGACTGTAGGAGGTTTGTCCATACTTGGGTGGTATACTTTTCCTAACCAGGACAGGATTTTAAAAAATAATTTAGGATTAGAATACGATGTTTAAGTCAGGCAGTTGTAAATGTTGAAAAGTGAATGTCTTTAACTTTCCTCTAGGCTGCATTTACAATTGTAGGAAAAACATAAATTTTTGATTCCAAACCGGTATATTGGCAGATCTTTCCACCTTATAAGGTCATCTTTTTTCTTTTTATATACATCCTGAAAGTTAGACTTCAGCGTTGTCTGAATACGTGGTGAAACATTAATTCCCAAATACAAATACTGAGAAAGGGAAATTAGTCAGGAGTGGTGGGTCCCGATCACAGCCAAGAGGCAGCAATTTTATTTTATAAACCGAGATGTATGAAAAACTGACAGATTTGACTAAAATGGCCTCATTATTTCCACCAACCTATGGGTCTGGTCATGTTTTCTTCATTGTCATTATGAGCCAGGACGTCTCTTATCAGAAAGGTAACAGAAGATGGTTGGTTAAGAAGCAAGGGATTTAAGCACCAATGTCTTGATGCAAATTGGGGTAAAAACCACCATAGAAACTTCAGTATGATCAGAAAGTAAAAGTGTAGCAAATTTACATTCTTCAGTTCAATCCAATACTCTCCTTGTGGCGAAAAAAACAAACTTTCACACACCCGTCTGAAGTAACCTTTGCGGGCCATTTGTCACGCTCAGTTATTTTCAATGTAGAGTTATGTAAATCCGTGCTACATCCTTCTGGCGAGCTGGCTTGGGAAACGTAATGGTCAGCAGGGGGCGCTATGCATGTTTACAGCCAAGGCATCAGTCGCACTTGAAAAGTTAACCTGGAAAATTTCACTGGTTTCACGCAGAAAAACGAACCTCTGCAGTAGTATTCCATGTAGTAGTATTCCAGCATTAGCATTGGGCTATTCAGAGCGTTAGCATCAGCAGCCGGCCTCCGTGAGACACATGGGAAAGTGTTGCATTATAATGAAGACACACACACACAATGACACGCCCCCTCAGTGTGCGCTATTTCTCCGACTTTTTCACCCTGAGATTTCACGCTTTTAAATATACCGTTATCTAAAACATGCAGAGGCTAAAGTTATCTGCAAAAAGAAGAAAATCAACAATAAAAAAAAACCTCTTCTTTCTCGATTTGTGGGAAACTGAGTCAGCCGACTTGTGTCCCTGGTTTTCGCGACGGGGCCAGTGCTTAATTTGATCTCCCATTAGGGGGAACGCATTCCCACAAATTTCAGTTTTTCAGGGTAAAGGATTTGGAAAATATTTGTGAGGATCCGGCAAAAAAATTATCTGATATAATGGTGTTTAATGAGTGTTCCGGCAAATGTTTTGGCCAAATCCATCACATCAGACAAAAGTGTTCCTGAAAATACTAATTTACAAATGAAGCACTGGACGGGGCACATATGTTCGCTATACAAGTATCCCGTCATCAGAACATATAATGCCCCTGATTATCTTCGACACATTTTTCTAAGTGCTCTTACTAGTTTGTATTGCCACTCCCCTTTTGCTTGAAGAATATGAAGTATGATAAACCTGTCCGACCCATTCTCTCTGTCACTTTTCATGCTCCTTGTCAATGACGTGTGTTTCCTGCATTAACCCAGGTTCGCATCAACTCGTCTAAGCTCAGGTAAGAACATATCTCATTACGTAAAAACGGTGGCCTGTTCCTTAAAGGAATAGTTTTCCAGTTTTCCATACTGAGATATGTTCTTACCTGAGCTTAGACGAGTTGATGCGTACCTGTCTGGTCTTTGTACGTGCCCTCAGTCGCGCAAAACGACTCAAGATGTTGTTAGCATTTGGCCTCACCCAATGTATTCCTATAGCTCCAAACGGGGTGAAGTTGGAAGCTACCACGCTCTTCCACGGGCTCAGACAAAGACCAGACAGGTACGTATCAACTCGTCTCACCTTAGGTAAGAACATATCTCGGAATGGAAAAACTGTGTGCCGTCAGTCATGCAAAAAGACCAAAGATGTTTTTAGCATCGGCCTCTCCCAGTATATTCCTCCAAACGGGGTGAAGTTAGAAGCAACCACGCTCTTCCACGGGCACGCACAAAGACCAGACAGGTACGCATCGACTCGTCTAAGCTCAGGTAAGAACATATCTCAGTATGGAAAAACTGTGAACTATTTCTTTAAAGGGGGGGTATTATGCAAAATGTTATTATCATGTTATTATGTCATTCCCTCATTAAAAAGTGTTGCCTTGGCACATTCACGTATTTTTGAGTAATCTGTAAATACTCTGATGGCGGCCATTTTAGGGATAGGTTTGCCTGAGTCCTCCTAGGAACGCCCCCACCTCCTGGAGACGCCTCCGAGCTTTCGTCACCAGCCGAGTAACCAACCACTGCTCCTCAGCAGAACCCCCTCCCCACTGATGCCACAGGCAGCGTGTGGAGGGGGCGTGTCGGAAAGGCTCAGAGGTTCTTAAAGAGACAGAGGCCTATTTCAAGACATTCACTACAGCCATTTTGAGAGAGACATTTTATACAAGGCAGTTATTCTAATTTACTGCATTTACAGACCAACAGAAGTTTCTCTTTAAACAAGTACAACATACAGAAAAAAGCCAAGTTAGTAGTTCTCATGCCAAGCCCCAAACATAGAAATAAAACTGTCAAATATATTAATATAATAAACATGCTCAGTGTCACTAGAGAAATACATCAGTTTTGAGCAGAACCGTGCACTCAACAACAACACAAACTCAACACAAAAACAAAGGGAGAAAAAAAAACAATAAAAAAACAGCAAAACCTGGTTCCAGGATACCGAGAGGGAGCAACGCTAATTGTAAGTGCAAATAAAGAACTCCCAGCTATTGATTGTAGTCTCCTATGTCTGGGCTCGTAGATTGTATATTGCTTCCATTAACAGTGAAAACCTACCAAAAGGCGCCAAACTAACCACCCATACAGTCGCTGGGCCACTAAAAATTCACACTTGCTCATGACCACAGAAACAAAGTGTCAGCAGTCACGTTCTGCAGAGCATCGTGGTCAAACATCTTATCAGTCCGTTTGTTGTAGTTCTCTGGTTAAACGTAGAACAAGACTATCTAAGTGCATGTCTTTGAATGACCCTCTGCATTATTTGTGGCGATATCGAAAGCAGCCAATGAGGCGGAGTTACGTGGAAGCTGTTGTCCAATCAGAAAACGGCACTGGACTTTAAACATCCTCCTCTGCCCACTTCACATCAGACCAATCCGTACAGAGAGAGCGACATGACGAGTGTGATCAAGGTTCTGGCTGTGATCCTGGTCTGGTCTCAAGGTAAGAGATAAACCTGTGCTTCTTCATCTAATAATAATAATGATAATAAAAAGGCTACTAGCGCAAACTTGTAGCCTTATTATAATTATTTTTAGATGTCAAAGTCAACATGTCTCTTTTTTACCACCACCAACAAACACTCACTCATTCACTCACTACATTCATCCCAGGCTTCCTGCTGTTCCCAAACGGTCACCCATCCAAGTACTGGCCAGGCGCCTCCCTGCTTAGCTTCAAGATCTGACGGGATCAGGCCGAGCGAAGGCGGTGTGGGACATCTCCTAAATCTAAAACTTGCACACTTAGCTAATGCTCCTGAGCAAAACTAAGGATACTTTCACGCCTTAATCCGTCCCTCCAGAACTTTTGTGGGCAATTTTTGTGATAGCCATGGGCAAAAATGATTGCAAGGCACATTGTATACAAGTTGCAGGGAATCCAAACTTATCTTTGCATTTTAGATCTAGTTCAAGTTTATTTATGAAGCACGTTTAAAACAACCATTCTTGTTCTTCTTTGACTTTGGCTTTTGCTCAGGTGGGGCTCATAAAACTGAAGTCATTTAACTCTGGGGGACTTGGAGTCACAGTGGATGTTAAATGCTACATGTCAGGTAAAATGGGAACCAGAGAATGGTACAAACTGAGCTCCAGCAGGGGACAGGAGCTGCTCGCATTAACTGATAGTATTAATAATACAACAATGTATGACAAGCACTATCGCATTTCATCATTCATAAGTTCCAACACTTTGAGAATTTTGGACACGAGATGGGAGGATGCCGGTTTTCTACTACTGTGGAGTGTTGAGTCTGGAAAATGCAATGTTTGAAAGGGGCACTCTCCTGGAGATCGAGGGGGGTCAAAGCCCGTCCAGTCCGTGCTCAGGCCAGGTCCTGCAGTGGTTCAGGTCCTACCTGACTGACCGGAACTTCGTGGTGATGGTCGACGACTATTCCTCCTTGTCTGCCCCGTTGTCATCTGGGATACCCCAGGGTTCCATCCTTTGCCCGGTCCTGTTTTCACTTTACCTGTTTCCGCTCAGGTCCATCATTGCTAAACATAATTTGTCCTTTCACTTTTATGCTGATGATGTCCAGGTCTATTTAGCGGCGCTCCCCAACACTGCCTCTGCTCTCGAATCACTCCATTGCTGCCTTTTGGACATGAAACAATGGCTGGCTCAGAACTTGCTCCACCTGAACAAAGGAAAATATGAGTTTGTTTTTTTGGTTCCAGGGATGTTCCTCAAATTCAGTCCAGGGTCATGGATCCAGTAGACGATGCAGTCCGGAACCTGGGAGTCATCTTTGACCGAGAGCTGAACTTTAAACAACAAATATATGCTGTTGTCAAAGCTGCGTCTTTCTGAAGTGAAGCCCGTTCTCTCACGCCAAGACCTCGAGAAGGCGACGCACGAGTCTATCAGATCTCGCTTGGACTACTGCAATACTCTGTACTCTGGTCTACCACAGTCGTCACTTCACCGGTTACAGCTAGTGCAGAATACTAGTCCAGATACAGACACATCACCGTCCTCTCCTCCCTGCACTGGCTCCCGGTCCGTTTCCGGATTGATTTCATAATTTTAATGTTTGTTTTTAAACCTCTTCATGGTCTCAAATATTTAACTGAGTTGTTAACCGTACAATACATCGCCCTTAGGAATATGCTTTTAAATTCCAGGTTAAAAAAAAAATCTTCACATTTTCACTAAAAGATGTTCAATTACATTGAAAAACAAAGTAAGAAGGGCTGGAAATTACACAATCATTGCTACACGTGATTGTGGAGCTTCTGTTCAAAAGACTTCTTGCAGCCAATCAGCTTATGCTACGTGAGTTTGTATCTTCCAATCAGAAAGCTATCAAGTTCAGCTTCATACTTGTTCCACTGCTCACCCCGATTCAGTCTCGAGGACACTGCTGTACTTTACAAAGATGCTTCCTCTGCGTGTGAGCTCTCTCCTGCTCTGGACTCTGTGTAAGTCACTTTCCAGTAGAATAGTCCTGAACATTTGATATTCTTAATGAAACTTTCCTTTGTCTTTTCAGATGGAGCTCTGTCACAGGAGCTAGTTCAGCTGGAGTGTGTTAAAAGGGCAAAGCTGGGAGACCCTGTGGTACTAAAATGTCTCACTCACAGTTCTTGGAGACATAGAGTGTGGTACAAACAGGTCACCAACAAGACACTGCAGCTCCTTTCATCAGTGGACTATAAACTTACACCATCGGCTACAGATCAGCGTTACTTAACAGAATCTTCTGCCACGGAAACTAATCTGACCATATTGCAGATGAGAGAGGAGGACGTCGGCACGTACTACTGCGGAATATTCAAATCACGAGATGTTCTCTTTGGATCAGGCACTGTCCTGGAGATCGAGGGGGAGTCAGAGCCCGTCCAGTCTGTGCTGCAGAGTCCAGAGTATATCAGAGCACAGCCAGGAGACTCTGTGACTCTCAGCTGCTCTTTCACCTCCAGACAACGTCAGCAGGAACATACCAGGGTCATGTGGGTTAAAACTGGTCCATATTCTCAGATCATTTCTTGGAACTATGGAAAAGAGAACATCTTCTGTGAGAACACGGAGGAAGCTTTATGTGTCTATAACCTGACCCTCAAAAACATCAGTTCAGCTGAAGATGGGACCTACCTCTGTGTGGTCACCGCCTGTGGGGACACACTGATCGGCAATGTGACAACAATTCATGTTAATGGTAAGGCCAACAAACGTTCAATTATTCAATATACATTTGGTTGCTTCTGGTGGTTTGTTATGAACCTATGTAGTTATGAAGCAGCAACAGTAGCAAAATATGTCCTGATGTTACTGAATGTTTTCTTCTTTGTCCACTGACAGCTGCGACAATAAGCACCCGATAGTTACCCTAAATATTCAAGCCTAATCTTAACTAAAATGACCGACCATGCTGCGCTCCCCCACAGCTGGGGGGCAGTAGTTTAGTGATTGATGCAATCTCAAAGGGTCAAGGGAACAAATCTTATTAATCAGATGAACCCCTCACTGACCATTCCAAGCTAATAACATTCTGTAGCCTACCCTAAAAATGCACAGGTGGGAGTAATTGTTCCGTACGCAGGAAAAACACTGCATGTGTCAGCAATTCTATGGATTACCAACTTCAGACCAAGACACCTAATCACACATTTATGTATGTACTTATTGTATCATCATATAACTGTCACAACTGAATTCTTTGTTTCTTTTCTAAGGCCCGTTCGACTTCAGTCCCACTGTCATCACTTTGACGGTGTTAAACGTTGTCTTGGGCGTGGCAGTGGTCGTCCTGGTGTGGGTGCTTTGTAACTACCACAGGAAACAAGCAAAAGGTGCTGATCACACTCACAAATGCAGAGTTGTTTCATTTTCACTACCACCTTAAAGTGCATCTCCAAATCTGTTACAGAAGGATGTGGCAGTGCAGGGGGTGGAGACACGGTATTGTATTTTCTTTTATTGGGTTTCGGTGAATTTTAACTCTATAATTACATCATCAGTATTTGTCTTGTTTTTGTAGGTTGGAGAGGAAGTGACTTATGCAGGAGTGAATGTGGTGCCCAGGAGCGCCCCCCACAGGTCAACCACAGCAGCATCCAGACAGGACACAGTGGTTTACTCTGAAGTGAGAAACCAACATGTCTGACTGAGCGGAAGTTAGAGCTTGGAGGCACGTGCTCTTTTTTTTCAAATTCGGCATCAAATAATTGTGTTTATTTTCTTGTAATTGCCGACCTCTTTGTAAGACTTCATCGCTCTTTATTCACAATTACAAGCATTGTGGTCAAATACGGGCGTTCATGGCGTGAACATAAAATACTTTACCAAAATGCTCTGGTTGTTTGTCATTGTGGGTGAAACTTTGTCGTTGGACTGACGGTGCATGTGCAGGTGTGGGGTTTTGTGGACTGGCAGCAATAGCTAGGCAGATATCCCCTTATCGCATATACGTACCTGGACTATGAGGACAAACCAAACACTGCATCACAGCGTATTTCAACAGAAACACCAGTTAGGCAAGACTAAAATGGCATCATGTGTTTCTTTTTATACTGTGTGTTCTATATTCCTACATGCTCACTCTGCTTTACTGCCGTTCAGATTGTTAACAGGGGGCTCTCAGCAAGACCTACCTAAAGTTCGGTGAAATGGAATGGCAATGGCCTCCAAAGCTGGATGATGTTTGTTCTGTTTGACCTGTAAACAACAGCCTATAGGTTATCATTCCCCTTGTCACCCAGACCACACTGAAGTTTCACTCAGCCAAAAAAGCCTTAAACATGAGGGCTGCACACAGACACACACGTGCAAAGGACTCTGTGGTTTTCAGAGAGAGCATGCACCAGCTCAGAGCAGACGCCATGGACATTTCTGAAAGTCAATGTGCTTGGTGTCTTTCAAACCACTGAAATAATGCCTGCAGTGTGTATGACTTTGATCCTTGGCGTGACTGCACCAAGGCTTTGATGGACATGGTAAATGGTCTCGATTTACAGTGGGGGGAAAAAGTAAGTACACCGAAATACACCGAATATGTCACATTTCTGCTTAAATTGGTCATAAAATGTGGCACAATCTTTATTGAAATCATGAGAATTAATAAACAGTGTCTGCTTGAACTAATACCACTTAAACATTTATATTTGATCATATTCTTATTGGCCACAACATGCAAACATACACAGGACAGTGTGGAATAAGTCAGTACACCGCTTGAATCTCGCTGAACTGCAGCAGTTTTGTGAAGAGGAATGGTCCAAGATTCATCCTGTCTGCAAAGAAGGATCAGCCAGCTGTTTAATTCAAGGGTTCACTTACTTATTCCACACGGTTGTGAACGTCTCAGTTTTTTCTGCTAAATATCATGAGCCCCACACCATGATGCTCCTGCTCCATACTTCACAGTGAGGGTTTTGATGTTGGTGCTGTTCCATTTCTCCTCCACACATGACATTGTGTGTTCCTCCCAAACTATTCAACTTTGGCTTCATCAGTCCATAGAATATTTTTCCAGTAGTGCTGTGGAGCATCCAAGAGCTCTTTCCCAAACCAAAGTTGAATAGGGGTAGACTGACAAAAGTGAGCCTGCCAATCTGCACCATCAGCCCCTTCGACCACCACCCACTCACACTGACAGCATTCATTCTGACCTATTGCACATGTTTGTGGTAGTAAGGGAAACTGGAAACACAGTTGTTTACTGTGACTTATGCCTTGCTGTGTAAAATGTCATGCCATGTGGATCAGTTCTGGGTCGTCGAAGACTTACAGCTGAAAATCAGGCACTTAGGCGACACCCACCTGGGTGTTGACCACACATGTTAAAGAACAGAATTGAAGACGAAGCCTATGAGGTTGGAGTATTGTTTAAAATTAACAAAATCCAGAAACCTTTTAAGAAAATAGGAGGATAAAGGGAAAACGGTGATGCAGCTTGTTTTCAAACGGCCTTTTTCAACCAATCAGGTAAAGTTATGTTAATTTTCATCACCCAATCAGAAAGCTCCAGTCACAGCTTTATAAAACTTCCAGAGCCCGCCTCGATTCAGAATCTCTACAGCACAACTGCACTCAGAATGGAGACGCTGAAGATTGTTGTCATTACAATGCTCTGCTCTCTGTGGAAGTAACTCTCCACATGGACTTTTCTCATTAATGACTAATGTCATTCAAAGCATGGATGGGATCATCTTTTTTCCTCTGCTCATCAAGTTTTATACCTGATCTCTGAAGAGCACCTGCGCCTACTTTTTTGGACCTATTGATGCACTCACTTTTTTCTGTTTTTCTACGTTAGCCCGGCTTGGTATTAGCTTTGTAGTGAGTTGCTCCGTCTAATTTACTATAGACGTGTGTCTAGGCCATTTTTTACCCTCTAAGACGACATAGCCAAAAATGTTTTGGTTTTCATATCAATTCTATCTCCTTTCCTTTGAATGGCATACAACTGTATTGTACGCTTGTCGCTTTCCGATTCTTTTTGTTTTACACATCAGCAGAATGACAGCCTGTCCTGAGTTTGCCAAATGGCACCGAAATGACTCCCAGACCACGAGAAACAAGAGTTGAACCGTTTGTCCTGAATGCCAAGCATCAGATCTGGAGGAAACCAGGCTCCACTGATCACCTGGAAATACATTCCTACAGTGAAGCCTGGTGGTGGAAACATAATCCCGTGGGGATGTTTTTCAGTGGCAGGACCTGCAGACTGGTCAGGTGAGAGAAAGATGATTGCAGTAATGTACAAAGACATCCAGAATAAAAACCTGCCGCAGAGTTCTCAGGACCTCAGACTGAGGCGACGGTTCATCTTCAAACAGGACATCGAGGCCAAGCAGCACCAAGATAATGAAGCAGTGACTTCAGGACAAGTCTGTGAATGTTCTTGAATGGCCCAAACTGAGCCCAGTTTGAACCCGATTGAACATCTTTAGAAAGACCTGAAAATAACTTTGCAGCGACGCTCCCCATGTAACCTGACAGAGCTGAGAGGATCTGCAGAGAAGAATGAGGAAAATGCTCCAAATGCAGGTGCACCAAGTGTGTAGCATCAAACCCAAGAGGACTTGAGGTTGTTAGCGCTGCCAAAGTACTAAATAAACAGTGTGCATACGAATGTACATGTACATTTCACCTTTCTGTCTCTCTTCTTTTTATGGAATCGTCCTGTTGATGAGAATTTGTACAATGCTGATGTAATGCGCAATTTGTGTAACGCTTGCTTTGAATAAAATGTTGCAAAAACATGACAGAGTTGAAGGTAAACTCCCAGTGTCACATTTTGTATGAAGAAAATGAAAACAGAAAGACATAACTTTAGACTTGACCAAAAAGGCCAAAAAGAAATGAGCTGGAACGGAAACATGGACCTAAATGTTCTTCTTTCATTTGGAAGTCAGAACTGGTAGAAAACTCCCGGAAAGAGTTCGAAGAAACTCTCAATTCTGTTTGACAGATGCACAACTCCCAGGTTATTTTTACATCTGTCACCTAAACTGAAGGTTCACAGTCTGTGCATGACACAAGCCACAGAGCATTAAACATGAAGGTGTTCACTGACACAAAGACTCAAGAGACACTGTGTGGTTTAGAGAGATGCACTCGCTCAGAGCAGATGCGCTCAGTGGCATGAAAATATTTCAAAGTTTGAAGGCTTATTTAAGCCACTAAAGTACTGCGAGAGGTACAGTATGTCTGACTTTGATCATTGCCGAGACTGCACAATGATCGTCTGACAGAGCGTGATTGACTGCACAAGGGACCAATTAGAAAAGGTGTTGGGTTGAAAGAGTTTCCTGATGTTTCATTGGTTTAAGCACCAAACACCGTCTTGTCCAAAACTGGAACAAACATGAGTGGATCATAGGGATGTATTTCTATTTGACGACTTGTTTCAATGGGATTTGGAGCTGGCGATGACAGAAGAGAAGTGTTTGTGGAGTTTAAAAACAAAGCTAACACGTGCAGAGGGTAATAGTTAGTTTGCGGTTCATCTCTCAGTTGACAGACGCTCTCCAGACACCTGCTTTGGCTGAAACAAACTCAGCGTCTTGACGGTGATGCAGCTTGTGGTCAAACAACCTTTATCAACCAATCATGTAAAGTTATGTTAATTTTCATCACCCAATCAGAAAGCTTCAGTCACAGCTTTATAAAACATCCAGAGCCCGCCTCGATTCAGAATCTCTACAGCACAACTGCACTCAGAATGGAGACGCTGAAGATTGTCGTCATTACTCTGCTCTGCTCTCTGTGTAAGTAACTCTCCACATGGACTTTTCTCATTATTTAATACACTTTAGTGAACTTTCATTTGGATTTTTCAGGTGAAGCTCAGTCTTGGAATTACCTGAGTAAGTAACTCTCCAGATGGACTTTTCTCATTATTTAATACACTTAAATGAACTTTCATTTTGGTTTTTCAGGCGGACCTAAGGGTCGGAAAGTCTTTCAGTCAGAAGGTTTTAAATCGGCAAAGCTGGGACAAACGGTCGTCTTCAAATGCGTCACTAACAGTATTTCGAAGAATAGAGCATGGTACAAACTGGGCTCTAACAGGAGATTACAACTGCTCGCTTCAACTGATGACAAGTTCAAGCAAGTTGCGCCCTTTGATAGTCATTACACAGTGAGATCTTCAGAAAAGGAAAACAGTTTGACCATAAAGGACATTACAGTGAAGGACGTCGGCTTGTATATATGTGGCATACCCAACACCAATGATGTTGTCTTTGGACCAGGCACTGTGCTGGAGATCGAGGGAAAGCCCGTCCAGTCTGAGATCCAGAGTCCAGAGTATGTCAGCGCAAAGGCAGGAGACTCTGTGACTCTCAGCTGCTCTTTCACCTCCAGACACTGTCCAGAAGAACACATCAGTGTAGTGTGGGTGAGAAGTGGCTGTGCTGTTTCTGATATTGTTTCTTGGGACTATGGAAAGAACATTGTCTGTGAGAACAGCTCGTGCATCTATAACCTGACCCTCAGAAACATCAGCTCAGCAGAAGATGGGACCTACCTCTGTGTGGTCACCGCCTGTGGGGACATAATGATCGGCTCAGGAACCAGGATCCAACTGAATGGTAATAAAATGCCTTTTCTTTAGAGCATCAGTTTGGATTGTGACCATTTATACAGCACTTCTTCTTCTGCACTGATTCTCTCTCTCTTTTTCGCTCTTGGTTCCATGTTTTTCTTTTGTTCTCGACATTGTAAAATGTGAGAAAAAGAACGACAACCAAGGCACTCTTCTCACACCAAATTTAATCGGACCATTTTGTATAACAACATAAAAACAAAACATAATTTACTGATGATAAGCCGCTACTTTTTTGCCACACTTTGAACCTTGCTGCTCATACAACGATAATATATCATTATATTAGCATTATATAACGCTAATTTATCGATTTTTAGAATCACATTGAATTTTGTGTCATGTTTTCAATAACAATGCAACTGGGTCCAAAAACACACGGCTATTTATAATAAAAGAGCTCCAATGTGAGAACCCCCGGGACCTTACGCTGAGAGGCTGAGGAGGGTGGCTCTAAACACGGCCACACTCCCGACATCGCATCAGTCTGACTGACCATACGTTTAAACAATAATCTCATCAAATGTATACACTTTAACACACTTTTGTAAAAGTAAATGTACCTGTAGGCCACTGTTCTCTTAGAATATTTGACCATGCATGAATGTGCTTGTAGCGATGTGGACGCTGCGGCATATAGAGTGTGGCCTATATATGTAAATGTTGTTGTTATTAATGGTAGTTAGTGCAGCTTTCTTTATTCCATTAAAAACATTGGCTCGGCTCCTGCAGCGCAGATGAAAAAGCAGCTTTCTCACAGAACAACTATTTAACAAAAACTTCTCAAACACTTTGCAGTTTGACTTTTTGGACAATTTTAGCCTCTAATCCAGAAGAAGTTTTCTAAAGGTTGTCGTTGGGTCTGGGTTGTCTCGAATTAAAGACTCTCATTTCCCCCCTCAGCCCTTCACCTATGTCCATGGTTGTTGTTCGCAGTGGGCCACAGTCATATCGGTCAATTGCATGTAATCAAATTTTAGGTTTTACTTTGCTTCCGTGAACGCCCCCTTTAGCATCAATGACAGTTTGGAGTTTTTTGTGGCCCACTCTTCTTTCTCATAAACTTTTGATCAGGGTGAAAAAACCTTTTTTGTGTTACCTCTCATTAGGGTTGTGCCGATGGACGATATCATCGTCCATCGTGATGGATGAGCAACATCACGATGTAGAGCCACCGTCGTAATGCCACGCCCCCTCCTGTCAGAAACACGCACTGATCTTCTGTGGGCCTTGTAAACCTACAAACTTTGCAGGGATTACACTGTAAATTAAATCACGGATATAACTAATATGCGCGCTAGTGTCAGTACCTGCCAGAAGCCACGATGTGTTAGCCGTAATTATTAACGTAAAGACGCAGCTGCTCTGTTTCTGACGCACGGAGCTATCTCTCTCTCTCTCTGCAGCTCAGAGTTTAGCGCGTGGTTTTGCTTTGCTTTGCTGCGTACGGAAACTTAAACCGTTTTAAAAAGACGAGATGGCTCTCACATCGGAGCGCGGTGCAGGAGCTACGAGGTTACGAGCAGACGGCGCGTGGAGTGGCTTCAAAAACGTAAGCTACGACGCAAACTTCTACATATTTTCCCGTTCACCCACTGTTTCTTAAACATTGGGTTAAAACTGAGCAAATGCAAATAATAAGCTCCGATAAACATTTGTATTAGTGTGATAAGAGCGTTGGAGTTCACGCTCTGAATAAGTCGTTCTCCTCTCAGACTTTACGCACAAGTTTTAACACATTTCTTTTGCAAAAGTCGTGTTCATGACTCTGTTCAAATCATGTTTAGTTTAGATCCATTTATCCTGGAATCTCACATTTTCCTAACATACATAGTAATATGCAGCTTCTATATGGGCTATGTAAATGTCTTTAAAAAATGCTTATAATGAAAAATGAACGATATCATCGTCCATCACGATGGTTCACTGTAAACATCGTCAACGGCCAATTAAGGGAACATCGCCCAACCCTACCTCTCATATCTTTTGAAAAATCTACCAGGGCATGTAAACTTTCAAGCACAACTGTATACGGTGCTTTTTGTATCTATTCAAAAGCAGGACCGTCTGGAACTATGCTAACAGCCATGGGCGTTAAATGTGGGGGGATTGGAGGGTTACAACCCCCCCTGAAAAAAAATTGCCTCTCGACCCCCCCAATATTATACCAAATGTTACACCCTTGCTAACAGCCGCTCAAATCTCAAAATCATAGAGCACATTGTCACAACAGGAACCAAATGACCACACATTTTTTCTAAAGTATTTTCTGAATTGTGCTTAACAAACATGGACCTGCTTCATCTTGTTGCCGCTTATTGAAAGTTTTTTTTTTGTTCCGTTCCAAACACGTTTATTGCAAAAGCTATTCCTGTTCCTTTTGGGGGACTGCTGTTCGATTATAAGATCACCTTTGCCGGCCCCGTTGGTGCTCGGGCCTCATATGACACTTTGACCCTGGCCTCTTCACATTTCTTCATTTGTGTTAATTTATAGTATGTCCTATTACATGAATGTAACCTCCTTATTCCTCAGTGGAAGAAGCTGTCCAGTCTGAAGTGAGTCCCACTGAAGTGAGTCGCACTGTCATCGTCTTGACCGCGTTGAACGTCGTCTTCGGAGCGGCCGTGGTTGTCCTGGTGTTGGTGGTTTGTTGCGCCTGCAGGAAACGAGTGACAGGTACCACATTCACCAGCAGTTTTATATTCTCCCCCTGTCTCTGCAAATAAAACCGGATGTGAAATGTCTGTGTTGCAGACTCCTGTCCCGGCTCTGCTGACGCTCCACAGGTCACAAGGATTTGTCTTTGTTGTTTATTTGTCCAAACAAATCTCACCAAGAGAGTCATTCATCTTTGTATTGTTTTTTTCAGGCTGAAGGTGAGGTCACTTATGCCGGAGTTAACGTGGTGCCCAGGAGCGCCCCCCGCAGGTCCGCCTCAGCAGCGCCCAGACAGGACTCGGTGGTTTACTCTGAAGTGAGAAACCAACGCGTCTGACTGAAAAAGTCTCTGGACTAAAGTCATTCAAAGCATGGACATACAGGTGAAACTCGGAAAATTAGGATATTGTGGAAAAGCATTTATTTCTGTAATTCAACTTAAGAGACTAGATGCAAGTTGGCCATTTTATACTCACTACTGCCACCTCAGGTCTTATGCGTAACTGCAGCTTCTATATTAAGCTCGTGCATGACGGCACCTGATATTCGAATTAACACCTTTCTGAGTGACAGTGCAGGATTTTAGAGTCAGTTGTGGTGAACAGGTCTGGTTCTACACATTAGGACATGGCTGGAACATGTAGGGGGAGGAAAATACATAATTTTTACATGTTTAAACTCCATATAGTCCCTTTAAGCCACTTTGTAACCAGCTTGACAGTTTGCTTTGGGTCATTGTCCATTTAAAAGAACCATCTGCGCCCAAGCTTTAACTTCCTGGTTGATGTCTTGAGATGTTGCTCCAATATTTCCACATAGAGTTCTTCCTTCATGATGTCATCTATTTTGTGAAGTGCACCAGTCCCTCCCACAGCATGATGCTGCCCCCCCATGTTTCGCAGTTGGCATGGTGTTCTCAGGCTTTTTCTACCAAACGTGACAATGGTCATTATGGCCATTTTTTATTTTTTTTTGGTAGACCACAGGATATGTCTCCAAACATTAGACTCTTTATCTTGTTGTTATTTGCACACTCCAAACTGTCTTTTTATTTGTTTCTTTGGAGTCAGAGCTTCTTCCTGCAGAGTTCCCTCTCAGCCCGTGTCGATACAGGACTTGTTTCACTCTGGATAATGACAAACTCTGACCAGGTTCACCAGGTCTTTTGCTTTTGTTCTTGGGTTGATCTTCACATTTCAGACACAGCAGGTTCATCTCTGCGACACAGAACCCGCCTTCTTTCTGATCTGTGTGATGACTGAACATTTACATCATTGTTTGACCCAATGAACCTGAACCTTCAAGTGTCTTGAAATGACATCCAAGGATGTACCAGACTTGTGCTTCCAGGACATGACATCGTCATCTGGGCTTTCCCAAATTGCTAAAAGGTATAGCAATCTTTTGTAAAAAGTGATTTTAAAAAATGTGTTGAAAATTCTATCTCATTCAATTTGACAAATAGAAATAATCGAAAAATTCTAATTGACCTAAAATGCAAATATGTCTTTTTATGAAGTGGATGAAACATATGGTTCTGTCAAGCCTTTGTTTGTTTTTGTTTTGATTAGAATATGACATGAAATCAATAAAAAAAACGATTTTAAACAGAGAAATGTGGGTCCTCTGAAAACTATAATTATATGTACTCAGTACTTGGCTTGGGACCCTTTTACGTGAAGCACTGCCTTAATGCAGTTGTGTGGCATGGATGCTCTCAGCCTGTGGCTCTGCTGTTGCCTGGCCTGCCAGACACTCCTCCTTTCTGTTCAAAAGAAGAACCGTCTGGACAGCTCCTTGCAGCCAATCATTTCACGATTTTACCCACATCGGTCCAATCACACACCGAGAGGCGGGACTTCATTCCCCCAAGAGGCGGAAGCCACTACCACACTCTAGCAAAACAATAGAGACGGCGTGCGTGGCGAGTGATACGATGTTTTCTTCTGCTCTTTCATCTGTTTTCAATCATTTGAAAAAAAATGTAATCCCTAAAACCAAACATTTTTGGAAAGGCTTCCTGCCGCTTGTTGCTGCAACGTATCGAGCGTTGCTCTGATTGGTTGATGCCGTCTGTCAATCACACCCACCTTGAAATCGTTGAGATTATGCTGCTCCCAGACTTTATGTCTTTGAAATATCTATGAAAAACATGTAGTTTGGCAGGCCAGGCAAGCGCTGCTGAGGTGTTGTGGAAGACCAGGATGCTTTAACCAGAGGAATGCGACATTTGAAGACCATGTCCAGGATCCGTCTGTCTGTGGAGGCTCTTGATGCACTGACTCCAGCCTCAGTCCACTCCTTGTGAAGGTCCCCCACCAGTGTGCCAAATACAGGGGGGTCTGACCCTCCTGATTAACCCATCAGACCCCCGGGGCCCGATCTTGAGGGCGAAGGCCAACATGGTAGACAAGAGCAAAAGTGCAGACACACGTGCACTCTGCACTCTTGCCTACAACAACTTCATTGAGTTTTTGGGAAGACGACATAAACAAAACATTTGTGAAGGTTTCCTTATCAATTTTAACTTCTTTCCTTTGCTTTTTGTCCTGTTGAAAGTAAGAACGAACTGAATGACATACCAGTGTATTATACGTTTGTCTCTTTCCGATTCTGTTCCCTGAAATGAGTGCAATGTTCTACACATCAGCAGAATGACAGCCTGTTCTGAGTTTGCCAAACCGTTTGTCCTGAATGCCAAGCATCAGATCTGGAGGAAACCAGGCACCACTGATCACCTGGAAATACATTCCTACGGTGAAGCCTGGTGGTGGAAACATCATCCTGTGGGGATGTTTTTCAGTGGCAGGACCTGGACACTGGTCAGGTGAGAGAAAGATGATTGCAGTAATGTACAAACACATCCAGGATAAAAACCTGCCCAGAGTTCTCAGGACCTCAGACTGAGGCGACGGTTCATCTTCATACAGGACATCGAGGCCAAGCAGCACCAAGATAACGAAGCAGTGACTTCAGGACAAGTCTGTGAATGTTCTTGAATGGCCCAAACTGAGCCCAGTTTGAACCCGATTGAACATCTTTAGAAACACCTGAAAATAACTTTGCAGCGACGCTCCCCATGTAACCTGACAGGTCTGAGAGGATCTGCAGAGAAGAATGAGGAAAATGCTCCAAATGCAGGTGCACCAAGTGTGTAGCATCAAACCCAAGAAGATTTGAGGTTGTTATCGCTGCCAAAGTACTGAATAAACAGTGTGCAGACTAATGTATTAGCCTGGTCTTAGCCGGTCAATTATCATTTCCCTACATGTGCGTCTGGGTCTGATCTCAGAGGCCGCGTTACATCAGATGACTTTCTACCTACCATTCAGCGAGCGGGGGAGGCAGGGCTTGTAGGTGACGACAAGCATTTGCGCCGATTTGATATGATACGAAATACGAAAGTAATGGAAGCTCTTCAATCCGTCCTGTGCTCGGCTCCAAATATCCAGAAATTAAAACTGAAGCCTTGGAATGTACAAAGAATGCTCCCAAGAGTTATGATAGAGTTATGATAGAGTTATGATAGACCTATGATGGCTGCTTCAGTACAAACGGTTCTAAAAATGTTATCCATTTCACCTCTCTGTCTCTTTTCTTTTTATGGAATCGTCCTGTTGATGAGAATTCGTACAATGCTGATGTAATGTGCAATTTGTGTAACGCTTGCTTTGAATAAAATGTTGCAAAAACAGTTGAAGGTAAACTCCCAGTGTCACATTTTGTATGAAGAAAATGAAAACAGACAGACATAGCTTTAGAGTTTACCAAAAAGGCCAAAAAGAAATGAGATGGAACGGAAACATGGACCTAAATGTTCTCTTTTCATTTGGAATTCTCTCAGTGCTGGGAAATGTTAATTGGTAGAAAACTCCCTGAAAGAGTTTGAAGAAACTCTCTATTCTGTTTGACAGATGAACAACTCCCAGGTTATTTTTACATCTGTCACCTAAACTGAAGGTTCACAGTCTGTGCATGACACAAGCCACAGAGCATTAAACATGAAGGTGTTCACTGACACAAAGACTCTGTGTGGTTTAGAGAGATGCACTCGCTCAGAGCAGATGCGCTCAGTGGCATGAAAATATTATAGTGGCATAAATATATTAATATAATAAAGTTTAAAGGCTAGTTTAAGCGTCTGACAGAGCGTGATTGACTGTACAAGGGACCAATCAGAAAAGGTGTTGGGTTGAAAGAGTTTCTGATGTTTCATGTTTATTTGACGACTTGTTTCAATGGGATTTTGGAGCTGGCGATGACAGAAGAGAAGTGTTTGTAGAGTTTAAAAACAAAGCTAACATGTGCAGAGGGTAATAGTTTGTGGTTCATGTCTCAGTTGACACAAACTCAGCGTCTGACGGTGATGCAGCTTATGTTCAAACGGCCTTTTTCAACCAATCAGGTAAAGTTATGTTAATTTTCATCATCCAATCAGAAAGCTCCAGTCACAGCTTTATAAAACTTCCAGTGCCCGCCTCGATTCAGAATCTCTACAGCACAACTGCACTCAGGATGGAGACGCTGAAGATTGTCGTCATTACTGTGCTCTGCTCTCTGTGTAAGTAACTCTCCACATGGACTTTTCTCATTATTTTATACACTTTAGTGAACTTTCACTTCGATTTTTCAGGTGAAGCTCAGTCTTGGATTGACCTGAGTAAGTAACTCTCCAGATCGACTTTTCTCATTATTTAATACAATGAACTTTCATTTGGATTTTTCAGGCGGACCTAAGGGTCGGAAAGTCTTTCAGTCAGAAGGTTTTAAATCGGCAAAGCTGGGACAAACGGTCGTCTTCAAATGCGTCACCAACAGTAATTCGAAGAATAGAGCATGGTACAAACTGGGCTCTAAAAGGAGATTTCAACTGATCGCTTCAACTGATGACTTGTTCAAGCAAATTGCGCCCTTTGATGGTCGTTACACAGTGAGATCTTCAGAAAAGGAAAACAGTTTGACCATAAAGGACATTACAGTGAAGGACGTCGGCTTGTATATATGTGGCATACCCAACACCAATGATGTTGTCTTTGGACCAGGCACTGTGCTGGAGATCGAGGGAGAGTCAAAGCCGGATCACCAGTCTGTGCTCCAGAGTCCAGAGTACATCAGCGCACAGACAGGAGACTCTGTGACTGTCAGCTGCTCTTTCACCTCCAGACACTGTCCAGAAGAACTTCACACCACCGTTGTGCGGGTTAGATGTGGTTCTGCATCTTCTGACACAGTTTTTTGGAAATATGGAAAGAACATCTTCTGTGAGGGCAGCTCATGTGTCTATAACCTGACCCTCAGAAACATCAGCTCAGCAGAAGATGGGACCTACCTCTGTGTGGTCACCGCCTGTGGGGACATGATGATCGGCTCAGGAACCAGGATCCAACTGAATGGTAATAAATGTTTTCTTACATGTCATGATTTATATAGAACTACTTCTTGTGCACTGGTTCTCTGAACTTTTGCTCCAGGTTCATGTGTTTTCTTTGTTCTCCACATTATAAAATGTGAAAAAAGGACAAGAAATCCACTCTTCTCACGTCAATCTTCAATGGGCCATTTTAAAAAAAATAAAAACAAACCGTATAAAAAAGCCCTATTCTGACGAGATTAGTTTTACCTGTAGGGACCACATGCAATTTATAATTGTGGGGAATGTCTGTGATGTTAATCCTGCACAAATCCACCCTGTCAGTCATTTGTAAAGTAAAAACGGGGTGATATTCAGCAGTTCCATCGTGCGTCTTTGATGCTCCTGAGTCCCGCTCAGTGACTTACCTTCACCTCTCTCTCCGCTCTCTGTGCTTCACGTATTTATCCAAGTCCATGCGATGTGTCGTGCATCATGTTGCATCATGTCATCATTCAAACAGTGCTCAGAAAACATTTATGTACAGAGCAATGCATGCATGGAATATCCAACCTGAAAATCTAACTATGCTCGTAAACATAAAAACATTTAAATCGGCATTGAAAAAAATGTTATCTACAACTGACCTGAACTGAAAATATACTAACTATGGTTTTGATTTGATACATTATTGTTAAATTATGCCAAGAAAGTAGTGATTATGAATTGTGATACAATAATATATTGTATACATTGTTGCGTGGCTTTTGTATCTTAATGTACTTTTCTTTTTCTTTAATGTATTTCTTTTTGTTTTTATATGTGGACCCCAGGAAGAATAGCAACAGCTCTGCTGTGCTAATGGGGATCCCATCAATAAAAATAAATTAATAAAAAAAACACACGCATGATTATAGAATAATCTGATCAAATTTCTAAATGTTTAAGTTCTTTACACACTTTTGTAAAAGTAAATGTACCTGTAGGCGAGCGTTCTGGAATATTTGACAGTGCACAGAGAAAAGTCCAGTATTTCCAGTGCTGCCTGTGCTTTGTAACAACATGGACACCTGCAGCTCATAGTAATAATTTAGTTGATTATTGAGCAGTCGGAACAGTACGGTAGTTTAATCAATCAATCAATCTTTATTTATATACAGAGCTTTTCATACATTTCATGTAAAGTCCTATACAGATTTAAAAACATTCTCTCACACCCACCTCCTTCCACAAATACAAACATGTTGTCGCATTCACACTCTCCCCACCACCTCCCCAGAGACACACAAGCACATCACACACACATCACACACACTCGAGGTAACACAATGGACATGAGGTAAGGCTGGATACAGATAAACCAGGTAAGGAAGCACCATCCAAGAGCATAAACATTGTTAAAATAAATAAAAATAAAAATTGAATAATAGGATCACTAAAACAAGACCGAGAGGTAAAATACATAAATACAAATAAATATTAATAACAATTAAATATCAATTAAATTGATTATAAGGTGCTGAGATAAATAAATAGGCCAAGAAAAAATAAAGATCAGTTAAAAGCTAAGCTAAAAAGGTGGGTCTTGATGAGCGTTCTCTGCAGCCCTGAGCTCCTCCTCAGCCCTGAGCTCCTCCTCAGCCCTGAGCTCCTCCTCAGGTGGTTCCAGAGGAAAGACGCCTCACCATAAGTCTTTTTATTGACTTTAGGAAATGGATCATGCAATAGATTTCAATTCTATTCAACCAGTGCAGGTGTGCTGTCTTCTTCTGGTTGGCTATTTTTTCTTTTCTTCTTCTTCTTTTATAACTGTGCTTGTAGTTAAGGAGAAATATGAAACAGGAAACTATGGAAACAGACATGTGATAGTGCTCGTATTACAACTCTTTGATGATCATGATTTCTCTTTGTTCAACGTTACAGAAAATGTGTACATTGTTAAGAATTGTGTAAATGCCGAAACTGTATTATGTTTACAGATTTTACAGAATTTACAGATGTTGAATTGGACGATGTCCTAAGTCCTGCTGTCATGGCTCTCATTGGGTCAAACGCTGTGCTCGGGCTGGTGGTGCTGCTGCTGCTGTGGGGGATGTGGAGACTCAGCAACAACAAGACGGGTATTTCCTCACAGTCCTTTGGTTTTTCAGAAAGTAATAACTGTTTAATAAATACTACTTGCTTTGACAGAACTGAACTCTGAACAGCAAAGAGCTCCTCACAGCAATCAGGTCAGACTAGTATAGGATCACTCAGTAAAGAGGCCAAAAACTATTCATGTTTCGTGATCCTCAAACTACTTTAACAACTTGATCAGTCCTGGCCTCACCATCTTTCCCTGTTGTATCATATTAATCTCATTTTATAATTTCAGCCCGACGACACTTTCACTTACGCAGCCGGGAGCCTGGACTCTTCAACAACAGTGAGACGCAGAAAACACCCAGATATCTACTCCCAAGTGTGCTACCACCACTGCAAATGATAAAGAATAAAGTTCCCAAATTGATAGATTTTTCTTTTGCTGAAAAACACTCTCTTCTTTTTTAATGGAATTGTCCTGTTGAAGCTTTGCACCGTTTGTGTGATGCTTGTTTTGGTGAAGAAAGTGAAAAAAGAAAAACAATTCTGATATACATGTATATTTGACCAAAATTCAGCTGGTCATGATGTACTTAGACTTAAACATTCATTGTCAGTTCTGCTCCTTTTTAACATGTATGTGTTTAATGTCTATTTCAACATGTCACACTGGCTTAACTTTCAGCTGTAAAGACATGAATCATAACTCATCGTAGTGAAGCTTAAATCGTCGACTGGACTGGGTTTTGTTGGGTTGATGACATTTCACTTCTTCGCTCTTGAGGTCAGAATGGGACGCTGGAACCAAGCCAGAGCAGAGTAAGATCCTTGAGGTACGGGGCACTCGAAGTGTAAATTAATAACTCAAGGGGTACGGGACATCTGACAATGTCTGTACTCGATGCTTTTACTGTAATTAATTAATTGTTATGTTGATGTTTTATGGATTTGATCTGTTTTCTTGTAATTCTGTGTAACTGTGAATGACTTTGAATTTCCTTGTGTATGGACTGTGCTCTACAAATAAACTTGTCTTCCATAATAATGTAACAGTGACCAGCTATTGTCTTCTTTGTTACCTGAAATAAGTCAGGAGTTTAAACAAGGTTAGTATCGGCTCATAGAACACTTGCTGCACCACTGGGCGGATGTCTGTGGTGTGTGGGGGAAACAGACACGTGTTCACAAACATATTACAGTTCTATTCTCAAACTTTCAAACAAATGGAAATCCAGTTTAACATGTGACACAATCTAGTCTCTCAGTTAGACCCACTCACTAAACATCTTTGATTTTAGCGAGAATGGTAATGGCTACAAGGCTGGACGATGTTAACTGGCTGAAAACAAACAGGCAGGTTGTTTTCTCCCCTGTCGTCAAACCACACTGAAGTTTCACTCTCCCTCACCAGAGCACCATGGTCAGTCAGAGGTTCACACTCTCTGTACATGATAGAAGACACAGAGCATTAAACATGAGGGCTGTGCACTGACACAAACCTGCAGAGGACTCTGTGGTTTTCAGAGCATGCGTCATGGAAATGTTTGAAAACAAATGCCTTTATCCAAATGGCGCCTAATTTAAGCCGTTAAAGTATTGCCGGAGGACGAGGTATAGTATATGTGACATTGGTGAAATGGTGTGACTTTGGAACCTTCTAATGGATTTGATGATCTTTGAAAGTGACAGAAAGCTTCCTTTTCTAACTTGATCTCTACAGTCGCTCTTTGAATGAAAGCTTAGAGACTTCATTCCCGGGAGATACTGCAGATAAACCTGAAAAGTGTTGAACTACATGTCCATCTTCAAAATGTTAACCCCATGCTGCTGCCTTAACGTGGTGGGGTTGTTTGAGTGCCCGAATGATCCGAGGAGCTATGTTGTCTGGGGCTTTACGTCCCTGTTAGGGTCTCCCATGGCAAACAGGTCCGAGGTGACGGGTCAGACGAAGAGCAGCTCACAAGACTTCTATGGACAATGAAACAACAAGGACCAAGACATCGCCCCCGGCATGGCGCAGCCGGGGCCCCACCCTGGAGCCAGGCCTGGGGTTGGGGCTCGAACTCGAGCGCCTGGTGGTCGGGCCTCTGCCCACGGGGCCTGGCCGGGCCCAGCCCGAAGAGACGGCTTGGGCCCGCCCTCCTGTGGACTCACCACCAGCAGAGGGATCCATAGGGGTCGGGTGCAGAGAGGACTGGGTGGCAGTTGAGGCCGGGTGCCTCGTCGACCTGGTCCGTGTGCACAGCTTCTGGCGTTCGGGACATGGATCGTCACTTCGCTGGGGGGGAAGGAGCCAACTCCTGGAGAGAGGCTGGACTCTCCATTTTTCTGGAGTTGCTTGAGAGATGGCGGGCCGGGTTGGGTTTGACTGGGGACTCCATTGTTGTACTGGGGGTCTTCAACGCCCACGTGGGTAACGACAGTGAGACCTGGGAGGGAGTGATTGGGAAGAACGGCCTCCCTGATCTGAACCCGAGTGGTGTTCTGTTATTGGACTTCTGTGCTAGTCGCAGTTTGTCCATAACAAACACCATGTTCGAGCACAACGGTGTCCACAAGTGCACGTGGCACCAGGACACCCTAGGCAGGAGGTCGATGATCGACTTTGTAGTTGTGTCGTCTGACCTCCGGCCGCGTGTCTCGGACACTCGGGTGAAGAGAGGGGCTGAGCTGTCAACCGATCACCACCTGGTGGTGAGCTGGATCCGCTGGCAGGGGAGGAAGCCGGTCAGACCTGGCTGACCCAAGCGTGTTGTGAGGGTCTGCTGGGAACGTCTGGTGGATCCCTCTGTCATTGGGGTCTTCAACTCCCACCTCCGGAAGAGCTTCACCCAGATTCTGAGGGAGGCTGGGGACATGGAGTCTGAGTGGACTCTGTTCTCCTCCTCCATTGTCGATGCGGCTGCTCGTAGTTGTGGCCGTAAGGTCTCTGGTGCCTGTCACGGCGGCAATCCCCGAACCCGGTGGTGGCGCCCGGAAGTAAGGGATGCCGTCAAGCTAAAGAAGGAGTCCTACCTGGCCTCAGAAGTGGGCCCATCCATCATCTGGGCTAAAGTCTCCGTGGTGGTGAGAAAGCTCCTCGGTGACAAGCCTCCGGGGGTGGATGAGATTCGCCCTGAGTACCTTAAGTCTCTGGATGCTGTAGGACTGTCGTGGCTGACACGTCTCTGCAACATCGCGTGGCGGTCGGGGACAGTGCCCCTGGATTGGCAGACCGGGGTGGTGGTTCCTCTCTTTAAGAAGGGGGATCGGAGGGTGTGTTCCAATTACAGAGGGATCACACTCCTCAGCCTCCCCGGTAAGGTCTACTCCAGGGTCCTGGAGAGGAGGATCCAGCCGATAGTCGAACCTTGGATCCAGGAGGAACAATGCGGTTTTCGTCCTGTTCGTGGCACACTGGACCAACTCTATACATGTGTTTTGTGGATCTGGAGAAAGCGTTCGACCGTGTCCCTCGTGGTGCCCTGTGGGGGGTGCTCCGGGAGTATGGGTTCCGGGGCCCTTGGCAAAGGGCTGTCCGTTCCCTGTATGAGCAGCAGGAGCTTGGTTTGCATTGCCGGCAGTAAGTCAGACCTGTTCCCGGTGCATGTTGGTCTCCTCAGGGCTGCTCTTTGTCACCGGTTCTGTTCATTACCTTTATGGACAGAATTTCTAGGCGCAGCCAGGGGTCGGAGGGTGTCCGGTTTGGGAGCCTCAGGATCTCATCTCTGCTGTTTGCAGATGATGTTGTTCTGTTGGCTTCAACAAACCAGGACCTTCAGCTGCTCTGGGGCGGTTTGCAGCCGAGTGTAAAGCGGCCAGGATGAGGATCAGCACCTCCAAATCTGAGGCCATGGTTCTCCACCGGAAAAAGGTGGCGTACCCTCTACAGGTCGGTGGGGAGTCCTTACCTCAAGTGGAGGAGTTCAAGTATCTCGGGGTCTTGTTCACGAGTGAGAGACGGATGGAGCGTGAGATGGACAGACGGATCGGTGCGGCGTCAGCAGTGATGCGGTCGCTGTATCGGTCTGTCGTGGTGAAGAGGGAGCCGAGTCGGGGCAAAGCTCTCGATTTACCGATCGAGTTTGGGCATCTCTGCTGAGACTGCTGTCCCAGCGACCCGGCCCCGGATAAAGCGGAAGAAAATGGATCGATGCATCTTCAATATGTGTTAGGTCATGATTTCATTATGGTTTAGGTCAGTGGTTTATGGTTATGGTCAGTGCTACGAGAAACCATCGCGAACAGCGTCACAAAGACAGGAAACTCTCACGCCGTGCGGCCGAGTTGCTGAGATCTCCGCTAATGACACACACACTTGCTGCTTGTGGATGTAGTGCAGGAAACATACACTTCCGCTTCCTCCTTCGCCAGGCGGGATCGGGGAATGATCCACAACGCTAAAATCATCATATGTACAGTTTATCAGAAGAAAAAAGTTGGTTTGGTCTTTAGCTGCTGTTTAAAAAGTTAACATCTTTGAGTTCAGAGCAAATTCATTTCGCAATTCATGTCTCTTTATCAGTAAATAATGTCCTGGAATAATTGAGGATTGAAAATGGGGGAAATAGGATATCCCATAATACACATAATACATTTTGTGCTCCTTCAGGTAATGTTACTTTGGCTCAAACAAACTGTCTGTAGGTGATGCAGCTTGTTTTCAAACAGCCTTTCTCAACCAATCAGGTAAAGTTATGTTAATTTTCATCACCCAATCAGAAAGCTCCAGTCACCGCTTTATAAAACGTCCAGTGCCCGCCTCGATTCAGAATCTCTACAGCACAACTGCACTCAGAATGGAGAAGCTGAAGATTGTTGTCATTACTGTGCTCTGCTCTCTGTGTAAGTAACTCTCCACATGGACTTTTCTCATTATGTAATACACTTTAGTGAACTTTCATTTGGATTTTTCAGATGGAGCTCAGCCACAGAAAGTCGTTCAACCAGAAGGTTTTAAAACAGCAAAACTGGGACAAACTGTCGTCTTAAAATGCCTCACCCACAGTATTTGGAGTCATAGAGTGTGGTACAAACTGGGCTCTAACAGGACATTACAACTGCTGGCGTCGACTAATGACTTAAAACCAAGCACAACTCTTGATGATCATTATTCAGTGAAATCTTCAAAGAATGAAACCACTTTGACCATAAAGGACATCACAGCGAAGGACATCGGCACGTATTTTTGTGGAATACCCAACGTCTATAATATTCTCTTTGGATCAGGCACTGTCCTGGAGATCGAGGGAGAGTCAGAGCCCGTCCAGTCTGTTCTGCAGAGTCCAGAGAATATCAGAGCAAAGCCTGGAGACTCTGTGACTCTCAGCTGCTCTTTCACCTCCAGACACTGTCCACGAGAACACATCAGCGTCATGTGGGTGAGAAGTGGTTCTGCATCTTCTGAAATTGTCTTGTGGGATTATATCAATAAGAACATCTGTGAGAAGACCGAAGACTCCTCGTGTGTCCATAACCTGACCCTGAAAGACATCAGGTCAGATGAAGAGGGGACCTACCTCTGTGTGGTCACCGCCTGTGGGGACACACTGGTCGGAAATGTGACCAGGATCCAACTTCATGGTAATGAATGTTTTCTTTCAAACATATGGACACTCATCAGGACAGCATGTGAATATTTACTTAGCACTACTTCTAATGGAGCGATTCTGTAACTTTTCTTTTAATTGCTTGTTTGCCTGCCTTTTCCTGCCTCAAATTGCTCATTACATTACAACAACTCTATTCTAAGGGGCTTAAAGAAATAAATAACACCATGGCCACAGAACAAAGGTCAATCGGGATAAATGCGTTACTGTATCTCCCAGTAATGGCACGAAAACTGTGGTACATTAACAGATCATCCAAAATACATCGAGGGTGAGTATCTGTGCTTCCACTAACATTTTGGACAAATATATTAGCTTTAATTTCCAATTGCAGGTGGCATAAGCTAAATTAAATGTCGACTTATTGGGTTGGGGGACGATTGTTTCCTCACTATATATAAATTGTAATATAGAAAAGCAGAAAGTAAGCCATCTTTACTTTTATACCACCCAATGATTTGGCCTACATGAACATATGCTTTCTCTCAGCATTGTATGGGGGGAGGAGGGATTACAATGCTTGTGCATGAAGGAAAGGCTAAATGGCAAATGCCTAGAAATTGAATAAAGTCATGCAGCAAAGGAAACAATAAATATATGCTGCAAAACATGTGCAATAGCGCCCTGTTCAATGATCATATACTTTGTAATTTGTTAGATCTTTTTCTGATAACGCACTCAGCCTTAAAGAAACTTTACTTCGTACTTGGAACTGAAGTAAAACATTTCCTTCACCATCCAGATGTGTAGAAACTGAAAGCTTTTCCTGGTTTATAATCCGACAGAATCATAGTTGGTTTTATTGCCATTGTCAGTGTTCACAAAGTAGGATTTTTCTCAAGAGCAAATGTGCAACAAGAAACATAAAACCTAGATAAATAATAAACTATAAAAACTTAAAAGGACATACATAAAGGGGATCAAAAATAAAATGTGATTAAAAAACAACAACAAGCGCATCTCCTCAAGCCCCATTCGTGGACTGCAGTAAAGTGGCCCTACGCTTCCAGACTCACGGTAAAGTCTGTCGCAGACATGATGCCATTTTCACAATGTCACGGCACAAGAACATCGTAGGTGCAGCAGCAAACTCCATCTATCTCCACGACCCGTTTCATTGAAGGAATTTTCAAGGATCTGCAAAAGTTTCCTCGTATTGTGTCTGCCATCAGGCAGACACAATACGAGACGGGCTATCGCTCTTCGTAGCCGCTGAGCGATAGCCCGTGTTTCTACACAAAAAACTTCAAATTAGCAATTGTCCATCATTTAAAAACATCAAGACTCATCTCTGTCTCCTCCACCTGAGCCTCTCACACAGTTTAGTAAGTTTTATATGCTACCATGACCTGGTTGTGGTCCCTTCTCTGACCAGTCCTACAAGAAACTAGTGCTTGCAAAACGTTCCTAGGTACAGCATGGATGTTCAAAAAGGCATCAAGGGAAAACATGCGTTATTTTAGCCACAGTCTTGCAAGAAGAGGTATGGTATTAATTAGTACCAATAGGCGTTAAGGGGCTAAATTAGAACTAAAATTGTCATAAAGTTGAAACCAAAGTTATGCCCAGACGACGTAATTCTAATCCTCGAAACATTGTCTCCAATCAAAATATATAAAGTCTAACATTGGGGAGGGTCCTGAGTACCAACAAGTGCCACTTCTAATGGACCATCTATCCTTTCATTTTCACCCCAACAAATAAAATAAAAAAGTCATCTTAAACCATTGGGTCAGGGTCCTTGGAAAATGGTGCTAGTTCAAGTATATTGGCTAGCTGACCTTGCGGGGGGAGCCAGGGCGGGTAGAACCTGCTCCAAATGCGGCCCCACAGGCTGAAAAAAAAAAAACCTGACCTGCCCAGCACTGTTAGACATCACGACTTATGAGTAACTTACAATTAACGTGTGTCAACGATCACACAACTTACCTGTAACTTATGGCCCATGTATGCGGGACGTATCACTGCATACGTTGAGAACATTTCTCGACCTATGCCAGCGTAGTTGCCGTATGTGGACGTGCTATAGCGTGCTCATAATTTATACAGAACTTACCAATAACATATCCAACGTACGCCAGCGTGTTTGTCAAGTGTATCATGCGTAGGCATACGTTGGATAAATCGTCAAGGTGTGACAGCGCCTTAAGCAACTGTGAGTGGCTTTGCTAGTTTACGTCACTACTGCAGTTTGTAGAAAATGTATTCTTTGTAAAACGTTACAGAAAATTTACCGGTCAAATGTTTAGAAGCGTTTTTTTGTGTATTGGTATTTCATTTATTTCAAGACTATTTCAGTCGTCGATTTTCACTGAAGGCGTTCATTTATGAATAATCACATAGGGAGTTATGTTTTAGACAAAAACAAGTTTAAAGCAGTACTAAGTAACGTGTTTACCTTAATAAATCCTCCCCGTAGTCCCTGTGGGAGTAATACAAGTGTTTATGGGATGATTGGAGGGTCTTTCATCTCCCCCTGGTGTCTCTGGCCAGAAAACCATGTTTGCAACTTAATGGAATCACGAAGAAGAAGCTAACATGCTAACGGGCAAAGCTAACTGCGGACAAACGTCACTTTAAACAGTATTTACAGCCAAGTTTGAGTGAAAAAAAATATTTCCATTGTATAATTGGATGTACAATATCCCTCTCTCCCTTCGCCTTTCCTGTCAGCGTAGTATTCACTCTCCAAGACAATTAATAAGTTAAAAAATCGTAACTTGCTACTACACCTGCAGTTGCACTTATGGTCTCTAGGGGCAAGAGTTACTTAGTACTGCTTTAAATAGATTCTTCCTCTATGGCTGTGATTACTGCCTTGCACTTTTGACGTTTTCTCAAAGAGGTTCATGATGTCGTCACAGAAACGGTTTTGACTTCACAGACTGTTAAACCATTTCAAGGACCTGATGCTGAGATTTGATTGTGTTACAGATGTTGAATTGGACGATGTCCTAAGTCCTGCTGTCCTGGCTCTGCTTGGGTCAAACGCTGTGCTCGGGCTGGTGGTGCTGCTGCTGCTGTGGGGGATGTGGAGACTCAGCAACAACAAGACGGGTATTTCCTCACAGTCTTTTTGTTCTTCAGAAAGTAATAACTGTTTAATAAAAACTTCTCGCTTTGACAGAACTGAACTCCGAACACCAAAGAGCTCCTCACAGCAATCAGGTCAGTCTAGTATAGGATTACTCAGTAAAGAGGCCAAAAACTATTCATGTTTCGTGATCCTCAAACCACTTTTTAACAAGTTGGGCACTCCTGACCTCACCATGTTTCCCTGTTGTATCATATTAATGTCATTTGATAATTTCAGCCCGACAACACTTTGACTTACGCAGCCGGGAGCCTGGACTCTTCAACAACAGTGAGACGCAGAAAACACCCAGATATCTACTCCCATGTGTGCTACCACCACTGCAAATGAAGGAAGTCCCCACATTACTGTGCATATTCCTTCTTCTTCTTCTTCTTCTTCTTCTTCTTCTTCTTCTTCTTCTTCTTCTTCTTCTTCTTCTTCTTCTTCTTCTTCTTCTTCTTCTTCTTCTTCTTCTTCTTCTTCTTCTTCTTCTTCTTCTTCTCCTTCTTCTATGGAATTGTCCTGTTGCTGATGAGACTTTGCATGATGCTGATGTAATGCACAGTTTGTGTGACGCTTTGAATTTAAAATAAAGGCTGTTTAACCATGACAGAGCCAGTGTGTTTTTTTCTCTTCACTGCAGTTGTCGAGTCACATCATTTTGTATGAAGAAAATGGAAAAAAGTACAAGTTTTGATGATGTTTTTCAGTAAAATGTTAATTATGAGAGTATTTTAGCTTCATTTTGAACACAACACACTATTAGACACCGAATATATCAAAACTCGAGATTCACTTTACTGACTCAGGAGTTGTGAATCCCCACCTCCATTAACTCGTTCACTAACTCGCACGCCCACGACTGTGATCCCCAGACTGTGTTTCGTAGTCACTATGAGTGACACACTAACATTACGTTTGTGTAGCTCGTTTAAGCACATGAATTGTGCTCTACAAATAAACTTGTCTTGCATTAATAATGTAACAGCTAGCATATAGAACAAACTACAATAAGACAGGAGTTTAAACAAGCTTAGTATCGGCTCATAGAACACTTGCTGCACCACTGGGCGGATGTCTGTGGTGTGTGGGGGAAACAGACATGTGTTCACAAACATATAACAGTTCTATTCTCAAACTCTTTCCAACAAATGGAAATCCAGTTTAACATGTGACACAGTCTTGTCTCTCAGTTAGACCCACTCACTAAACACCTGTGATTTTAGCGAGAATGGTAATGGCCCCAAAGCTGGACGATGTTAACTGGCTGAAAACAGTGTTAATTCTGTTTGACTGATCAACAACAGGCAGGTTATTTTCTCCTCTGTCGTCAAACCACACTGAAGTTTCACTCTCCCTCACCAGAGCACCACGGTCAGCCAGAGGTTCACACTCTGTAGATGATAGAAGACACCGAGCATTAAACATGAGGGCTGTGCACTGACACAAACGTGCAGAGGACTCTGTGGTTTTCAGAGCATGCGTCATGGAAATGTCTGAAAATAAATGCCTTTATCCAAATGGCGTCTAATTTAAGCCGTCAAAGTATTGCCCGGTGTATAGTATATGTGACATCGATGAAATGGTGAGACTTTGAATAAAGGTCTTGCATCCAATGACCTTCAAATGGATTAGATGATCTTTGAGAGTGACAGAAAGCTTCCTTTTCTTACTTGACCTACAGTCGCTCTTTGAATGAAAGCTTCATTCCAGGGAGATACTGCAGATAAACCTGAAGTGTCACATGTCCATCTTCAGTATGTGTTAGGTCGTCATTTCATGATGGTTTAGGGCGCGGTCAGTGCAACGAGAAACCGTCACGAACACAGAAAACCCTCACGCCGTGCGGCCGAGTAATGCAGGAAACATACACTTCCGCTTCTTCGCCGGGCGGGATCGGGGAATGATCCGCTGATCAGATCCGCTGACGTCGAGTTCTACTTTGACAGAAACCGCCACTAAAAGGAAATTCAAAAAACATTCACTTTTTAGCCATGAGGGGGCAGCACACGGTTTTGGGCGGTTTTGGACCATGGACAGAAGTGCAAATTACACTTGTTTACACTAAAATGACAAAAAAAAAGATAATAAGCAGATAATACCCTAAAATCATCATATTTACAGTTTATCAGAAGAAAAAAATTGGTTTGGTCTTTAGTTGCTCTTTAAAAAGTCTGTGAGTTAACTTTTGAGCCAATTTACTTCACGATTCATGTCTCTCTATCAGTAAATAATCTCCTGGATTAATTGAGGGTTGAAAATGGGGGAAATAGGACATTCCATAATACACCAGTTACATTTTGTGCTCCTTTAGGTAATGTTACTTTGGCTGAAACAAACTCAGCGTCTGACGGTTTTTCAACCAATCAGATAAAGTTATGTTAATTTTCATCACCCAATCAGAAAGCTCCAGTCACAGCTTTATAAAACTTCCAGAGCCCGCCTCGATTCAGAATCTCAGAATGGAGACGCTGAAGATTGTTGTCATTGTGCTCTGCTCTCTGTGTAAGTAACTCTCCACATGGACTTTCCTCATTATTTAATACACTTTAGTGAACTTTCATTTGGATTTTTCAGGTGGAGTTATTTCGCAGGAACCAGAAGGTTTTACAACGGCAAAGCTGGGACAAACTGCCTTAAAATGCGTCACTGACAGTAAGTAAAGTGTGGTACAAACTGGGTTCTAACAGGACATTACAACTCCTCGCCTAATCCCCTGTTTAAGCCAAATGCACTGATGGATCGTCATTATTCAGTGAACTCTTTAGAGAATGAATTCACTTTGACCATCAAGGACATCACAGTGAAGGACATCGGCACATACTTTTGCGGAATATCGTACGTGGAAGACGTTCTCTTTGGATCAGGCACTGTCCTGGTGATCGAGGGAGAGTCAGAGCCCGTCCAGTTTGAGCTCCAGAGTCCAGAGAATATCAGAGCAAAGCCAGGAGACTCTGTGACTCTCAGCTGCTCTTTCACCTCCAGACACTGTCCACAAGAACACATCAGCGTCGCGTGGGTTAGAAGTGGCTGTGCTTTTTCTGAAATTGTTTCTTCAGACCATGGAAAGAAGATCTTCTGTGAGAGCAGCTCATGTGTCCAAACCCTGACCCTCAAAAACATCAGCTCAGCAGAAGATGGGACCTACCTCTGTGTGGTCGTCTGTGGGGACATCATGATCGGCACAGGAACCAGGATCCAACACATCTCAAGGGGCATTCCTTTAATAAACTTTTCTTTAGAGGATCAGGGTGGGATGTGACCATTTACATAGCACTACTTCATCTGCACTGATTCTCTCATGTTTCGCTCCAGGTTCCTAGCCGAGCTAATGCCAGACTAAAATAACAAGTGATATTTAGTCTGGGCACCACCAATTCATTTTCTCGTAGGAGAGGTGTAGTTTACGATCGTCCATAGCCGTTTATTGGGCTGAATGTCTATCATCAGCATGTAGCCATAGCCAATCGTATCATCATATCCGATGACGTGTGACGAACCCGCTGTAAACTTCCGAACTAAACCATTAGAACACGGTCAAAAGCTTGATCGAAAGATGGTGCCGGTTCTGCTGCTGTCATGTTGGATCCGTAAATGAACTTATTTTTTCTTAAAGAGGGGGTATTATGCTATTTTCAATCACATAGCACCAGTCTATATCACACTACAATGATGACCAAACCTTCTGTTGGTCTGTAAATGCAGTAAATTAGAATAACTGCCTTGTATAAAATGTCTCTCTCAAAATGGCTGTAGTGAATGTCTTGAAATAGGCCTCTGTCTCTTTAAGAACCTCTGAGCCTTTCCGACACGCCCCCTCCACACGCTGTCTGTGGCATCAGTGGGGAGGGGGTTCTGCTGAGGAGCAGTGGTTGGTTACTCGGCTGGTGACGAAAGCTCGGAGGCGTCTCCAGGAGGTGGGGGCGTTCCTAGGAGGACTCAGGCAAACCTATCCCTAAAATGGCCGCCATCAGAGTTTTTACAGATTACTCAAAAATACGTGAATGTGCCAAGGCAACACTTCAGGCATGTTTTTAATGAGGGAATGACATGATAACATGATGGAAAGCTTGAAAAAGTCAATTTTGCATAATACCCCCTCCCCTTTAAACATTACTCAAATGATCAACAATGAAAGCAAAATTACCACCGTTTGAGAAACTCATCTAATGGATCATAACATAGATGTCAAATCTATTCGACCGGTTTAGATGTTCCGTCTTGTTCTGGTTGTTTTTTTATTCCTTCTATTCTGTTACCAAAGTCACCACCCTCCTGCTTTAACGACGACCGCCCAGCAGCACTCGCTCCAATTCTTATGAAGTGCTTCGAGCGGCTCGTCATGGACCACATCAAGTCGGTTCTCCCCCCCACCCTGGACCCACCAGTTTGCTTATCGCCCCAATCACTCAACTGAAGATGCCGTCTCCACTGCGCTTCATTCAGCCCGCACTCACTTTGAAACAAAGGACTCCTATCACACAGTCTCTTCAAGGTAATGCCTTCAGGGAGGGGACTGCGGAATCCACGGGCCAGCTGCAGTCGGCTGAAGGACGGTTTCATACACAGGCCATCAGGAAGCTGAACTCCCTGTCTTCCTTGCCCTTCTTTGAATATTTTTAAAAGCAATAGTACCACAGTTTGAGAAGCTCATCTAATGGATCATGCAATAGATTTCAAGTCTATTCAACCGATGCAGGTGTTCTGTCTTGTTCTCTTTGTTTGTTTTTGTCTTTTATACCGTTGCTTGTAATAGGGAAAGATGGACTAATGGAAGCAGACATGTGATAGTGCAGGTAATACACGTCTTTATTGAAAACCCACAATGAAGAAAAGCGGTGAAGATCTCTCCTGAGAATCACGTTGTAGATTCTCACTGAAGGCGTTCATTTATGAATAAACACATACGGAATTATGTTTTGATTCTTCAAAATAGCCCTCTTTGGCTGTGATTACTGCTTTGCACTTTTGACATTTTCTCTACAAGACTTCAAAGATTGTTAAACCATTTTTGGAACGACCTGATGCTGAAATTCTGTTGTGTTTACAGATTATGAATCTGCCATCATTACTCTGATTGGGGCAAACGCTGTACTCGGGCTGGCAGCACTGGTGCTGCTGTGGGGGATGTGGAGAGTCGGCAAAAAGACAGGTATTTCCTCACAGTCCTTTTGTTTTTCAGAAAGTAATAACTGTTTAATAAATACCTCGCTTTGACAGAAGTGAACTCTGAACACCAAAGAGCTCCTCACAGCAATCAGGTCAGACTACCATAAGTTTACTCAGTTGAGAAAAAAAGTGAATGTTTCATTCTTAACAAACAAATTTTTAACAACTTGATCAGTCCTGATATCACCATCTTTCCCTAGTATGTATCATACTAATGTCATTTTAAAAATTCAGCACAACGACAGCCTGGACTCTTCAACAACAGTGAGACGCAGAAAACACCCAGATATCTACCACCACTGAAAATAACAAAGAACAAAGTCCCCAAATTGCTAGATTTTTCTTTTGCTGAAACATTCTTTTTTCTTTTTTAATGGAATTGTCCTGTTGATGAAGCTTTGCACCATTTGTGTGATGCTTGTTTTTGGTGAAGAAAATGAAAAAAGAACAACAATTCTGATATAGACGTATATTTGACCAAAATTCAGCTGGTCATGGTGTAGACTTAGACTTAAACATTCATAGTCAGTTTTGCTCCTTTTTAACATGTATGTGTTTAATGTCTATTTCAACATGTCACACTGGCTTAACTTTCAGCTGTAAAGACATGAATCATAACTCATCATAGTGAAGCTTAAATCGTCGACTGGACTGCGTTTTGTTGGGTTGATGACATTTCACTTCTTCGATCTTGAGGTCGGAATGGGACACTGCAACCAAGCCAGAGCAGAGTAAGATCCTTGAGGTACGGGGCACTCATTAGAAATAACAAAATCAGGTCGTTCAACTGATCTCAACATGAAACACGACTAAATGTCCTCCTGTCATTCTCCAAGGGCTGAAAAATGTGAACTGGAATAAAAGGCTCATGTTGAGCTATAAGAAAAGTGTTCGTTTTGTTTGACAGGTTCATCTGCAGTCTTGACCAGGACCAGGAAATATGACCATATTAGTCCAGTGCTCCGGTCTCTGCACTGACTTCCTGTCACTCAGAGAATAGATTTTAAACAGCTCTGCTTGTTACAAGTCTCTTCATGGTTTAGCACAAAGTCCGTCTCTGACATGTTAGAGCCGTATGAACCATCTCGGGCCCTGAGAACTTCAGGGAGGGGTCTCCTGGTGGTTCCCAGAGTCAGGACTAAACACTCTGAGGCTCAAGCTAAACTCTGACAATGTCTGTACTCGACGCTTTTACTGTAATTAATTAATTGTTATGTTGATGTTTTATGGATTTGATCTGTTTTCTTGTATTTCTGTGTAACTATGAAGCACTTTGAATTGCCTTGTGTATGAATTGTGCTCTACAAATAAACTTGTCTTCCATAATAATGTAACAGCGACCAGCTATTGTCTTATTTGTTACCTGAAATAAGTCAGGAGTTTAAACAAGGTTAGTATCGGCTCATAGAACACTTGCTGCACCACTGGGCGGATGTCTGTGGTGTGTGGGGGAAACAGACATGTGTTCACAAACATATAACAGTTCTATTCTCAAACCCTTTCCAACAAATGGAAATCCAGTTTAACATGTGACACAGTCTTGTCTCTCAGTTAGACCCACTCACTAAACATCTTTGATTTTAGCGAGAATGGTAATGGCCACAAGGCTGGACGATGTTAACTGGCAGAAAACAAACAGGCAGGTTATTTTCTCTCCTGTCGTCAAACCACACTGAAGTTTCACTCTCCCTCACCAGAGCACCATGGTCAGAGGTTCACACTCTCTGTACATGATACAAGACACAGAGCATTAAACATGAGGGCTGTGCACTGACACAAACCTGCAGAGGACTCTGTGGTTTTCATGCGTCATGGAAATGTTTGAAAACAAATGCCTTTATCCAAATGGCGCCTAATTTAAGCTGTTAAAGTATTGCCGGAGGCCGAGGTATAGTATATGTGACATTGTTGAAATGGTGTGACTGTGGAACCTTCTAATGGATTTGATGATCTTTGAAAGTGACAGAAAGCTTCCTTTTCTAACTTGATCTCTACAATCGCTCTTTGAATGAAAGCTTCATTCCCGGGAGATACTGCAGATAAACCTGAAAAGTGTTGAACTACATGTCCATCTTCAAAATGTCAACCCCATGCTGCTACCTTAACGTGGTGGGGTTGTTTGAGTGCCCGAATGATCCGAGGAGCTATGTTGTCTGGGGCTTTACGTCCCTGTTAGGGTCTCCCATGGCAAACAGGCCCGAGGTGACGGGTCAGACGAAGAGCAGCTCACAAGACTTCTATGGACAGTACAACAACAAGGACCGAGACGTCGCCCGGCATGGCGCAGCCGGGGCCCCACCCTGGAGCCAGGCCTGGGGTTGGGGCTCGAACTCGAGCGCCTGGTGGTCGGGCCTCTGCCCACGGGGCCTGGCCGGGCACAGCCCGAAGAGACGGCTTGGGCCCGCCCTCCTGTGGACTCACCACCCGCAGAGGGATCCATAGGGGTCGGGTGCAGAGAGGACTGGGTGGCAGTTGAGGCCGGGTGCCTCGTCGACCTGGTCTGTGTGCACAGCTTCTGGCGTTCGGGACATGGATCGTCACTTCGCTGGGGGGGAAGGAGCCAACTCCTGGAGAGAGGCTGGACTCTCCATTTTTCTGGAGTTGCTCGAGAGATGGCGGGCCGGGGTGGGTTTGACTGGGGACTCCATTGTTGTACTGGGGGTCTTCAACGCCCACATGGGTAACGACAGTGAGACCTGGACGGGAGTGATTGGGAAGAACGGCCTCCCTGATCTGAACCCGAGTGGTGTTCTGTTATTCGACTTCTGTGCTAGTCGCGGTTTGTCCATAACGAACACCATGTTCGAGCACAAGGGTGTCCATAAGTGCACGTGGCACCAGGACACCCTAGGCAGGAGGTCGATGATCGACTTTGTAGTTGTGTCGTCTGATCTCCGGCCGCGTGTCTCGGACACTCGGGTGAAGAGAGGGGCTGAGCTGTCAACTGATCACCACCTGGTGGTGAGCTGGATCCGCTGGCAGGGGACGAAGCCGATCAGACCTGGCTGACCCAAGCGTGTTGTGAGGGTCTGTTGGGAACGTCTGGCGGATCCCTCTGTCAATGGGGTCTTCAACTCCCACGTCCGGAAGAGCTTCACCCAGATTCCGAGGGAGGCTGGAGACATGGAGTCAGAGTGGACTCTGTTCTCCTCCTCCATTGTCGATGCGGCTGCTCGCAGTTGTGGCCGAAAGGTCTCTGGTGCCTGTCACGGCGGCAATCCCCGAACCCGGTGGTGGCGCCCGGAAGTAAGGGATGCCGTCAAGCTAAAGAAGGAGTCCTACCTGGCCTCAGAAGTGGGCCCATCCATCATCTGGGCTAAAGTCACCGTGGTGGTGAGAAAGCTCCTCGGTGACAAGCCTCCGGGGGTGGATGAGATTCACCCTGAGTACCTTAAGTCTCTGGATGTTGTAGGACTGTCGTGGCTGACACGTCTCTGCAACATCGCGTGGCGGTCGGGGACAGTGCCCCTGGATTGGCAGACCGGGGTGGTGGTCCCTCTCTTTAAGAAGGGGGATCGGAGGGTGTGCTCCAATTACAGAGGAATCACCCTCCTTAGCCTCCCCGGTAAGGTCTACTCCAGGGTCCTGGAGAGGAGGATCCGGCCGATAGTCGAACCTTGGATCCAGGAGGAACAATGCGGTTTTCGTCCTGTTCGTGGCACACTGGACCAGCTCTATACATGTGTTTTGTGGATCTGGAGAAAGTGTCCGACCGTGTCCCTCGTGGTGCCCTGTGGGGGGTGCTCCGGGAGTATGGGTTCTGGGGCCCTTGGCAAAGGGCTGTCTGTTCCCTGTATGACGCAGCAGGAGCTTGGTTCGCATTGCCGGCAGTAAGTCAGACCTGTTCCCGGGGCATGTTGGTCTCCTCAGGGCTGCTCTTTGTCACCGGTTCTGTTCATTACCTTTATGGACAGAATTTCTAGGCGCAGCCAGGGGTCGGGGGGTGTTCAGTTTGGGAGCCTCAGGATCTCATCTCTGCTGTTTGCAGATGATGTTGTTCTGATGGCTTCAACAAACCAGGACCTTCAGCTGCTCTGGGGCGGTTTGCAGCCGAGTGTGAAGCGGCCGGGATGAGGATCAGCACCTCCAAATCTGAGGCCATGGTTCTCCACCGGAAAAAGGTGGCTTCCCCTCTACAGGTCGGTGGGGAGTCCTTACCTCAAGTGGAGGAGTTCAAGTATCTCGGGGTCTTGTTCACGAGTGATGGGCGGATGGAGCGTGAGATCGACAGACGGATCGGTGCGGCATCAGCAGTGAGGCGGTCGCTGTATCGGTCTGTCGTGGTGAAGAGGGAGCCGAGTCGGGGCAAAGCTCTCGATTTACCGATCGAGTTTGGGCATCTCTGCTGAGACTGCTGTCCCCGCGACCCCGCCCCGGATAAAGCGGAAGAAAATGGATGGATGCATCTTCAGTATGTGTTAGGTCATGATTTCATTATGGTTTAGGTCAGTGGTTTATGGTTATGGTCAGTGCTACGAGAAACCATCGCGAACAGCGTCACAAACACAGGAAACTCTCACGCCGTGTGGCCGAGTTGCTGAGATCTCCACTAATGTGCTAATGACACACACACTTGCTGCTTGTGGATGTAGTGCAGGAAACATACACTTCCGCTTCCTCCTTCGCCAGGCGGGATCGGGGAATGATCCACAACGCTAAAATCATCATATGTACAGTTTATCAGAAGAAAAAAAGTTGGTTTGGTCTTTAGCTGCTGTTTAAAAAGTTAACATCTTTGAGTTCAGAGCAAATTCATTTCGCAATTCATGTCTCTTTATCAGTAAATAATGTCCTGGAATAATTGAGGATTGAAAATGGGGGAAATAGGACATTCCATAATACACATAATACATTTTGTGCTCCTTTAGGTAATGTTACTTTGGCTCAAACAAACTGTCTGTAGGTGATGCAGCTTGTTTTCAAACAGCCTTTCTCAACCAATCAGGTAAAGTTATGTTAATTCTCATCACCCAATCAGAAAGCTCCAGTCACCGCTTTATAAAACGTCCAGTGCCCGCCTCGATTCAGAATCTCTACAGCACAACTGCACTCAGAATGGAGAAGCTGAAGATTGTCGTCATTACTGTGCTCTGCTCTCTGTGTAAGTAACTCTCCACATGGACTTTTCTCATTATTTAGTACACTTTAGTGAACTTTCATTTGGATTTTTCAGATGGAGCTCAGCCACAGAAAATCGTTCAACCAGAAGGTTTTAAAACTGCAAAACTGGGACAAACTGTCGTCTTAAAATGCCTCACCTACAGTATTTGGAGTCATAGAGTGTGGTACAAACTGGGCTCTAACAGAACATTACAACTGCTGGCGTCGACTAATGACTTAAAACCAAGCACAACTCTTGATGATCATTATTCAGTGAAATCTTTGAAGTATGAAACCACTTTGACCATAAAGGACATCACAGCGAAGGACATCGGCATGTATTTTTGTGGAATACCCAACGTCTATAATATTCTCTTTGGATCAGGCACTGTCCTGGAGATCGAGGGTGAGTCAGAGCCCGTCCAGTCTGTTCTGCAGAGTCCAGAGAATATCAGAGCAAAGCCTGGAGACTCTGTGACTCTCAGCTGCTCTTTCACCTCCAGACACTGTCCACGAGAACACATCACAACACATTACAACAACTCTATTCTAAGGGGCTTAAAGAAATAAATAACACCATGGCCACAGAACAAAGGTCAATCGGGATAAATGCGTAACTGTATCTCCCAGTAATGGCACGAAAACTGTGGTACATTAACAGATCATCCAAAATACATCGAGGGTGAGTATCTGTGCTTCCACTAACATTTTGGACAAATATATTAGCTTTAATTTCCAATTGCAGGTGGCATAAAGCTAAATTAAATGTCGACTTATTGGGTTGGGGGACGATTCTTTCCTCACTATATATGAATTGTAATATAGAAAAGCAGAAAGTAAGCCATCTTTACTTTTATACCACACAATGATTTGGCCTACATGAACATATGCTTTCTCTCAGCATTGGGGGGAGGAGGGATTACAATGGTTGTGCATGAAGGAAAGGCCTAGGAAACAATAAATATATGCTGCAAAACATGTGCAATAGCGCCTTGTTCAATGATCATATACTTTGTAATTTGTTAGATCTTTTTCTGATAACGCACTCAGCCTTAAAGAAACTTTACTTCGTACTTGGAACTGAAGTAAAACATTTCCTTCACCATCCAGATGTGTAGAAACTGAAAGCTTTTCCTGGTTTATAATCCGACAGAATCATAGTTGGTTTTATTGCCATTGTCAGTGTTCACAAAGTAGGAATTTTCTCAAGAGCAAATGTGCAACAAGAAACATAAAACCTAGATAAATAATAAACTATAAAAACTTAAAAGGACATACATAAAGGGGATCAAAAATAAAATGTGATTAAAAAACAACAACAAGCGCATCTCCTCAAGCCCCATTCGTGGACTGCAGTAAAGTGGCCCTACACTTCCAGACCCACAGTGAAGTCAGTCGCAGACATGATGCCATTTTCACAATGTCACGGCACAAGAACATCGTAGGTGCAGCAGCAAACTCCATCTATCTCCACGACCCGTTTCATTGAAGGAATTTTCAAGGATCTGCAAAAGTTTCCTCGTATTGTGTCTGCCTGATGGCAGACACAATACGACACGAGCTATCGCTCTTCGTAGCTGCTGAGCGATAGCCCGTGTTTCCACACAAAAAACTTCAAATTAGCAATTGTCCATCATTTAAAAACATCAAGACTCATCTCTGTCTCCTCCACCTGAGCCTCTCACACAGTTTAGTAAGTTTATATGCTACCATGACCTGGTTGTGGTCCCTTCTCTGACCAGTCCTACAAGAAACTAGTGCTTGCAAAACGTTCCTAGGTACAGCATGGATGTTCAAAAAGGCATCAAGGGAAAACATGCGTTATTTTAGCCACAGTCTTGCATGAAGAGGTATGGTATTAATTAGTACCAATAGGCGTTAAGGGGCTAAATTAGAACTAAAATTGTCATAAAGTTGAAACCAAAGTTATGCCCAGACGACGTAATTCTAATCCTCGAAACATTGTCTCTAATCAAAATGAATAAAGTCTAACATTGGGAAGTGCCACTTCTAATGGACCATCTATCCTTTCATTTTCGCCCCAACAAATAAAATAAAAAAGTCCTCTTAAACCATTGGGTCAGGGTCCTTGGAAAATGGTGCTAGTTCAAGTATATTGGGTAGCTGACCTTGCGGGGTGAGCCAGGGCGGGTAGAACCTGCTCCAAATGCGGCCCCGCAGGCTGAAAAAAAAAAAACCTGACCTGCCCAGCACTGTTAGACATCACGACTTATGAGTAACTTACAATTAACGTGTCTCAACGATCACACAACCTACCTGTAACTTATGGCCCATGTATGCGGGACGTATCACTGCATACGTTGAGAACATTTCTCGACCTATGCCAGCGTAGTTGCCGTATGTGGACGTGCTATAGCGTGCTCATAACTTATACAGAACTTACCAATAACATATCCAACGTACGCCAGCGTGTTTGTCAAGTGTATCATGCGTCGGCATACGTTGGATAAATCGTCAAGGTGTGACAGCGCCTTAAGCAACTGTGAGTGGCTTTGCTAGTTTACGGCACTACTGCAGTTTGTAGAAAATGTATTCTTTGTAAAACGTTACAGAAAATTTACCGGTCAAATGTTTAGAAGCGTTTTTTTATGTATTAGTATTTCATTTATTTCAAGACTATTTCAGTCGTCGATTTTCACTGAAGGCGTTCATTTATGAATAATCAAATAGGGAGTTATGTTTTAGACAAAAACAAGTTTAAAGCAGTACTAAGTAACGTGTTTACCTTAATAAACCCTCCCCGTAGTCCCTGTGGGAGTAATACAAGTGTTTATGGGATAATTGGAGGGTCTTCCATCGCCCCCTGGTGTCTCTGGCCAGAAAACCATGTTTGCAACTTAATGGAATCACGAAGAAGAAGCTAACATGCTAACGGGCAAAGCTAACTGCAGACAAAGGTCACTTTAAACAGTATTTACAGCCAAGTTTGAGTGAAAAAAAATATTTCCATTGTATAATTGGATGTACAATATCCCTCTCTCCCTTCGCCTTTCCTGTCAGCGTAGTATTCACTCTCCAAGACAATTAATAAGTTAAAAAATCGTAACTTGCTACGACACCTGCAGTTGCACTTATGGTCTCTAGGGGCAAGAGTTACTTAGTGCTGCTTTAAATAGATTCTTCCTCTTTGGCTGTGATTACTGCCTTGCACTATTGACGTTTTCTAAAAAAAGAGGTTCATGATGTCGTCACAGAAACGGTTTTGACTTCACAGACTGTTAAACCATTTCAAGGACCTGATGCTGAGATTTGATTGTGTTACAGATGTTGAATTGGACGATGTCCTAAGTCCTGCTGTCATGGCTCTGCTTGGGTCAAACGCTGTGCTCGGGCTGGTGGTGCTGCTGCTGCTGTGGGGGATGTGGAGAGTCAGCAACAACAAGACGGGTATTTCCTCACAGTCCTTTTGTTCTTCAGAAAGTAATAACTGTTTAATAAATACTTCTCACTTTGACAGAACTGAACTCTGAACAGCAAAGAGCTCCTCACAGCAATCAGGTCAGACTAGTATAGGATCACTCAGTAAAGAGGCCAAAAACTATTCATGTTTCGTGATCCTCAAACCACTTTTTAACAAGTTGATCAGTCCTGACCTCACCATCTTTCCCTGTTGTATCATATTAATGTCATTTGATCATTTCAGCCCGACGACACTTTCACTTACGCAGCCGGGAGCCTGGACTCTTCAACAACAGTGAGACGCAGAAAACACCCAGAGATCTACTCCCAAGTGTCATACCACCACTGCAAATGAACAAAGTCCCCACATTACTCAGTGCGGATATTCCTTTTTCTTCTTCTTCTTCTTCTTCTTCTTCTTCTTCTTCTTCTTCTTCTTCTTCTTCTTCTTCTTCTTCTTCTTCTTCTTCTTCTATGGAATTGTCCTGTTGCTGATGAGACTTTGCATGATGCTGATGTAATGCACAGTTTGTGTGACGCTTTGAATTTAAAATAAAGGCTGTTTAACCATGACAGAGCCAGTGTGTTTTTTCTCTTCACTGCAGTTGTCGAGTCACATCATTTTGTTTGAAGAAAATGGAAAAAAGTACAAGTTTTGATGATGTTTTTCAGTAAAATGTTAATTATGAGAGTATTTTAGCTTCATTTTGAACACAACACACTATTAGACACCGAATATATCAAAACTCGAGATTCACTTTACTGACTCAGGAGTCGTGAATCCCCACCTCCATTAACTCGTTCACTAACTCGCACGCCCACGACTGTGATCCCCAGACTGTGTTTCGTAGTCACTATGAGTGACACACTAACATTACGTTTGTGTAGCTCGTTTAAGCACATGAATTGTGCTCTACAAATAAACTTGTCTTGCATTAATAATGTAACAGCTAGCATATAGAACAAACTACAATAAGACAGGAGTTTAAACAAGGTTAGTATCGGCTCATAGAACAGTTGCTGCACCACTGGGCGGATGTCTGTGGTGTGTGGGGGAAACAGACATGTGTTCACAAACATATAACAGTTCTATTCTCAAACTCTTTCAAACAAATGGAAATCCAGTTTAACATGTGACACAGTCTTGTCTCTCAGTTAGACCCACTCACTAAACACCTGTGATTTTTGCGAGAATGGTAATGGCCACGAGGCTGGACGATGTTAACTGGCTGAAAACAAACAGGCAGGCTATCTTCTCCCCTGTCATCAAACCACACTGAAGTTTCACTCTCCCTCACCAGAGCACCATGGTCAGCCAGAGGTTCACACTCTGTACATGATACAAGGCACAGAGCATTAAACATGAGGGCTGTGCACTGACACAAACCTGCAGAGGACTCTGTGGTTTTCAGAGCATGCGTCATGGAAATGTTTAAAAACAAATGCCTTTATCCAAATGGCGCCTAATTTAAGCCGTTAAAGTATTGCCGGAGGCCGAGGTATAGTATATGTGACATTGGTGAAATGGTGTGACTTTGGAACCTTCTAATGGATTTGATGATCTTTGAAAGTGACAGAAAGCATCCTTTTCTGACTTGATCTCTACAATCGCTCTTTGAATGAAAGCTTAGAGACTTCATTCCCGGGAGATACTGCAGATAAACCTGAAAAGTGTTGAACTACATGTCCATCTTCAAAATGTCAACCCCATGAGCTGCTACCTTAACGTGGTGGGGTTGTTTGAGTGCCCGAATGATCCGAGGAGCTATGTTGTCTGGGGCTTTACGTCCCTGTTAGGGTCTCCCATGGCAAACAGGTCCGAGGTGACGGGTCAGACGAAGAGCAGCTCACAAGACTTCTATGGACAGTACAACAACAAGGACCGAGACATCGCCCGGCATGGCGCAGCCGGGGCCCCACCCTGCAGCCAGGGCTGGGGCTGGGGCTCGAACTCGAGCGCCTGGTGGTCGGGCCTCTGCCCATGGGGCCTGGCCGGGCACAGCCCGAAGAGACGGCTTGGGCCCGCCCTCCTGTGGACTCACCACCAGCAGAGGGATCCATAGGGGTCGGGTGCAGAGAGGACTGGGTGGCAGTTGAGGCCGGGTGCCTCGTCGACCTGGTCCGTGTGCACAGCTTCTGGCGTTCGGGACATGGAACGTCACTTCACTGGGGGGGGAAGGAGCCAACTCCTGGAGAGAGGCTGGACTCTCCATTTTTCTGGAGTTGCTTGAGAGATGGCGGGCCGGGGTGGGTTTGACTGGGGACTCCATTGTTGTACTGGGGGTCTTCAACGCCCACGTGGGTAACGACAGTGAGACCTGGGAGGGAGTGATTGGGAAGAACGGCCTCCCCGATCTGAACCCGAGTGGTGTTCTGTTATTCGACTTCTGTGCTAGTCGCAGTTTGTCCATAACGAACACCATGTTCGAGCACAACGGTGTCCACAAGTGCACGTGGCACCAGGACACCCTAGGCAGGAGGTCGATGATCGACTTTGTAGTTGTGTCGTCTGATCTCCGGTTGCGTGTCTCGGACACTCGGGTGAAGAGAGGGGCTGAGCTGTCAACCGATCACCACCTGGTGGTGAGCTGGATCCGCTGGCAGGGGAGGAAGCCGGTCAGACCTGGCAGGCCCAAGCGTGTTGTGAGGGTCTGTTGGGAACGTCTGGTGGATCCCTCTGTCAGTGGGGTCTTCAACTCCCACCTCCGGAAGAGCTTCACCCAGATTCTGAGGGAGGCTGGGGACATGGAGTCAGAGTGGACTCTGTTCTCCTCCTCCATTGTCGATGCGGCTGCTCGTAGTTGTGGCCGTAAGGTCTCTGGTGCCTGTCACGGCGGCAATCCCCGAACCCAGTGGTGGCGCCCGGAAGTAAGGGATGCCGTCAAGCTGAAGAAGGAGTCCTACCTGGCCTCAGAAGTGGGCCCATCCATCATCTGGGCTAAAGTCACCGCGGTGGTGAGAAAGCTCCTCGGTGGCTCCGGGGGTGGATGAGATTCGCCCTGAGTACCTTAAGTCTCTGGATGTTGTAGGACTGTCTTGGCTGACACGTCTCTGCAACATCGCGTGGCGGTCGGGGACAGTGCCCCTGGATTGGCAGACCGGGGTGGTGGTTCCTCTCTTTAAGAAGGGGGATCGGAGGGTGTGCTTCAATTACAGAGGGATCACACTCCTAAGCCTCCCGGTAAGGTCTACTCCAGGGTCCTGGAGAGGAGGATCCGGCCGATAGTCGAACCTTGGATCCAGGAGGAACAATGCGGTTTTCGTCCTGGTCGTGGCACACTGGACCAGCTCTATACATGTGTTTTGTGGATCTGGAGAAAGCGTTCGACCGCGTCCCTCGTGGTGCCCTGTGGGGGGTGCTCCGGGAGTATGGGGTCCGGGGCCCTCTGCTAAGGGCTGTCCGTTCCCTGTATGAGCAGCAGGAGCTTGGTTCGCATTGCCGGCAGTAAGTCAGACCTGTTCCCGGTGCATGTTGGTCTCCTCAGGGCTGCCCTTTGTCACCGGTTCTGTTCATTACCTTTATGGACAGAATTTCTAGGCGCAGCCAGGGGTCGGAGGGTGTCCGGTTTGGGAGCCTCAGGATCTCATCTCTGCTGTTTGCGGATGATGTTGTTCTGTTGGCTTCAACAAATCCGGACCTTCAGCTGCTCTGGGGCGGTTTGCAGCCGAGTGTGAAGCGGCCGGGATGAGGATCAGCACCTCCAAATCTGAGGTCATGGTTCTCCACCGGAAAAAGGTGGCTTCCCCTCTACAGGTCGGTGGGGAGTCCTTACCTCAAGTGGAGGAGTTCAAGTATCTCGGGGTCTTGTTCACGAGTGAGGGGCGGATGGAGCGTGAGATTGACAGACGGATCGGTGCGGCGTCAGCAGTGATGCGGTCGCTGTATCGGTCTGTCGTGGTGAAGAGGGAGCCGAGTCGGGGCAAAGCTCTCGATTTACCGATCGAGTTTGGGCATCTCTGCTGAGATTGCTGTCCCCGCGACCCGGCCCCGGATAAAGCGGAAGAAAATGGATGGATGCATCTTCAATATGTGTTAGGTCATGATTTCATTATGGTTTAGGTCAGTGGTTTATGGTTATGGTCAGTGCTACGAGAAACCATCGCGAACAGCGTCACAAACACAGGAAACTCTCACGCCGTGTGGCCGAGTTGCTGAGATCTCCGCTAATGACACACACACTTGCTGCTTGTGGATGTAGTGCAGGAAACATACACTTCCGCTTCCTCCTTCGCCAGGCGGGATCGGGGAATGATCCACAACGCTAAAATCATCATATGTACAGTTTATCAGAAGAAAAAAGTTGGTTTGGTCTTTAGCTGCTGTTTAAAAAGTTAACATCTTTGAGTTCAGAGCAAATTCATTTCGCAATTCATGTCTCTTTATCAGTAAATAATGTCCTGGAATAATTGAGGATTGAAAATGGAAGAAATAGGATATTCCATAATACACATAATACATTTTGTGCTCCTTTAGGTAATGTTACTTTGGCTCAAACAAACTGTCTGTAGGTGATGCAGCTTGTTTTCAAACAGCCTTTCTCAACCAATCAGGTAAAGTTATGTTAATTTTCATCACCCAATCAGAAAGCTCCAGTCACAACTTTATAAAACGTCCAGTGCCCGCCTCGATTCAGAATCTCAGAATGGAGACGCTGAAGATTGTTGTCATTACTGTGCTCTGCTCTCTGTGTAAGTAACTCTCCACATGGACTTTTCTCATTATGTAATACACTTTAGTGAACTTTCATTGTGTTTTTTCAGGTGGAGCTCAGCCACAGAAAGTCGTTCAACCAGAAGGTTTTAAAACAGCAAAACTGGGACAAACTGTCGTCATAAAATGCCTCACCTACAGTATTTGGAGTCATAGAGTGTGGTACAAACTGGGCTCTAACAGGACATTACAACTGCTGGCGTCGACTAATGACTTAAAACCAAGCACAACTCTTGATGATCATTATTCAGTGAACTCTTCAAAGAATGAAACCACTTTGACCATCAAGGACATCACAGCGAAGGACGTCGGCACGTATTTTTGCGGAATACCCAATGTCTATAATATTGTCTTTGGATCAGGCACTGTCCTGGAGATCGAGGGGGAGTCAGAGCCCGTCCAGTCTGTTCTCCAGAGTCCAGAGTATATCAGAGCAAAGCCTGGAGACTCTGTGACTCTCAGCTGCTCTTTCACCTCCAGACACTGTCCACAAGAACACATCAGCGTCATGTGGGTGAGAAGTGGTTCTGCATCTTCTAAAATTGTCTTGTGGGATTATATGAATAAGAACATCTGTGAGAAGACTGAAGACTCCTCCTGTGTCCATAACCTGACCCTGAAAGACATCAGGTCAGATGAAGAGGGGACCTACCTCTGTGTGGTCACCGCCTGTGGGGACACACTGGTTGGAAATGTGACCAGGATCCAACTTCATGGTAATGAATGTTTTCTTTCAAACATATGGACACTCATAAGGACAGCATGTGATCATTTATTTAGAACTACTTCTAACTTCTCCAAATTGCTTGTTTAAGAAAAAAACAAGACTGCCTTTTCCCGCCTCAAATTTCTCTGTTTAATGTGTTCTAAAAAACAACAACAACAAAAAAAGCTCTATTCCAAGGGGCTTAAATAAACAAATAGCCTTGGCCACAGAACAATTTACTTGACAAACACTTCATGCACTTAGAACGGTGACCTTTCTGCACTGCCACGTAAAATATTTGTCTTTCCAAGTATCACCCTTGCTAGACTAACAGTAAATTTGAACTACAATTGTCATGAAGTTGAAACCATAGTTATGCCCAAACGGTGTAATTCTAATCTCTGAAACGCAAATGAAATTGTCCCTAATCAAAATGAATAAAGTCTAACATTGGGGAGGGTCCTGAGTACCAACAAGTGGCACTTCAAATGGACCATCTATCCTTTCATTTTCACCAAAAAAATAACATAAAAAATGTCCTCTTAAACACTTAAACCATTTAGAAAAAAAATGTTTTTTTGGGTCAAGGTCCTTGGAAAATGGTGCTAATTCAAGTATTTTGAGTAGCTGACCTCAGATACAGCTGATCAAGAGTTTAGAACCACATGCCTTTAAAAGGTCGGTGTTCACACTGTCATGACGTCCTGATGGCAAAGGCAAAAAAAAATCTCATTTTGAAATGCATAAGTAGGTCCTGTCCTGAGGGTTACGGAACAAAAAAGTCCAGTGGCAAACCCACAAAAATGAGCCGGAGGTTCTGATTGGCTGTCTGTCAAGTCACTGGACAATCCTCCTAAATAAAGGCAAGGCAAGGCAAGGCAAGTTTATTTGTAGAGCACAATTCATACACAAGGCAATTCCAAGTGTTTCACAGTTGCATAAATATAAGAAAACAAATACAATCAATAAAAACATCAACATAAAACTAATCAATTACAGTAAGAGGCAAGAGCGTAGATAAAATACTTTCAGTTATATGCATTTTTAAGTCTTGTTTAGATTCGCTCTGTCTTGAGAACTATTTTAAGTCTTGTTTGGACTCGCTCTGTCCAAACAAGAAAAGGCCGTTACTGAAGCCGACTGCAGCCCAATAACCAGTGGTTCCCACAGATGAAGCCCTCAGTCTGAGGGAAACTCTCTGCAACATCTGCACAGAACCAGCAGCTGTCTGACGCCCCTGCACCACCTGAAGCTCCATTGTTCCACTGAAGGAAAAAGCACTTCCGATCATGATGGCGCCCCTCCACTGCGGCGTTTAGTTTACTTTACTTTACTTTATTTGAGCAACTACATTTACCTAATTTACAAATACACATTATACCGTCATAGATGCTCAAAAGGAGTTGGCTGAAGCAAGAAGCTTATGAGCGCCTACCCCACATTCATCATAATAAACATTTACATTTCACAGTAAGGGGCCTCTCAGACCAGCAGAACCACATCTCGCCTCCCTAGTTACTTATAGTTATGTTGAGCAGCAATATCAATGACCACATAAACAAGGTTACTTTGTCTCAATTCGTACAATTTGACAGATCTCCATTCGAAGTAGTAAAAAAAAAATCAATTGTCAACCATCAGTGTAAATCTTAAATATGCTTGCTTTAAGTTCTCTTTTAAAAAGGTTTAGGCTTTAAGCACCTTTTATATTGTCATGTAGATCATTCCATAGAGTCACACCATTATGTGTAATGGTCTGTTTTTCAGGTTTTTTATGAACGTACTGAACCTTTAGATTGAGTGGTCCTCTTAAATCGTATTTCCCATCTCTGTTATCAAACATTTTTTGGATGTTGCTAGGAAGTAAATTATTTCTTGCTTTGTATGCTATTAATACGGTTTCAGAATGTGCCATCTTAGGAACAGTGCATTTGTATGGTCCCTGAAACCAGCATGGTTCACCATTCTAATGGCTCTTTTTTGAAGTCTATAGATCATCAGCTGGGTCTTCTAGGTGTTTCTCCAGACCTCAGTGCAATAGTTCATGTACATTTACCTAAAAGGGCAATGGCTTTGGCCGTTTTTGTTCCGATATTTGCTATTTGAGATCTCCAGCTCAAGTTGTGACTCAGAGTTACACCCATAAATCTGCATTGAGACACTTGATAAATTTTAACATCATTAATTAATATTTGAACTGGTTCTCCCGCTTTTCGTTTCCCAAACACCATCATTTTTGTTTTTGTAATGTTTAGGGATAGTTTATTAATGCTGAACCACTCTCTAGGTTTGGAAAGTTCTGTGGTGATTTCAGTCACAAGTAGTTGTAGATCTTTACCCGTGCCCAAGATTGTGGTGCCATCCGCAAAAAGTATGGGCGACAGTAGAAAACATCTCAGGTGGATCTGCTTGTCAGGCGTTGGAAACCATCAGGACCAGAATCGTTACGTTTTTTTCTCCATAGAATAAAACTTTCTTCCACTCAATGTCCCATGTTTGGACTTGGTCTGGGGCATTTGAAGACGTTTTTTTTTTTTTTTCCAGGAGCTGGTTTATGTGTATTCTGAGCAAACTGTTCTTTATTTGTCCTGATTGATTTACAAACATTGCAAGTCTTTATTCCTCATTTGAAGGAGCTGCCCAGTCCACAGTGAGCCCCACTGTCCTGGCCTTGGCCGTGTTGAACGTCGTCTTCGGAGCGGCCGTGCTTGTCCTGGTGTGGGTGGTTTGTTGCTCCTGCAGGAAACAAGTGACAGGTACCACATTCACCAGCAGTTTAACCTCCTCCCCGTCACTGCAGAAAGTATTTGAAATGTCTGTGTTGCAGAAGAAGACTCTGACCGCTCTGCTGACGCTCCACAGGTCACTTTTACTTTCAGATTTGTTTGTTTTTGCAGGAGTGTGGTTAATCTTTGCATTGTTCTTCAGGCTGAAGGTGAGGTCACGTACGCCGGAGTGAATGTGCTGCTCAGGAGCGCCCCCCGCAGGCAAACCTCAGCAGCGCCCAGACAGGACACAGTGGTTTACTCTGAAGTGAGAAACCAACACGTCTGACTGATTACGTAATTGACTGGATTAAAGTCGTTAAAAGAAAGAACAAGAGTTACTTTATCAAAATGTTTTATTCATCTTTGTGATAATTAATTCATTTTTTTGGTAAGACAGCATGACCAAAAAGTGAATGTGACTGTCAGTCTAATATTGACATACATATAACCGACCGTCTGGATCTGAAACCTCTTGCAAAATAAAAAATGTCTACAGCCCCTCCCTTCGCTGATCTCGGACACTCATTAGAATCCGCCGGTGCCATCACCTTGACCAATTGAGTCTCTCTATCCTATTTGCAAAAAGGACTGGCTTTCAGGTTCAGTCAGAAGGGAAGGGTGGGGAATTGAAATTAGGCAAAAATGTAAATGTTTTTCAATGTATTTATCTTTTTAGTAAAGTAAACTTGTGAAAGAAAACAATTGTGATATCCAAAGTCCCCACTGTGATAAATATTGTATCTATTATTTCAGCAAAATAAAGCCCATAAATATAAACCTGGCTTGTTTCATCATTCTGATCGACAGACGGCATCTTTATGTACGGTCATGTTTGAAGCAGCCAGAGGGGGAAACAAATAAGAGGCAAAACTTTCTCCCATTTCTCCACCATTACTTTAACAAATGCTGAGTTCTGAATATATCTTTCTACTAAATTAAAATACAGAGACATGGAGAGGAGCAAAGTGGTTCAGCAGCCCATACACTACGTTTAGAGTTATTATGCAAATTGTACTTCAGTGTCATAAAGGTAAAAAAAAAAAAAGTTTTCAATGAAACTCATGGATGGTATTGTGTCTCAGAGCTCTTTGAATCACTGACGTCCATCTCAGACCCCTGTGATAATAGTTGTCAGGTTAAGCCAAGGGAAAAACTACTGACCAAAATGTGAAGTGAACGAGAAGTGAACGAGATGTTAAGGCATTTGCCTCTTCCCATAACGTTAGTGCCTGAGAGGAGAGAGGAGGAGAGAGGATTGAATCTGAACGGAGAGTGTTTCATAAAACACGCATTATCTCCAAAGCCAGAAAAGAAATCTGTGATTTTGATCAAAACTAGCCTCTGTTGACTATGGATTACTCAGAAACCGAGACATGTAGAATCAAACAGTTTTCACCAACGGAGACCTTAGAGTCTCATCTTTCAAATGAGCCATAGCATGTTTCCATAGCTATAACAATATAGAATACACTGTGGTGCTGCAAATATCATAAAAAATGTTCTGGATTGTTGGGACTCTACAGCTAAATTCCAAAAACAGTGCAGCCTCAATGTGTTGACATTAGGAGCACCTTTGGTATTGCTGGCATGATGTTTTTTGGGTTTCATGAGTTGAATTGTTCTTGTAACAGAGGCAGACAACATGTCAACTGGATGATGTTCTGCAGTGTGGCCTTAAGGAGACTTTTCACAAACAATTTTCCTCTCTTAAAATGGACATATCATGCATATGGGTCTCTGTAAGGGAGCCACGCCATTGGTCCGACAACCCATCAGTCAGACGTCTCATTAGTACGAAAATGTACCATTGAGCAGAGGTGCCATTAGACCGACATCTCTAACCCAGTTGTGTTGTGGATTAGAGAACCATATACAACCACTGGCTCTAACCTAAGGTCAGTGGACTCTTGCCTGAACCTAATGGATTGTCAGACTATGGGTCTCTGTAAGCATAGTAACAAAGAAAATCAGGTGCTTAGAGCTGGTGAAGACTTTGTCTGGGACTCCTCCTGCCGGCAGAACTAACTTTCAGTTTCAGTTTACGGGCGTGGTTTTCAGCTCGGCCTGGTAGATCCTCTGAGCTGAACGACCCAGAACAACTATAATGTTGGATTATGGGCTTTAAAAATGTGGAGGAGAGTTTTAGGGTTTAACAATGATGCAGTTGTATCCAGGAAGTACAGGACAAAGTGCTGACACCCACTGTAAACCCCAACAAGTTCAGTAAACTCAAAACCTCAAAACAGATGTGTTTTTCATTCTTTACATAATATCCGACATAAGTTAAAGGTTCAGTAGACTCATCCAATCTAGGTCTTAGTAGACTCAGGTTTTACTTTTTGACTTTGACTTGACTTGACCCGCTGTGCACTGGGCTCCGTCGGTGTGGACAAGGCCCAGTCCAGAGCCGTGTCTGAACCAGAACCGGAGGACCCGGGCTCGGCCGTCTCCACCTGCGGGTCCTGGGACACCTGCCTGGACCTGGACTCTGAAGGAACAGACACAGCTCTTCGTGAGGTCTTTGACTCACTAACCGGGCTTCATGGCTGCGACGGTGGCGGAGAAGAGCGGGTCGTCTTGTGATCGTCTTGAGGATCGAATCCTGCAGGTGCACACTGTTGTTGTGTCCCTGGGCAAGACACTTCACCCTCCTTGCCTCCAGTGTCTGCATACTCTGGTGTATGAATGACAGAGTGAATGGGTGACTGGTTCCTTGATGTAAAGCGCTTCGAGTGCCTAAAGCAGATAGGAAGGCGCTTTATAAATGTGACCATTTACCATTTAAGGCGCGGCACGGCAGGTGAAAACATTGATTATTTCATCCAGTGGCAAAATTGGAGATATTTCGCCAGATACTTCCAAATCATCTTCATGAAAACGGGAAAAATAGTTTGTTTTATGACATTCATGCATTTTTATTGTTGTTGATAGCATGGAAATGGCAAACGGAGTGAGTCATTTCTGAGTCATTTAATTCAGAGCCACTGATTGGCTCAAACTTAGTTGTTGGACTGATGGTACTTGTACTGCTGTGAGGGATATGGAACAGTGGAAATAAAAAGTCAGATCTTCCCTAATAGTATTACTGTGAAGAAGCTTCAGGGTAAATTCCACCTGGAAGACCTACCTGTAGGACTCATCTCCAACTCCACTCCACCAATCCTTCATCTCGAGCCGCAGCTCCGTGACAGCCTATCACCGAAACAGCACGTTCCTGTTTCAGCCAATCCTCGTCCAGGATTCCCCAGTTTTAAGTAGAGCGCCACTGCAGAAGTACTAACTGTAGACTTGCGTTTATAATGCAACACCTGCACGGACATGTGTTAGTGTCAGTGAGAAGTGCATCACCCTGTAAGAAAGTGTTGATTCTGTTTCAGTGAGAATAAACAGGCAGGGTGTTTTTACCTCTGCAACCACATGAAGTTTCCGTCTTCCTCATCAGCAGTCAGACAGTCAGACAGACAGGTTCTCTCATCATGTCGAAGATACAAGCCACAAAGCAACAAAGACGAGGGAAGTACACTGGCAAATATAGAGACTCACTAGGCTTTGTTGTTTTGAGAGAGAATGTCTGCTTCAGCACAGTGACCAGTGACAATTTATGGAAATGAATGAAAGTGCCCCAGCATAACTGAGGACACTATAATGTAGAGACACTACATGGAAATTCTGTTGTGAATGATATTAAGTTTGAGTTAATGATTTGTGGCAAATTTTGACTTCATTTATGCAGTTCTCTAACCTGGCTAACGCCAAGCTGCTGTGTGCGCTCGAATTATTTCGAACTGCACAACAGCCTGGGGACCATGGCCAAATCTCCGGTGGATTTGGGAACCAATCACAGAGCGAGGAGGGACGGCAAGACGATGACGCGCTATTCGATATATGGAAGCTTGTAGTTTATTTACGGATAATAAAAAAAAAAGTTTATTTACGGATCCAACGTGACAGCAGCAGACACGATGGTATTTTTCGATCAAGCTTTAGACCTTGTTCTAAATAGTTTATATTCAAAAGTTTACAGCGGGTACGTCATACGTCATCTCATACGATGATACGATTGGCCATGGCTACGTGCAGACGCAAGAGACTTTTTTTTTTTTTTTTTGTATCGCCCAATAAACAAGTATGGACGATCGTAAACCACACCTCTCCTACCAGAAAATGAATTGGTGGTCCCCAGACTAAATATCACTTGTGATTTTAGTCTGGTGTTAGCCAGGCTAGCAGTTCTCAGCAATCCTTCTGAATCCTGATCTCTGAGCAGCTGCTCCGCCCTCTGCTGGAAAACCACTGAGTTGTGACACTCTTCATAGCGTCAAACAGGAAGAGCCCGAAGTCATATTATGTAATGCCTTACGGCCGTATTTTAATTTGTAAAACAGCTTTTTCATTATTTCTGTTGTAAGAAATAAATAAAAAGTGTCTGAACAGATGTCATGTTTGCACCGAAAGCTGTGAAGAAGGAGCTCTTTCTATCCTACTCTGGACACACCTGTTCTTTTTCTTACCTAACGATAATGTCACAGAGAAAAGAGCGTTTGAGAGGTACAGGACTTTATTCAACCTTCCTAAAGAAGAGGCCACTCACCAGAAGTTGGAATTTCTTTCCGGGATTCGGCAACTCTCAGCCAAAATAGTGTTTTTCTGTCTCTTGATAGATGTTTGGTGAACCCTCACCAGAATCAAAGTGGATTAACTTTTATAACCAACACCTGATGGAGCGGCCAGGACAGAGCGGTGAGTCAATCAAAATGCATGTTAGCGTGTGTGTTAGCGTGTGTGTTAGCTTGTGTGTTAGCGTGTGTGCTAGCTTGTGTGTTAGCATGTGTGTTAGCGTGTGTGTGTGTTAGCATGTGTGTGTTAAGATAAGATAAGATAAACCTTTATTGATCTCACAAAGGAGAAATTCACTTGTTACAGTCGGCGTTCAAGAAGATCACTCAGTTAATAAAGTGCAGCTGATACAGAGATTATTGCACATGTTACTTCACAGTCTTATTGTACAGTCTGACAGCAGTGGGGATGAAGGCTTTGCGGAAGCGCTCCGTCCTGCACTGAGGGTGTCTCAGTCTGCCACTGAGAGAGCTGCTCAGCTCTTCTACAGTCCCGTGCAGTGGGTGGGAGGTGTTGTCCATGATGGAGGTGAGCTTGGCTAACACCCTCCTGTCCCTCACCTCCTCCACAGAGTCCAGGAGGCAGCCCAGGACGGAGCTGGCCCTCCTGACCAGCTTGTTCAGTCTGTTCTTGTCCCGCTCTGTGCTGCTCGGGGCCCAGCACACGGCAGCGTAGTGGAGAGCAGAGGCGACCACAGAGTCATAAAAAGTCCTGAGCAGAGGCCTGCTCACTCTGAAGGACCTCAGTCTCCTCAGAAGGTGGAGGCGACATATAAATGCCTATACTTTACTTTGGGATGGCTAAAATAGTAGGATACAGATCCTTTAAGTTAACAAACTGTAACCTTGTGGTGCAAGTTGGATCCTTGAAAAGCTGGAGCTGATAAGTTCAGGCTCAAATCATCAGGGGTTTCGGACCAATCCCATTGCATGTTACTATGGGTTTAACAAACCCGCCGATAACAAGCACTTTTATCCTTACTAAATAACAACACAAGTGCTGCTACGACTTACAAACAAGAGTAACACTGTCTGATAATAGATATTTCATTGGCTTAAACATGTTGCGTTTGACCCAGTCTTCAGTCGTCCATCCACTTCCCAAGTTTTTTAAACCCGAGCCTGTCAGATTGATATTACTGTGAAATTTGCACCATAAAATCAAACTGAACCAATCTCAGAATTAGGGGTTAAGTTTCTATTACATAAAACGCTTAAGGATGTTATACCAAAGCCAGCCTTAGTAGAAAATGTTAATTGGAACAAAATTTTTTAAAAAAGTAACGTCCATATTTATTTTCAGTAAAAGCCGTTAAAAGGCACTAGAAGAGAACAACTCATTACTACACATGATTCAGAACCTTCTGTTCAAAAGAGTTCTTGCAGCCAATCAAATCATATGTGACTGTGTATCTTCCAATCAGAAAGCTCTGTACTTCAGCTTCATATTTCTTCCTCTGCCTGCCTCGATTCACTTACTGTACAAAGATGCTTCCTCTGCGTGTGAGCTCTCTCCTGCTCTGGACTCTGTGTAAGTCACTTTCCAGTAGAATAGTCCTGAACATTAGATACTCTTAATTAAACTTTCCTTTGTCTTTTCAGATGGAGCTCTGTCACAGGAGCTCGTTCAGCTGGAGTGTGTTAAAAAGGCAAAGCTGGGAGACCCTGTAGTACTAAAATGTCTCACCCACAGTGTGTGGAGATATATAGTGTGGTACAAACAGGCCACCAACAAGACACTGCAGCTCCTTTCATCACTGGACTATAAACTTACACCATCGGTTACAGATCAGCGTTACTTAACAGAATCTTCTGCCACGGAAACTAATCTGACCATTTTGCAGATGACAGAGGAGGACGTCGGCACGTACTACTGCGGAATATTCAAATCACGAAATGTTCTCTTTGGATCAGGCACCGTCCTGGAGATCGAGGGGGAGTCAGAGCCCGTCCAGTCTGTGCTGCAGAGTCCAGAGTATATCAGAGCACAGCCAGGAGACTCTGTGACTCTCAGCTGCTCTTTCACCTCCAGACAACGTCAGCAGGAACAAACCAGGGTCATGTGGGTTAAAACTGGTTCGGATTCTCAGATCATTTCCTGGAACTATGGAAAAGAGAACATCTTCTGTGAGAACACGGAGGAAGCTTTATGTGTCTATAACCTGACCCTGAAAGACATCAGCTCAGCAGAAGATGGGACCTACCTCTGTGTGGTCACCGCCTGTGGGGACACACTGATCGGCAATGCGACCAGGATACATGTGCATAGTAATAAATACCTTTTCTTAAAGCCACACTGCACAACATTTTACTCAATAAATAGATTAAAAGATATGCATTTATTTATTTAACATAGGTTAAGTCCTCATCCAAATCCACAGTAAGAGCTCATTAGGAGTAGGGCCTGACTGATAAGGATTTTTGGAGTCCATTACCGATATGAAGGGGGTTGGAATGGCCGAGATATATTTTTAATCTCCTAAATAGCCTATTGTTAAACATGTGTTATAGTAAAGGTTTCAATCATAGAACTATATAGAAATATATCTATTAGAGGTCGACCGATTTTGATTGGCCAACGCCGTTATGTACTGCTGATATGTTTGTGCTGTGTATGATGCTTCTAAAGGTGTCAGTGTTGAACTGTGACAGCAGGGGGCGCTTCATGAGGGATGATGGACATTCATGTTTTCTATTGCTGGCAACTGTAGTGGGCCAGTGGTATCCAACCGACCTTTGTCTATATTGAGAGTAACTGTTACCAAAATAAAACAACAGAGAGTTGCTTATACTTTGAGGATCCAGTTGGACTTGGAAGGTTAGTGGCAAAAACAATATTCCAACACAAAGAGAAAAAAAATATCCTTTTCATAACAATACTTTGACTGGATGAGGCTCTAGAAGTCTGGTTGATTCCTTCAGTCTCTGATCTTGACCTGGCAGTAGAAAACTTGTATTATAGCGGTGCTCGTGGTTATTGTGAAAAATGGACAAAGGTCATTGGGGACATAAAACAACTCTTCATTGTAAACACAGAATTAACTAAAGCAGAAGAAATTTTTCACGATTGAATCCATTTATTTATTGATTGATTTTTAAACTGAAAAAGCACAGTTTGTGGAAAAATACTCTTTGTTTAGCCTTGTACATGCATTAATATATGCACAATCTGTGTTTACATACTGTACATGCTCACAGATGCTGAATCCTGCCGTCCCGCTGTCCTGGCTCTGCTTGGGTCAAACGCTGTGCTCGGGCTGGTGGTGCTGCTGCTGCTGTGGGGGATGTGGAGAGTCAGCAACAACAAGACGGGTATTTCCTCACAGTCCTTTGGTTTTTCAGAAAGTAATAACTGTTTAACAAATACTTCTCACTTTGACAGAACTGAACTCTGAACAGCAAAGAGCTCCTCACAGCAATCAGGTCAGACTAGTATAGGATCACTCAGTAAAGAGGCCAAAAAAATATTCATGTTTCGTGATCCTCAAACCACTTTTGAACAAGTTGATCAGTCCTGGCCTCACGATGTTTCCCTGTTGTGTCATATTAATCTCATTTTATAATTTCAGCCCGACGGCACTTTCACTTACGCAGCCGGGAGCCTGGACTCTTCAACAACAGTGAGACACAGAAAACACCCAGAGATCTACTCCCAAGTGTGCTACCACCACTGCAAATGAAGGAAGTCCCCACATTACTCATCATCTCCGTCTCTCTTCTTCTTCACTTCTTTTTTAAGGGGAATTGTCCTGTTGTTGTTGATGAGACTCTGCACGATGCTGATGTATTGTGCAAATTGTGTGATGCTTGCCTTGAGTTTGAGTTTGTTTTTTTTCCTCTTCACTGCAATTGTTGAGTCACATCTTTTAGTATGAAGAAAATGATAATAAAAAACAACAACAACTACAACAACGTTGGACCAAATTTCTGATATATTTAACCAAATTCATTTGGTCATTGTTTACTTTTGTATAGCCTTAAACAGCCTCCGTTTTTGTGTCACACTGGCTTGTGTCTCGGTACGACTGACCCTCCAGGCGACAGAGATCAGCTGGAAAGTCAACATGAGTCATCGCACTGAAGCTCAAACAGTCGACTGGACTGGGTTTGAGTGGAGGATGTTTCGCTTCTTCGCTCTTGTGGTCAGAATGAGACACTGGAACCAAGCCAGAGCGGTTTTATATAACAGTTTTTCAAAATGGAAAATAGCAGGAAAGATTTAATGATGTTTATCAGTAAAATGTTTGATTATGAGAGTGTTTTAGCTTCATTTTCAACACCACAGACTATTAGATGCTGAATAATGTTAGCCTTAGTGGTCACTTTGTAATAATGTGAGCAAGATCCTCGAGGTACGGGGCACTCGGAGTGTAAACGAACAACTCAAGGGGTACTGGAGATCTCCCAGGAGGAGGGAACCAAAACTGCCAATCTGATCAAGTTGTTTACATTATCACTCAATTAGCCAGTCTTCTTTGCGCTCTGTCACTGAGCCAATGAGCAGAGACGACCCATTAGAAATAACAAAATCAGGTCGTTCAACTGATCTCAACATGAAACACGACTAAATGTCCTCCTGTCATTCTCCCAGGGCTGGAAAATATGAACTGGAATAAAAGGCTCATGTAGAGCTATAAGAAAAGTGTTGAAAAGTGGTGACCAGAACCAGGAAATATGACCATATTAGTCCAGTGCTCCGGTCTCTGCACTGACTTCATGTCGCTCAGAGAATAGACTTTGAAGAGACTATACGGAGTTTAAAAATTAGCTAATTTCCTCTCCCTAAATGTTCCAGCCATGTCCTAATGTAGAATGAGCTCAGACCTGTTCACCACAACTGCCTCTAAAATCCTGCACCGTCACTCAGAAAGGCGTCACTTCGGGTCCGAATTGGCGTCATGCACGAGCTTAATATAGAAGCTGCAGTTACACGTATGACCTGAGGTGGCAGTAGTGAGTATAAAATGAGTATAAAATGGCCAACCTGGTTCCCAGAGTCAGGACTAAACACAGTGAGGCTAAAGCTAAAATCTGGAACAGTCTTCATGAGGATGTGAGACAGACCTCAACTCTGACAATGTTTAAATCCAGGCTGAAAACAGTTCAACAAACACATAAATGAATTGTTTATGTTGGTGTTTTATGGATTGATTTGATCTGTTTTCTTGTCATGCTGTGTAACTGTGAAGAACATCGAATTACCTTGTGTATGAACTGTGCTCTACAAATAAACTTAATTATAAGACAGGAGTTTAAACAAGTTTAGTATCGGCTCATAGAACACTTGCTGCACCACTGGGCGGATGTCTGTGGTGTGTGGGGGAAACAGACATGTGTTCACAAACATATAACAGTTCTATTCTCAAACTCTTTCAAACACATGGAAATCCAGTTTAACATGTGACACAGTCTTGTCTCTCAGTTAGACCCACTCACTAAACATCTGTGATTTTAGTGAGAATGGTAATGGCCACAAGGCTGGACGATGTTAACTGGCAGAAAACAAACAGGCAGGTTATTTTCTCCTCTGTCGTCAAACCACACTGAAGTTTCACTCTCCCTCACCAGAGCACCATGGTCAGCCAGAGGTTCACACTCTGTACATGATACAAGACACAGAGCATTAAGCATGAGGGCTGTGCACTTAAACCAACCTGCAGACGACTCTGTGGTTTTCAGAGAGATGCACCAGCTCAGAGCAGATGCACGCAGGTTGTGTCATGGAAAGTTATTTCCCTGAGCAAAATGGCGTCTAAACGAAACGTTGTAAGTGTTGTGGGAGGTACAGTTTGTGATGACTTTGATCATTGGCGTGACTGCACACGTCTGTTGTGGATCTTCACCTTCTTTGACCTTGATATGATATACATCTTCCTTTTCTAACTTGACCTCTACAATCACTCTTTGATCAAAAGTTTAGAGACTCCATTCCCGGGACATACTGCAGATAAACCTTATTTTACTTGTCCATTTTCAAAATGTGTCAGGTTCTCATTTTATCATTTTATCCAGCTGTTGTCCAATCCAACTTTTATATATTTCAACAACTAAGACACAAACAAGGCACACTGTTAACAACAAGAATAACTTCAAAATAAGTAGACAATAAAGACAGGTAACACTAAATAAAAGGCCATCAAAAGAGATCAAACAAAAATAAATAAGGTCAATGACGGAGAAGGCCCTGCCCCTGTGGTTTTACGGTTTCTTACTCCAGTTTAAAGACGCGCTGCAGAAACGGCATAAGTGTGAAGTGACTCGCAGAATCACTATCCCTCTGACCACCACCAACCACTCACACATAGGCATTGGGTGAAGTGTCTTGCCCAAGGACACAAACTGCATCAAAAGCATGATATAAATCACACCTTCAGCCCTCTCTTGTGTGTGTGCACATGCGTGACTAAACCTTGGTCCTCTGGAAATCAGGAATTTAGGCGATGCCCACATCTGGGTGTTGACCACACGTTAAAGAACGAACCTGAAGACGTAGCTGTGAGGTCAGAGTATTACTTAAAGCTGACAAAATCCATAAACCTTTAAAGAAAATGAGGGGAAATAGGATATTCCATAATACACCAGTTACATTTTGTGCTACTTTAGGTCATGTTACTTTGACTGAAACAAACGCTGTCAAACTCGTCTGACGGTGATGATGCAACTTATGTTCAAAAGGCCTTTTTCAACCAATCAGGTAAAGTTATGTTAATTTTCATCACCCAATCAGAAAGCTCCAGTCACAGCTTTATAAAACTTCCAGTGCCCGCCTCGATTCAGAATCTCTACAGCACAACTGCACTCAGAATGGAGACGCTGAAGATTGTCGTCATTACTGTGCTCTGCTCTCTGTGTAAGTAACTCTCCACATGGACTTTTCTCATTATTTAATGCACTTTAGTGAACTTTCATTTGGATTTTTCAGGTGGAGCTAAGCCACGGAAAGTCATTCAACCAGAAGGTTTTAAAACAGCAAAACTGGGACAAACCGTTGATATAAAATGCTTCACTAACAGTATTACGGGTAGAGTGTGGTACAAACTGGGCTCTAACAGGAGATTACAACTGCTCGCTTCAATTAGTCCCTTTTTTAAGCCAAATGCACCTATTGATAATCATTATACAGTGAAGTCCTCAAAGAATGAAAACACTTTGACCATAAAGGACATGACAGTCAAAGACATCGGTACATACTTTTGTGGAATACCCAACATCAATAATGTTGTCTTTGGATCAGGCACTGTCCTGGAGATCGAGGGGGAGTCAGAGCCCGTCCAGTTTGAGATCCAGAGTCCAGAGTATATCAGGGCACAGACAGGAGACTCTGTGACTCTCAGCTGTTCTTTCACCTCCAGACACTGTCCACAAGAACACATCAGCGTCATGTGGGTGAGAAGTGGCTCTGCTGTTTCTGAAATTGTTTCCTTGGACTATGGAAAGAAGATCTTCTGTGAGAGCAGCTCATGTGTCTATAACCTGACCCTCAAAAACATCAGCTCAGCAGAAGATGGGACCTACCTCTGTGTGGTCACCGCCTGTGGAGACACCATGATCGGCACAGGAACCAGGATCCAACTGAATGGTAAACAAATGTTTTCTTACATGTGATTTACATAAAACTACTTCTTATGCACTGTTCTCTCACCTTTTGCTCCAAGTTCCATGTGTTTTCTTTGTTCTCCACATTATAAAATGTGAAAAAAGGACAAGAAAGGCACTGTTCTCACGTCAATTTTCAATGGGCCATTTAAAAAAAAAAAAAAACGTTAAAAAAAGCCCTATTCTGACGGGATTAATTTTACCTGTAGGGACCACATGCTACTTGTAATAATTGCAGAGAATGTCTGTGATATTAATCCTGTGCAAATTGGCCATATCAGGCATTTTGTAAAGTTAAAATTCCTCGTCTACATTTATCTAAACTGCGAGGTCCTGTGCTAATACTAATCCAAAGTGAAAAGGCCTCTCTGTGATTTGGACAGATATGGACAGGATACAATACATGATGAGGCGTTTTTTGTTTCCTTTTGGTGAAGAACAGAGGCTGCATTAGAATGTTTAAATCAGTGGTTTCACTAAAGATAATTCCTTTCCATCATTTTTACAGACAGCGTTGTAAAAATTCCCTCCTCATCTGTCATTAATTAATCTCTCATTACATTTGTTTTTTAGAGATATACACCTTAATTGTGTTCGGGAAATATTGAGACTGCAGAATAAATGGAGGGTGAACAGGGCGATATTCAGCAGTTCCATCGTGCGTCTTTGAAGCTCCTGAGTCCCGCTCAGTGACTTACCTTCACCTCTCTCTCCGCTCTCTGTGCTTCACGTATTTATCCAAGTCCATGCGATGTTGCCGTGCATCACGTTGGCCGTAGCGGCAGTAAAAGGCAAAAGCAAAGCTAAAACACGCAGCGTTCCCAATGTCAATGTTAATGTCACTACTAATGTCACTACTACTACAACTTAAACATTTCCAACCAACAAAGATGAACACATTTTACCTCAGTGTAAAAGACTAAAATTGACTTCACTGAAAAGCAGCGCTTTAACATCACATCCAGGTTATGTCTGTACATTTCAACAAAAATCTCAGGCTTTGGTTATCCCGTGAGAATGCGCCACATAAAAAAAAAAAAAGATGTTCCCCCGTCAATCGAAGTGGGGGAACATAGATGTGTTAAGGTTAGGCAGCAGCCCACTATCCCTAAGGTTAGTGGCTAAGGCAGGGGGTGCGATGCCATTAGAACGACGCCCCATTAGTCCGACGTCTCATTAGTCCGAAAATGTACCATTGAGCAGAGGTGTCATTAGTCCGAAATCTCTCTAGCCCAGTTGTGTTGTGGATTAGAGAGCCATATACAACCACTGGCCCTAATGGAGCCTCTGACCCTAAGGTCACGTTTTACTCTCATGGCTTGTGATTGATTGATGTACCAACTGACCTACAAAAAACTAAATTGCACGGGAACATAGGGGCCTCTAGGCCACCAGTCCAATAGTTTAAAAATTATGGTAGTTGTGACGGCCCCTAGCTTGGGGGTGCCGTCTGGTTTGCCTTTTACTCATCATGTTCTGTTTGTGGGGTGACCTGCTCTGGATGTGCCAGGGCCCGGTGCATCCTGTAGGCTGCCTACAAAAGGACCGCCCTTTTCCCTCTCCTGAGCTGCTCCTCTGGTCCTCTCCACCTGGCCTTTGGGATGCCACACCACGTCGCACATTTGCTTCATGATTTTTGTAAATAAATGCTCTGTGTTACAGCTAAAACCCTTTCCGCTGCGTCCTGCTCCTCTCTTTCTGCTGCGGCTCTTGAGCCAGGGCCGTAACACTACATTACTGGGGGTTTATTTATTCCATAACAGCCAACAGCAAATAAGGCTGTTTGTTGTGGGGAATAATGAATAATGATTGGCACAGGAACCTTCTGTATATACCTGATTTAGACCAGCAGAAGGCGCTCCTCAATGACGCTCCAGTCGCTCCAGTACCACAATTAATAAATATGAGAACCTCATCTAATGGATCATACAATAGATTTCTAATCCAGCAGGAGCATGTTATTGGGTTTGGGTTGTTTAGAGTTAAAGACTCTTTGGTCCCAATCTCACTTCTCCCTGTGAGCACTTTGCCTTTTCCTTCTGTTTTCCACATTTCTCTAAAGTGGAGTGTGACTAAACACGGAAACAAGTTGTGAAAATGAGTTCAGAAACATTTTTCAATAAGCACTTGACACAATGATTGTGACAAGCAGGGTGTTTATGTGAGTGCACTTTTGGGGGACTGCAGTTCGATTATAAGACCCTTTGCCGGCCCTGTTGGTGACACTTTGACCCTGGCCTCTTCACATTTCTTCAGCTGTGCTAATTCATGGTATGTCTTATTACATGAATGTAACCTCCTTATTCCTCAGTGGAAGGAGCTGTCCAGTCTGAAGTGAGTCCCACTGTCATCGTCTTGATGGTGTTGAACGTCGTCTTCGGAGCGGCCGTGGTTGTCCTGGTGTGGGTGGTTTGTTGCGCCTGCAGGAAACGAGTGACAGGTACCACATTCACCCGCAGTTTTATATTCTCCCCCTGTCTCTGCAAATAAAACCGGATGTGAAATGTCTGTTTTGCAGACTCCTGTCCCGGCTCGGCTGACGCTCCACAGGTCACAAGGATTTGTCTTTGTTGTTAATTTGTCCAAACAAATCTCACCAAGAGAGTAATTCATCTTTGTATTGTTTTTTCAGGCTGAAGGTGAGGTCACTTACGCCAGAGTGAATGTGGTCCCCAGGAGCGCCCCCCGCAGGCCCACCTCAGCATCGCCCAGACAGGACACAGTGGTTTACTCTGAAGTGAGAAACCAACGTGTCTGACTGAAAAAGTCACTCGACTAAAGTCTTTCAAAGCATGGACATGTGTTAAAGTTTCAAAACTGAACAACAGTTAAGTGATTTTAGGGAAGACGACATGTACAAGAATGTTCTGGTTTTCATATCAATTTTCACTCCTTTCCTTTGCTTATTAAGAACGCGTTGAATTCCATACCAGTGTGTTGTATGTTTGTCTGTTTTAATGAATCCGATTCTGTTCCCTGAAATTTGAGCAGTGTTTTACACATCAGCAAAAGGCTCATGACAGCACGCTTGGATTTTGTCAAACAGCACCTAAACGACCCCCAGACCCAAAAGTCTTTGGTTTGATGAAACCAAGATCGATTTATTTGGCCTAAATGCCAAGCATCACGTTTGGAGGAAACCAGACAACGCTCATCACCTGCAAAAACCATCCCTACAGTGAAGCGTGGTCAGACTGGGGTGATGGTTCATCTTCCAACAGGACAACACGAAGCACACAGCCAAGATAACAGAGGAGTGGCTTCAGGACAAGTCTGTGAATGTCCTTCTTGGTCGGCCCAGACAGAGCCCAGACTTGAGCCCGGCTGAACATCTCTGGAAAGAGATGGAAATAGCTTTGAAGCGACGCTCCCCATCTAACCTGACAGAGCTGAGAGGATCTGCAGAGAAGAATGGGGAAAATGCCCCAAACGCAGGTGCACCAAGTGTGTAGCATCAAACCTAAGAAGACTTGAGGCTGTGTTCACTCCTGAAGGCGCCTCAACAAAGTACTGAGTAAACGGTGTCAATATGTTTGTCCATGTGCATCTCAGTTTGGGATTTTTAATGATTTTACAAAAGGTTCTATAAAATGTTATCCATTGTCATCTGTCTCTCTTTTTATTGAATTGTCCTTTAATTTAGTAGTAATTTAATCCTCCCAGTGCTTGAAACTTAAGTTGAAGAAAACTCCCATAAAGAGCTATATGAAGTCTCAATTCTGTTTGACTGATGAACAACGGCCAGGTTATTTTTACCTCTGTCACCTAAACACCCTGAACTGAAGGTTCACACATTTCTGTGCACGACACCAGCCACAGAGCTTTAAACATGATGGTGTGCTCTCAGACAAAGACCCAAAGGACTCTGTGGTTTAGAGAGATGCACCGGCTCAGAGCAGATGCCTCAGTGTCATGGAAATACTTGAAAGTCTATGCCCTGAACCAAGTGGAGACTAATTTAAGCCACTAAAGTGTTGTGGGAGGTACATTATGTCAGTATTTGATCATTACCGTGACTGCACAATGTCTGTTGTGGATCACGATCTCCGCCTCCCACGACCGTCCCATGGATTCGATGGACATTTTTGACAGGAAGCTTCCTTTTCTACCTTGACAACTACAATCGCTCTTTGGAATGAAAGCTTAAAAGGTATAAATCCAGGACATACTGCAGATAAATGCCCAAAATATTGTTCTACACTTCATTTTCAACATGTGTCAGGAAGTCATTTTCTTATGGCTCAGATCCAGCTCTCGTCTTATTCCCAAAGAGATCCTCCAGTTCAATGTTTTTGCCAAACCGGACCAGTGGCATCGATGATCGTCTGTACCAGGGACCAATTAGAAAAGTTGTTGGGTGGAAAGAATTTAGCGACATGTCATTGGTTTAAGCACCAAACACCGTCTTGTCCAGTCGTTTCTAAAACTGGAACAAACGTGTGGACAACAGGGATATATCTCATTACTAGGAGACTAGTTTCAATGGGATTTGGAGCTGGCGATGACAGAAGAGAAGTGTGTGTAGAGTTTAAAAACAAAGCTAACGTCAGTGAGTGCAGAGACCGTTTGTAGATGTTCTCCTTGTGATGTTCTGTGTCATTTGGATCAGCTCTGGGTCGTCAAAGACTTTTATCCCACCTCCCCCTATACTGTGACTGAAACAAACTCAGCGTCTGACGGTGATGCGGCTCGTGTTCAAACGGCCTTTTTCAACCAATCAGGTAAAGTCATGTTAATTTTCATCAGCCAATCAGAAAGCTCCAGCCACAGCTTTATAAAACGTCCAGAGCCCGCCTCGATTCAGAATCTCTACAGCACAACTGCACTCAGAATGGAGACGCTGAAGGTTGTCGTCATTACTGTGCTCTGCTCTCTGTGTAAGTAACTCTCCACATGGACTTTTCTCATTATTTAATACACTTTAGTGAACTTTCATTTGGATTTTTCAGATGGAGTTATGCCACGGGAAGTCGCTCAACCAGAAGGTTTTAAAACGGCAAAACTGGGACAAACTGTTGACATAAAATGTGTCAAGAACAGTATTTGGAGGAACAGACTGTGGTACAAACTGGGCTCTAACAGGAGATTACAACTGCTCGCTTCAATTAGTCCCTTTTTTAAGCCAAATGCACCTATTGATAATCATTATTCAGTGAACTCTTCAGAGAATGAAAGCACTTTGACCATAAAGGACCTCACAGTGAAGGACATCGGCACGTACTTTTGTGGAATACAAGACACCCATGATGTTAACTTTGGATCAGGCACTGTCCTGGAGATCGAGGGGGAGTCAGAGCCCGTCCAGTCTGTTCTCCAGAGTCCAGAGTATATCAGAGCAAAGCCTGGAGACTCTGTGACTCTCAGCTGCTCTTTCACCTCCAGACACTGTCCACGAGAACACATCAGCGTCATGTGGGTGAGAAGTGGTTCTGCATCTTCTGAAATTGTCTTGTGGGATTATATCAATGAGAACATCTGTGAGAAGACGGAAGACTCCTCCTGTGTCCATAACCTGACCCTGAAAGACATCAGGTCAGATGAAGAGGGGACCTACCTCTGTGTGGTCACCGCCTGTGGGGACACACTGGTCGGAAATGTGACCAGGATCCAACTTCATGGTAATACATGCTTTTTTCAAACATATGGACACTCATCAGGACAGCACATGGACATTTAAATAGCACTACTTCTAAAAATTCTTTGTTAATGAAAAGACAAGACAGTTTTCCTGCCTCAAATGTTCCTATCTACATATTCTCTAAAAAGCCTTTATTTCAAGGGGCTGATTATGTTTCTTTATATCACACGTAGTGGCCAGCAAGCAGCGAAGATTCCAGGGGGTACTTGGAATTAAAATACTTGCAAAAGAAAAGTCAGTTTTAGTCATGTTTTTCAGTAAAAGGTTTGACTTTGAGAGTATTTGAGCAATAATTGAGCAATAATATAACATTTGTTAATGTTTGGCAGGATCCTTGAATTAGGGGGTACTCGGAGTATAAATGAATGCCTAAAGGGACCAAAAGTGCAGTGGGAACCATTGTGATGGAGAACCAAAGAGCACCTTCGTCACAGAGCTATTACTTGATAAACACTTCATGAACTTAGATAGGGAATCTTTCTGGACTTAAAATATTTCTCTTCCAAGTACCACCCTGGCTAGACTGATACTAAACTTAGACAACAAATGTCATAAAGTTGAAACAAATGCCTAGACTAAAGCTAATCTCTAAAACATAAATGAAATGATCTCCAATAAAAATGTATAAAGTCTGACATTGCACAGGGCCCTGAGCACAACCAAGTGCCACAGTTTGAGAACCACTTCCAATGGACCGTGTCTAGTCTCTGATCAAACCTCGCTGTGGTTGTTTCGTCTCCTGGCCTCGCTAAGGACACGGGACGCCACGGAACCGGGCAAATTAGGCAATAATCTTTGTGATACAAGTACCAAATTGGTATCAATGCCCTGGATCCTACTGTTTCAGGAAAAAAAAACTGTTGCCACATGAAAATTCAATATCAAAAAGAAGAAGAAGCCTCTCAAATACTAAGAGCGCTTTGAAAAAAGAGGTGGTCCTTGGAAAATGGCACTCATTACAGTATTAGCCGACCTTGGTCCTCACACTTTCTTGAAACACAAGGTGTGACAGGGTTCGTATGGCAAATAAGTATGACAGCGTAACAAGGCATCACATGGTTTGTACTATTTATTATTTACAAAAAACGATATTCCCAATGTGTGAAAAAAATATGAGTGTACTGCAACAAAGCATTAACAAACTAATCTATATGCAATGATTACAAACAATGATCAAGGCTCTCATAGTGACCTTCACTCATTTTAATACCCATAAGCCCCTCCCCTGTGTATGTATTAGAAGTGCACTAGCCTCGCTCGTCTCCACATTTGATATTCTGAGATGAGTTATTACAAAGTACTGTCCAGTATAGTCCCTATAACATCACTCACAGCTGTAGACCCGCATTAAGTAGACCAGTGGTTCCCAACCTATTCCAAAAACTATGGCCACTACAAATGTATAAAAGAATGAATGCTAATAATAATTTTTAAACAAACTGCAATTGGAGTGTCTTATGCACCCGTACCCGTACTTTCTTATATTTGATGATTTTTACTCATAAACCTTGGACCAGACAAAGCTCTGAGCCTCTGCAATCCCAGAACCTCTGTAATAACTGCATTGTGCAGAAAGGAGTGAGCCCGGTGTCCAGAGCACCAGCAGAATGAGCGACTGCAATATGTTCGCTAAACTCAGGAAATAGAATTCAAGAGACAGTGGAATATTTATGGATAAATATTAGGGGTTCAGCTCTCACGGTTTGGTTCACGGTGCAGGACCCGCGGTTTGGAGCATCACGGTGCAAGTGCAATCTAAAAAATAATAAGTTGGTTTTGAAATGAAACAGCCTAATGATCGTTATTAGACAGTATTTATAATCTTAGAATAAAATTGGCAATGCTTTCAAAGCTGCTTTATAATAAAATGTACCTCTGGGCTCACAATGAAAGCAAAATAATGGTATAAAAAAAAAATCAGTATAAAAAAAAATCAGTATAAAAAAAAAAATTAGTATAAAAAAAGCATCGCAGAGCAGGCCATGCGCTCGTTCAGTGTTAGTTTCATTTTGGCTCCGCACACAGAGGCTGAAGCTCTCAGAGCAGCGCGTTTGATTTGAAGCTCGTGTTTGGTCAGTTGTTGGACAACATTCTGTGTGTACTTCTTTTCGGAGACAAAGCTTTGGAGACGGATTATCCCTCTCAGGGAGTAAGCGACGGCCAATTGTTGTTGCACCTTGTCATTACTGCTGCTGCAGTGACTATATTCTCTTGGTCATTTCTGTCTAATCTGTTGGCCCTCTAGGGGCCCCTGCACGCTTGGGGGCCCAGGCAGATGCCTGCCTTGCCTAATGGCAAGCTATGCCTCTGTTCGCAACGGCTTTCCTGCGGAATCAGATGGGGTCACCCGTCCGAGCCCACGAAGTCACTCCTATAGGCAACATTAGGGTCATCTTAGGCCAAAAATGTGCCCTCGTCAGGAGGAGAACCCCCCAGCAGGTCTTGTATAAAACATTTCAAGCAAAACCCGGTTCTGTTACACACCTTTTGATTTATTATTTTCACCCTCTCTATTTTTCTATAACACAAAGCCTTATGTGAATCTGAAAAATGAAGTTTCATTTAAAAGAAAAGTCGAAAAATAAATGACTGTTTCAGCCATGACATCGTACTGTTCTTTATTTGTCCTGATTTACAAACATTGAAAGTCTTTATTCCTCACTTGAAGGAGCTGACCAGTCCACAGTGAGCCCCACTGTCCTGGCCTTGGCCGTGTTGAACGTCGTCTTCGGAGCGGCCGTGGTCGTCCTGGTGTGGGTGGTTTGTTGCTCCTGCAGGAAACAAGTGACAGGTACCACATTCACCCGCAGTTTAACCTCGTCCCCGTCACTGCAGAAAGTATTTGAAATGTGTGTGTTGCAGAAGAAGACTCTGACCGCGGCTCTGCTGACGCTCCACAGGTCACTTTTACTTTCACATTTGTTTTGTTTTGCAGGAGTGTGGTTAATCTTTGCATTGTTCTTCAGGCTGAAGGTGAGGTCACGTACGCCGGAGTGAATGTGCTGCTCAGGAGCGCCCCCCGCAGGCAAACCTCAGCAGCGCCCAGACAGGACACAGTGGTTTACTCTGAAGTGAGAAACCAACGCGTCTGACTGATTATGAAACTCAGAGACTGGGTTCAAGTCGTTTAAAGAAAGGACACGTGTTACTCTTTCAGAATGTTTTATTCATTGTTGGGTCAAGACAACATGAACAAAAAGTGAATGTGACTGTCAAGGTTCATTCCTTCCTTTATAACATTTTAAAAGTTTTTTTCGACCTAATTACTTACCTGATTTATCGAGTGTTAAAGTGATAGTCTGTAAGTTTAGCTAATTTAATAGATAATATATGCATATACAATTGACCACCTGGATCTGAAATTTCAATAATCTAAATAATCTTTTTTTATATATGTAGTCCCTCCCTTCGCTGATCTCAGAATCCCCTGGCGTTATCACTTTGACCAATGAGATCGAGCTTTTCCTGTGAACCGGCCTGTCAGGTCCAATCAGGAGGTGAGTGGGCGGGAACTTGGTTGTACATTTGAATTTGAATCTCTCTCTCTTCAATTTGCAACTAAGACTGGAGGGGAGGGCGGGGAATTACTTTTGATATATCACTCTGTTTTCATTTTACAATCCTCCAGGCTATCACTTTAAATCAACAGTAACTGAGGCAAAAAATTAACAAACAAATGCAACATACAAAAGCGATATACACAGTATCCACTGTGATAAATGTTGTATTTATTATTTCAACAAAATAAACACTGTAAATATAAACCTGTCTTCCTTCATAATTCTGATTGTCTACTACGTTATAATACGCAATATTTCTGAAACTCAACGGGGAGTGACTGAACCTACTTATTTCTCAGACTCATTAGCCAAAAATGTCGCACCTACTGCTATAAAAGTATTATTCACTAAAGTCTGTACTTCTGGGGATAGTGTAGCTGCTGCTCTGTTTTGGCAAATGAGTCTGAGAAACTTAGAGTTTAAACTCTAGGTTTCTATGCGTTAGAGTTGAAACTCTCTGCATTAGCACGGCCCCCATGCATTTATTCACAATAAAACCAGGAGTAGATGTTGCTGGGATGCACAGAAGTTTTGCTGCTCACGAAAGTCTTGGATATCAGCTTTGATTATCTTTCCTGTCCTAATGGTCCAGCATTGTCGGTGGGCTTACTTCTACCTTGAAAATAAAGAAGTGTTGAAGTGTTACAACTTGGCTCGGACTCATCAGCGTCCTCAGCGTGGCCGCAGAGCAACTTTGACATGCGCTTCTGTTTATCCGTCTTTGGCTTCTTTGACGTTTGCGCCTCTTCATCATTATCATCATCATCACAAATCTCTACCCTGTGTGTGTCTCTGTCAGCATTTGCTTTGAGTCTGCTTGCTAGCTGTGTGACTGCTGTATAAGCGTCATCTCGTTTTTCTACATCGAGAATGGCTGTGATGTGATGTAGGTTCTGCGTGTCAAGATATTTAGCTTCCATCGCTTATTTATTTCCTTGACAAGTTTTTGTTTAATCCTTTTCTTTAAACGGCTATCTTCTTCTTTAACATTTAACATTTCTTTGCATGTTCGACCATTGGAAATCAAGCAGACATGGAGACATTTGTCTCCAGCTCAGTCAGTGCAATAAAAGGTCGGAGGACATCCACAATGTCTTCAGCAGCCATCCACTGCTCACTGGTCATGTCCAATGTGGTGCTGTCGCTCCTCTTTGTACAGGTGTGGTCAGACAAGACTGCTACAGCGTTGCTCCAAAAGGTGGAACTCCACCGAGAAGCAACATCTTTGATCAGTTCGTGGTCGGGGCATTCTGCTGCTTCTGTTTATCTTTTGAGGTGGTTTTTGCTTTGTGCCCTTATTTACGTAACCAGGCGGCGCGCAGCGGCCACGGTGTGTGAAACTCGAGTGCCGTGTTTACGTACAGTTGCAGAGTGTGCCCCGTGCACCAAACTAACCCGACTTCGGGCCACGTCCAGACCTCTTCAGATTCTCAACAGAGAGAATCGTATTTGCAGCGTCATCAGCAACGATTGCAACAGGACTTTCGGGTGGGATTTTATAACCATCTGCAACTTAGTCTTTCAGCGATGTTCTCGACACTGTTCTCCTCATTCAATCATCATCCAATGTGCGTCAATAAAAGGAGCCGTGACAGTCATGTAGGCCTCCATTCGAAGAGATGACCATGAATCTGTCGTTGAGGCCACAGATTCAGAGTCTGTAGTAACTCCTGTACTCGTGTTCTCGTTTGTTCAAAGCATGAACTTAAGGCGGCCTCTCTTTTTGGCACCGTGTACCTCGGCTCCAGGATTTTGTCTGGTCACAGATAATGTCATATTAATATGAAACTGAAATCCGACATCTTAATTAGTGCAAGAAGCGCATGCAATTGGTCGACCAATAAAAATGTGTCCGACCAAGACGCCATCGTCTGTTTAGTCGACTAAATGACCAAGAGGGGGCGGTCCTAGTTCACAAACATATAAAGTACTTTTATTCACAAACTCTTTCAAACAAACTCAAACCAGTTTAACATCATGTCACACTGGTTTGTCTCTCAGTTAGACTCACTCACTAATCACCTGTGGTTTTAGCGAGACGATGTTTACTGGCTGAAAACTGTGTTTGTTCTGTTTGACCAACAAACAACAGGCAGGTTATTTTTTACCCTGTTGCCAAACCACACTGAAGTTTCACTCTCTCTCACCAGAGCACCACGGTCAGTCAGAGGTTCACCTCTGCACATGATACAAGCCACAGAGCATTAAACATGAGGGCTGTGCACAAAGAGGACTCTGTGGCTTTCAGAGAGATGCACCGGCTCAGAGCAGATGCTCAGTTTGTGTCATGGAAATTTTTAGCAAAATGGCGCCTAAATGAAACCATGTAAGTGTTGTGTTTGTGTGACTTTGATCATTGGCTGCTATGTCTGTTGTGGATCGAGTTCTTCGCCTTCCATGACCTTCTAATGGATTTGATGGACATCTTCCTTTTCTAACTTGACCTCTACAATCACTCTTTGATCAAAAGCTTAGAGACTCCATTCCCGGGATATACTGCAGATAAACCTTATTTTACTTGTCCATTTTCAAAATGTGTCTCATTTTATTCAGCTGTTGTCCAATCCAACTTTATTTATATATTTCAACAGCCAAGACACAAACAAGGCACACTGTTAACAACCAGAATAACTTCAAAATAAGTAGACAATGAAGACAGGTAACACTAAATAAAAGATCATCAAAAGAGATCAAACATAAATAAATAAGGTCGGTGATGGAGAAGGCCCTGCCCCTGTGGATTTACGGTTTCTTACTCCAGTTTAAAGACGCGCTGCAGAAACGGCATAAGTGTGAAGTGACTCGCAGAATCACATCACAGAGTCTTGAGGATCTAAAAGCCTCCCTCCACTAAACCTTGGCCAAGAACGTCCTCTGGAAATCAGGAATTTAGGCGATGCCCACATCTGGGTGTTGACCACACGTTAAAGAACGAACCTGAAGACGTAGCTGTGAGGTCAGAGTATTACTTAAAACTGACAAAATCCATAAACTTTTAAAGAAAATGAGGGGAAATAGGATATTCCATAAAACACCAGTTACATTTTGTGCTATTTTAGGTCATGTTACTTTAACTGAAACAAACTCAGCGTCTGTAGGTGAGGTGGCTTGTTTTCAAACAGCCTTTTTCAACCAATCAGGTAAATTTATGATAATGTTCATCACCCAATCAGAAAGCTCCAGCCACAGCTTTATAAAACTTCCAGTGCCCGCCTCGATTCAGAATCTCTACAGCACAACTGCACTCAGAATGGAGATGCTGAAGATTGTCGTCATTACTGTGCTCTGCTCTCTGTGTAAGTAACTCTCCACATGCACTTTTCTCATTATTTAATGCACTTTAATGAACTTTCATTTGGATTTTTCAGATGGAGTTATGCTGCAGGAAGTCGCTCAACCAGAAGGTTTTAAAACTGCAAAGTTAGGTCAAACTGTTGATATAAAATGCCTCACCAACAGTAAATATAAGAGTAGAGTGTGGTACAAACTGGGCTCTAGCAGGACATTACAACTGTTTAAGCCAAATGCACTGATGGATCGTCGTTATTCAGTGAACTCTTCAGAGAATGAATTCACTTTGACCATCAAGGACATCACAGTGAAGGACATCGGCACATACTTTTGCGGAATATCCTACGTGAAAGACGTTCTCTTTGGATCAGGCACTGTCCTGGTGATCGAGGGGGAGTCAGAGCCCGTCCAGTTTGTGCTGCAGAGTCCAGAGAATATCAGAGCAAAGCCTGGAGACTCTGTGACTCTCAGCTGCTCTTTCACCTCCAGACACTGTCCACAAGAACACATCAGCGTCATGTGGGTGAGAAGTGGCTCTGCTGTTTCTGAAATTGTTTCTTCGGACCATGGAAAGAAGATCTTCTGTGAGAGCAGCTCATGCGTCCAAAACCTGACCCTCAAAAACATCAGCTCAGCAGAAGATGGTACCTACCTCTGTGTGGTCACCGCCTGTGGAGACATCATGATCGGCTCAGGAACCAGGATCCAACTGAATGGTAATAAAAAGCCTTTATGGATCCTTGAAAACGAGATGGCACAAAAGAAATGACAACGTTACAGAAAATGTACTGGTCAAAGGTTTGGAAAGCTTTCCTCTTGTCTCTCTCAAACCCACAATGAACAAAAGTGGTTATGATTTCTCTCTGTTCAATGTTACAAGTGCACATTTTTTAGAATTGTGTAAATGCCTACATTGTATTATGTTTATATTTTACAGATGTTGAATTGGACGCTGTCCTAAGTCCTGCTGTCATGGCTCTGATTGGGTCAAACGCTGTGCTCGGGCTGGTGGTGCTGCTGCTGCTGTGGGGGATGTGGAGAGTCAGCAACAACAAGACGGGTATTTCCTCACAGTCTTTTTCTTTTCAGAAAGTAATAACTCTTAAATAAAAACTTCTCGCTTTGACAGAACTGAACTCTGAACAGCAAAGAGCTCCTCACAGCAATCAGGTCAGACTAGTATAGGATTACTCATTTGAGAAACACTTAACAAACCACCATGTAACAAGTTGATCAGTCCTGGCTTCACCATCTTTCCTTGTTGTATCATATTAATGTCATTTTTCTGATTTCAGCCCGACGACACTTTCACTTACGCAGCCGTGTCTTCAACAACAGTGAGACGCAGAAAACACCCAGATATCTACTCCCAAGTGTGCTACCACCACTGCAAATGAAGGAAGTCCCCACATTACTCAGTGTGGATATTCCTTTTGCTTCTTCTTCTTTTTTTATAGAATTGTCTTGTTGCTGATGTGACTTTGCATGATGCTGATGTAATGCACAGTTTGTGTGACGCTTTGAATTTAAAATAAAGACTGTTTAACCATGACAGAGTTGAACGTAAACTCCCAGGGTGTTTTTTTTTCTCGTCATCGCAATTGAATTCAGTCGCATTCAACAAGGAAAGTTAGTTTTAATGATGTTTTCAGTAAAATGTTCATTATGAGAGTATTTTAGCTTCTTTTTGAACCCAAGACCGGGGCTGTCCACAACCAAAGATTGTCATGATCAACCAAAAACAGCAGCGATTAGTGGACTAAAAGGGGGCGTGGCATGATGCTGGCATAACTACAACTTTTCTGACCCAAACTGCGCTCATAACACATCAAATTGCAGGAGCTCTTGTTGTAACTATACTGTTTATACGTAGAAACAACGTAAATGCGCATTCATGTGTAAAAGTCACATTAATCTCACCTTTAATCTCAGACTCCAGCTCCCTGTCTCACTCCTGCACCTGCTGCTGTACATGTGCTGCCCATACGTCCATATAATCCAAATAAAGAGAGATCCATCATCGTCCCTGTTCCCAAATGTCCTCCGGGTGACACTTCCATGTGACACTTGTCCCTGTTTCGCCTGTGACGTAAACACGAGCCATTTGCTTTATTGTGAAATGCTCCGCCCGCTGGTTCCGTGTGACGTCCTCTCAGGCCGTTTCATTTCTTCGACTTCGGCGCTGCACGGTGTAGTGATGAATCGGTTCACGTTCCGCGGAGCTCCTCGTCTTATTTATCTCGGAAAAAGCCAGAATGAAGCGGAGAAAGACACTGCCTGATGTTATAGGCTACTTTCGGTTTCGTTTCTTCCATATTTTTCGATAAACCTGCAGACAGAGGACAGAGACTCGCATTTAGGCTGTTTCACAAGGACCAGGGTATTTGAGGTTTAAACAACAGCAGAGGTCTGGCCTATAGAAGACAACATCTCACCAAGACACAGAGCCCCTGATCTTATCTGCTTATGTTCACACAGGAGAGGCCTCTCCCGTCCTCATGGCTCTCCTCAATGTTTTGTTTTTGTTTTGCAAAAGCATTTCACACAACCAATTCAAACATCACTCTGTCTGTAAAACTTTGATTGTCTGGTTTTATGATGAAATATTAGTCCAAGGTAAAAGATAGACCGGTCAAAGGCCTCTGGTGTAAATTGAGATCAACTTAATTGTTTCAAAAGTGCATGGGGGGCACACACCATTTGATACTGAATAATCTTGCTTTAACTGGTCACTTGAGGACTCTTGCAGAGGAGGAGCTGGTAGTTCCTGCAGGTGAGAGGTCCTGGGCTAGAAGGTTGGAACATAGTTTCTGGGCCTGAAATTTCTTTCATACGTCTCTCACGAAGGCAAGTCATCGAGTCTAGTGAAGAGTGATATAAGGTCCTCAAGTTTGGCGGTCTCATCACTGGCCGCCAGCTCGTCCTTCACCTCCTCACTCAGACCACGAAAAAAAGAAACCTTGTAGTGCCTTGTCATCCCACCCACACATTGTAGCTAAAATGCGGAAGTCAGTGGAGTATGCAGAAACTGAACCAGAGCCCTGACACAAAGAGCAAACGACGACTAGCCTCTATACCCTGCAGTGGATGATCAAATACTCTTTGCATTTCAGATGAAAATGAATTGAGAGTGTTACAAACTGGAGAGTCACTGGTGGATAAAGTGACAGCCCAAGCAGACGCCTTCCTGGAAAGTAGACTCATTATAAAACGCTAGAACAATCAGAAGAGTAGGTGAGCGGCTGCTTATCAAACACTAACATGCATAGATGTATGAACTGCTGACACATCCCTATCACTCCTGAGTAGCTACGAGGAATGGGTATGAAAGGCTCACGGGGCTGTCTCTCAGTTACACCCACAACAGCTGTTATTTTAGCTAGAATAGTAATGGCCCCAAAGCTGGACGATGTTTACTGGCAGAAAACAGTGTTCATTCTGTTTGACTGATCAACAACAGGCAGGTTATTTTCTCTCCTGTCGTGAAACCACACTGAAGTTTCACTCTCCCTCACCAGTGCACCATGGTCAGTCAGAGGTCCACACTCTGTACATGATGCTAGACACAGAGCATTAAACATGAGGGCTGTGCACAAAGAGGCAAAGGACTCTGTGGTTTTCAGAGAGATGCACCGGCTCAGAGCAGATGCACTCAGGTTGTGTCATGGAAAAAAAAAATTTAAAGTAAATGCCCTGAGCAAAATGAAACCATGTAAGTGTTGTGGGAGGTACAGTTTGTGTGACTTTGATCAGTGGCGTGACTGCACACGTCTGTTGTGGATCGAGATCTTCGCCTTCCATGACCTTCTAACAAATTAGATGGACATCTTCCTTTTCTAACTTGAACACTCTTTGATCAAAAGCTTAGAGACTCCATTCCCGGCACATACTGCAGATAAACTTTATTTTACTTGTCATTTTCAAAATGTGTCAGGTCCTCATTTTATCATTTTATCCAGCTGTTGTCCAATCCAACTTTATTTATATATTTCAACAACTAAGACACAAACAAGGCACACTGTTAACAACCAGAATAACTTAAGGATAAGTAGACAATGAAGACAGGTAATCCTAAATAAAAGACCATCAAAAGAGATCAAACATTAATAAGGTCGGTGATGGAGAAGGCCCTGCCCCTGTGGATTCACGGTTTCTTACTCCAGTTTAAAGAAGCGTTGGAGAATTTTGGACAAACGGCAAAAGTGTGAAGTGACTCGCAGAATCACATCACAGAGTCAAGTCTTGAGGATCTAAAAGCCTCCTCTCTTGTGTCTGCACATGCACGACTCCACTAAACCTTGCCCAAGAACGTCCTCTGGAAATCAGGAATTTAGGCGATGCCCACATCTGGGTGTTGACCACACACGTTAATGAACAAACCTGAAGACGTAGCTGTGAGGTCAGAGTATTGCTTAAAACTGACAAAATCCATATGCCTTTAAAGAAAATGAGGGGAAATAGGATATTCTATAATACACCAGTTACATTTTGTGCTCCTTTAGGTAATGCTACTTTGACTGAAACAAACTCAGCGTCTGACGGTGATGTGGCTTGTTTTCAAACAGCCTTTTTCAACCAATCAGGTAAAGTTATGTTAATTTTCAACACCCAATCAGAAAGCTCCAGTCACAGCTTTATAAAACTTCCAGAGCCCGCCTCGATTCAGAATCTCTACAGCACAACTGCACTCAGAATGGAGACGCTGAAGATTGTCGTCATTACTGTGCTCTGCTCTCTGTGTAAGTAACTCTCCACATGGACTTTTCTCATTATTTAATGCACTTTAGTGAACTTTCATTTGGATTTTTCAGGTGGAGTTATGCCACGGGAAGTCGCTCAACCAGAAGGTTTTAAAACAGCAAAACTGGGACAAACTGTTGACATAAAATGTGTCAAGAACAGTATTTGGAGGAATAGACTGTGGTACAAACTGGGCTCAAACAGGAGATTACAACTGATCGCTTCAATTAGTCCCTTTTTTAAGCCAAATGCACCTATTGATGATCATTATTCAGTGATCTCTTCAGAGAATGAAAGCACTTTGACCATACAGGACATCACAGTGAAGGACATCGGCACGTATTTTTGTGGAATACACGACACCCATGATGTTGTCTTTGGATCAGGCACTGTCCTGGAGATCGAGGGAGAGTCAGAGCCCGTCCAGTCTGTTCTCCAGAGTCCAGAGTATATCAGAGCAAAGCCTGGAGACTCTGTGACTCTCAGCTGCTCTTTCACCTCCAGACACTGTCCACAAGAACACATCAGCGTCATGTGGGTGAGAAGTGGTTCTGCATCTTCTGAAATTGTCTTGTGGGATTATATGAATAAGAACATCTGTGAGAAGACTGAAGACTCCTCCTGTGTCCATAACCTGACCCTGAAAGACATCAGGTCAGATGAAGAGGGGACCTACCTCTGTGTGGTCACCGCCTGTGGGGACACACTGGTTGGAAATGTGACCAGGATCCAACTTTATGGTAATGAATGTTTTCCTTCAAACATATGGGCACTCATCAGGACAGCATGTGAATATTTACATTGGACTACTTTTAATGAAGTGATTCTGTAACTTTTCACTCCAAATTCCATGTTAGCTTTCCCTATTTACATATTCACTAAAAAGCAGTTTTTTCAAGGGGCTAATTATTATCAAAGCTTAAAAATACACTGAGCCGAATGTTTCTTTATACCACGCGCAGAACCCAATAAGCTTGGAAACTTGGAATGACCTCAGATTAAGATTAGGTGACACTGAGGAAAATAGCAATATTACTTTCAAAAGAAAAAATAGTTTTAATTATGTTTGTCAGTAACAGGTTAGACTATTTTAGCAATATTTTGAACAGAACACTCTACTGAATACTGAATAATCAATCTTAAGTTGCTCATTTTGTACTCGGAGTATAAATGAATGCCTCAAGGGATGCATGGAACAAAATCAATTTCAACATTTCAAATCTCAGGCTTCGGTTATCCTGTAGGCACCACGTAAAAAGCAGACGTGAGCAGATCATTTTGTTTTTACATGGGTCACCAGATAATGCTTATCTCGTGTGAATAGGACTTATGCCGCTACTTTTTTCACATGCTTTTTGAAAAATCTATAAATTAGCTACATGCAGCTCATTTATAGATTTTTACAGTCGTACTGAATACTGTGTCATGCACCTAGGTAAAAAATGAAAAATAAAAAGCGATTAATTCTCTCACCACTGACATATTATAGGGGGACAGGCTTGGCTAAATTCATCAAAAGACATAGAGCGATTCAAACACCAGGAAACTCGGCAACGAGGGCGGCTCTAAACACGGTCACTCTTCTGGGAGGAGCCGCTGTGTGGGCTGTGCTTTGGTCTGACTCAACACTGTGCTTTTTAACAACATGGACACCTGCAGCTCATAGATGTAAAAAATAATAATAATTTAGTTGATACGACTTACATTTAGTTGCACTCAATAGTCCGAACAGCACAGTAGTTTATTTGGTGTTTCTAATTCCATACAGCAAATATGGCAGTTTATTGCTGCAACAACTACTAAAATATGTTGCTTTCCAAGTGTCTAGACTAATACTCAGTTCTGACTAAAAAAGTCGATGTCGACATAAATGATGCCTGGGCTGTGTGTAACCTGATCTACACCTGCAAAAGACACTCGTCAATGACTTAAAGCTAAAGTACCACCGTTTGAGAAGCTCATCTAATGGATCATGACATAGAGTTCAAGTCTATTCAACCAGTGCAGGTGTTCTGTCTTCTGGTTGTTTTTCTTCTTCTTCTTTTATAACTGTGCTTGTAGTTATAGAGAAATATGAACTATTGGAAACAGACATGTGATAGTGCTCGTAACACACCTCTTTATTGAAAACCCACAATGAACAAAAGTGGTTAAGACTTGTGTAAATGCCGATATTGTGTTATGTTTATATTTTACAGATTTTTTAAGTCCTGCTGTCCTGGCTCTGATTGGGTCAAACGCTGTGCTCGGGCTGGTGGTGCTGCTGCTGCTGTGGGGGATGTGGAGAGTCAGCAACAACAAGACGGGTATTTCCTCACAGTCCTTTTGTTCTTCAGAAAGTAATAACTGTTTAATAAATACTTCTCGCTTTGACAGAACTGAACTCTGAACAGCAAAGAGCTCCTCACAGCAATCAGGTCAGACTAGTATAGGATTACTCATTTGAGAAATATGGTCAAAAACTATTCATGTTTTATTCTTAACAAACCACCATGTAACAAGTCGATCAGTCCTGGCTTCACCATCTTTCCTTGTTGTATCATATTAATGTCATTTTTCTGATTTCAGCCCGACGACACTTTCACTTACGCAGCCGGGAGCCTGGACTCTTCAACAACAGTGAGACGCAGAAAACACCCAGATATCTACTCCCAAGTGTGCTACCACCACTGCAAATGAACAAAGTCCCCAAATTACTCAGTGCGGGTATTCCTTTTGCTTCTTCTTCTTCTTCTTTTTTTATAGAATTGTCTTGTTCCTGATGAGACTTTGCATGATGCTGATGTAATGCACAGTTTGTGTGACGCTTTGAATTTAAAATAAAGACTGTTTAACCATGACAGAGCTGAACGTAAACTCCCAGGGTGTTTTTTTTCCCTCTTCATCGCTATTGAATTGAATCGCATTCAACAAGGAAAGTTGGTCTTTATGATGTTTTCAGTAAAATGTTCATTATGAGAGTATTTTAGCTTCATTTTGAACCCAAGACTGGGGCTGTCCACAACCAAAGATTTTCATGGTCAACCAAAAACAGCAGAGATTAGTGGACTAAAAGGGGGCGTGGCATGATGCTGGCATAACTACAACTTTTCTGACCCAAACTGCGCTCATAACACATCAAATTGCAGGAGCTCTTGTTGTAACTATGCTGTTTATACATAGAAGCAACGTAAATGCGCATTCATGTGTAAAAGTCACATTAATCTCACCTTTAATCTCAGACTCCAGCTCCCTGTCTCACTCCTGCACCTGCTGCTGTATATGTGCTGCCCATACGTCCATATAATCAGAATAAAGAGAGATCCATCATCGTCCCTGTTCCCAAATGTCCTCCGGGTGACACTTCCATGTGACACTTGTCCCTGTTTCGCCTGTGATGTAAACATGAGCCATGTGCTTTATTGTCGGTTCACGTTTCGCGGAGCTCCTCGTCTTATTTATCTCAGAAAAAGCCAGAATGAAGCGGAGAAAGACACCGTGGGTCCATGAGCTGCTGAGCCTGATGTTATGGGCTACTTTCGGTTTCGTTTCTTCCATATTTTTCGCTAAACCTGCAAACAGAGGACAGAGACCCGTGTTTAGGCTATTTCACAAGAACCAGGGTATTTGAGGTTTAAACACCAGTAGAGGTCTGGCCTATAGAAGACAACATCTCACCAAGACACAGGGCCCCTGATCTGCTTATGTTCACACAGGAGAGGCCTCTCCCGTCCTCATGTCTCTCCTCAATGTTTTTTTGTTTTGTTGCAAAAGCATTTCATACAACCAATTCAAACATCCCTCTGTCTGTAAAACTTTGATTATCTGGTTTTATAATGAAATATTAGCCCAAGGTAAAAGATAGACCAGCCAAAGGCCTCTGGTGTAAATTGAGATCAACTTAATTGTTTCAAAAGTGCGTGCATTTAGTCGACCAATGAAAATCTTGGTCGACCACGACGGCATCGACCAATAAGTCGACTAAACGACCAAAAGGGGGCACACACCATTAGATACTGAATAATCTTCGTTTAACTGGTCACTTGAGGACTCTTGCAGAGGAGGAGCTGGTAGTTCCGGCAGGTGAGAGGTCCTGGGTTAGAAGGTTGGAACATAGTTTCTGGGCCTGAAACTTCTTTCCCTACGTCTCTCACGAAGGCAAGTCATCGAGTCTAGTGAAGAGTGATATAAGGTCCTCAAGTTTGGCGGTCTCATCACTGGCCGCCAGCTCGTCCTTCACCTCCTCACTTAGACCAAGAAAAAAGAAACCTTGTAGTGCCTTGTCATCCCACCCACACATTGTAGCTAAAATGCGGAAGTCAATGGAGTTTGCAGAAACTGAACCAGAGCCCTGACACAAAGAGCAAACGACGACTAGCCTCTATACCCTGCAGTGGATGATCAAATACTCTTTGCATTTCAGATGAAAATGAATTGAGAGTGTTACAAACTGGAGAGTTACTGGTGGATAAAGCGACAGCCCAAGCAGACGCCTTCCTGGAAAGTAGACTCATTATAAAACGCTAGAACAATCAGAAGAGTAGGTGAGCGGCTGCTTATCAAAGACTAACATGCATAGATGTATGAACTGCTTACACATCCCTATCACTCCTGAGTACCTACGAGGAAGGAATGGGTATGAAAGGCTCGCGGGGCTGTCTCTCAGTTACACCCACAACAGCTGTTATTTTAGCTAGAATAGTAATGGCCCCAAAGCTGGACGATGTTAACTGGCAGAAAACAGTGTTCATTCTGTTTGACTGATCAACAACAGGCAGGTTATTTTCTCCCCTGTCGTGAAACCACACTGAAGTTTCACTCTCCCTCACCAGAGCACCATGGTCAGTCAGAGGTTCACACTCTGTACATGATGCGAGCCACAGAGCATTAAACATGAGGGCTGTGCACAAAGAGGCAAAGGACTCTGTGGTTTTCAGAGAGATGCACCGGCTCAGAGCAGATGCACTCAGATTGTGTCATGGAAAAAATTTTTTTAAAGTAAATGCCCTGAGCAAAATGAAACCATGTAAGTGTTGTGGGAGGAACAGTTGGTGTGACTTTGATCAGTGGCGTGACTGCACACGTCTGTTGTGGGTCGAGATCTTTGCCTTCTTTGACCTTCTAATAAACTTGATGGACTTCTTCCTTTTCTAACTTGAACACTCTTTGATCAAAAGCTTAGAGACTCCATTCCCGGGATAAACTGCAGATAAACTTTATTTTACTTGTCCATTTTCAAAATGTGTCAGATTCTCATTTTATCATTTCCAGCTGTTGTCCAATCCAACTTTATTTATATATTTCAACAACTAAGACGCAAACAAGGAACACTGTTAACAACAAGAATAACTTCAAAATAAGTAGACAATAAAGACAGGTAATACTAAATAAAAGACCATCAAAAGAGATCAAACATAAATAAATAAGGTCGGCGATGGAGAAGGTCCTGCCCCTGTGGATTTACGGTTTCTTACTCACAGTTTAAAGACGAGCTGCAGGATTTTGGACCAATGGCAAAAGTGTGAAGTGACTCGCAGAATTACATCACAGAGTCAAGTCCTGAGGATCTAAAAGCCTCCTCTCTTGTTCTGCACATGCACGACTCGACTAAACCTTGCCCACATCTGGGTGTTGACCACACGTTAAAGAACGAACCTGTGAGGTCAGAGCATTACTTAAAGCTGACAAAATCCATAAACCTTTAAAGAAAATGAGGGGAAATAGGATATTCTATAATAGACCAGTTACATTTTGTGCTCCTTTAGGTAATGCTACTTTGACTGAACAAACTCAGCGTCTGACGATGATGCAGCTTTTGTTCAAACAGCCTTTTTCAACCAATCAGGTAAAGTTATGTTAATTTTCATCACCCAATCAGAAAGCTCCAGCCACAGCTTTATAAAACTTCCAGAGCCCGCCTCGATTCAGAATGTCAGAATGGAGACGCTGAAGATTGTCGTCATCACTGTGCTCTGCTCTCTGTGTAAGTAACTCTCCACATGGACTTTTCTCATTATTTAATGCACTTTAGTGAACTTTCATTTTTATTTTTCAGGTGGAGTTTTGCTGCAGGAAGTCGATCAACCAGAAGGTTTTAAAACTGCAAAGCTGGGTCAAACTGTTGAAATAAAATGCCTCACTAACAGTAAATATAAGAGTAGAGTGTGGTACAAACTGGGCTCAAACAGGACATTACAACTGTTGAATGCACTGATGGATCGTCATTATTCAGTGAACTCTCTAGACAACGAATTCACTTTGACCATCAAGGACATCACAGTGAAGGACATCGGCACGTACTTTTGCGGAATATCCTATGTGGAAGACGTTTTCTTTGGATCAGGCACTGTCCTGGTGATCGAGGGGGAGTCAGAGCCCGTCCAGTTTGTTCTCCAGAGTCCAGAGTATATCAGTGCAAAGCCAGGAGACTCTGTGACTCTCAGCTGCTCTTTCACCTCCAGACACTGTCCACAAGAACACATCAGCGTCGCATGGGTTAGAAGTGGCTCTGCTTTTTATGACATTGTTTCTTTGGACCATGGAAAGAAGATCTTCTGTGAGAGCAGCTCATGTGTCCATAACCTGACCCTCAGAAACATCAGCTCAGCAGAAGATGGGACCTACCTCTGTGTGGTCACCGTCTGTGGAGACATCATGATCGGCACAGGAACCAGGATCCAACTGAATGGTAATAAAAAGCCTTTATGGATCCTTGAAAACGAGATCTCATTAATAAACTTGAGCTTTTCTTTAGAGCATCAGGGCGGAATGTGACCATTTACATAGCATTGATTCTTCTGCACTGATTCTCTCATTTATCGCTCCAGGTTCCATGTGTTTCTTATGTTCTCAACATTGTAAAATGTGAGAAAAAATGTTATCGGCCATTTTTTATAATAACAACATTCAAACATGATTTACTGACTATAAGCTGCTACTTTTTGCACACACTTTCAGCCTTTAAGATAATGGCTGATTTATAGATTTTTACAGTCATACTGAACATCGTGTCATGTTTTCAATAACAGTGCACCTGGGTCCAAAAACACAAGACTATTTCTAATAAAAGAGCTCCAATGTGAGAAAGACGCGATAATAGCTCCACATCCAAACAACACTGAAATGTTATGGAGGGACAAAGCGAGGCACAGGCTAAAGTCATCACAAGTCACCCTGGAGCAATTCACCACAGATCCAGCTCTGCCACAGACAGAGCAGCTTCGAACCCTGGGAAACCCCGGCTGACAGGCCGCGGAGGGTGGCTCGAAACACGGCCACTAGCGTGGGTCATCTTTTTTATGACCCTGCGCCTTTTCTGTGGCACCCCTAGCAATAATAACAAAAATATGTATTAATCCTGTAAGACTACTAATGGCCAATAATAATGGTAAAAAAAAGAGGCTATTTTAAGCAAGCTCGAAAGGCTATCGTCAACGTAGCCTAAACCTTCACACGGCTCCTCCTCAGACAGCCTTGGCTCGCTGCTCTCCATCTCCTCCACTGACACTAAATAACAAGGAAAGGGGATTTAGTCGCCCAATATTGTGATGCTATATGCATAAAATATAATAGGCCTACGAATCCATATAGCGCGCACCAGCCTGTGCGTAACGTACCTGCTGCAGAAGGCCGCTGACTTTTGAAGTGCGGCGTCAGGAAGGTGGCAATTTTGATGGTTGGTAAGATTAATTTTACATTCAACAGCCTCCCTGCGCGATTGTGAATATACTGAATGTAGTCGGGATCTGTGCACCTTGGCTCACAGTGCACTTTGAGCTTGTTGTACCAAAGATCCACGCTGTCGATGGTTGGATAGCGATCACCTTCCACTTCTTCTGAAGCGTCTTTGAACAGAAACTCACCAACAGTGTTCAGCACTTCCACTTCGAGACCCTCCATTCGTTGTTCAGCTCATGGATCTGTCTGTATGGTTTTGCCACGGAGTTTAGCATCGCCACTTTGCGTTTCCACCTTGCTTTGTATTCTTGTTGCACAGCGTGAGGAAGACTGAGTGTGCTGCCAGACTTCTTGAGGTAAGTGACCAGCGCTTTGCACTTCAGAAGTTGACATGTGATCAAACTCATGAATGCTGGAGCATCTTTGTCCTCAGATGTATTCTTCAAGATGTCGTTAAGGACCAATGAGGAGCATGGAATCCAGGTGTAGTTTTTAGAGCAGCTTTTAGATTGGGGCCCTGGTCTATGACAAAAATAACCGTGGAAACTTGCTGAGGAGACACGCCGATGTCAATTAATTCCCTGCTTCTCTGGTCTTGTATGTTTACAGCAGTTTTCTTCTTGTTTGCGTCAAACTCCAAAGTAGAGATCACACGGCTCAGTTGTACCCACTCCTCGGGAATCAAGTGATATGTGAGCGCTGTATATGATCGTAGCAATCCGTCCACATATCAGTTGTTGTGCCAATCCCATAATCAAGCGCTTTGTTAATAACCTTACACAGAGCAGCTTTTCCGCTTTTGGCCTTGTCCTTTTCCTTATCACAAATTGTCTGTCTGTGAGGAATCAATATTGATGAATCCCTGTGCCACACTGGTGAAGCCTTTGCTTCCTTGTTGGATATAGATGTTGTCATTAAAGGCTGTTTTGGCTGCGCTGTTGTCTCGGCAACACAACTATGGTGAAGCAGATTTGATGTACCCGTTTTGCGACTGTTTAATTTGTACAGTGCCTTACAAGTCAGGCAGATTCCGTGGTCTGCAGGAGAACCATCTTGCAGAACGACTTTACTCTTCAGGCTTTTTTTTTTTGTGCACAACTTTTGCCTCACCTGTTTTTAATTTATCTCTTATAAAGTCCAACATAATGCAAGTACTTGTTTTGCTAGGTCAATCTCCAGAAAATTGGCGCTTTTAAATACGGATGTCTTTAGGCCAAAGGACAGTTTTGCACAATTGTAAAACTCATGCAAACGTACAGGCAGTTGTGTGGCTTACAGTTTTGGAAGACTATTTTTAAGATGAATTTGCGTCCTCATTATTGCATTATTTCGGCCAGTCTTACTGTAGACGTTTTATTCTATGAGAAAAAATAAATCAGGAGTTTATCATCCGCTGGTTGGCTGTGGATTTCGGGTTGACCCCATCTCTAACTGCCACACTTCCGAGGCAGCGCATCAGTCTGACTGACCATAGGTTTAAAGAAAAATCTGCTCAAATGTATACACTTTAGCACACTTTTGTAAAAGTAAATGTCGCTGTCACTGAGGGGTGCAGTAATTCAAGTATATGGGATTTACCCAATGACTAATATAGACTCAATACAGTGTTATTTTTTTATTCCACGCGTACATGTACCAGCTATCTGCTCCTGCTTTTTGTATCTGTTCAAAAGCAGGACTGTCTGGAAATGTGCAAACAGATGATCAAATCTGAAAATCACAGAGCACATTATCACAACAGGAACTGAATTAACTGCAAGTTATTATTACTATTATAAGTATTTTCCTAAATGTTCTTAACAAGAGCGTACTTTTCATCTTCTTCTTTTTCTTGTTGCCGCTTATTGAAAGTTCCAAACTTATGTTTATTGAAAAAGCCCTTACACATTCGTGTTGAGTTCTCCTACATTTAAAATCTGATCCGAGTTGCTCATGACTCCTTGTATCCTTCAGTTTTTCTGGCAAAAACAGCGTAGATCATTCACATTAGTCACTGCTCTTGTGGCCGATGCCATTGTAAAACTACAAAATACGCCGCATGCGTCATACAGTTTCCTGCTTTTCTGATTCTGATTAATAAGCTTGTAAATCACGGCCATTGGAAATCGGAAGAAATCACCCTGAGCCCAGATTCACTTTTTGTGAAGAACAGGAAAAGGGTGTCAGAGGAGAGAAGGAGAGTGTGTCAGTGGGTCACAAGCTAAAGTCCCAACCAGGTGTTCTTCATGATCGAGGGAAGTGAATCCAAACAACCTTGGATTTTCTCTTCTCAAGGAAAACGGTGTATTCTGGCTGGCCAGGCTATACATGTACGGGATGTGCACAAGAGGACAGTTTGCATTAGTGCACTTTTGAGGGACTGCTGTTAGATTATAATGGAGCCCTGTTGGCCCTCGGGCCTCATATGACACTTTGACACTTTGAAAAAGCATGTGGTTATGCTGTTAATGACCCTGGCATCTTCAACATGTCATGTCCCATTGCATGAATTTAACATAATTATTCCTCATAGGGGAAGAAGCTGTCCAGTCTGAAGTGAGTCGCACTGTCCTCGTCTTGACGGTGTTGAATGTCGTCTTCGGAGCGGCCGTGGTTGTCCTGGTGTGGGTGGTTTGCGACGCCCGCAGGAAACGAGTGACAGGTACCACATTTACAAGCAATTTTATTTTCTCTCCTTGGCACTGGAGAAAATACTGGATGTGAAATGTCTGTGTTGCAGACTCCTGTCCCGGCTCTGCTGACGCTCCACAGGTCACAAGGATTTGTCTTTGTTGTTTATTTGTCCAAACAAATCTCACCAAGAGAGTAATTCATCTTTGTATTGTTTTTTTAGGCTGAAGGTGAGGTCACTTACGCCAGAGTGAATGTGGTGCCCAGGAGCGCCCCCCGCAGGCCCACCTCAGCTGCGCCCAGACAGGACTCAGTGGTTTACTCTGGAGTGAGAAACCAACGCGTCTGACTGAAAAAGTCACTCGACTGAAGTCATTCAAAGCATGGACATGTGTTACAGTTTCAAAATTGAACTGAAGGAAACCTATACAAAACATTTCTGAAAGTTTCCAAATCAATTTTAACTCCTTTCCTTTGCTTTTTGTCCTGTTGAAAATAAGAACGCATTGAATGACAAACCAGTGTATTGTACGTTTGTCTCTTTCTATTACTTTGATTCTTTTCCCTGAAATGAGTCCAATGTTTTACACATCAGCAGAATGACAGCCTGTTCTGAGTTTGCCAAAAGGCACCGAAACGACTCCCAGACAATGAGAAACAAGAGACGAACCGTTTGTCCTGAATGCCAAGCATCAGATCTGGAGGAAACCAGGCGCCACTGATCACCTGGAAATACATTCCTACGGTGAAGCCTGGTGGTGGAAACATCATCCTGTGGGGATGTTTTTCAGAGGCAGGACCTGGAGACTGGTCAGGTGAGAGAAAGATGATTGCAGTAATGTACAAACACGTCCAGGATAAAAACCTGCCCCAGAGTTCTCAGGACCTCAGACTGGGGCGACGGTTCACCTTCAAACAGGACATCGAGGCCAAGCAGCACCAAGATAACAAAGCAGTGACTTCAGGACAAGTCTGTGAATGTTCTTGAATGGCCCAAACTGAGCCCAGTTTGAACCCGATTGAACATCTTTAGAAAGACCTGAAAATAACTTTGCAGCGACGCTCCCCATGTAACCTGACAGGTCTGAGAGGATCTGCAGAGAAAAATAAGGAAAATGCCCCAAATGCAGGTGCACCAAGTGTGTAGCATCAAACCCAAGACGACTTGAGGTTGTATTCATTCCTGAAGGCGCCTCAACAAAGTATGAAGTAAACGGGTGAATATTTTTGTACATGTGCATTTCCGTTGTTGATTTTTAATGAATTTACAAAAGGTTATCCCTTGTATCCTTCTTTTTGTCTGAAAGAAATGAAGACAGAAAAACATAACTTTGGACTTTACAAAAAAAAATCTTTCAGTTGGAATTGTCCCACTGCTTGAAAAAGTGTCAGAAAACTCCCATAAAGAGCTTCAAAGAACCCCTCAGTGCTGTTCGACAGTGTGTCGGTGTGTGAAACTCGAGTGCCGTGTTTACGTACAGTTGCAGAGTGTGCCCCGTGCACCAAACTAACCCGACTTCAGGCCACGTCCAGACCTCTTCAGATTCTCAACAGAGAGAATAGTATTTGTAGCGTCATCGGCAACGATTGCAACAGGACTTTCGGGTGGGATTTCATAACCATCTGCAACTTTGCTTAGTCTTTCAGCGATGTTCTCGACACTGTGCGCCTCATTCATTTGTCTGGTTTCGAACACAACACTTTTCATCATCCAATGTGCGTCAATAAAAGGAGCCGTGACAGTCATGTAGGCCTCCATTCGAAGAGAGGACCATGAATCTGTCGTTGAGGCCACAGCTTCAGAGTTCTGTAGCAACTCCTGTACTCGTGTTCTCGTTTGTTCAAAGCATGAACTTAAGGCGGCCTCTCTTTTTGGCACCGTGTACCTCGGCTCCAGGATTTTGTCTGGTCACAGATAATGTCATATTAATATGAAACTGATATCCGACATCTTAATTAGTGCAAGAAGCGCATGCAATTGGTCGACCAATAAAAATGTGTCCGAGCAAGACGCCATTGTCTGTTTAGTCGACTAAATGAGCAAGAGGGGGCGGCCCTAGTTCACAAACATATAAAGTACTTTTATTCACAAACTCTTTCAAACAAACTCAAACCAGTTTAACATCATGTCACACTGGTTTGTCTCTCAGTTAGACTCACTCACTAATCACCTGTGGTTTTAGTGAGACGATGTTTACTGGCTGAAAACTGTGTTCGTTCTGTTTGACCAACAAACAACAGGCAGGTTATTTTTTACCCCTGTTGCCAAACCACACTGAAGTTTCACTCTCTCTCACCAGAGCACCATGGTCAGTCAGAGGTTCACCTCTGCACATGATACAAGCCACAGAGCATTAAACATGAGGGCTGTGCACAAAGAGGACTCTGTGGCTTTCAGAGAGATGCACCGGCTCAGAGCAGATGCGCAGTTTGTGTCATGTAAATTTTTAGCAAAATGGCGTCTAAATGAAACCATGTAAGTGTTGTGTTTGTGTGACTTTGATCATTGGCTGCTATGTCTGTTGTGGATCCAGTTCTTCGCCTTCCATGACCTTCTGATGGATTTGATGGATATCTTCCTTTTCTAACTTGACCTCTACAATCACTCTTTGTTCAAAAGTTTAGAGACTCCATTCCCGGGATATACTGCAGATAAACCTTATTTTACTTGTCCATTTTCAAAATGTGTCAGGTCCTCATTTTATCATGGCTCATTTCCAGCAACAACCAAGACACACACAAGGAACACTGTTAACAACAAGAATAACTTCAAAATAAGTAGACAATGACGACAGGTAATACTAAAAAAAAGACCTGCCATCAAAAGAGATCAAATATAAATAAATAAGGTCAGTGATGGAGAAGACCCTGCTCCTGTGGTTTTATGGTTTCTTACTCCCAGTTTAAAGTCGCGCTGCAGGATTTGGGACCAATGGCATAAGTGTGAAGTGACTCGCAGAATCACATCACAGAGTCAAGTCTTGAGGATCTAAAAGCCTCCTCTCTTGTGTCTGCACATGCACGACTCCACTAAACCTTGGCCAAGAACGTCCTCTGGAAATCAGGAATTTAGGCGATGCCCACATCTGGGTGTTGACCACACGTTAAAGAACGAACCTGAAGACGTAGCTTTGAGGTCAGAGTATTACTTAAAACTGACAAATTCCATAAACCTTTAAAGAAAATGAGGGGAAATAGGATGTTCCATAATACACCAGTTACATTTTGTGCTATTTTAGGTCATGTCACTTTGACTGAAACAAACTCAGCGTCTGTAGGTGATGTGGCTTGTTTTCAAACAGCCTTTTTCAACCAATCAGGTAAATTTATGTTAATGTTCATCACCCAATCAGAAAGCTCCAGTCACAGCTTTATAAAACTTCCAGAGCCCGCCTCGATTCAGAATCTCTACAGCACAACTGCACTCAGAATGGAGACGCTGAAGATTGTTGTCATTACTGTGCTCTGCTCTCTGTGTAAGTAACTCTCCACATGGACTTTTCTCTTTATTTAATACACTTTAGTGAACTTTCATTATGATTTTTCAGATGGAGTTTTGCTGCAGGAAGTCGATCAACCAGAAGGTTTTAAAACTGCAAAGCTGGGTCAAACTGTTGATATAAAATGCTTCACCAACAGTAAATATAAGAGTAGAGTGTGGTACAAACTGGGCTCAAACAGAACATTACAACTGTTGAATGCACTGATGGATCGTCGTTATTCAGTGAAGTCTTCAGAGAATGAATTCACTTTGACCATCAAGGACATCACAGTGAAGGACATCGGCACGTACTTTTGCGGAATATCCTACATGGAAGACGTTTTCTTTGGATCAGGCACTGTCCTGGTGATCGAGGGGGAGTCAGAGCCCGTCCAGTCTGTTCTCCAGAGTCCAGAGTATATCAGAGCAAAGCCTGGAGACTCTGTGACTCTCAGCTGCTCTTTCACCTCCAGACACTGTCCACAAGAACACATCAGCGTCATGTGGGTGAGAAGTGGCTCTGCTGTTTCTGAAATTGTTTCTTCGGACCATGGAAAGAAGATCTACTGTGAGAGCAGCTCATGTGTCCATAACCTGACCCTCAAAAACATCAGCTCAGCAGAAGATGGGACCTACCTCTGTGTGGTCACCGTCTGTGGAGACATCATGATCGGCACAGGAACCAGGATCCAACTGAATGGTAATAAAAAGCCTTTATGGATCCTCGAAAACGCGATGGCACAAAAGAAATGACAACGTTACAGAAAATGTACTGGTCAAAGGTTTGGAAAGCTTTTCTCTTGTCTCTCTCAAACCCACAATGAACAAAAGTGGTTATGATTTCTCTCTGTTCAATGTTACAAGTGCACATTTTTTAGAATTGTGTAAATGCCTACATTGTATTATGTTTATATTTTACAGATGTTGAATTGGTCGATGTCCTAAGTCCTGCTGTCCTGGCTCTGATTTGGTCAAACGCTGTGCTCGGGCTGGTGCTGCTGCTGCTGTGGGGGATGTGGAGACTCAGCAACAACAAGACGGGTATTTCCTCACAGTCCTTTGGTTTTTCAGAAAGTAATAACTGTTTAATAAAAACTTCTTGCTTTGACAGAGCTGAACTCTGAACAGCAAAGAGCTCCTCACAGCTATCAGGTCAGACTAGTATAGGATTACTCATTTGAGAAACACTTAACAAACCACCATGTAACAAGTTGATCAGTCCTGGCTTCACCATCTTTCCTTGTTGTATCATATTAATGTCATTTTTCTGATTTCAGCCCGACGACACTTTCACTTACGCAGCCGTGTCTTCAACAACAGTGAGACGCAGAAAACACCCAGATATCTACTCCCAAGTGTGCTACCACCACTGCAAATGAACAAAGTCCCCACATTACTCAGTGTGGATATTCCTTTTGCTTTTCTTCTTCTTTTTTTATAGAATTGTCTGGTTGCTGATGAGACTTTGCATGATGCTGATGTAATGCACAGTTTGTGTGACGCTTTGAATTTAAAATAAAGACTGTTTAACCATGACAGAGTTGAACGTAAACTCCCAGGGTGTTTTTTTCCCTCTTCATCGCAATTGAATTCAATCGCATTCAACAAGGAAAGTTCGTTTTAATGATGTTTTCAGTAAAATGTTCATTATGAGAGTATTTTAGCTTCATTTTGAACCCAAGACTGGGGCTGTCCACAACCAAAGATTTTCATGGTCGACCAAAAACATGCCCTGAGCAGCGATTAGTGGACTAAAAGGGGGCGTGGCATGATGCTGGCATAACTACAACTTTTCTGACCCAAACTGCACTCATAACACATCAAATTGCAGGAGCTCTTGTTGCAACTATACTGTTTATACATAGAAGCAACGTAAATGCGCATTCCTGTGTAAAAGTCACATTAATCTCACCTTTAATCTCAGACTGCAGCTCCCTGTCTCACTCCTGCACCTGCTGCTGTACATGTGCTGCCCATACGTCCATATAATCCAAATAAAGAGAGATCCATCATCGTCCCTGTTCCCAAATGTCCTCCGGGTGACACTTCCATGTGACACTTGTCCCTGTTTCGCCTGTGATGTAAACATGAGCCATGTGCTTTATTGTGAAATGCTCCGCCCGCTGGTTCCGTGTGACGTCCTCTCAGGCCGTTTCATTTCTTCGACTTCGGCGCTGCACCGTGTAGTGATGAATCGGTTCACGTTTCGCGGAGCTCCTCGTCTTATTGATCTCGGAAAAAGCCAGAATGAAGCGGAGAAAGACACAGCAGCTCCATGAGCAGCTGAGCCTGATGTTATAGGCTACTTTCGGTTTCGTTTCTTTCATATTTTTCACTAAACCTGCAGACAGAGGACAGAGACGCGTTTAGGCTATTTCACAAGAACCAGGGTATTTGAGGTTTAAACAACAGTAGAGGTCTGGCCTATAGAAGACAACATCTCTCCAAGACACAGAGCCCCTGATCTTATCTGCTTATGTTCACACAGGAGAGGCCTCTCCCGTCCTCATGTCTCTCCTCAATGTTTTTTTTTTTTTGCAAAAGCATTTCACACAACCAATTCAAACATCAGTCTGTCTGTAAAACTTTGATTATCTGGTTTTATGATGAAGTATTAGCCCAAGGTAAAAGATAGACCAGCCAAAGGCCTCTGGTGTAAATTGAGATCAACTTAATTGTTTCAAAAGTGCATGGGGGGGCACACACCATTAGATACTGAATAATCTTCGTTTAACTGGTCACTTGAGGACTCTAGCAGAGGAGGAGCTGGTAGTTCCGGCAGGTGAGAGGTCCTGGGCTAGAAGGTTGGAACATAGTTTCTGGGCCTGAAATTTCTTTCCCTACGTCTCTCACGAAGGCAAGTCATCGAGTCTAGTGAAGAGTGATATAAGGTCCTCAAGTTTGGCGGTCTCACCACTGGCCGCCAGCTCGTCCTTCACCTCCTCACTCAGACCACGAAAAAAAGAAACCTTGTAGTGCCTTGTCATCGCACCCACAAATTGTAGCGAAAATGCGGAAGTCAGTGGAGTTTGCAGAAACTGAACCAGAGCCCTGACACAAAGAGCAAACGACGACTAGCCTCTACACCGTGCAGTGGATGATCAAATACTCTTTGCATTTCAGATGAAAATGAATTGAGAGTGTTACAAACTGGAGAGTCACTGGTGGATAAAGCGACAGCCCAAGCAGACGCCTTCCTGGAAAGTAGACTCATTATAAAACGCTAGAACAATCAGAAGAGTAGGTGAGCGGCTGCTTATCAAAGACTAACATGCATAGATGTATGAACTGCTGACACATCCCTATCACTCCTGAGTACCTACGAGGAATGGGTATGAAAGGCTCACGGGGCTGTCTCTCAGTGACACCCACAACAGCTGTTATTTTAGCTAGAATATTAATGGCCCCCAAGCTGGACGATGTTAACTGGCAGAAAACAGTGTTTATTCTGTTTGACTGATCAACAACAGGCAGGTTATTTTCTCCCCTGTCGTGAAACCACACTGAAGTTTCACTCTCCCTCACCAGAGCACCATGGTCAGTCAGAGGTTCACACTCTGCACATGATGCTAGACACAGAGCATTAAACATGAGGGCTGTACACAAAGAGGCAAAGGACTCTGTGGTTTTCAGAGAGATGCACCGGCAAAAGTGTGAAGTGACTCGCAGAATCACATCACAGAGTCAAGTCTTGAGGATCTAAAAGCCTCCTCTCTTGTTCTGCACATGCACGACTAAACTAAACCTTGGCCAAGAACGTCCTCTGGAAATCAGGAATTTAGGCGATGTCCACATCTGGGTGTTGACCACACGTTAAAGAACGAACCTGAAGACGTAGCTGTGAGGTCAGAGTATTACTTAAAACTGACAAAATCCATAAACCTTTAAAGAAAATGAGGGGAAATAGGATATTCCATAATACACCAGTTACATTTTGTGCTCCTTTAGGTAATGTTACTTTGGCTGAAACAAACTCAGCGTCTGACGGTGATGCGGCTCGTGTTCAAACAGCCTTTTTCAACCAATCAGGTTAAGTTATGTTAATTTTCATCACCCAATCAGAAAGCTCCAGTCACAGCTTTATAAAACTTCCAGAGCCCGCCTCGATTCAGAATCTGTACAGCACAACTGCACTCAGAATGGAGACGCTGAAGATTGTCGTCATTACTGTGCTCTGCTCTCTGTGTAAGTAACTCTCCACATGGACTTTTCTCATTATTTAATACACTTTAGTGAACTTTCATTTGGATTTTTCAGATGGAGTTTTGCTGCAGGAAGTCGTTCAACCAGAAGGTTTTAAAACTGCAAAGCTGGGTCAAACTGTTGAAATAAAATGCCTCTCTGACAGTAACTATAAGAGTAGAGTGTGGTACAAACTGGGCTCTAAGAGGAGATTAGAACTGTTTAAGCCAAATGCATGGATGGATCGTCATTATTCAGTGAACTCTTCAGAGAATGAATTCACTTTGACCATCAAGGACATCACAGTGAAGGACATCGGCACATACTTTTGTGGAATATCCTACGTGAAAGACGTTCTCTTTGGATCAGGCACTGTCCTGGTGATCGAGGGGGAGTCAGAGCCCATCCAGTTTGTGCTCCAGAGTCCAGAGTATATCAGAGCAAAGCCTGGAGACTCTGTGACTCTCAGCTGCTCTTTCACCTCCAGACACTGTCCACAAGAACACATCAGTGTCGCGTGGGTTAGAGCTGGCTCTGCTTTTTATGAAATTGTTTCTTTGGACCATGGAAAGAAGATCTTCTGTGAGAGCAGCTCATGTGTCCATAACCTGACCCTCAAAAACATCAGCTCAGCAGAAGATGGGACCTACCTCTGTGTGGTCACCGTCTGTGGAGACATCATGATCGGCACAGGATCCAGGATCCAACTGAATGGTAATAAAAAGCCTTTATGGATCCTTGAAAACGAGATCTCATTAGTAAACTTGAGCTTTTCTTTAGAGCATCAGGGCGGAATGTGACCATTTACATAGCACTACATCTTCTGCACTGATTCTCTCATTTATCGCTCCAGGTTCCATGTGTTTCTTATGTTCTCGACATTGTAAAATGTGAGAAAAAATGTTATCGGCCATTTTTTGTAATAACAACATTCAAACATGATTTACTGACTATAAGCTGCTACTTTTTGTACACTCTTTTAGCCTTTAAGATAATGGCTGATTTATAGATTTTTACAGTCATACTGAATATCGTGTCATGTTTTCAATAACAGTGCACCAGGGTCCAAAAACACAAGGCTATTTCTAATAGAAGAGCTCCAATGTGAGAAAGACGCAATAATAGCTCCACTTCCAAACACCCCTGAAATATTATGGAGGGACAAAGCGAGGCACAGGCTAAAGTCATCACAAGTCACCCTCGAATAATTCACCACAGATCCAGCTCTGCCACAGACAGAGCAGCTTCGAACCCTGGGAAACCCCGGGACCTCACACTGACAGGCCGCGGAGGGTGGCTCTAAACACGGCCACTAGCGTGGGTCAGCTTTTTATGACCCTGCGCCTTTTCTGTGACACCCCTAGCAATAATAACAAAAATATGTATTAATCCTGTAAGACTACTAATGGCCTAATAATAATGGTAAAAAAAACATATTTAATATCTAGGCTATTTTAAGCAAGCTCGAAAGGCTATGGTCAACGTAGCCTAAACCTTCACACGGCTCCTCCTCAGACAGCCTTGGCTTCGCTGCTCTCCATCTCCTCCACTGACACTAAATAACGAGGAAAGGGGATTTAGTCGCCCAATATTGTGATGCTATATGCATAAAATATTATAACCCTACAAATCCATATATCACCGGTGCATAACGTACCTGCTGCAGAAGGCCGCTGACTTTTGAAGTGCGGCGTCAGGAAGGTAGCGATTTTGTGGGTGGTTATTAAGATTAATTTTACATTCAAGAGCCTCCCTGCGCGATTGTGAATATACTGAATGTAGTCGGGATCTGTGCACCTTGGCTCACAGTGCACTTTGAGCTTGTTGTACCAAAGATCCACGCTGTCGATGGTTGGATAGCGATCACCTTCCACTTCTTCTGAAGCGTCTTTGAACAGAAACTCACCAACAGTGTTCAGCACTTCCACTTGGAGACCCTCCATTCGTTGTTCAGCTCATGGATCTGTCTGTATTGTTTTGCCACGGAGTTTATTATCGCCACTTTGCTATTCCACCTTGCTTCGTATTCTTGCTGCACAGCGTGAGGAAGACTGAGTGTGCTGTCAGACTTCTTGAGGTAAGTGACCAGCGCTTTGCACTTCAGAAGTTGACTTGTGCTCAAACTCATCAATGCTGGAGCTCAGATGTATTCTTCAGGATGTAGTTTTTAGAGCAGCTTTTATATTGGGGCCCTGGTCTGTGACAAAATAGGAGACACGTACTGAGGAGACACGCCGATGTCAATTAATTCCCTGCTTCTCTGGTCTTGTATGTTTACAGCAGTTTTCTTCTTGTTTGCGTCAAACTCCAAAGTAGAGATCACGCGGGTCAGTTGTACCCACTCCTCAGGAATCAAGTGATATGTGAGCGCTGTATATGATCGAAGCAATCCGTCCACATATCGGTTGTTGTGCCAATCCCATAATCAAGCGCTCTGTTAATAACGTTACAGAGAGCAGCTTTTCCGCTTTTGGCCTTGTCCTTTTCCTTATCACAAATGGTCTGTCTGTGAGGAATCAACATTGATGAGTCCCTGTGCCAAACTGGTGAAGACTTTGCTTCCTTGTTGGATATAAATGTTGTCATTAAAGGCTGTTTTGGCTGCGCTGTTGTCTCGGCAACACAACTATGGTGAGGCAGATTTGATGTAGCCATTTTGCGACTGTTTAATTTGTACAGTGCCTTACAAGTTAGGCTGATTACGTGGTCTGCAGGAGAACCATCTTGCAGAGCAACTTTACTCTTCTGGCTTTTTTTTTTTTTGCACAACTTTTGCCTCACCTGTTTTTAATTTATCTCTTATAAAGTCCAACATAATTCAAGTACTTGTTTTGTTAGGTCAATCTCCAGAAAATGGGCGCTTTTAAATACGGATGTCTTTAGGCCAAAGGACAGTTTTGCACAGTTGTACAACTCAAGACAAGACTATTTTTAAGATGAATTTGCGTCCTAATTTTTGCATTATTTCAGCCAGTCTTACTGTAGACGTTTTATTCTATGAAAAAAAAAGAAATCAGGAGTTTCTCATCCGTGGGGTGGCTGTGGATTTCGGATTGACCCGCGCATCTCTAACTGCCACACTCCAGGCATCACATGAGTCTGACTGACCGTAGGTTTAAAGAATAATCTGCTCAAATGTATACACTTTAACACACTTTTGTAAAAGTAAAAGTACCTGTAGGCCACTGTTTTCCTGGAATATTTGACCATGCATGAAGTCCTGCATTTCTAGTGCCGATGGTGCGTTCAAGTGGGCTTGTAACGATGTGGACAGCTGAGGCACATAGACAAGTGTGGCCTCTGTATGTTAAAGGAATAGGCCACCGTTTTTATATACTAAGATATGTTCTTACCTCACTTTAGTCGAGTTAATATATCCCCGTCTGGTCATTGTCCGCGCGCTCTGTCACGCAAACGGAGCACATACGCAGCCTCTCCCATATGTGACATAGCTCCGAAAAAGCTCACGATAGAAGCTACCAAGCTCTTCCACGTGTTCCCTATTTAAATAAAGTTACGTGAAGTGTTTTCATGCGAAGTATATTTACACAGAAATGTAACGTGTCGATTTTATAAGCAAATAAAAAGGGGGACTATATTGTGAGGCGTAATGATACGAGGAGTAAAACGTCCGCGCAGTAACTCCTAAAGGTTATTGACGGAAGTGAGCGGGGGAAGTCTTTAGGAGTTACTACGCGGACGCTGTGCTCCTCGTATCATTACGCCTCACAATATAGTCCCCCTTTTTATTTGCTTATAAAATCGACACGTTACATTTCTGTGTAAATATACTTCGCATGAAAACACTTCACGTAACTTTATTTAAATAGGGAACACGTGGAAGAGCTTGGTAGCTTCTATCGGGAGCTTTTTCGGAGCTATGTCACATATGGGAGAGGCTGCGTATGTGCTCCGTTTGCGTGACAGAGCGCGCGGACAATGACCAGACGGGGATATATTAACTCGACTAAAGTGAGGTAAGAACATATCTTAGTATATAAAAACGGTGGCCTATTCCTTTAAGATCACAACATCATGGCGGGGTCCTGGGTCACTGAGGGGTCCAGTAATCCAAGTATATGGGATTTACCCAATGACTAATATAGACTCAATACAGTGTTATTTTTTCATTCCACACGTACATGTACCAGCTGCTCCTGCTTTTTGTATCTGTTCAAAAGCAGGACTGTCTGGAAATGTGCAAACAGATGATCAAATCTGAAAATCACAGAGCACATTATCACGACAGGAACTGAATTAACTGCAAGTTATTATTACTATTATAAGTATTTTCCTAAATGTTCTTAACAAGAGCGTACTTTTCATCTTCTTCTTGTTGCCGCTTATTGAAAGTTCCAATCTTATGTTTATTGAAAAAGCCCTTACACATTCGTGTTGAGTTCTCCTACATTTAAAATCTGATCCGAGTTGCTCATGACTCCTTGTATCCTTCGTTTTTTCTGGCAAAAACAGCGTAGATCATTCACATTAGTCACTGCTCTTGTGGCCGATGCCATTGTAAAACTACAAAATACGCCGTATGCTTCATGCAGTTTCCTGCTTTTCTGATTCTGGTTAATAAGCTTGTACATCACAGCCATTGAAAATCGGAAGAAATCACCCTGAGCCCAGATTCGCTTTTTGTGAAGAACAGGAAAAGGGTGTCAGAGGAGAGAAGGTGAGTGTGTCAGTGGGTCACAAGCTAAAGTCCCAACCAGGTGTTCTTCATGATCGAGGGAAGTGAATTCAAACAACCTTGGATTTTCTCTTCTCAGAAAAAAAAGGTGTATTCTGGCTGGCCAGGCTATACATGTACGGGATGTGCAAAAGAGGACCGTTTGCATTAGTGCACTTTTGGGGGACTGCTGTTAGATTACAAGACCCTTTTGCCAGCCCTGTTGGCGCTCAGGCCTCATATGACACTTTGACCCTTTGAAAAAGCATGTGGTTATGCTGTTATTGACCCTGGCATCTTCAACATGTCATGTCCTATTGCATGAATTTAACATAATTATTCCTCACAGGGGAAGGAGCTGTCCAGTCTGAAGTGAGTCGCACTGTCCTCGTCTTGACGGTGTTGAACCTCGTCTTCGGAGCGGCCGTGGTTGTCCTGGTGTTGGTGGTTTGCGACGCCCGCAGGAAACGAGTGACAGGTATCATATATACAAGCAATTTTACTTTCTCTCCTTGGCACTGGAGAAAATACTGGATGTGAAATGTCTGTGTTGCAGACTCCTGTCCCGGCTCTGCTGACGCTCCACAGGTCACAAGGATTTGCCTTTGTTGTTTATTTGTCCAAACAAATCTCACCAAGAGAGTAATTCATCTTTGTATTGTTTTTTCAGGCTGAAGGTGAGGTCACTTACGCCAGAGTGAATGTGGTGCCCAGGAGCGCCCCCCGCAGGTCCGCCTCAGCATCGCCCACACAGGACTCAGTGGTTTACTCTGGAGTGAGAAACCAACGCGTCTGACTGAAAAAGTCACTCGACTAAAGTCATTCAAAGCATGGACATGTGCTACAGTTTCAAAATTCAACTTTAATTTGACACCAATTTCATTGATTTTTGTAAGGCAACATATACAAAACATTTCTGAAAGTTTCCAAATCAATTTTAACTCCTTTCATTTGCTTTTTGTCCAGTTGAAAATAAGAACGCATTGAATGACAAACCAGTGTATTGTACGTTTGTCTCTTTCTATTACTTTGATTCTTTTCCCTGAAATGAGTCCAATGTTTTTCACATCAGCAGAATGACAGCCTGTTCTGAGTTTGCCAAAAGGCACCGAAACGACTCCCAGACAATGAGAAACAAGAGTCGAACCGTTTGTCCTGAATGCCAAGCATCAAGTCTGGAGGAAACCAGGCGCCACTGATCACCTGGAAATACATTCCTACGGTGAAGCCTGGTGGTGGAAACATCATCCTGTGGGGATGTTTTTCAGTGGCAGGACCTGGAGACTGGTCAGGTGAGAGAAAGATGATTGCAGTAATGTACAGAGACATCCAGGATAAAAACCTGCCCAGAGTTCTCAGGACCTCAGACTGGGGCGACGGTTCACCTTCAAACAGGACATTGAGGCCAAGCAGCACCAAGATAACGAAGCAGTGACTTCAGGACAAGTCTGTGAATGTTCTTGAATGGCCCAAACTGAGCCCAGTTTGAACCCGATTGAACATCTTTAGAAAGACCTGAAAATAACTTTGCAGCGACGCTCCCTATGTAACCTGACAGGTCTGAGAGGATCTGCAGAGAAGAATGAGGAAAATGCCCCAAATGCAGGTGCACCGAGTGTGTAGCATCAAACCCAAGACGACTTGAGGTTGTATTCATTCCTGAAGGCGCCTCAACAAAGTATGAAGTAAACGGGTGAATATTTTTGTACATGTGCATTTCAGTTGTTAATTTTTAATGAATTTACAAAAGGTTATCCCTTGTATCCTTCTTTTTGTCTGAAAGAAATGAAAACAGAAAAACATAACTTTGGACTTTACAAAACAAAATCTTTCAGTTGGAATTGTCCCACTGCTTGAAAAAGTGTCAGAAAACTCCCATAAAGAGCTTCAAAGAACCCCTCAGTGCTGTTCGACAGTGTGTCGGTGTGTGAAACTCGAGTGCCGTGTTTACGTACAGTTGCAGAGTGTGCCCCGTGCACCAAACTAACCCGACTTCGGGCCACTTCCAGACCTCTTCAGATTCTCAACAGAGAGAATAGTATTTGTAGCGTCATCGGCAACGATTGCAACAGGACTTTCGGGTGGGATTTCATAACCATCTGCAACTTTGCTTAGTCTTTCAGCGATGTTCTCGACACTGTGCGCCTCATTCATTTGTCTGGTTTCGAACACAACACTTTTCATCATCCAATGTGCGTCAATAAAAGGAGCCGTGACAGTCATGTAGGCCTCCATTCGAAGAGAGGACCATGAATCTGTCGTTGAGGCCACAGCTTCAGAGTTCTGTAGCAACTCCTGTACTCGTGTTCTCGTTTGTTCAAAGCATGAACTTAAGGCGGCCTCTCTTTTTGGCACCGTGTACCTCGGCTCCAGGATTTTGTCTGGTCACAGATAATGTCATATTAATATGAAACTGAAATCCGACATCTTAATTAGTGCAAGAAGCGCATGCAATTGGTCGACCAATAAAAATGTGTCCGAGCAAGATGCCATCGTCTGACCAAGAGGGGGCGGCCCTAGTTGACAAACATATAAAGTACTTTTATTCACAAACTCTTTCAAACAAACTCAAACCAGTTTAACATCATGTCACACTGGTTTGTCTCTCAGTTAGACTCACTCACTAATCACCTGTGGTTTTAGCGAGACGATCTTAACTGGCTGAAAACTGTGTTCGTTCTGTTTGACCAACAAACAACAGGCAGTTTATTTTTTTCCCCTGTTGCCAAACCACACTGAAGTTTCACTCTCTCTCACCAGAGCACCATGGTCAGTCAGAGGTTCACCTCTGCACATGATACAAGCCACAGAGCATTAAACATGAGGGCTGTGCACAAAGAGGACTCTGTGGCTTTCAGAGAGATGCACCGGCTCAGAGCAGATGCTCAGTTTGTGTCATGGATTTTTTTAGCAAAATGGCGTCTAAATGAAACCATGTAAGTGTTGTGTTTGTGTGACTTTGATCATTGGCTGCTATGTCCGTTGTGGATCTAGTTCTTCGCCTTCCATGACCTTCTAATGGATTTGATGGACATCTTCCTTTTCTAACTTGACTCTACAATCACTCTTTGATCAAAAGCTTAGAGACTCCATTCCCGGCACATACTGCAGATAAACCTTATTTTACTTGTCCATTTTCAAAATGTGTCAGGTCCTCATTTTATCATGGCTTCATTTCCTGTTGTCCAATCCAACTTTATTTATATATTTCAACAACCAAGACACAAACAAGGCACACTGTTAACAACAAGAATAACTTTACAATAAGTAGACAATAAAGACAGGTAACACTAAATAAAAGACCATCAAAAGAGATCAAACATAAATAAATAAGGTCGGTGATGGAGAAGGCCCTGCCCCTGTGGATTTATGGTTTCTTACTCCAGTTTAAAGACGCGCTGCAGAAACGGCAAAAGTGTGAAGTGACTCGCAGAATCACATCACAGAGTCAAGTCTTGAGGATCTAAAAGCCTCCTCTCTTGTTCTGCACATGCACGACTCAACTAAACCTTGGCCAAGAACGTCCTCTGGAAATCAGGAATTTAGGCGATGCCCACATCTGGGTGTTGACTACACATTAATGAACAAACCTGAAGACATAGCTGTGAGGTCAGAGTATTACTTAAAACTGACAAAATCCATAAACCTTTAAAGAAAATGAGGGGAAATAGGATGTTCCATAATACACCAGTTACATTTTGTGCTCCTTTAGGTCATGTTACTTTGGCTGAAACTAACCCGGTGTCTGACGATGATGCAGCTTTTGTTCAAACAGTCTTTTTCAACCAATCAGATAAAGTTATGTTAATTTTCATCACCCAATCAGAAAGCTCCAGTCACAGCTTTATAAAACTTCCAGAGCCCGCCTCGATTCAGAATCTCTGCAGCACAACTGCACTCAGAATGGAGACGCTGAAGATAGTTGTCATTACTGTGCTCTGCTCTCTGTGTAAGTAACTCTCCACATGGACTTTTCTCATTATTTAATGCACTTTAGTGAACTTTCATTTGGATTTTTCAGGTGGAGTTTTGCTGCAGGAAGTCGATCAACCAGAAGGTTTTAAAACGGCAAAACTGGGACAAACTGTTGATATAAAATGCTTCACCAACAGTAACTATAAGAGTAGAGTGTGGTACAAACTGGGCTCTGACAGGACATTACAACTGTTTAAGCCAAATGCACTGATGGATCGTTATTATTCAGTGAACTCTTCAGAGAATGAATTCACTTTGACCATCAAGGACATCACAGTGAAGGACATCGGCACATACTTTTGTGGAATATCCTACATGGAAGACGTTCTCTTTGGATCAGGCACTGTCCTGGTGATCGAGGGGGAGTCAGAGCCCGTCCAGTTTGTGCTGCAGAGTCCAGAGTATATCAGAGCAAAGCCAGGAGACTCTGTGACTCTCAGCTGCTCTTTCACCTCCAGACACTGTCCACAAGAACACATCAGTGTTGTGTGGGTTAGAGGTGGCTCTGCTTTTTATGAAATTGTTTCTTTGGACCATGGAAAGAAGATCTTCTGTGAGAGCAGCTCATGTGTCCATAACCTGACCCTCAAAGACATCAGCTCAGCAGAAGATGGGACCTACCTCTGTGTGGTCACCGCCTGTGGGGACATAATGATCGGCTCAGGGACCAGGATCCAACTGAATGGTAATAAAAAGCCTTTATGGATCCTTGAAAACGAGATGGCACAAAAGAAATGACAACGTTACAGAAAATGTACTGGTCAAAGGTTTGGAAAGCTTTTCTCTTGTCTCTCTCAAACCCACAATGAACAAAAGTGGTTATGATTTCTCTCTGTTCAATGTTACAAGTGCACATTTTTTAGAATTGTGTAAATGCGGAGATTGTATTATGTTTATATTTTACAGATGTTGAAATGGTCGATGTCCAGAGTCCTGCTGTCCTGGCTCTGATTGGGTCAAACGCTGTGCTCGGGCTGGTGGTGCTGCTGCTGCTGTGGGGGATGTGGAGAGTCAGCAACAACAAGACGGGTATTTCCTCACAGTCCTTTTGTTCTTCAGAAAGTAATAACTGTTTAATAAAAACTTCTCGCTTTGACAGAACTGAACTCTGAACAGCAAAGAGCTCCTCACAGCAATCAGGTCAGACGAGTATAGGATTACTCATTTGAGAAACACGGTCAAAAACTATTCATGTTTTATTCTTAACAAACCACCATGTAACAAGTTGATCAGTCCTGGCTTCACCATCTTTCCCTGTTGTATCATATTAATGTCATTTTTCTGATTTCAGCCCGACGACACTTTCACTTACGCAGCCGTGTCTTCAACAACAGTGAGACGCAGAAAACACCCAGAGATCTACTCCCAAGTGTGCTACCACCACTGCAAATGAACAAAGTCCCCACATTACTCAGTGCGGGTATTCCTTTTGCTTCTTCTTCTTCTTCTTTTTCTATAGAATTGTCTTGTTGCTGATGTGACTTTGCATGATTCTGATGTAATGCACAGTTTGTGTGACGCTTTGAATTTAAAATAAAGACTGTTTAACCATGACAGAGCTGAACGTAAACTCCCAGGGTGTTTTTTTTCCCTCTTCATCGCAATTGAATTCAATCGCATTCAACAAGGAAAGTTTGTTTTAATGATGTTTTCAGTAAAATGTTCATTATGAGAGTATTTTAGCTTCATTTTGAACCCAAGACTGGGGCTGTCCACAACCAAAGATTTTCATGGTCAACCAAAAACATGCCCTGAGCAGCGACTAGTGGACTAAAAGGGGGCGTGGCATGATGCTGGCATAACTACAACTTTTCTGACCCAAACTGCACTCATAACACATCAAATTGCAGGAGCTCTTGTTGTAACTATACTGTTTATACATAGAAGCAACGTAAATGCGCATTCATGTGTAAAAGTCACATTAATCTCACCTTTAATCTCAGACTACCTGTCTCACTCCTGCACCTGCTGCTGTACATGTGCTGTCCATACGTCCATATAATCCAAATAAAGCGGTAGATCCATCATCGTCCCTGTTCCCAAATGTCCTCTGGGTGACACTTCCATGTGACACTTGTCCCTGTTTCGCCTGTGATGTAAACATGAGCCATGCTGGTTCCGTGTGACGTCCTCTCAGGCTGTTTCATTTCTTCGACTTCGGCGCTGCACGGCGTAGTGATGAATCGGTTCACGTTACGCGGAGCTCCTCGTCTTATTTATCTCGGAAAAAGCCAGAATGAAGCGGAGAAAGACACAGCAGGTCCATGAGCTGCTGGGCCTGATGTTATGGGCTACTTTCGGTTTTGTTTCTTCCATATTTTTCACTAAACCTGCAGACAGAGGACAGAGACTCGCGTTTAGGCTATTTCACAAGAACCAGGGTATTTGAGGTTTAAACAACAGTAGAGGTCTGGCCTATAGAAGACAACATCTCACCAAGACACAGAGCCACTGATCTTATCTGCTTATGTGCACACAGGAGAGGCCTCTCCCGTCCTCAAGGCTCTCCTCAATGTTTTTTTTTTTTGCAAAAGCATTTCACACAACCAATTCAAACATCACTGTCTGTAAAGCTTTGATTATCTGGTTTTCTAATGAAATATTAGCCCAAGGTAAAAGATTGACCAGCCAAAGGCCTCTGGTGTAAATTGAGATCAACTTAATTGTTTCAAAAGTGCGTGCATTTAGTCGACCAATGAAAATCTTGGTCGACCACGACGGCATCGACCAATAAGTCGACTAAATGACCAAAAGGGGGTACACACCATTAGATACTGAATAATCTTAGTTTAACTGGTCACTTGAGGACTCTAGCAGAGGAGGAGCTGGTAGTTCCGGCAGGTGAGAGGTCCTGGGCTAGAAAGTTGGAACATAGTTTCTGGGCCTGAAACTTCTTTCCCTACGTCTCTCACGAAGGCAAGTCATCGAGTCTAGTGAAGAGTGATATAAGGTCCTCAAGTTTGGCGGTCTCATCACTGGCCGCCAGCTCGTCCTTCACCTCCTCACTCAGACCACGAAAAAAGAAACCTTGTAGTGCCTTGTCATCGCACCCACACATTGTAGCTAAAATGCGGAAGTCAATGGAGTATGCAGAAACTGAACCAGAGCCCTGACACAAAGAGCAAACGACTACTAGCCTCTATACCGTGCAGTGGATGATCAAATACTCTTTGCATTTCAGATGAAAATGAATTGAGAGTGTTACAAACTGGAGAGTCACTGGTGGATCAAGCAGACGCCTTCCTGGAAAGTAGACTCATTATAAAACGCTAGAACAATCAGAAGACTAGGTGAGCGGCTGCTTATCAAAGACTAACATGCATAGATGTATGAACTGCTGACACATCCCTATCACTCCTGAGTACCTACGAGGAATGGGTATGAAAGGCTCGCGGGGCTGTCTCTCAGTGACACCCACAACAGCTGTTATTTTAGCTAGAATAGTAATGGCCCCAAAGCTGGACGATGTTAACTGGCAGAAAACAGTGTTCATTCTGTTTGACTGATCAACAACAGGCAGGTTATTTTCTCCCCTGTCGTGAAACCACACTGAAGTTTCACTCTCCCTCACCAGAGCACCATGGTCAGTCAGAGGTTCACCTCTGTACATGATGCTAGACACACCATTAAACATGAGGGCTGTACACAAAGAGGACTCTGTGGTTTTCAGAGAGATGCACCGGCTCACAGCAGATGCTCAGTTTGTCATGGAAAGTTTTTTTTAAAGAGGGGGTATTATGCTTTTTTCAGCCACATAGCACCAGTCTATATCACACTACAATGATGACGAGACCGTCTGTTGGTCTGTAAATGCAGTGAATTAGAATAACTGCCTTGTATAAAATTGCTCTTTCAAAATGGTGGTAGCGAATGACTTGAAATAGGCCCCTGTCTCTTTAAGAACCTCTGACCCTTTCAGACACGCCCCCTCCACACGCTGTCTGTGGCATCACAACAAACACTACGCTCGTTGTCTCAACTGTATTGAAACTACGATCGGTGCATTTTACTTTTTATTGTTGGAAAGGACCTACTGTTTATCACTTTGTGAACAATGGCCACACAGGATATTATTTGGAGACAAACCTTCCACACCGGACGCTTGGAAGGGGCTCTTGCCTGAAAAATAACTGCTGTTTGGAGGCTCTCTCTTTGCATCTGCCATGCCCTATGGATCTCTAACTATACCCCCATGGACGACACCAGGATCTGCAGGAGCCCATACGATTCAAAGACGGACATTATCTGTGCAGGTGGACAATGGTTTTTCGAGGTTACCCCGTTAGCTTGTTATAATCGACTACAGCTCATTGTTGATGAAAAGTCTGCAATAAACCACAAATGTGTAAAGCCAGGCTCATTGTGTGATCATCGTAAAGGCTGCTTCGAGTAGTTGCTGCTTTATTGACGTTATTTGTGCATAATATGCTGCCTGTTTTCAATGAATGTTGTGAAGGTGAAGGTTGTTAGCTTGTCGCGGCTAATAGTGCCTTAGCTCCGGGAGAAACCACTCGGCTACGACTCACTGTAGATGAAATGTGAGCAATAAACTACACAATCAACAAGCCAGGCTCCGTGTGTGATCACCATAAAGGCTGCTTCAAGCAGTTGCCTGTTTTAGTGGCGTTTTCAATGCATAATATGCTGCTTGTATTCAGTGAATTTTCCCGTTAGCTTGTCGCGGCTAGCTTGTTAGCTCCGGGAGAAAACCACTCGGCTATGACCCATTGTAGATGAAATGTGAGCAATAAACTTCCAAATCAACAAGCCAGGCTCCGTGTGTGATCATTGTTAAACGGTTCTTTATGTGTGTGGTGGTTTTATTGACTTTATTTGTGCATATTTCTCGTTTTCACGTGATGACTCGAGGTTTAGCTTAGCATTAGCTTTCTCCGGAGGCTCTGTGCATCATCAAGGCCCAGCGCAGAACCAGACACTGAAATAAGTGTTCTTGTCACCGGTTTTAATCCTGGGTGTTTAGGTAACAGAAACACTGATGTGTGTCTTTGTAAAGTCTGCTGTGGCTCCGGTTCACAACACATGAAGCTAATCCTCCATGATGACTCTGTTTACGTCTTAGGGCTAGACACTGCGGGAGGGGGTTCTGCTGAGGGGCAGTGGTTGGTTACTCGGCTGGTGACGAAAGGTCGGAGGCGTATCCTGGAGGTCGGAGGCGTTTCCTGAAGGAATCAGGCGTTTTATCCCTAAAATGGCTGCCATCGGAGTTTTTACAGATTACTCGAAAATACGTGAATGTGCTAAGGCAACACTTCAGGCATGTTTTTAATGAGGGAATGACTTAATAACATGATGTAAAGCTTGAAAAAGTCGATTTTGCATAATAGGCCCCCTTTAAAGTAAATGCCCTGAGCAAAATGAAACCATGTAAGTGTTGTGGGAGGTACAGTTTGTGTGACTTTGATCAGTGGCGTGACTGCACACGTCTGTTGTGGATCGAGATCTTTGCCTTCCATGACCTTCTAATAAACTTGATGGACATCTTCCTTTTCTAACTTGATCACTATTTGTTCAAAAGAGAGACTCCATTCCCGGGATATACTGCAGATAAACCTTATTGTACTTGTCCATTTTCAAAATGTGTCAGGTCCTCATTTTATCATTTTATCCAGCTGTTGTCCAATCCAACTGTTATATTTCAACAACTAAGACACAAACAAGGAACACTGTTAACAACAAGAATAACTTCAAAATAAGTAAACAATGAAGACAGTAATACTAAATAAAAGACCATCAAAAGAGATAAAGCATAAATAAATAAGGTCGGTGATGGAGAAGGCCCTGCCCCTGTGGTTTTATGGTTTCTTATTCCAATTTAAAGATGCGCTGCAGAATTTTGGACAAACGGCAAAAGTGTGAAGTGACTCGCAGAATCACATCACAGAGTCAAGTCTTGAGGATATAAAAGCCTCCTCTCATGTGTCTGCACATGCACGACTCCACTAAACCTTGGCCAAGAACGTCCTCTGGAAATCAGGAATTTAGGCGATGCCCACATCTGGGTGTTGACCACACGTTAAAGAACGAACCTGAAGACGTAGCTGTGAGGTCAGAGTATTACTTAAAACTGACAAAATCCATAAACCTTTAAAGAAAATGAGGGGAAATAGGACATTCCATAATACACCAGTTACATTTTGTGCTCCTTTAGGTCATGTCACTTTGACTGAAACAAACTCAGCGTCTGACGATGATGCAGCTTATGTTCAAACAGCCTTTTTCAACCAATCAGATAAAGTTATGTTAATTTTCATCACCCAATCAGAAAGCTCCAGTCACAGCTTTATAAAACTTCCAGTGCCCGCCTCGATTCAGAATCTCTACAGCACAACTGCACTCAGAATGGAGACGCTGAAGATTGTTGTCATTACTGTGCTCTGCTCTCTGTGTAAGTAACTCTCCACATGGACTTTTCTCATTATTTAATGCACTGTAGTGAACTTTCATTTGGATTTTTCAGGTGGAGTTTTGCTGCAGGAAGTCGTTCAACCAGAAGGTTTTAAAACTGCAAAGCTGGGTCAAACTGTTGATATAAAATGCCTCTCTAACAGTAACTATAAGAGTAGAGTGTGGTACAAACTGAGCTCAAACAGGAGATTACAACTGTTGAAGCCAAATGCATGGATGGATCATCCTTATTCAGTGAACTCTCTAGACAATGAATTCACTTTGACCATCAAGGACATCACAGTGAAGGACATCGGCACGTACTTTTGTGGAATATCCTTCGTGGAAGACGTTGTCTTTGGATCCGGCACTGTCCTGGTGATCGAGGGGGAGTCAGAGCCCGTCCAGTTTGTGCTGCAGAGTCCAGAGTATATCAGAGCAAAGCCAGGAGACTCTGTGACTCTCAGCTGCTCTTTCACCTCCAGACACTGTCCACAAGAACACATCAGTGTTGTGTGGGTTAGAGGTGGCTCTGCTTTTTATGAAATTGTTTCTTCGGACCATGGAAAGAAGATCTTCTGTGAGAGCAGCTCATGCGTCCAAAACCTGACCCTCAAAAACATCAGCTCAGCAGAAGATGGGACCTACCTCTGTGTGGTCACCGTCTGTGGAGACATCATGATCGGCACAGGAACCAGGATCCAACTGAATGGTAATAAAAAGCCTTTATGGATCCTTGAAAACGAGATGGCACAAAAGAAATGACAATGTTACAGAAAATGCACTGGTCAAAGGTTTGGAAAGCTTTTCTCTTGTCTCTCTCAAACCCAAAATGAAAAAAAGTGGTTATGATTTCTCTCTGTTCAATGTTACAAGTGCACATTTTTTAGAATTGTGTCAATGCCTACATTGTATTATGTTTATATTTTACAGATGTTGAATTGGTCGATGTCCTAAGTCCTGCTGTCATGGCTCTGATTGGGTCAAACGCTGTGCTCGGGCTGGTGGTGCTGCTGCTGCTGTGGGGGATGTGGAGAGTCAGCAACAACAAGACGGGTATTTCCTCACAGTCTTTTTCTTTTCAGAAAGTAATAACTCTTAAATAAAAACTTCTCGCTTTGACAGAACTGAACTCTGAACAGCAAAGAGCTCCTCACAGCAATCAGGTCAGACTAGTATAAGATTACTCATTTGAGAAACACGGTCAAAAACTATTCATGTTTTATTCTTAACAAACCACCATGTAACAAGTTGATCAGTCCTGGCTTCACCATCTTTCCCTGTTGTATCATATTAATGTCATTTTTCTGATTTCAGCCCGACGACACTTTCACTTACGCAGCCGGGAGCCTGGACTCTTCAACAACAGTGAGACGCAGAAAACACCCAGATATCTACTCCCAAGTGTGCTATCACCACTGCAAATGAAGGAAGTCCCCACATTACTCAGTGCGGATATTCCTTTTGCTTCTTCTTCTTTTTTTATAGAATTGTCTTGTTGCTGATGAGACTTTGCATGATGCTGATGTAATGCACAGTTAGTGTGACGCTTTGAATTTAAAATAAAGACTGTTTAACCATGACAGAGTTGAACGTAAACTCCCAGGGTGTTTTTTTCCCCTCTTCATCGCAATTGAATTCAATCGCATTCAACAAGGAAAGTTAGTTTTAATGATGTTTTCAGTATAATGTTCATTATGAGAGTATTTTAGCTTCATTTTGAACCCAAGACTGGGGCTGTCCACAACCAAAGATTTTCATGGTCAACCAAAAAACATGCCCTGAGCAGCGATTAGTGGACTAAAAGGGGGCGTGGCATGATGCTGGCATAACTACAACTTTTCTGACCCAAACTGCGCTCATAACACATCAAATTGCAGGTGCTCTCGTTGTAACTGTTTATACATAGAAGCAACGTAAATGCGCATTCATGTGTAAAAGTCACATTAATCTCACCTTTAATCTCAGACTGCAGCTCCCTGTCTCACTCCTGCACCTGCTGCTGTACATGTGCTGTCCATACGTCCATATAATCCAAATAAAGCGGTAGATCCATCATCGTCCCTGTTCCCAAATGTCCTCTGGGTGACACTTCCATGTGACACTTGTCCCTGTTTCGCCTGTGATGTAAACATGAGCCATGCTGGTTCCGTGTGACGTCCTCTCAGGCTGTTTCATTTCTTCGACTTCGGCGCTGCACGGCGTAGTGATGAATCGGTTCACGTTACGCGGAGCTCCTCGTCTTATTTATCTTGGAAAAAGCCAGAATGAAGCGGAGAAAGACACAGCAGGTCCATGAGCTGCTGGGCCTGATGTTATGGGCTACTTTCGGTTTTGTTTCTTCCATATTTTTCACTAAACCTGCAGACAGAGGACAGACACTCGCGTTTAGGCTGTTTCACAAGGACCAGGGTATTTGAGGTTTAAACAACAGTAGAGGTCTGGCCTATAGAAGACAACATCTCACCAAGACACAGAGCCCCTGATCTTAGCTGCTTATGCGCACACAGGAGAGGCTCTCCCGTCCTCATGTCTCTCCTCAATGTTTTTTTTTTTGCAAAAGCATTTCACACAACCAATTCAAACATCACTGTCTGTAAAGCTTTGATTATCTGGTTTTCTAATGAAATATTAGCCCAAGGTAAAAGATTGACCAGCCAAAGGCCTCTGGTGTAAATTGAGATCAACTTAATTGTTTCAAAAGTGCGTGCATTTAGTCGACCAATGAAAATCTTGGTCGACCACGACGGCATCGACCAATAAGTCGACTAAATGACCAAAAGGGGGTACACACCATTAGATACTGAATAATCTTAGTTTAACTGGTCACTTGAGGACTCTAGCAGAGGAGGAGCTGGTAGTTCCGGCAGGTGAGAGGTCCTGGGCTAGAAAGTTGGAACATAGTTTCTGGGCCTGAAACTTCTTTCCCTACGTCTCTCACGAAGGCAAGTCATCGAGTCTAGTGAAGAGTGATATAAGGTCCTCAGGTTTGGCCGCCAGCTCGTCCTTCACCTCCCCACTTAGACCACGAAAAAAAGAAACCTTGTAGTGCCTTGTCATCGCACCCACACATTGTAGCTAAAATGCGGAAGTCAATGGAGTTTGCAGAAACTGAACCAGAGCCCTGACACAAAGAGCAAACGACGACTAGCCTCTATACCGTGCAGTGGATGATCAAATACTCTTTGCATTTCAGATGAAAATGAACTGAGAGTGTTACAAACTGGAGAGTCACTGGTGGATAAAGCGACAGCCCAAGCAGACGCCTTCCTGGAAAGTAGACTCATTATAAAACGCTAGAACAATCAGAAGAGTAGGTGAGCGGCTGCTTATCAAACACTAACATGCATAGATGTATGAACTGCTGACACATCCCTATCACTCCTGAGTACCTACGAGGAATGGGTATGAAAGGCTCACGGGGCTGTCTCTCAGTTACACCCACAACAGCTGTTATTTTAGCTAGAATAGTAATGGCCCCCCAAGCTGGACGATGTTTACTGGCAGAAAACAGTGTTCATTCAGTTTGACTGATCAACAACAGGCAGGTTATTTTCTCTCCTGTCGTGAAACCACACTGAAGTTTCACTCTCCCTCACCAGAGCACCATGGTCAGTCAGAGGTTCACACTCTGTACATGATACTAGCCACAGAGCATTAAACATGAGGGCTGTGCACAAAGAGGCAAAGGACTCTGTGGTTTTCAGAGAGATGCTCCGGCTCAGAGCAGATGCACTCAGGTTGTGTCATGGAAACTTTTTTTTTAAAGTAAATGCCCTGAGCAAAATGAAACCATGTAAGTGTTGTGGGAGGAAAAGTTTGTGACTTTGATCAGTGGCGCGACTGCACACGCCTGTTGTGGATCGAGATCTTTGCCTTCCTTGACCTTCTAATAAATCTGATGGACATCTTCTTTTTCTAACTTGATCACTATTTGTTTAAAAGCTTAGAGACTCCATTCCCGGGACATACTGCAGATAAACCTTATTTTACTTGTCCATTTTCAAAATGTGTCAGGTTCTCATTTTATCATTTTATCCAGCTGTTGTCCAATCCAACTTTTTTATATATATTTCAACAACTAAGACACAAACAAGGAACACTGTTAACAACAGGAATAACTTTACAATAAGTAGACAATGAAGACAGGTAACACTAAATAAAAGACCATCAAAAGAGATCAAACATAAATAAATAAGGCCGGTGATGGAGAAGGCCCTGCCCCTGTGGATTTATGGTTTCTTACTCCAGTTTAAAGACGCGCTGCAGGATTTTGGACTAACGGCAAAAGTGTGAAGTGACTCGCAGAATCACATCACTAAACCTTGGCCAAGAACGTCCTCTGGAAATCAGGAATTTAGGCGATGCCCACATCTGGGTGTTGACCACACGTTAAAGAACGAACCTGTGAGGTCAGAGTATTACTTAAAACTGACAAAATCCATAAACCTTTAAAGAAAATGAGGGGAAATAGGATATTCCATAATACACCAGTTACATTTTGTGCTCCTTTAGGTCATGTTACTTTAACTGAAACAAACTCAGCGTCTGACGATGATGCAGCTCGTGTTCAAACAGCCTTTTTCAACCAATCAGGTAAAGTTATGTTAATTTTCATCACCCAATCAGAAAGCTCCAGTCACAGCTTTATAAAACTTCCAGTGCCCGCCTCGATTCAGAATCTCAGAATGGAGACGCTGAAGATTGTCGTCATTACTGTGCTCTGCTCTCTGTGTAAGTAACTCTCCACATGGACTTTTCTCATTATTTAATGCACTTTAGTGAACTTTCATTTGGATTTTTCAGGTGGAGTTTTGCTGCAGGAAGTCGTTCAACCAGAAGGTTTTAAAACTGCAAAGCTGGGTCAAACTGTTGATATAAAATGCCTCTCTAACAGTAACTATAAGAGTAGAGTGTGGTACAAACTGGGCTCTAACAGGAGATTAGAACTGTTGAAGCCAAATGCATGGATGGATCGTCGTTATTCAGTGAACTCTCTAGACAATGAATTCACTTTGACCATCAAGGACATCACAGTGAAGGACATCGGCACGTACTTTTGTGGAATATCCTTCGTGGAAGACGTTCTCTTTGGATCCGGCACTGTCCTGGTGATCGAGGGGGAGTCAGAGCCCGTCCAGTTTGTGCTGCAGAGTCCAGAGTATATCACAGCAAAGCCAGGAGACTCTGTGACTCTCAGCTGCTCTTTCACCTCCAGACACTGTCCACAAGAACACATCAGTGTTGTGTGGGTTAGAGGTGGCTCTGCTTTTTATGAAATTGTTTCTTTGGACCATGGAAAGAAGATCTTCTGTGAGAGCAGCTCATGCGTCCAAAACCTGACCCTCAAAAACATCAGCTCAGCAGAAGATGGGACCTACCTCTGTGTGGTCACCGTCTGTGGAGACATCATGATCGGCACAGGAACCAGGATCCAACTGAATGGTAATAAAAAGCCTTTATGGATCCTTGAAAACGAGATGGCACAAAAGAAATGACAACGTTACAGAAAATGTACTGGTCAAAGGTTTGGAAAGCTTTTCTCTTGTCTCTCTCAAACCCACAATGAACAAAAGTGGTTATGATTTCTCTCTGTTCAATGTTACAAGTGCAGATTTTTTAGAATTGTGTCAATGCCTACATTGTATTATGTTTATGTTTTACAGATGTTGAATTGGTCGATGTCCTAAGTCCTGCTGTCATGGCTCTGATTGGGTCAAACGCTGTGCTCGGGCTGGTGGTGCTGCTGCTGCTGTGGGGGATGTGGAGAGTCAGCAACAACAAGACGGGTATTTCCTCACAGTCTTTTTCTTTTCAGAAAGTAATAACTCTTAAATAAAAACTTCTCGCTTTGACAGAACTGAACTCTGAACAGCAAAGAGCTCCTCACAGCAATCAGGTCAGACTAGTTTAGGATTACTCAGTTAAGAAACACGATCAAAAACTATTCATGTTTTATTCTTAACAAACCACCATGTAGCAACTTGATCAGTCCTGGCCTCACCATGTTTCCTGTTGTATCATATTAATGTCATTTTTCTGATTTTAGCCCGACGGCACTTTGACTTACGCAGCCGGGAGCCTGGACTCTTCAACAACAGTGAGACGCAGAAAACACCCAGATATCTACTCCCAAGTGTGCTACCACCACTGCAAATGAAGGAAGTCCCCACATTACTCAGTGTGGATATTCCTTTTGCTTTTCTTCTTCTTTTTTCATAGAATTGTCTTGTTGCTGATGAGACTTTGCATGAGGCTGATGTAATGCACAGTTAGTGTGACGCTTTGAATTTAAAATAAAGACTGTTTAACCATGACAGAGTTGAACGTAAACTCCCAGGGTGTTTTTTTTCCCCTCTTCATCGCAATTGAATTCAATCGCATTCAACAAGGAAAGTTCGTTTTAATGATGTTTTCAGTAAACTGTTCATTATGAGAGTATTTTAGCTTCATTTTGAACCCAAGACTGGGGCTGTCCACAACCAAAGATTTTCATGGTCGACCAAAAACATGCCCTGAGCAGCGATTAGAAAGGGGCGTGGCATGATGCTGGCATAACTACAACTTTTCTGACCCAAACTGCGCTCATAACACATCAAATTGCAGGAGCTCTTGTTGTAACTATACTGTTTATACATAGAAGCAACGTAAATGCGCATTCATGTGTAAAAGTCACATTAATCTCACCTTTAATCTCAGACTGCAGCTCCCTGTCTCACTCCTGCACCTGCTGCTGTACATGTGCTGCCCATACATCCATATAATCCAAATAAAGAGAGATCCATCATCGTCCCTGTTCCCAAATGTCCTCCGGGTGACACTTCCATGTGACACTTGTCCCTGTTTCGCCTGTGATGTAAACATGAGCCATGTGCTTTATTGTGAAATGCTCCGCCCGCTGGTTCCGTGTGACGTCCTCTCAGGCCGTTTCATTTCTTCGACTTCGGCGCTGCACCGTGTAGTGAGGAATCGGTTCACGTTACGCGGAGCTCCCCGTCTTATTTATCTCAGAAAAAGCCAGAATGAAGTGGAGAAAGACACTGCCTGATGTTATAGGCTACTTTCGGTTTCGTTTCTTCCATATTTTTCGCTAAACCTGCAGACAGAGGACAGAGACTCGCGTTTAGGCTATTTCACAAGGACCAGGGTATCTGAGGTTTAAACAACAGTAGAGGTCTGGCCTATAGAAGACAACATCTCTCCAAGACACAGACACACTGATCTTATCTGCTTATGCGCACACAGGAGAGGCCTCTCCCGTCCTCATGGCTCTCCTCAATGTTTTTTTTTTTTTTTGCAAAAGCATTTCACACAACCAATTCAAACATCACTCTGTCTGTAAAACTTTGATTGTCTGGTTTTATAATGAAATATTAGCCCAAGGTAAAAGATAGACCGGTCAAAGGCCTCTGGTGTAAATTGAGATCAACTTAATTGTTTCAAAAGTGCGTGCATTTAGTCGACCAATGAAAATCTTGGTCGACCACGACGGCATCGAAAAAATAAGTCGACTAAATGACCAAAAGGGGGCACACACGATTAGATACTGAATAATCTTAGTTTAACTGGTCACTTGAGGACTCTTGCAGAGGAGGAGCTGGTAGTTCCTGCAGGTGAGAGGTCCTGGGCTAGAAGGTTGGAACATAGTCTCTGGGCCTGAAACTTCTTTCCCTACGTCTCTCACGAAGGCAAGTCATCGAGTCTAGTGAAGAGTGATATAAGGTCCTCAAGTTTGGCGGCCTCATCACTGGCCGCCAGCTCGTCCTTCACCTCCTCACTTAGACCACGAAAAAAAGAAACCTTGTAGTGCCTTGTCATCCCACCCACACATTGTAGCTAAAATGCGGAAGTCAATGGAGTTTGCAGAAACTTAACCAGAGCCCTGACACAAAGAGCAAACGACTACTAGCCTCTACACCGTGCAGTGGATGATCAAATACTCTTTGCATTTCAGATGAAAATGAATTGAGAGTGTCACAAACTGGAGAGTCACTGGTGGATAAAGCGACAGCCCAAGCAGACGCCTTCCTGGAAAGTAGACTCATTATAAAACGCTAGAACAATCAGAAAAGTAGGTGAGCGGCTGCTTATCAAACACTAACATGCATAGATGTATGAACTGCTTACACATCTCTATCACTCCTGAGTACCTACAAGGAATGGGTATGAAGGGCTCACGAGGCTGTCTCTCAGTTACACCCACAACAGCTGTTATTTTAGCTAGAATAGTCATGACCCCAAAGCTGGACGATGTTAACTGGCAGAAAACAGTGTTCATTCTGTTTGACTGATCAACAACAGGCAGGTTATTTTCTCCCCTGTCGTGAAACCACACTGAAGTTTCACTCTCCCTCACCAGAGCACCATGGTCAGTCAGAGGTTCACACTCTGCACATGATGCTAGACACAGAGCATTAAACATGAGGGCTGTGCACAAAGAGGCAAAGGACTCTGTGGTTTTCAGAGAGATGCACCGGCTCAGAGCAGATGCACTCAGGTTGTGTCATGGAAAATTTTTTTTTAAAGTAAATGCCCTGAGCAAAATGAAACCATGTAAGTGTTGTGGGAGGAACAGTTGGTGTGACTTTGATCAGTGGCGTGACTGCACAGTGCACACGTCTGTTGTGGATCGAGATCTTTGCCTTCTTTGACCTTCTAATAAACTTGATGGACTTCTTCCTTTTCTAACTTGAACACTCTTTGATCAAAAGCTTAGAGACTCCATTCCCGGGATAAACTGCAGATAAACTTTATTTTACTTGTCCATTTTCAAAATGTGTCAGATTCTCATTTTATCATTTCCAGCTGTTGTCCAATCCAACTTTATTTATATATTTCAACAACTAAGACACAAACAAGGAACACTGTTAACAACAAGAATAACTTCAAAATAAGTAGACAATAAAGACAGGTAACACTAAATAAAAGACCATCAAAAGAGATCAAACATAAATAAATAAGGTCGGCGATGGAGAAGGCCCTGCCCCTGTGGTTTTACGGTTTCTTACTCACAGTTTAAAGACGAGCTGCAGGATTTTGGACCAATGGCAAAAGTGTGAAGTGACTCGCAGAATCACATCACAGAGTCAAGTCCTGAGGATCTAAAAGCCTCCTCTCTTGTGTCTGCACATGCACGACTCCACTAAACCTTGCCCACATCTGGGTGTTGACCACACGTTAAAGAACGAACCTGTGAGGTCAGAGCATTACTTAAAGCTGACAAAATCCATAAACCTTTAAAGAAAATGAGGGGAAATAGGATATTCTATAATAGACCAGTTACATTTTGTGCTCCTTTAGGTCATGTTACTTTGACTGAAACAAACCCGGCGTCTGAAGATGATGATGAAGCTTTTGTTCAAACTGCCTTTTTCAACCAATCAGGTAAAGTTATGTTAATTTTCATCACCCAATCAGAAAGCTCCAGTCACAGCTTTATAACACTTCCAGAGCCCGCCTCGATTCAGAATCTCTACAGCACAACTGCACTCAGAATGGAGACGCTGAAGATTGTCGTCATTACTGTGCTCTGCTCTCTGTGTAAGTAACTCTCCACATGGACTTTTCTCATTATTTAATACACTTTAAAGATCTTTCATTTGGATTTTTCAGGTGGAGTTTTGCTGCAGGAAGTCGATCAACCAGAAGGTTTTAAGACTGCAAAGCTGGGTCAAACTGTTGATATAAAATGCTTCACCAACAGTAAATATAAGAGTAGAGTGTGGTACAAACTGGGCTCAAACAGGACATTACAACTGTTGAATGCACTGATGGATCGTCGTTATTCAGTGAACTCTCTAAAGAATGAATTCACTTTGACCATCAAGGACATCACAGTGAAGGACATCGGCACGTACTTTTGCGGAATATCCTACGTGGAAGACGTTCTCTTTGGATCAGGCACTGTCCTGGTGATCGAGGGGGAGTCAGAGCCCGTCCAGTTTGTGCTGCAGAGTCCAGAGTATATCAGAGCAAAGCCAGGAGACTCTGTGGCTCTCAGCTGCTCTTTCACCTCCAGACACTGTCCACAAGAACACATCAGTGTTGTGTGGATTAGAAGTGGCTCTGCTTTTTATGAAATTGTTTCTTCGGACCATGGAAAGAAGATCTTCTGTGAGAGCAGCTCATGCGTCCATAACCTGACCCTCAGAAACATCAGCTCAGCAGAAGATGGGACCTACCTCTGTGTGGTCACCGCCTGTGGAGACATCATGATCGGCACAGGAACCAGGATCCAACTGAATGGTAATAAAAAGCCTTTATGGATCCTTGAAAACGAGATCTCATTAATAAACTTGAGCTTTTCTTTAGAGCATCAGGGCGGAATGTGACCATTTACATAGCGTTACTTCTTCTGCACTGATTCTCTCATTTGTCGCTCCAGGTTCCATGTGTTTCTTATGATCTCGACATTGTAAAATGTGAGAAAAAATGTTATCGGCCATTTTTTATAATAACAACATTCAAACATGATTTACCGACTACAAGCTGCTGCTTTTTGTACACACTTTTAGCCTTTAAGATAATGGCTGATTTATAGATTTTTACAGTCACACTGAATATCGTGTCATGTTTTCAGTAACAGTGCACCTGGGTCCAAAAGCACAAGACTATTTCTAATAAAAGAGCTCCAATGTGAGAAAGACGTAATATCAGCTCCACATCCAAACAACACTGAAATGTTATGGAGGGACAAAGTGAAGCACAGGCTAAAGTCATCACAAGTCACCCTCGAATAACTCACCACAGATCCAGCTCTGCCACAGACAGAGCAGCTTCAAACCCTGGGAAACCCCGGGACCTCACACTGACAGGCCGCGGAGGGTGGCTCTAAACACGGCCACTAGTGATGCGTAGGTCAGCTTTTTATGACCCTGTGCCTTTTCTGTGACACCCCTAGCAATAATAACAAAAATATGTATTAATCCTGTAAGACTACTAATGGCCTAATAATAATGGTTAAAAAAAACATATTTAATATCTAGGCTAAGGCTATTTTAAGCAAGCTCGAAAGGCTATTGTCAACGTAGCCTAAACCTTCACACGGCTCCTCCTCAGACAGCCTTGGCTCGCTGCTTTCCATCTCCTCCACTGACACTAATTAACGAGGAAAGGGGATTTAGTCGCCCAATTTTGTGATGATATATGCATTAAATATAATAAGCCTACGAATCCATATAGCGCGCACCAGCCTGTGCGTAACGTACCTGCTGCAGAAGGCCGCTGACTTTTGAAGTGCGGCGTCAGGAAGGTGGCGATTTTGTGGGTGGTTGTTAAGATTAATTTTATATTCAACAGCCTCCCTGCGCGATTGCGAATATACTGAATGTAGTCGGGATCTGTGCACCTTGGCTCACAGTGCTCTTTGAGCTTGTTGTACCAAAGATCCACGCTGTTGATGGTTGGATAGCGATCACCTTCCACTTCTTCTGAAGCGTCTTTGAACAGAAGCTCACCAACAGTGTTCAGCACTTCCACTTGGAGACCCTCCATTCGTTGTTCAGCTCATGGATCTGTCTGTATGGTTTTGCCACGGAGTTTAGCATCGCCACTTTGCGTTTCCACCTTGCTTCGTATTCTTGTTGCACAGCGTGAGGAAGACTGAGTGTGCTGCCAGACTTCTTGAGGTAAGTGACCAGAGCTTTGCACTTCAGAAGTTGACTTGTGATCAAACTCATGAATGCTGGAGCATCTTTGTCCTCAGATGTATTCTTCAGGATGTAGTTTTTAGAGCAGCTTTTATATTGGGGCCCTGGTCTGTGACAAAAATAACCGTGGAAACTTGCTGAGGAGACACGCCGATGTCAATTAATTCCCTACTTCTCTGGTCTTGTATGTTTACAGCAGTTTTCTTCTTGTTTGCGTCAAACTCCAAAGTAGAGATCACGCGGCTCAGTGCCCACTCCTCGGGAATCAAGTGATATGTGAGCGCTGTATATGATCGAAGCAATCCGTCCACATATCGGTTGTTGTGCCAATCCCATAATCAAGCGCTCTGTTAATAACGTTACAGAGAGCAGCTTTTCCGCTTTTGGCCTTGTCCTTTTCCTTATCACAAATGGTCTGTCTGTGAGGAATCAACATTGATGAGTCCCTGTGCCACACTGGTGAAGACTTTGCTTCCTTGTTGTATATAAATGTTGTCATTAAAGGCTGTTTTGGCTGCGCTGTTGTCTCGGCAACACAACTATGGTGAGGCAGATTTGATGTACCAGTTTTGTGGCTGTTTAATTTGTACAGTGCCTTACAAGTCAGGCAGATTCCGTGGTCTGCAGGAGAATCATCTTGCCGAACGACTTTACTCTTCTGGCCTTTTTTCTGCACAACTTTTGCCTCGCTTGTTTTTAATTTATCTCTTATAAAGTCCAACATAATGCAACTACTTGTTTTGCTAGGTCAATCTCCAGAAAATTGGCGCTTTTAAATATGGATGTCTTTAGGCCAAAGGACAGTCTTGCACAATTGTACAACTCAGGCAAACGTACAGGCAGTTGTGTGGCTTAAAGTTTTGGAACACTATTTTTAAGATGAATTTGCGTCCTCATTTTTGCATTATTTCGTCCAGTCTTACTGTAGACGTTTTATTCAATGAGAAAAATAAATCAGGAGTTTATCATCCGTGGGTTGGCTGTGGATTTCGGGTTGACCCGCGCATCTCTAACTGCCACACTCCCGAGGCATCGCATCAGACTGACTGACCATAGGTTTAAAGAATAATCTGCTTAAATGTATACACTTTAACACACTTTTGTAAAAGTAAAAGTACCTGTAGGCCACTGTTTTCCTGGAATATTTGACCATGCATGAAGAGAAAAGTCCTGCATTTCTAGTGCCGATGGTGCGTTCAAGTGTGCCTGTAACGATGTGGACAGCTGAGGCACATAGACAAGTGTGGCCTCTGTATGTTAAGATCACGACATCATGGTGGGGTCCTGGGTCACTGAGGGATGCAGTAATTCGAGTATATGGGATTTACCCAATGACTAATATAGACTCAATACAGTGTTATTTTTTCATTCCACGCGTACATGTACCAGCTGCTCCTGCTTTTTGTATCTGTTCAAAAGCAGGACTGTCTGGAAATGTGCTAACAGATGATCAAATCTGAAAATCACAGAGCACATTATCACAACAGGAACTGAATTAACTGCAAGTTATTATTACTATTATAAGTATTTTCCTAAATGTTCTTAACAAGAGCGTACCTTTCATCTTCTTCTTGTTCTTGTTGCCGCTTATTGAAAGTTCCAAACTTATGTTTATTGAAAAAGCCCTTACACATTCGTGTTGAGTTCTCCTACATTTAAAATCTGATCCGAGTTGCTCATGACTCCTAGTATCCTTCAGTTTTTCTGGCAAAAACAGCGTAGATCATTCACATTGGTCACTGCTCTTGTGGCTGATGCCATTGTAAAACTACAAAATATGCTGCATGCGTCATACAGTTTCCTGCTATTCTGATTCTGATTAATAAGTTTGTAAATCACGGCCATTGGAAATCGGAAGAAATCACCCTGAGCCCAGATTCACTTTTTGTGAAGAACAGGAAAAGGGTGTCAGAGGAGAGAAGGTGAGTGTGTCAGTGGGTCACAAGCTAAAGTCTCAACCAGGTGTTCTTCATGATCGAGGGAAGTGAATCCATAAAACCTTGGATCTTCTTCTCTTCTCAAGGAAAAAGGTGTATTCTGGCTGGCCAGGCTATACATGTACGGGATGTGCACAAGAGGACAGTTTGCATTAGTGCACTTTTGGGGGACTGCTGTTAGATTATAATGGAGCCCTGTTGGTTCTCGGGCCTCATATGACACTTTGGCACTTTGAAAAAGCATGTGGTTATGCTGTTATTGACCCTGGCATCTTCAACATGTCATGTCCTATTGCATGAATTTAACATAATTATTCCTCACAGGGGGAGGAGCTGTCCAGTCTGAAGTGAGTCGCACTGTCCTCGTCTTGACGGTGTTGAACGTCGTCTTCGGAGCGGCCGTGGTTGTCCTGGTGTGGGTGGTTTGCGACGCCCGCAGGAAACGAGTGACAGGTATCATATATACAAGCAATTTTACTTTCTCTCCTTGGCACTGGAGAAAATACTGGATGTGAAATGTCTGTGTTGCAGACTCCTGTCCCGGCTCGGCTGACGCTCCACAGGTCACAAGGATTTGTCTTTGTTGTTTATTTGTCCAAACAAATCTCACCAAGAGAGTAATTCATCTTTGTTTTGTTTCTTCAGGCTGAAGGTGAGGTCACTTACGCCAGAGTGAATGTGGTGCCCAGGAGCGCCCCCCGCAGGCCCACCTCAGCATCGCCCAGACAGGACTCAGTGGTTTACTCTGGAGTGAGAAACCAACGCGTCTGACTGAAAAAGTCACTCGACGACAGTCATTCAAAGCATGGACATGTGTTACAATTTCAAAATTGAACTGAAGGAAACATATACAAAACATTTCTGGTTTCCAAATCAATTTTAACTCCTTTCCTTTGCTTTTTGTCCTGTTGAAAATAAGAACGCATTGAATGACAAACCAGTGTATTGTACGTTTGTCTCTTTCTATTATTTTGATTCTGTTCCTGAAATGAGTCCAATGTTTTTCACATCAGCAGAATGACAGCCTGTTCTGAGTTTGCCAAAAGGCTCCGAGACGACTCCCAGACCATTAGAAACAAGAGTTGAACCGTTTGTCCTGAATGCCAAGCATCAAGTCTGGAGGAAACCAGGCACCACTGACCACCTGGAAATACATTCCTACGGTGAAGCCTGGAGGTGGAAACATCATCCTGTGGGGATGTTTTTCAGTGGCAGGACCTGGAGACTGGTCAGGTGAGAGAAAGATGATTGCAGTAATGTACAAACACATCCAGGATAAAAACCTGCCCCAGAGTTCTCAGGACCTCAGACTGGGGCGACGGTTCACCTTCAAACAGGACATCGAGGCCAAGCAGCACCAAGATAACAAAGCAGTGACTTCAGGACAAGTCTGTGAATGTTCTTGAATGGCCCAAACTGAGCCCCGTTTGAACCCGATTGAACATCTTTAGAAAGACCTGAAAATAACTTTGCAGCGACGCTCCCCATGTAACCTGACAGGTCTGAGAGGATCTGCAGAGATGAATGAGGAAAATGCCCCAAATGCAGGTGCACCAAGTGTGTAGCATCAAACCCAAGACGACTTGAGGTTGTATTCATTCCTGAAGGCGCCTCAACAAAGTATGAAGTAAACGGGTGAGTATTTTTGTACATGTGCATTTCAGTTGTTGATTTTTTATGAATTTACAAAAGGTTATCCCTTGTATTTTTCTTTTGGTCTGAAAGAAATGAAAACAGAAAAACATAACTTTGGACTTTACAAAAAAAAATATTTCAGTTGGAATTGTCCCAGTGCTTGAAAAAGTGTCAGAAAACTCCCATAAAGAGCTTTAAAGAACCCCTCAGTGCTGTTTGACTGATGAACGATGCCCTGGTTATTTTTACACCTGTGACCGAAACACACTGAACTGAAGGTTCACACCTTTCTGTGCACGACACAAGCCACAGAGCATCAAACATGAAGGTCTGCACTGACACCAAGGACTCTGTGGTTTCGAGAGACGGCTCAGAGCAGATGCCTCAGTGTCATGGAAATGTTTCAAAGTCTATGCCCTGAGCCAAGTGGAGTCTAATTCAAGCCACTAAAGTGTACAGTACGTCTGACTTTTATAATTACCGTGACTGCACATGTCTGTTGTGGCTCGAGGTCTTCGCCTCCCACGACCGTCTAATGTATATAAGTAAGTAAGTAAGAAGCCACAAAGTGCTTCACAACAGTTTAAAAACATCTGAACGGATCTTCCATTTCTAACTTTACAACTAGATCAAACATATTGTCTTTAGGTTGTGTTTACTTTATTGTCCCCAAAAGAAAATCTATCCTCTGCATTTGCCCCGTCCTTCAATGCCGCTGGGGAGCAGTGGGCGACGGCAGTGTTGCGCCCGGTGACCGATGTCCAGATGTGGAGCCAGGCTGATGGTCAGAATCATCTGGCTGGAGAAGTTATTGTACATGTTTTTAGTGGTAGGGGAAACCGGAGTACTCAGAGCAAAGCTACAGACACGGGGAGAACATGCAGACTCCACACAGTCCAGGTGGGAATCAAACCCGGGACCTTCTTATTGTTAAGCACAAGGGCTAACCACTGATCCACTCGTGTTTGTTCCAGTTTTTACTTCAGGTCGTCATTTCATGATGACTCAGATCCAGCTCTCGTCTCTTCCTCAGAGAGTTCCTACATTTGTGCAAAGTTTTGGGAGGTGAAGCAGAGTCTGACAGAGCGTGATTGACTGTACAAGGGACCAATCAGAAAAGGTGTTGGGTTGAAAGAGTTTCCTGATGTTTCATTGGTTTAAGCACCAAACACCGTCTTGTCCAAAACTGGAACAAACATGAGTGGATCATAGGGATATATTTCTTTATTTGACGACTTGTTTCAATGGGATTTGGAGCTGGCAATGATCGAAGAGAAGTTTTTGTGAAGTTTAAAAACAAAGCTAACATGTGCAGAGGGTAATAGTTTGTGGTTCATCTCTCAGTTGGAAGACGCTCTCCAGGCACTTACTTTGAATGAAACAAACTCAGCGTCTGACGGTGATGCAGCTTTTGTTCAAACAGCCTTTTTCAACCAATCAGGTAACGTTATGTTAATTTTCATCACCCAATCAGAAAGCTCCAGCCACAGCTTTATAAAACTTCCAGAGCCCGCCTCGATTCAGAATCTCTACAGCACAACTGCACTCAGAATGGAGACGCTGAAGATTGTTGTCATTACTGTGCTCTGCTCTCTGTGTAAGTAACTCTCCACATGGACTTTTCTCATTATTTGATACACTTTAGTGAACTTTTATTTTGATTTTTCAGGTGGAGCTCAGGATCGGAAAATCTTTCAGCCAGAAGGTTTTAAAGCGGCAAAGCTGGGACAAACTGTCGTCTTAAAATGCGTCATTGACAGTTATGTAAGTAAAAGAGTGTGGTACAAACTGGGCTCTAACAGGAGATTACAACTGCTCGCTTCAACAAACTCCTTGTTTAAGCCAAACCCACCTGTTGATCATCATTATTCAGTGATCTCTTCAGAGAAAGAAACCACTTTGACCATCAAGGACATCACAGCGAAGGACATCGGCACGTATTTTTGTGGAATACCCAGCACTTATGATGTTGACTTTGGATCAGGCACTGTCCTGGAGATCGAGGGGGAGTCAGAGCCCGTCCAGTCTGTTCTCCAGAGTCCAGAGTATATCAGAGCAAAGCCTGGAGACTCTGTGACTCTCAGCTGCTCTTTCACCTCCAGACACTGTCCACGAGAACACATCAGCGTCATGTGGGTGAGAAGTGGTTCTGCATCTTCTGGAATTGTTTTGTGGGATTATATGAATAAGAACATCTGTGAGAAGACAGAAGACTCCTCCTGTGTCCATAACCTGACCCTGAAAGACATCAGGTCAGATGAAGAGGGGACCTACCTCTGTGTGGTCACCGCCTGTGGGGACACACTGGTTGGAAATGTGACCAGGATCCAACTTTATGGTAATGAATGTTTTCTTTCAAACATATGGACACTCATCAGGACAGCACATGAACATTTACATAGGACTATTTTTAATGGAGTGATTCTGTAACTTTTCACTCCAAATTCCTCGTTAGCTTTCCCTATGTACATATTCTCTAAAAAGTCTTTATTTCATGGGGATAATTATCATCAAAGTCTTTAAAAACACTGTGTGCAGGATGTTTCTTTATATCACATGTAGTGGCCAACAAGCAGCACAGAACCTTCATCACAGAACAACAGGTTGTGTTCATGCTATAGAATTCTATTTCACTGGGCGGTACCGGGTTCTATTCCCACCAGGGACGGAGCCTTTCTGCAATGGAGTGCATGTTCTCCCCGTGTCTAAGTAAGTTTCCTCTGAGTACTCCGGTTTCCTTTACCACTAAAAACATGAACAATAGGCCAGGACGACGGATAGAAATTATCCCAATGCTACAATCCGGTGTGGCTTGTTCATTAACATGCACTGTCCTTGCCAAAGAAACCAATCAACTAAAGTAACTTGGAGGGCAGAGAAGGTTAGGTTAGGTTAGGTTAATTTATTTGTACCCGTGGGTAAATTCGTCTTGCAAGTCTGAGAACTAGTCGACACATTAAAACACATTATGCAAAGATAAAACATCACACATATTTAAATATGAAACTTGTAAGTGCTCCAGATACTAACAGGATGTGCCTTTGGTACAGAAACAAACTGACGTTTAAGCCACTTGACAGTAACAAAGATAAAAAAGCCGTGTCAGGGGCACTTTGATCCCGACTTGTTCATAAAGGAAAGGGCAGAGGGAACAAAGCTTTTCTTAAAACGGTTTGTGTGGCTTATTGGCATCAAAAACCGCCGCCCAGACGGAAGCATCGAAACTCTGAATGCAAAGGATGCTCAGTGTCTTTGACGATGCTTCGATAGACAGTCCTCTCTAACTGTCTATCATTCAGAAAGTCCAAACTGGTCTGAGGCTGATGACTTTACTTGACCACTTGACCAGCTGATTCAGGGCGTTTTTGTTTCTAACAGAAGAGCTCCCGTACCAGGCGACCAGGCAAAAAGCTCGGGTCGCTTCGATGAATGCCCGATAGAAAAGTGACATCACAGTTTGATCTACATGAAAGAAGGACAGTTTCCGAAGACAATACAGTTGCTGGTGACCCTTTTTACAAACAGCAGCACAGTTTTCATTAAAATTCAGTTTGCAATCTATAATTGTTCCAAGATACCTGTCGGACCTGTAGAACTCTTTGGGAGAGAAACTGTTTTGAAAGATATTTCCAAAAAATATATTTTTCTGATCATTATTTGTTAGTTATTGGATTCACACACCAGCCACATTATTCTCTTGGGATGGAAGTTCTTTCTACTTTGTTGAAACACAAGGTTGTAGGTAACATTAAGGTGTCATATTAGGCCAAATGGGCCCAATCTACAAAAATGTGACCTCGTCAGGAGAACCACCCCTCTCTATTTTTCTATAACACAAAGTCTTATGTGAATCTGAAAAATGAAGTTTCATTTATAAGAAAAGTAGAAAAATAAATGAATGTTTCAGCCATGACATCTCACTGTTCTTTATTTGTCCTGATTTACAAACTCTGAAAGTCTTTATTCCTCATTTGAAGGAGCTGACCAGTCCACAGTGAGCCCCACTGTCCTGGCCTTGGCCGTGTTGAACGTGGTCTTCGGAGCGGCCGTGGTCGTCCTGGTGTGGGTGGTTTGTTGCTCCTGCAGGAAACAAGTGACAGGTACCACATTCACCTGCAGTTTAACCTCCTCCCCGTCACTGCAGAAAGTATTTGAAATGTCTGTGTTGCAGAAGAAGACTCTGACCGCGGCTCTGCTGACGCTCCACAGGTCACTTTTACTTTCACATTTGTTTTGTTTTTTGCAGGAGTGTGGTTAATCTTTGCATTGTTTTTCAGGCTGAAGGTGAGGTCACATACGCCGGAGTGAATGTGCTGCTCAGGAGCGCCCCCCGCAGGCAAATCTCAGCAGTGCCCAGACAGGACACAGTGGTTTACTCTGAAGTGAGAAACCAACGCGTCTGACTGATTATGAAACTCATAGACTGGGTTCAAGTCGTTTAAAGAAAGGACATGTGTTACTCTTTCAAAATGTTTTATTCATTTTTGGGTCAAGACAACATGAACAAAAAGTGAATGTGACTGTCAAGGTTCATTCCTTCCTTTGTAACATAATAATAAAAAAAAAAATCTAATTCCTTGCTTGATTCATTGACTGATTAAAGTGATAGTCTGTAAGTTTTACACATGTAATAGTTTCCCTTTAATTGACCTGAAAAAATTCAAGCAGCTTATCAGTATGACAGGGATGTAATGTCTTTAAGTGACGCCTTTATTGATTTGGCTTCATGGCTGAGGAATTACCCTACTTGTTTACTTCTAAAATTTCCCTCTCTTATCACTTTAAATCCCAAGAAATAAGTCAATTTTTTTTTTTTTTTTTTTTTTTTTAAAGTAATAACAAAAAGAAAACAAATTCAATATTCACAATATCCACTGAGATACATTTTGTATCTATTTCAACAAAATAAACCCTGTAAATGTAAACCTGGCTCCTTTCATGATTCAGATCCAGATACAGACGGCATATATAGGGGGATTTCGACAGGACTGGACCAGTTTGGTTCATTTGAGACCGGTTCATTTAGGGCGGGGCAAGTGTCTTTCGGATAAAGTGGTCTGGGTCCTTATGGGAGTGGCCAAGGACATTTATATTCATGTGACAACAACCACAGCCTGATATCACTATGCTTTTCCACATCAGAATCAGGCATGAAGGCTGTGAGGAGAGAGGGCCAAAACTGCCTATAAGCCTGGTTTAAATTTGTGAAGAGAAAGCTGACTTTGACTATGCAAGCCGACTATTGACCTTCACAGGCCTGACCAATCAGAGTGGTGATAAGCCCCCCTCCCCTTTCCCCCCAAACCGGTCTAGTTTGCAAACCGCTCCAGACCCCATGGCTGAAGTGGGCTGGGACTGGAGCGATGTGGACCCCCCTTTGGGAGCGGAACGGTTCACTTTTGGCTGTAGAAACACTCTCGTTCCGGTCTGGTCCTATGGAAAAGCCCCTGCAAATGCCCATATACGGTCATGTTCGAAGCAGCCAAAAGGGGTAAAAAAAAAGAAGAGAAACAACTTAATCGTCTACCATTTCTCCCCCATCACTAACAAACTAACAAATGCTGAATTGTGAATATATACTTTTATGCTAAACAAAGATACAGAGACATGGAGAGGAGCAAAAAGCTCGAGGTTTATCTTCTCCTGATGCAGGAAGTCAAAAGACACACCAGGATTAGCATCAGCATGACCCCCGTCCGGACGATGGACAGCCAGACCAGGACCCGGAGGACGTCGGGGTCTCCGCCTTCTCCGTCATCTCCGTCGTCGCCGTTGACCTTCACCACGGTCCCCGTCCCGAACAGGATGTGTCCGCAGGAGGCCAGGGCGCAGTAGTACGTCCCGGCGTCGGCCCGGCTCACGTTGGCCCTCTGCAGGTGGTACGTGCAGCTCCGAGGTCCAGACTTTAGGCCTGGTTTCAGAGACGGGGAGGAGTTACAATCACTCAAGAACAGTCGGGTCAGGGTTCTGGGTCTGCTTCTTTCTGTGTCCGAAGCTTGTCTGCTCGTATGTTGAAAAAAAAGCTTTAAAGGAAATTCAAATGTATTTATCATAGCATTTCAGTCACGGTCACTGCTGAGGCTCCTCCTGCCAGCAGAACTAACTGAAGTGAACCAGCTTCAGCTCGGCCTTGTAGACTCTTTGAGCAGAACGACCCAGAACAACTATAATGTTGGATTATGGGCTTTAAAAATGTGTTTCAGGGTTTAATAATAATGCAATTGTATCCAGGAAGTACAGGACAAGGTGCTGACTCTCACTGTAAACCCCAACAAGTTCACTAAACTCAAATATCTTTGTGGAAACTACATTTCGATAGAAGTTTTGAAATGTTTGAAAATGTTTACATAAGATCTGACTTATAAGTTAAAAGTTCAGTAGACTCATCTGATCTATTTTTGTTTTGTTTTTAGTTTAGTAGACTCTTTTTGGTAAGTTTGAACCTAAACTCTTTAAGTTCAGTACTCATTACTTTATCCATTTTATGTCGGTTTTAACACAAAAAGGCAAAGTTCAGCAAACTCAATAAATTTACTTTTTCAGACTTTCAGACTTTTTTTTCTAAGTTCAGTACTTAATTTAACCATTTTCTGTCTGTTTGAACTTAAAAAATATAAAGTTCAGCAAACTCATTATACTAACTTTTTCTGACAATTTGAACGTAACATTTTTAAGTTCAGTAGACATATTACTTTAACCATTTTCTGTCCGTTTGAATTTAACAAATCTAAAGTGTTACTTTTTGGTAAGTTTGAACCTAAACTCTTTAAGTTCAGTACTCATTACTTTAACCATTTTATGTCGGTTTGAACACAAAAATACTAAGTTCAGCAAATTCATTAAATTGACTTTTTCATACTTTCATACTTTTTTTTTAAGTTCAGTAATTAATTTAACCATTTTCTGTCAGTTTGAACTAAACAAATATAAAGTTTAGCAGACTTGTTATATTAACTTTTTCTGACTCTTTCAACCTACAATTTAAAGTTCAGTAAACATATTACAATAACCATTTTGTGTCAGTTTGAACTTAAAAACATTAAGTTCAGCACACTTATTGCATGGCAGAAACAGCTGAATCAAACATCGTGTCTTACTCAAACGTGCATGAATGTATAATACAATACAATACAATACTATTTTAAGCATGTCTTTGACAAAGGAACATCGTTATAACAAGATATTAAATAGGCTTAAAAAAAATTGGATACTGCATGATAGCTCCACTTCAGTTTAGGCCTTTTTACTTCTCTTTGAGTAGAGTTATCTCGTCCACTCACCTCCGCCCGCTGTGCACTGGTCTCCGTCGGTGTGGACAAGGCCCAGTCCAGACCCGTGTCTGAACCAGTAAACGCTGTGCTCCTCTGAACACGCTCCCGGCTTCACCGAGCAGTTCAGCGTCACGGAGGACCCGGGCTCGGCCGTCTCCACCTGCGGGTCCTGGGACACCTGGCTGGACCTGGACTCTGCAGGAACAGACACGGCTCTTCATGAGGTCTTTGACTCACTAAAACATTGATTATTTCATCCAGTGGCCAAATAGGAGATATTTCACCAGTTACTTCCAAAACATCTCTATGAAAAATGTGTAAAAAATGTATCTTTGTTTTTTGACATTCATTAAAAGTTTACTGCTTTCTTCTGTCGATACACATTATAAAACTGTACTGCCTGTTTTCTCACGATAAGGTTTTCATTTCACATTTCCACTTAAGATTACATTTTTTCTAGTCTTATATTTGACAACATTTCAAAAAAATGTTCCTTGTATTCAACCCAAGAAAGCAAGGCACAGGGTAGCCGCGGGGTCTTAAATCATTGAAAAAGTATTACATTTGATCACGCCAAAGTTAAAGGGGCTAGATGCAAGTTAGTCATTTTATGCTCACTACTGCCACCTCAGGTCATACGTGTAACTGCAGCTTCTATATTAAAGGGGGGGTATTATGCAAAATCGACTTTTTCAAGCTTTCCATCATGTTATTCTGTCATTCCCTCATTAAAAACATGCCTGAAGTGTTGCCTTGGCACATTCACGTATTTTTGAGTAATCTGTAAAAACTCTGATGGCGGCCATTTTAGGGATAGGTTTGCCTGAGTCCTCCTAGGAACGCCCCCACCTCCTGGAGACGCCTCCGAGCTTTCGTCACCAGCCGAGTAACCAACCACTGCCCCTCAGCAGAACCCCCTCCCCACTGATGCCACAGACAGCGTGTGAAGGGGGCGTGTCTAAAGGCTCAGAGGTTCTTAAAGAGACAGAGGCCTATTTCAAGACATTCACTACAGCCATTTTGAGAGAGACATTTTATACAAGGCAGTTATTCTAATTTACTGCATTTACAGACCAACAGAAGGTTTGTCTTCATTGTAGTGTGATATAGACTGGTGCTATGTGATTGAAAAAAGCATAATATGCCCAGTAAAGTGAAGATTACTGCGCGGATTTCGAACTACTCCTGGTATTATTACGCCTTACAATATAGTCCCCCCTTTTATCCGCTTAGAAAATCCAAATTGTTTAATTTTGTGTATTATACTTTGTAGTGGAACACTATATATAGGGAAATATATAGGGAAAACGTGGAAGAGCTTGGTAGCTTCTATCTTGACCTGTTTTGGAGCTATAGTGGAGAGAGGGAGAGGCTAAATGCTAACGCCGTCTGCGCTGTGTTTACGTGACTGAAGGCACGGGTGAAGATCAGACAGGTCCTAAAGAACTCGTCAAAGCTAAGGTAAGAACATATCTCAGTATGTAAAAACGGTGGCCTATTCCTTTAAGCTCGTGCATGACGGCACTTCAGACCCGAAGTAACACCTTTCTGAGTGACAGTGCAGGATTTTAGAGGCAGTTGTGGTGAACAGGTCTGGGCTCATTCTACACATTAGGACATGACTGGAACATGTAGGGGGAGGAAAATACTTAGCTTTAACATTATTAAACGACGGATAGTCCCTTTAAGGCCTTAAAAGCATTACATTTAACACAAAAAGTATTACATTTTCAGTGCATGGGCCTTACATTTTCTTTAATCCTTGTGTCTCATAATATTTTTGTCAAAGTATGACTCAAAATAATGTTCATTTGAGACTCGATGTACTCGCGCTGCTACAGGTGTGTGAAAAATGTGCGAGTGTACGAGGCGAGAACTACGCTAGAAACGAGTCCCGACGCTCCAGCAGCACAACTTTAACCACAGACATTTTATTTGTCGTGTGACTGACGCGCTCCTCCAGAGTCCTGTATTCCCACGGCTGCTCCTGGTGACTGAGGGCAGAACCATCATCCTTTACTGCCCATTTAGTCCGGGTTTAGACCTAGTTCAGTCCAGGACATGGTTAGATCTGAAGTCTTCACTCTACAGGACTGATTTACCAGCGTTTAGTTCTGAGACTGACTGAAAAACTGCCCACTACACTGTCCAACTACATCCTTATCCTTATACTAACTTCATTGTTTTGACGAGCAGCTAACTACATCCTTATTATCCTTATTGTATTTTTGACCCGTGATAGTCGCATTAAACTTTACCGTGATGGCATTAAAAAGGTATTAAAGTCATACATTTCACTATAGGCCAAAGCTGGAGCTGCCCTGAAGGCAACATTTCAATATAGATGTTTCAAGCATAAAATAACAAACTAGACGAGATATTGAAAATCCTTTTAAAAATCTTTGTATCTAATATGTCAAAAAATATAAAGCCATAAGTTTCAACTCTATCCGTGCTTCAGATTTTTTTTGCAATAAAACAAAAAAAACATTGATATTCTGATAATTTATACAAACAAAATGCCTTTTTCAGGAAGAAAACTTGCATCATGTTTATGTCAGTGATCTAGAGAAAAAGCTTCAAATTGCTGTTTCTACATTTCTTCTCCTGCAGTGTAAAAATGACGTGTACCTTGAACGTTGAGGAAGACGCCCTGTCCGAACTCCATCTTGTTGTTGTGGGAGCTGCCGCAGAAGTACAGAGCCGAGTCCTGCAGCGTCACACCGGAGATGTGGAGGTGGTTCTGCCCTTCCTGCCTCTGCACCGAGAACCGCGGGTGCTTCTCCAGCCACACCAGCATCCTGGGCGGGGTGTCGAACTTGTACAGGGTGGACAGCTCCGTGGGGCTGCCCCCCAGGGGCTGCCGGTACCAGGCGTAATGGCTGGCCACCTGGGTGATGTTGTAGTAGCAGTGCAGGGTCACACTATCTCCCACACTGACCGAGGTGACCCCTCGGTCCTGGTTCACGTACGAGTGGGCGACCGCCGCCATCAGGAAGTCTGGAAATGGACACGGAAATACATGTAGGGCTTCCTTATGGAACAAATCACAGTGACAACGTTTAGGGAATAGATATAGAACTAGATATATCATGCAAAGTTAAATAACGCTCAAGGAAAAACCTGAGTGGTTTCATAAACTGTACAAAAGAAGAAGAAGAAGAAGTGGAAGAAGAAGCGGGCTGAAAAACACTGACTCGTCTGCGTCCCCCATTCAAAACCCATGCAAATAGCGTACAATGATGTTATTATAATCAAATATAATATTTTATACATATTCTTTATGACAAAATCTACACAGGTATCATCACAATAAAATCTAATATTTTGTAAAATATTAGAAGCCACACAGTATGTTGGTATTCAGCAAAGTCTGAGTTGGTGATATTTTCTATGTTTAAGCCACGTTGTTGATATGTGATAAAAAGAGACTGACACTAAAGGACGATCATGACAGTAAAAATCTATGTTTTTTTTATTATTATTAAATTATTATTTTTTTTGGCTAAATAAGTTTTGTTTGTAATTTTAGCAACTTTACTTTTTAGTAAAAAAAAGAATGCTAAAAACATAAATAATTGTATATCGGGAATTTTGAATTAATAAAAACATATGCATACATGTTTTAAAGGCTAAATTATAGTGTTTTTTTCTGTAAATGGTTGAATAATTTTCAAATGTGTCTCTCAGTAACTGATATGACATATCAGATACATTATATCTAAGCCATGACCCTACTTTAAAGGCCCGATAACTGTTTTTTTACTTTCCTTTAACAAACAATGAAAGCTGGGACACGTACATTAAATTGTTAGTTGCAAACAAACAAACAAGCTTAATTCTTCAAAAGGGATTTTTTTTTTACTTTTACAACTTTAAGGCTCACAGTCACAGAAATGCAAAGAAACTTGCCTGCAAGTTTATAATTAGATGCACAATATATTTTCCTACAAATTCCTAAGGAGGACAGCATACATTTCATTCCACTTATATATTTATGTATATTGATTACATATATTATATATATATATAAATATATAAAATCTGGTATCACCATTAGGGCTGCAAGACAAATCACAGTTAAAAAACAGAATCTCAATTTCAATGGTTGCTCTTTCCGGTTTGCAAAAGCTGTATTGTCTCTAAAGGATATTATTATTTCGATTATATTCTGAAATACATGTGATTCTTGTTATAATGGATACACTTCATATTTCAGTCTCCGTTCGATCTGGTTTTACAAGTACAGGACCTTGATTTGAAAAGTGCACTCCTAACCTAAACCCATGTAAAAACCTAATAAGAAAAGCCATCATTTCCCCTCAATCCTCAAGCCTGAACTATATTTCTATATTTCTATCTTTTAATTAGACTCACAGATTGCGCAGAAAGCCAGAGCCGGGTGCATCTCGCCGGCGGTCGGAGCGGAGTGAGCTCAAAGTGCTGAGCTCAGCCTGAAATGGCGGGGCTGCGTGCGATCGGCTTCTAAACGGGTCAAGTGGTGTCTCTGCGAGAAATACGCAAATGTAGATATAACACCAGAGCAAAATGTCAGACCACAGGATCGCTGCTGCCTCTGTGGTCCACTGGTGAACACACTGTTGAGAAACAGTTTTACCCGAACAACAACCACCAGGCAAGCACCAAAAAATGTGAACTTAGAAAAGACACTAACCCTGTAACCCTCTGCAGTCAGTGTTGAGATTTTGTAACACCTCAGAACTCACTTTGCGATGCCTGATTTATGACGTTTTACTCCAGTGTTAATGGGCCCCTCGGTTCAGGCGAGCATCAGAAATCTTAGTGTTTGGTTTAACCAGTTCTGATCTAGAATTGGTGATTCATGCTTTTATCTCCTTTTGTCTAGATTATTGTAACTTCCTTTGTACTGGTTTTAAAGCAGTACTAAGTGACTCTTGCCCCTAGAGGCCATAAGCGTAGCAAGTCGTGATTGTTTTACTCATTAATTGTCTGTGAGAGTAAATACTACGCTGACAGAAAAGACAAAGGGAGAGAGGGATATTGTACATAGTGCCACAACCCAAATACACAATCATTTTTTTCACTCAAACTTGGCTATAAATACAATTAGCTTTGCCCGTTAGCCTGTTAGCTTCTTCTTCGTGATTCCATTAGTGTGTATTGGTGGCGCCGGTCCGGAGACAGTCAAGTTGCAATTGTGGTTTTCTGGCCAGAGACACCAGAGGGAGATGAAAGACCCTCCAATCATCCGAGTAACACTTGAATTTAAACTCATACAGTATGTGTCTGACCTGCTGAGCTCCTCCTCCGGTCAGAACCTCCTCACTGTCCCAGTGACCCGCCTTAACACCAGAGAAGACCTCTGCTCAGAAGAGCTTCTCGTCGACGAGGCTGTGATTGTTTCTATTTTCATTTTTGATCCTCTTGTTCTTCATGACACTTTGTGATTTTATCTGTGGAAGGTGCTATATAAGTCGTTTCTTCTTCTTTCTTTTCTTTGTAATAGTTTTAATAAGTTCATCTTAGATTTAGATCAATTAAGTTTACATGCACATTTTAGTCAAATTAACAAACATTTTCATCCAAAGACTAAATCTAAATCTAAAACTAAGACTGACACACTCACAAACACTGACATGTTTAGTTACCGTGTGAAAGGCGACAGAGGTGACGCTGTAATCCAAATATGGTCATTTCCTTTGTGGGAGACTTATACTGCACTGAGCATGTGCAGACGCTACAAAACTTTAGGGCCGTTTTCTCCAAACATTAACAACATCTCCACTTCAGGGGCTCCGACAGACTCCAAACTTTCCAGGCTTGGACAGAACAAGATATTGATTTTTTTTTTCCCCTTTGTATTTTTTTTTTTATATCAAAGTCGTGACTGATTTATTGAGTTTTGAACTGCAAGAAACCAGTGGAATTTTAAACAGATTTCCTCACACATAGCTTTTCAAAAACAAGACATTATCCAATATCTCCTCTGAAGAACTATTTACAGCTAATGATTCACAAAATAAAAACCATACATTTAAACCTATAGCTCTGTCCATTATTTAATTTCATCACTGAAAATATCATCAATTTTGCTCCATTTTAATGTCATATTTTTATACAAAAACATAAAATGACCGAAAAACTTGTAATACAGTAATGTTCAGCAAAATAATCACAAAATGTAAAATTTAGGAGAGCAGCATTTGCTGAAGTAAATGACCAAGCTCCTCCCTCCTCCTCTCCTGATTGGACCAGACAGGTTCTTCTCAGGAAAAGCTCGTATCATTGGTCGACACGGGAGGATGCTAGACTCTGGTTAGTTGCTGAGATCTGGGAAGGAAAAAAAATAATATATAAACCTTTTTAGTTTTGCTTTACATCAAAAAGTCCCAAACAGTTTGAACTTGTTTAAGTTTTGTTTTTGTCATAAATGTGTTTCAATTTCCTCATATCTCCTTCACACCTAAACCTGGGGCTCTGGTCAGAAGCAATGACTCATTCTGTGAATCTTTTTCACTTTCAGGTTCCTTGGTGTTCATTGATTTCCTCTTTTCTAACTTTCAGATACATTGCTGTCACCGCTTTACCACATTTTTTTTGTAGAAACCACACCTCTCAGCAGGGTTTAGAAGCCCCTCGATATAAATGGAATGAGAGATGACTGGAGGTGTCACTCTTCAGGAACCATGAAGGCGCTCTCCATCGCAGCAGTCACCGTCTGCTTAGGTGGTAGGTCATTCAAATCAGTCTAAATCTAGTGAAAACTTTAGTAGCTGTTTATTTATCACATGTGTCTTGTTTATTCTTTTGAAGGATTGGTCGTGGTGGCTTTGGCTCATAGGACGTTGGAGGTCCATCCAGGAGGAAACGTCACTTTGTCGTGTGTGAATATTTCCAAAGATGATACTCAAGTGGACTGGTTCAGAGTGGAGAACGGAACCAAAGCCAACTGTATTTCATCAGTTGTTGGAGCTTATCCTCCTTCCTACTGCGCTGGATTTAAAAATGGGAGGTTTCGAATGAGCTCCAACGAAACGGACGTGTTCTTGAACATCGACGAAGTGGATTTCTTAGACACCGGCTTGTACTTCTGTGGATTCTTCTTAAGGTCAAACATGGTACTTGGAGAGACGACTTACTTAACAGTTACAGGTAAAGCTGCCTTTTTTACACGATGAATTGAATCCTTCTCTCTAATTCTTCAGCTCGGTCCGGTGAAGTCTATAAAAGAATAAGTTGAACAACGCCAAGTCTGTCTTGTGTCAGGGGTCTCTAATCTGATTGACATTTATTCCATCCATCCATCCATTTTCTTCCGCTTTATCCGGGGCCGGGTCGCGGGGGCAGCAGTCTCAGCAGAGATGCCCAAACTTCCCGATCCACACACACCTCCTCCAGCTGTTCTGGGGGGACCCCGAGGCGACACCAGGCCAGCTCGGAGACATAGTCCCACCACCGTGTCCTGGGCCTTCCACGAGGCCTTGTCCCACTAGGACATGCCTGGAACACCTCCCGCGGGAGGCGACCAGGAGGCATCCGAAACAGATGCCCGAGCCACCTCAGCTGGCTCCTTTCGACGTGAAGGAGCAGCGACTCTACTCCGAGCTCCTCCCGGGTAACTGAGCTCCTCACCCGATCTCGGAGGGTGCGCCCAGCCACCCTGCGAAGGAAACTCATTTCGGCCGCTTGTATTCGCGATCTTGTCCTTTCGGTCATTACCCAAATCTCATGACCATAGGTGAGGGTGGGAACGTAGATCGATCGGTAAATCGAGAGCTTTGCCCTCCGACTCAGCTCCCTCTTCACCACGACAGACCGATACAGCGACCGCATCACTGCTGACGCCGCACCGATCCGTCTGTCGATCTCACGCTCCATCCGTCCCTCACTCGTGAACAAGATCCCGAGATACTTGAACTCCTCCACTTGAGGTAAGGACTCCCCACCGACCCGAAGAGGGGAAACCACCTTTTTCCGGTGGAGAACCATGGCCTCGGATTTGGAGGTGCTGATCCTCATCCCGGCCGCTACACACTCGGCTGCAAACCGCCCCAGTGCGTGCTGGAGGTCCTGGTTCGTTGAAGCCATCAGAACAACATCGTCCGCAAACAGCAGAGATGAGACTCTGAGGCTCCCAAACCGGACACCCTCCGGCCCCTGGCTGCGCCTAGAAATTCTGTCCATAAAAGTAATGAACAGAACCGGTGACAAAGGGCAGCCCTGGCGGAGACCAACACGCACCGGGAACAGGTCTGACTTACTGCCGGCAATGCGAACCAAGCTCCTGCTGCGGTCATACAGGGAACGGACAGCCCTTAGCAGAGGGCCCCGGACCCCATACTCCCGGAGCACCCCCCACAGGGCACCACGAGGGACGCGGTCGAACGCTTTCTCCAGATCCACAAAACACATGTGGACTGGTTGGGCGAACTCCCACGAACCCTCGAGTACCCGATGAAGGGTATAGAGTTGGTCCAGTGTGCCACGACCAGGACGAAAACCGCATTGTTCCTCCTGGATCCGAGGTTCAACTATCGGCCGGATCCTCCTCTCCAGCACCCCGGAATAGACCTTACCGGGGAGGCTAAGGAGGGTGATTCCTCTGTAATTGGAACACACCCTCCGATCCCCCTTTTTAAAGAGAGGGACCACCACCCCGGTCTGCCAATCCAGAGGCACTGTCCCCGACCGCCACGCGATGTTGCAGAGACGTGTCAGCCAAGACAGTCCTACAACATCCAGAGACTTGAGGTACTCAGGGCGAATCTCATCCACCCCCGGAGCCTTGCCACCAAGGAGCTTTCTCACCACCTTGGTGACTTCAGCCCCGGTGATGGGCGAGCCCACCTCCGAGTCCCCAGCCTCTGCTTCCCCATTGGAAGACGTGACGACGGGATTGAGGAGGTCCTCGAAGTACTCCTTCCACCGTCCGACGACATCCCCAGTCGAGGTCAGCAGCCCCCCACCCGCACTGTAAACAGTGCTGGTGGAGCACTGCTTCCCCCTCCTGAGGCGCCGGATGGTTTGCCAGAATCTCTTCGAGGCCGACCGATAGTCTTCCTCCATGGCCTCCCCGAACTCCTCCCAGACCCGAGTTTTTGCCTCTGCGACCGCACGAGCCGCAGCACGCTTGGCCTGCCGGTACCTCTCAGCTGCCTCAGGAGTCCCACATGCCAACAAGGCCAGGTAGGACTCCTTCTTCAGCTTGACGGCATCCCTTACTTCCGGGCGCCACCACCGGGTTCGGGGATTGCCGCCGCGACAGGCACCAGAGACCTTACGGCCACAACTACGAGCAGCCGCATCGACAATGGAGGAGGAGAACAGAGTCCACTCTGACTCCATGTCCCCCGCCTCCCCCGGAATCTGGGTGAAGCTCTTCCGGAGGTGGGAGTTGAAGACCCCACTGACAGAGGGATCCACCAGACGTTCCCAGCAGACCCTCACAACACGTTTGGGCCTGCCAGGTCTGACCGGCTTCCTCCCCTGCCAGCGGATCCAGCTCACCACCAGGTGGTGATCGGTTGACAGCTCAGCCCCTCTCTTCACCCGAGTGTCCGAGACACGCGGCCGGAGGTCAGACGACACAACTACAAAGTCGATCATCGACCTCCTGCCTAGGGTGTCCTGGTGCCACGTGCACTTATGGACACCCTTGTGCTCGAACATGGTGTTCGTTATGGACAAACTGTGACTAGCACAGAAGTCCAATAACAGAACACCACTCGGGTTCAGATCGGGGAGGCCGTTCTTCCCAATCACCCCCTCCCAGGTCTCACTGTCGTTACCCACATGGGCGTTGAAGTCCCCCAGCAGAACAATGGAGTCCCCAGTCGGAGCACTATCTAGTACCCCTCCCAGGGACTCCAAGAAGGCCGGGTACTCTGCACCGATGTTGGGCCCGTAGGCCGAAACAACGGTGAGAGACCTGTCCCCGACCCGAAGGCGTAGGGACGCGACCCTCTCGTCCACCGGGGTGAACTCCAACACGTGGCGGCTGAGCTGGGGGGATATGAGCAAACCCACCCCCGCCCGCCGCCTCTCCCCGCGGGCAACTCCAGAAAAATGGAGAGTCCAGCCTCTCTCCAGGAGTTGGGATCCGGAACCCAAGCTGTGCGTGGAGGTGAGCCCGACTATATCTAGCCGGTATCTCTCAACCTCCCGCACAAGCTCAGGCTCCTTCCCCCCCAGCGAGGTGACGTTCCATGTCCCGAACGCCAGAAGCTGTGCATGCGGACCAGGTCGTCGAGGCACCCGGCCTCGACTGCCACCCAGTCCTCTCCGCACCCGACCCCTACGGATCCCTCTGCGGGTGGTGGGTCCACAGGAGGGCGGGCCCACGTCGTCCCTTCGGGCTGGGCCCGGCCGGGCCCCGTGGGCAGAGACCCGGCCACCAGACGCTCGCGTTCGGGCCCCAACCCCAGGTCTGGCTCCAGGGTGGGGCCCCGGCTGCGCCATGCCGGGCGACGTCACGGTCCTTGTATAGTGTACGTCCATGGGGGTCTTCTGAACTGCTCTTCGTCTGACCCGTCACCTCGGACCTGTTTGCCATGGGAGACCCTACCAGGGGCATAAAGCCCCAGACAACATAGCTCCTCGGATCATTCGGGCACTCAAACAACCCCACCACGTTAAGGTAGCAGTTCATGGGGTTGATTGACATTTACAGATACATTTTCTCTTTGTGCACCAAATGCTGGAGTCATGATCACACTGAATGCCACCTACAAAGTAAAAAATAGCATAAAAGCAAACTTGGCTAACGGTCCCAGGGTGAACTCCGCATGAGTGACAGTCTTAGGTACCGTAATTGCTGATCGGAAAAATAGGGGTGGAAAAGGGCTTTCCCTTCATTCTGAAGAAATAAGATCAAAAACACCTCAAAGTGCATCGTCATGTTGACTTACATTTCTCATTTTTCACTAAATGCTATAGATTCATGAGAAATATATCAATAATCTATCTTCAGCCTTCCGGTGAACACAAACGGAAAGACAGGATGATTAAGCTCACTCAGTGTTGGGGAGAATACTAAATACTAAATTGTGTTTAGTAACAGAGTACTATGTTCTGAACGCTTAGAATACCTTCATGTTAATGCACATGGTTTTTAAACTTATTCACCACTAATTAGTAGCACAAAATGCAAATATAACTAGTTTCAAATGTGTGTTTTGGGTGGGACATAGTAATGATGATTAAAGGTGAGGCACTACAGAGTTAACCATAATGTATTAGGAAAGTAACTGTATTCTAAATACTCTTGTAACAGTACCTGGATACGAGTACCAGGAATACGTCTTTCAAATAAATGCTATGAACAGGCCAATATCTGACACTTAATGCACCAGTAATTCCATTCACGCTGCTGTTCTGTGTCAATTGTTGTTTGTTTATCTCTTATATTTGAATCTATTTCATGCACGCCCTTATAGTTTTAAAGATTGTTATCTCTACCAAGTTTTATGTTTCATGTTGCACGATTACACCTGTTCATTGACAATGGCAATACAACCAATTCTGATTCTAAAGCTGTTCAGAAAGCTTCCCAGCACTGAACACAGTGACAGATTGGGATAGTAATGATAATAATAATAATCCATTGGTTTTATATAGCACTGTTCTGTTACATTAGTCCGACCACCGGCACTCTCTCACTCACTCAGACCCACATTCAACCCAGGCTTCGTGGTGTTACCAAACGGTCTCCAGAAGTATCCACCAGGCCCTTCCTGCTCATTTTTGAGATCTGACGGGATCAGACAGACCAAAGGTGGTATGGCCTCACTGAATACTTACCGAATTCTCATTTTGAGTAACTGTGTTCAGACACAGAGATCAAAGATCACACTTTTATATTTAGAATACAGTTTTCCTCAAATCAAACATTCAAGAAAAGATCACAACAGTCAGGGAAAAGTTTAGCTCTACGTCATTTTGGACTAATTGGCATTTCGCGTTTTTTTACATTCTTAATAGTGTTAAATAAGTTCAGAACAGGCGGTGTAGTGTTAAGAATACAGATTAGACTTTAAGGCAAGTATTCAGTATTCTGTTACAAAATACAATTTCAAAGTATTCTCCCCAACACTGGTTATATGGAGCTAAATATTGGCACTGAAGTTTTGCCACTGATTATTTTGATGATTACTGATAGTTACTTTTGTGATTACTAAGATTATTAAGTAATTCTGTAAATGTTATTAAAGTGCACTTGCAGTTTGTAGTGCACAGTTATACAAAACCAAGAGCATTAATATTTGAGAGAAGACTGAATACATTCCTGCTAATATGAGGAATGGAGGAATACATTTTAGCCCTCTGACTGTGAAGCAGTCTACATCTACATCATCTACTTTAATATGCTATCATCCCATTTAAATAAATCTGAATGAAAGATAAAGTACATTATCTCTATTTTGATCCTTTGTTTAGGTGCTTCTGACTCACCCAACCATTTACAGAACATCAACCTTAAAGCTGAAAGTAAGATTTTTCTTCTTTGGTCAATTTTTGATTAAAAACAAACAAACAAAAAAAAACATGGCATTTACTAATCCAAACCTGTTTTCCAGACAAGCTGGACCCGTTTCTGCTGCTCATCATTGTGGGTTCTCTGAGTGCGGTCCTTATGATAGTGATCATCGTTCTTTCTGCAAATAACTGCAAACTTAAGAAAGGTAAAAGCTACGTTTGAATATCAAGGGCTGGGAAACAGGTGCTTAGTGTCATTTGTGGGGGAAATGATTCTGATGCCGTATCACAATGTAGCGGATTTTTATTTTATTGTTCTGTAAAGCCATTGAGTCGCTTGCTCTGTTTTCCCACCCCTCATGAGTCTCCAACATACAGTACATGCATTCTGATATTATGTCTATTTTCATTAGCAATCAAAGAGCTGCGAGATGAAGCCAACGCGGTGAGGTTGCATTTTTACTGGCTTTTACTTCATTTTCTCTTGTGCGTTTGAGCTAACTCAGGTTAAACACTGTTGATTCCAGGCTCCTTCCGATGACGTGACCTACGCGGCGCTCAACGTCAAAGCCACAAACAGACCTGGAGGGCAGACGCCTCGCAGACCAGTGGAGCCTCACGTCATCTACTCCTGCCCAAAATAAACACAAAAAAACAATAAGCTCATATCTGGACTTAAGGAGATCAGCCCTAACAATCCCAACGTCTTAATCAATTGCCAAAAGATCATTGGAAGGTACACTGCCTGACGAAGAAAAGAAAAAGTCACCTGTATGTAGCTAACTGTGACTGACTGATCTGGGGTTGCTGCAGTTCTAGGGTGTCCAGATTTTCCACATTGGGACCAAATGAGAATTTAGGATGTTTTCCCCCCACGACGTAGATAGTAAATTAGTTGTCGGTAACTTTGTGTTAACTTTATGTTTAACATGGTAAAAATCCTGTCCAATTTTCCGGTAAAAACGGCTGCTTTGGCCATGGGGGTGGTGCAAAACTGAGATACCTGGGACAGGAAATGTGTAAAACTGGGACACAACAATGGTTTGGGAGAAATCCACTAGGACATGGTACAGAAGGCCTTAAACTGAAACTGTCCGAGGTAAATTGGGACTGTTCCGGGTAAACTGATACTGCTCTGGGTAAACTGGGACAGTTCAGGGTAAATGGGAACTGTCCTGAATAAACTGGGACTGTCCCGGGTAAACTGGAACTGCCCTGGATGAACTGGGACTGTCCTGGATAAACTGATACTGTCCATAGTAAACTGGGACTGTCCTGGGTAAACTGGGGCTATCCTTGGTAAACTGATACTGTCCTTAGTAAACTGGGACTGTCCTGGGTAAACTGGGGCTGTCCTTGGTAAACTGATACTGTCCTTAGTAAACTGGGACTGTCCTTAGTAAACTGATGCAGTTCTGGGTAAACTGGAACTGTCCCGGGTAAATTGGAACTGTCTTGGATAAGCTGGGACTGCCCTGGGAAGACTGATACTGTCCTTGGTAAACTGAGACTGTCCTGGGTAAACTGAGACTGTCCTGGGTAAACTGAGACTGTCCTGGGTAAACTGGGACTGTCCTTGGTAAACTGATACTGTCCTGGGTAAACTGGGACTGTCCTTGGTAAACGGATACTGTCCTTGGTAAACTGGGACTGTCCTTGGTAAACTGATACTGTCCTGGGTAAACTGGGGCTGTTCTGGGTAAACTGGGAATGTCTCAGGGAAACTGGGACTGTCCTTGGTAAACTGGGACACCCAGTTGATCAGTTCCAGATTCAGCAACACTATTTACCCAAAGAATGAGATCAGCTGACGACCTGGACATCCTGAATGACCAGGTTATTCCTTCAATGTATTTCTTCTTCTCTGATGGCCTCGGTCATATTCCCAGATGACAACACCGGGATTGATGGGACTAATGCCGGCCGTGAAAGAGTGGTTCCGGGAGCACGAGACATTTCAAAATAACATGGATCGGCCACCACAGAGTCCAGATCTTAACCCCATTGAGACTTTCTCTCATCAACAATACGCGAACTTTGTGGAAAATGACTGGATCTTTTTACAGAAGCTCCAAATATCAGAGAATGTGGACTTTTTTGTGCTCAGGCAGTGTGATTTTGCTAAGCTAAAATGAATGTCAAAGAAATGCACCAACATTTCTGGCCACACTCTCCAACCTCAAGTGTCCCATATACATTCTCTCTGGGTGTGGACATTTCGACGGCCTTTGCTGCTGTCATTTTTTCTCAGGTGTCAATCTTCAGGTTTCGTTTCCCCTTGTGCTTTAAGTTGCTTTTCTCTCTTTAGTGAGAATGATCACGGTTGACTCATAGGGTCCTGCGGCGCTGTGCCGGTGGGTGATGCACCGTCGGCAGTCAGCAGTTGAACAGGAAGTCCTATGTGGTCTGAACAAACAAATAACCACATGGCACACACTGGCTTCACAATCAGGAGGTGGTACAGAGAAACCTACTCATGTTCCTGCCACAGAAAAAAAAACATCTATGTGTTTACAGACATTGTTCCATGCTGTGCTTGTAAGTCCATGTGAGATGCGATTGAGTGGACTAAACCACAGGAAGCGACAGTCATGTTGAAAGTGATGACGTCTTTTACCTGCTAATAAGCTAGAAGTGCTTTGCAAATGTCCAAAGCTATTAACTCAGAATGCTTTTAAAATGTAAAACGAATTGAGTTCTGTATGTAAGGGTCATTCAGACTTCTTAGTAGAGACAATAATAAACATTTCCTATGCAACCCTACCCAGTAATGACTAAGTTATTGAAATCAGAAAGTAGAAAGGAGTGCGGGGTGAGATTTTAAAGGGGGGGTATTATGCAAAATCGACTTTTTCAAGCTTTACATCATGTTATTGTGTCATTCCCTCATTAAAAACATGCCTGAAGTGTTGCCTTGGCACATTCACGTATTTTTGAGTAATCTGTAAAAACTCTGATGGCGGCCATTTTAGGGATAGGTTTGCCTGAGTCCTCCTAGGAACGCCCCCACCTCCTGGAGACGCCTCCGAGCTTTCGTCACCAGCCGAGTAACCAACCACTGCCCCTCAGCAGAACCCCCTCCCCACTGATGCCACAGACAGCGTGTGGAGGGGGCGTGTCGGAAAGGCTCAGAGGTTCTTAAAGAGACAGAGGCCTATTTCAAGACATTCACTACAGCCATTTTGAGAGAGCAATTTTATACAAGGCAGTTATTCTAATTTACTGCATTTACAGACCAACAGGAGGTTTGGTCATCATTGTAGTGTGATATAGACTGGTGCTATGTGATTGAAAAAAGCATAATACCCCCTCTTTAAAGACGCGGCGTCTACAACTCAAGGCATACTCAAGTAATTAGCTTCTTCACAGTCATAAGAATCTGATCTTTTCAAAATATGTTTCCAATCCAACCTGCATCATAACCATATGGAGCACGGACCATGGCTTTTCCGGGCAAACTACCGCCCGAGGTGACCTCAGCACTAGGGCCGGGGAAGTTTCTCCTCTGGGTGGGTGGCCCTGTGCAAAAATTAACATGCAGGCAACAATTAGATGACATTATCTACACACCCATTGAGTGTGTTTACATGCACTCCAGTATCCCAGTTATAGAGTAATATCCTGGTTATGACAATATTCTGGATATGACGTTTAGCTGTTACATGTGTCAGAGAAATCACTCACATCCCTGTTTATATGGTCTCCATGGTGAAGTGTAAACACTGAAGAGGAAACAAGAACTCCCCACACCTGCTGCACAGTGGAGGTGTCCCAAGAGGCGAGAAGGAGGAAGAGGAAGGAGGAGGTGGAGGAGATGACCAGTGCGGGACACCATGCTCTAACAGGGAACAACCCAGGAGGCGGTGCAGGCGGAGATATGTTCTTACCTGAGCTTAGACGAGTTGATGCATACCTGTCTGGTCTTTTTGCGTGTCCGTGGAAGAGTGTGGTAGCTTCCAACTTCACCCCTGTTTGGAGCTATAGCAATACATTGGGAGAGGCCAAATGCTAAAAACATCTTTGGTCATTTTGCGTGACTGAGCACACGCACAAAGACCAGACAGGGACGCATCAACTCGTCTAAGCTCAGGCAAGAACATATCTCAGTATGGAAAAATGGTGGCCTGTTCCTTTAACAAATGTCAGCTCCAGAAGGGGTGGGGCTAATGACTCATGATGACTGTCCCAGCTTCAGTGCCAGACATGCATCTTTGTCCCTTAGCCCTTAGTCCTAACAGCCAAAAAGGGTGAAAATTGACTTATTTTTGGTACTATACCGGAATGTTTTGTTAATGTTAACATGATCAAAAGTTTAAAAAGCTCAGCTACCAGCTACAATCACTATACAGGAATGTGTGTGCTCCTGCTTTATCCGTTTGAAAAGTTGTCACATGCTCTGCAAGTCAGCAGTGGTGAGAAACAAGGATATGACACTATATCCTGGAATAATGAGAATATCCTGGTTTCCAATAACCTGGATATTGGCTTTTCCGGAAATCGGTATACTCTACTTACTTGGCACAGATATAACCAGGACACTTGAAATGCCCAGTAATGACTGGGATACTCAAGTCCATGTAAAGGCAAGGCAAGGCAAGTTTATTTGGAGAGCACATTTCATACACAAGGCAATTCAAAGTGCTTCACAGTTCAAGCAGCATAAAATATAAAAAACAACAACAAATACAATCAATAAAAACATCAACAAAAATTAATCAATTACAGTAAGAGGCAAGAGTGTAGATAAAATACTTTCAGTTATATGCATTTTTAAGTCTTGCTCTGATTTGCTCTGTCTTGAGCACTATTTTAAGTCTTATTTTGACTCCCTCTGTCTTGAGCACTATTTCTCTGTCTTGAGCATTATTTCTCTGTCTTGAGCACTATTTCTCTGTCTTGAGCACTATTTCTGTCTTGAGCACTATTTCTCTGTCTTGAGCATTATTTTAAGTCTTGTTTTGACTTGCTCTGTCTTGAGCACTAGTTTTAAGTCTTGTTTTGACTCGCTCTGTCTTGAGCACTAAACACACTCATTTTCTCCTTCAATAAAGTTCCAGACTCGTCAAGATGTGCCGCTCATAAAGCCCAAAGTGTCAGAACAGACTGCTGGCAGAACACTGGAAAAGGAATATTAGTTTCTCTAAAATGAGCTCAGTCTGTTTTATTGTCCCATGTCTCATAGTTTGTACTTTGAATAGTTGTTTTTATGAAGCCTGTGAGGCGGCTGCTGCTGTAATATCAGGCACCGCAGAATCACACTGAAGGAAACTGAGCTTATGGGTCTGAAAGAAAAGTGAGAAAAGTGTGAAAAAGCTGTTTGCTCCTCCCCCTCAAACTCCTTATAAAGAGCCTCAGACGCAGACCCCGCTTCAGATCTCCACTAAATCACACCATGGACACGCTGGCGAAGATGATACTCTTCATTCTCAGTAAGTGTGCTCTGACTGTTGTTGAAAGTGTTCTTTTTCTTATATGCGTAAATAAACTGTATATATTTTTATTGTTGTAGGTGTTGTTCTTGGATCAGCTTTGGGACATAAAACATTGGAAGCCGATCCAGGAGAAAACGTCACTTTGTCGTGTGTGAATATTTCCAAAGATGATACTCAAGTGGACTGGTTCAGAGTGGAGAACGGAACCAAAGCCAGCTGTATCTCCTCCATGTACGGTTTGAAAAATCCTCCTTCCTACTGCGCTGGATTTAAAAATGGGAGGTTTCGAATGAGCTCCAACGACACGGATGTGTTCTTGAACATCGACGAAGTGGATTTCTTAGACACCGGCTTGTACTTCTGTGGATTCTTCTTGAAGTCAAACATAGTCTTAGGAGAGACGATTTACTTAAACATCAACAGTAAGTAGACTTTGACTTCCAGAAGACTATTCTTCTTCAACACAAAGGGGTGAGACACTGCAGGAAAAACAAATAATGTTCACTTTCCAGGTTTCGGCCCAATATAAACTTTCCAGACCATAGTGTCTCCTCCTTTCTGTCCCGAACTTATGCCAGAAAGTCTGCGATGTTAGAAAACAACCACTGAAGGATGAAAAATGAACAGAAGTGTAATCAGCTGTCTCTTAAAGGTGGTGAAGAACGTCTTGCACCTGCTCCTCAAGGTAAGCCTCCAATGTGTATCGTGCATTAGTCTGTGTCCTTGTCTTAAGACTCTTACGTCCAACAGCGGAGGAACACGCCCAAACACAAACGGCCACAGTTATCCTGGGGGCCGTCGCTGCTTTGTCCTGTGTCGTCATTACTGGCCTGAGCGTTAAAATCGTCCATTTGCAGAGAGGTATGAGGTTTCAAATAAGCAGATAATCAGATGTGGAAGATTATTACTCTAACAATGGGTTTCAGTTTTAGGTGCATCCAAAAGGAACGCTCCACAGCCACGGGAGGTGAGCTTATCTATCTATCTATCTATCTATCTATCTATCTATCTATCTATCTATCTATCTATCTATCTATCTATCTATCTATCTATGCATTGTGGCTTTAATGCAAATCTCACGAGAGCAGAGAAACATAAGAGTTTGGATAGAGCTGGGTTTAAGTAATCGATTTTCCTTTCAAGAGCCCGAAATCGATTCAAAAAACCCTTACAGCGATTATTTTAATATGTCTTTTCCCATATAAATGCCATATATGACTTGTATTATTGTTTTGGTCAGGTCATGTTCAGTAAAAAGTACAGCACGTAATTGCAGTTACAGTGAGTTTCTACAATCTGCAGCATTAGTTCTTCTGAGAATGTCTCCATATCCAAGTCTAATGGGTACTGGGTGATATCCTGAACTGAATCCAAATCAATCAAATTGAATCGTGAATCGAATCGGGCCCTTGTGAAGGGAATCGGATATACCAGTAATAACGATAAATGAATTCTGAAAGGTTTAGTGCGATTAAAAATATGAACGTGAATGAATCCCACTTTACTTTAGCGGCGCAGACACTTTTTCAGGTTCCTTTTTCCTGCAGACGTTGCTTAGGGACGAACACAATGTAAACGCATACATAAACTTATTTAAAAAGATCATTCTCAGAAACAAATCACACAGCGTCTGTCTTTGAAATGTTCGAAATTATCTCACAGGCCTCACGTCTCCACCAAATTAAGTTCAAATGGAAAAAAAAATCCAACCCCTAAATAAATTATGCTTAAGCTCTTAGCTCCCACCTGAACGGTGAATGAATGAATGAATGAATGTGACAAAAATTCAACCAAAAAGTGACAAAAAGTGACAAAAATTAATCAAAAAATCATCAAAAATGTGACAAAAATTCATCAAAAATTCAACTAAAATGTGACAAAAACTCAACAAAAAAATTACAAAAACTCAACAAAAATGTGACAAAAATTCAACCAAAAAGTGACAAAAATGTGACAAAAATTCAGACAAAAAGTGACAAAAATTCATCAAAAATGTGACAAAAATTCAACCAAAAAGTGACAAAAATGTGACAAAAATTCAGACAAAAAGTGACAAAAATTCATCAAAAATGTGACAAAAATTCAGACAAAAATGTGACAAAAATTCATCAAAAATTCAACAAAAATGTGACAAAAACTCAACAAAAAATTACAAAAACTCAACAAAAATGTGACAAAAATTGAAAAAAAAAACAACATTAAAAATGGTGACACCACACAGCAACAACGCGAGGAAAAAGATCATTTTCGTGGGTCTTAGCTTTCAAATGAGGTGCTACACAGGCCTATATAATAGCCAAAGAGGACAGAATGCATTTGGTTTAGGCGGGTGGTAAGAGGTTAAATGCGATTAATTGTGATTAATTCATCACAAAGGCCATAAATACAGTAACTATTAAAAAAATGTAATCGAGCCTCACTACAACAAATAGTAGTATAATCATTTTAACATTTACTGTATGCATATAAAACTTTTTTTTTTCTCTTTTGTTTTCTCTTTGTTGTGTCCAGAGTTCTGCTGCAGGAGTCTACAGACCCACCGCATTGAGAGGCAGGACATCCAAGACGTCAGAGGAGACTCACGTAGTCTATACTTTCATCAGATAAACCACTTCATCCAGAATCACAATTTATACCTCTACTTTTCGCTTTTGTTTTTTTTCTTTTATCCACTCACGCATGGGTTCTTCTGGTGACCCATTAGAAACCATGTGTTATGCTGCGTCCACACCATGATCCATGACCCGTGATCACGCGTTTTGAAGCTTTTCGCTCGTGGTGAGCTTTTGACGCGCCTCCAGAGCGTCCAGCGCGGCTCGAGGATGCCTGTTGTAGCATTACCACCGGAGAAAGCTAATGCTACAAGCTAACTCTCCGGTCCTCACGTGAAAACGAGACATATGCACAAATAAAGTCAATAAAACCAGCGTCTATATAAAGCAACCGTTCAACAATGGGCTATTGGGTTTATTACTCACATCATCTACAATTAGCTCCGGGAGAAAACCATAGCTTGTTAGCTCAGTTAGCTCACATCGAGCTCCGGTTTTCTTCCGTGAATACAAGCATTATGCGCTAATAACGCCAATAACGCTGTGACTATAGAGCAGCCTTTATGATGATCACACACTGAGGCTTTGTGGTTTATTGCAGACTTTTTGAGCTTTAGCAGGTGTTTTTCAGGCAAGAGCTAGGCTACTTCCAAGATGGTGACGAACACACTCTGAGCTGACGCGCGGCCAGGGCGTCTGGACACTCTGTGACATTTGTGACAAGCGTCTGACTTCAGTAAGCACAAGCGTCCAACTACGGGCTTTAGGCACGTTTTTCACGCCCGAAAAGCGCTTGGTGTGGACGCAGCATTAGCAGCACGGCTATTATCAACATGCTGAAGGTCATTTGACCGCCTTGACCGAGTGCAAGTTCTCCAGTTTGGCATTACCCCAATCCAGAAACTTTTTTACTGATTTATTTGTCACTTTTTTGTTGCGTTTTCGTCACTCTAAATGTCCGTGAACTTGATTCAACGCTTAAAAACAAAAAACATGTTGAACTTGAAGTCTTAAAATAAAGTGTGGAACTGAAAGTAGTCAGAAGTCTGGTTGTCTTTGTCGTGAACTTGATCTGGCTGTGGTTAAAGCACTGACTGAAGGTGAACCACATCAACGCAGGCCTCTGCTCCTCTGTCAGGGATGTATTTTTTATGTACTTTCCACACATCCAACCAAAACTGAGTCTGAAGGTTCTCCTTCATTTTCACAGTTTTGAGTGCATAACACACATTCCTTTACTAGATGCCGTCTGTGTGGGATTTCTGCTCTATTTGTATTGGACTGTATTGTAGAAATAATGATCTGTATTAGTATTTCTATTTGTATGTATTTTCATCAAATAGGCACCGACCTTAACCCAAGTGTTTCCACACTTTTGTTTGTAATTTAATGGGGATATAGTGTAATGAGCTTTTAGCCACGTTATATTATATAACATACCTGGATTAGTTTTGAAGCATTTGTACATGTGTGTCCTGTTCACCTGTTTTTTTGTTGTTGTTGATGCTTCTCCGATTGGAAAAGGGCATCCCCATTTGTATTTCCTGCAACATAAAGAGATTGGTTTCAGAGCTCTGGTGCCAAAAGTGCTTTGTGTCAAAAGTGATTTGTTGCCCTCTTCTGGTGACGACTGGAACAAGTTGAGGACGAGGGTTAAAGTCCAAAAGAATATCTGTGGACTTGATTCAAAAAGGTTCAAAAAAGCAGTATGATATGTTGTTCAACTTGAAGTGAAGTTTAAATAAAGTGTCAAACTGAAAGAGTCTGATCTAAATGTGGCTGTGGTTAGAGCAGAGACTGAAACTGAACCGCATCAGCACTGGCCCTGTTCCTCGGTAAAGGGTATTTTTAAACTTCCTGTACATAGGCTTGCGTGCACAGCTTAGCGTCAAAAAAATGTCTGAATGTTTGTCTTTCGAAAACAGCATTTTTACAGTTTGGCGCACACAGTCGTGTGATTGTTTCAGTGCCCAGAAGTGATAACACAATACCCAGATTATTTTATGGAAAATAGTGACATTTTAGTTCAAATAAAGTCTGTGCACATTTACTATGACAACCCAGATGTCTTTCCTGAAGCTCGATGTTTAGCTCGTCGTGGGGCTCGACGTGGGGCTCGACGTGGAGCCCCATGTCGAGCCTAGCGGCCCCCTCGCCTAGCAGCCCCCGCGCCTAGCGGCCCCCGCGCCTAGCGGCCCATAGATTTGGGTGGGTGCTTGAGCCCTGCAGCACCCACGGGATCAGCACCTGTACTGTACAGTAGCATAGTAGAACCAGATATTTTCCATCGCGAAGTAGTATATGTTTTCATTTTTGTGACGAGATTTGTCTAATTGTAAATGAACTCACCTGTTGTGGGACTTTTGAAGAGAATCTGGGAGACTTTGCCATCGTTGCCTGTTAGGTTTGGGGAAAATTCATCAGTCTGACCGAGGTCCCATCTCGTTTGTTCAGATGCTGGGGCTCTCCTGAACAACAAAAATCTTACAGTGTGCTATGTTTCACAAACTCTCTTATCAATTGAGTCAGTCCTGGCTTATTGTGATTTGTTTTGCTTGGATATTTTTTATACAATTTTCAACCACAACTTGTTTTTTGTCTCATTCATTCAATGTTTTCTTCACTGTTGATCAAGTTTTATCATATCCACACTTGCAAAAAGGTTAATCCACACGTGGTCACAGTACAGACACAGACACTGAGCGCCCGCCCCTTTTGCTTCCGACCACTTTAAAAGCATAGTAGTGTGCCATTGTCGCAGTCTTTTGCACAGGCGCGATGAGGACCTTCACCTTTACAGCAGCTCTTGTGCTGACGACCTTCAGTAAGTATGACTGCTAAATATTTCATGAATTCTAATAAATGACCGCAGTCTACCTTTCAATTCATTCCAAGATTCCGATTATTATTTTTCCTGCACAGTGTAGGGATGAAAGGCTTGTTAACTTAAATCACTTAAATCAGTAACCATTACAAAAGGAAATAGCCTGGTTGAGAAAACAATCAGGAGACAATACATATGCGATTAACGATTGCACGAGAATATTTAATTTGATAAATAGGGTCCTCTCAGTTTTAAAACTTTAGCGAGCCATATTTTAGTCATTCCTCGGTTGTTTTTAAAAGAATGAAATAACTGTCAAAGAGTGGAGGGGCGACTCTTCCTGTTCATCTGGGCTGCAGTTTACAGAGAGAGAGACCACGCAGACGCTCGACTGAGGGGATTCACGGTCGGGTCTAAAGTTCAGATCCAACACTGGAAAAATGGCCATCTTCAATATGATAAATGACAAAAAATCCCTTGAACAGATTCTTTATGTTGAATTTGAGTCGGTTTGAACTTATCTAATAACAGATAAAAGACGCTAAGGCCATTGGAACAACTTGAAATCAGTCCAAAAAAAACTTTTACTTTTTAAAAAGATTTCCTGTACTTGAAGTGATACAAAATAAGAAACAATATACTTGTGCCATTAGAAAAATAAGGGGTTTCTATCAAAGACTAGACCGAATCAACTCAAACCATAGACCATTTATTCTTTTAAGGGGAGACACTGCAGGCAAAACTCAATTTTTTCAGTTTTCAGGTTTTGGGACAAATTGGTCTCTGAACATACAAGCTTTCACCCGGAAACAGAAAATATGCCTAATATTCACAATAACATGTTCAAATATTGCGCTGATTCAATGTTCCCCCATAGACTTATATGGGAGAATGCAATTTCAAGGGCCTTTTTCTCCAAACACATTTTTCTGTCATTGTGGCGACGCTATGTCCACGTCAGTCGGACCTAAAGACTTCACATTTTCCAGCCTTGGACTGAACAATATTTGGAAGATTTTTTCAGAGGGATTTTTTATGATTTAATCCCTAAGCCCCATTTATTGAGTTTTGAATGTCAAAAAATGAGGCAAAAATTACATTTTTACACATTTTTCCACATTTTTCCACTAAAAAACAGCTTATTTTAAAACTAGAAAAAAAGATATCCAAAATCCCCTCTGAAAAAATCTTGGTAGCTCATTTACCAATAAAATGAAACCATACATTTGAATGTAGCTCAATCCATTATTCAGATTTCGTCGCCGAAAAGATGGGAAATTTGGAGCATTTTTAGGCATAAAACACCTTGTTCTTATATGAAAAGATAAAATAACAGAAAACTTGCAATGTATTTTTTTCTCACATTTATGCCAGTGATCGACAGCAAAAGTTTCAAATTGATATCTGTAAATTTATTTTTTTCCCCTATTCACCTGCAGTGTCTCGCCTTAAATCAAATAGATTTATGTCATTTCTTCCTTGATTATTCTTTTCCCAGTGAAGGTTTGGGTCAAGGCGGGTTGACCAGTTCCGAGCCGGGATCCCCTAATCCATGACCTCTGCTATAGTCACATTGCAGCACATAACCTATAATCTTACCTGTGTGTTTTAGGTTGGAGCTCAGGGTTCAGCAGAGTAGAAGTTGCGCCTGGTGAAGATGCAGTCTTGACGTGCAGAAATGTTTCCGATAAACCAGCCGACATGTTCTGGGCCAGGCTGATCAATGGAAACTACAGCTGCATCGCCTCCAACGCTAGAAAGCTCTGCTCGGGAATTAGGACTGACAGATTTGAAACAAGTTCCAATAAGTCATTTGTTTCTCTCAAAATCAAGAATGTCACAGTGGACGACAGTGGCTTTTACTTTCGTGGCTTTAACGTCTATGAAACGGGAGAAATTGATCTGGTGCAGTTAAGTGTCGAAGGTACTTTTTCTTATTGTTTTTCTTATTCAGCGTATTAGTAATAACTTGTCGACATATTTGCAGATAATGAAGATTAGGACTGAAGCACGAGCACAAAACCAAAAGAGGCATTTTCTGCTTAGCAATGCCCGAAATGATTCAACAAATGGAAAATTAGTAATGGTTCGAACCACATTTTAATTTACGGGTTCATTTTGTGACACATAATAATTGCGAATGCTTTTTCAGAGGGGATTTTGGATCTTGTTTAGTTTTAAAATAAGCTATTAGCGGAAAAAATAAATCAGGCTAGGAATAAGATATTTAAATAATCCCTTGTGTGTTTTAATTTGTTACAGACTTTAAAAGCGATGAAGAACCCTTTGAAAGCACAGTTTCCATCATTAAATCAGACGCAGGTTTCGCCACCATAACAGGAAGTGTCTCTGCCGTGTGCATCGTGGTTATTATTGGCCTCAGTGTGAGACTTTGTCAGCTGCACAAAGGTACTACCACCACTCACAAGTACAAGTGTTTTACATGAAAACTAATGTTCTTTTATCAGCTGTTAAACATCCGCCTGAGGAAAGATACAAGGTATGAGGCTCACATGTCACATTTATTATTGAGCCTATTGGAACCAGCCTAATGTTTAAGTGTGTCCGCTCTGTGTCACAGAGGGCGTCCGGTGACTCTGTACACGTCTTCACACCCACAACCCTGAGCAGCAGGAGGCCCCCACAGAGCCCCGAGGAAACTCATGTCATTTATACAGCCATTAGAGAGAGCGCTTAGGCCACACACTGCAGAGGAATGAGGACACTCTTTATATTTACACATATCAATGTCAAACCTTTACTGTGCATTACTGATATCAATGTGAGAAGAAAATGTAGTGCAAGTTTTCTGTCATTTTATGTTTTCAAGTAAAACCAAGATTTTTATGTGTATGAATGGCCCAAATAAACAATAATTTCAACAATGAAATCTGAATAATGGATCGAGCCAGGTTTAAATGTGTGTTTTATTTTGTTGTTAGCGGTTAGTTACAAAGACTTTCTCAGAGAGACTTTGGGTCTGAAGAAGCTGTTCATTAGTAGAGGCTGGATCTAGTTTCACTTTGTTTTGTTGAAATTCAAAACTTTAAAAAATAAGTCTGAAAAATCCCTCAGAGTTTTGTTTAGTCCAAAACTGTAAAGACTGAAGTCTGAAAGTGCTACTGATGTGGAGATGGTGTTTGTTTCTCAATTACCAGGATCTTTCCTCTGTCGATCACTTCGTTGTCGTCCTCGGAGCTGGACTCCAGTGTCTCTGACCGCTACATTTGAACGGCCTCTGATGTCATGTGTCATGTCATATCTACACTTACAAAAACAACTGTTTATGAATAAAAGCTGTTTATAAACTGGTTTTGGTTGGATGTCTGACTGTCTGAACATATTGAATAAATAAGAACATTTCTGCAAAGATTTGAAGGAATTCATTTCAAATATGAAATATATTTAGCAGGTCCATTTTATTGCAGACTTACATAGGTCTAATTTCTCAATAAACACAGGCCTGTTTATTAATCCTTTCATGAAGACCAAGTTTAAATAAACCTCTTTTTAGGTTTAACAAAACAAAAACATCTTTAATCACTTTACTGAGTGCAAACATGTTTGATACACATCCATCCATCCATCCATCCATCCATCCATCCCGACACCGAGGACCTGTTTGCCATGGGAGACCCTACCAGGGGCTGGAAGCCCCCGAACAGAGCCCCCAGGATCATTCAGGTGCTCAAACCCCTTCACCACGTTTGGGTGGCGGTTCTGGAGGGGTGTGATATACACTTGTGCTCAAAGGTTTACAAACCTACAGAATTTCATCATTGGCCTTGTTGACAACAAAAAAGTACACCAGACCTACTGTGAAATATGGAGGTGTTTCACTGATGTGGCCCAGCAGAATAAAGTGTCCTGTTAGTGCCATCTCAGTCTCCTGACCTCATCATTGAACCACTGTGGGGAGAACTCAAATGTGCAGTTCATGCAAAACAGCCCAGGAACTTACAGGAACTCAAGGATTTTGCCAAGAAGAGTGGGCCGCTTTACCTTTAGATTATATACAGAACTTAAATAGCTTTCACATTAATCACATTAAAAGTGTCACTCGACTGGAAACCATGTATGATTCTGTCCACCTGTGGCTATCATAAAGAGAGTTGTTGTTGGCAGGTCTTTTGGCCAAATGTCCATCAATTTTGCGGTCAAATCACTTTACGAAGCTGCTACTGCTTCTACGAGTTCAGTAAAATGAAGCCTAGGCGTTAAATCAACCTGGTGGACTAATTTCAGCATCACATACCTCCAGCCAATGACCGCTTCCGAGAGGGCCACACCTCCACCTCAGCCATCAGCGTAAGAGCCGCACCTCCATGGCAGCCAATCATCGCCCTCGGTCCCGCTTTTAAGCCCCAGCAATCATGGTTCGTTCGCTTCCCAGCTGTGCTGCGACCCACCTCCACCCCATCTCCGCCTCTTCCATCCACGGCTTCTACCTGCTGCATCTTCACGGGTCTTCCAAACCACCACCAGTGTCCAGGCTCCGGGGGAAGACGGACTCCATGCAGTTCATCCAGACTGACTTTCATACATGGATGTTTACACCGGGGTCTGATCGCCAAAACTAATATACATGTCAATAAATCTTCCTAATCGCTGCTTTTGTCTGTTTGAGTTTATCCAGGTTGAAATAGCCACGCTTCCAAAAAAGTTTGTAAGTATAAACTGAACAGATTATATCACAGCTTTTGAGGATTTCTGTCTGAACTTGTTTTATCTCCTTGGAAATACTTTGGCTGCTTTTCCACCCAAAAAAATCTGACGCGCTCATTCCAGAGAGCACCTGACCGGGCTCGCAGCATTTATGTGAAAACGTGAAAAAAACCTGACAAACACACGTGACAACAAAAACAAGGAAAGAGCTTAGACCTTAGCTTTCAAATGAGGTGCTACACTGGCCTAGAGGCTGTAAGCTCTCAGGTCAAGAACATTTAAGATTTGGAAAGGTTAAATCAGATTCAATCATCGACTGGATTGAAAAAATTGTCCTGTTGTGTAATTGGATGAACAATATCCATTTATCCCTTTGTCTTTTCTGTCGGCGTAGGATTTACTCTCACAGACAATTACTGAGTAAAAAAAAGCAACATGCTACAACACCTGCAGTGGCGCTTATGGCCTCTAGGGGCACGAGTTATTTAGTTCTGCTTTAAAGTAAGTAGAAGTTTGATTTTATCTTGAAGGAAAACCACGACTTCACACTCTGCCTACAGCAGGAGCAGAGGCAGAAGCTGACTGACTGACTGCTGACTTCACACGTGAGACTAATGGGGTTTTGATGTGGTGAGAGTGTTGCATTTACAGATGCTCACAGTTCTGAAGCCGGGACATTCTCACAGATACAGGAGCAGAGCTACAGGTAACGTACAACTCACTTCACATGAACACGTTTATTCACTTCACTTTCTCACGTTTTGCTTTGACGCTTCCATCAGCTCCGCTCGGTTCTTGACATCGCACAGTTGTGTTCGCGACCATGAGCTCCAGCGTGGCCACATTAGTTCTTGTCTCATGTGAGTATGTCAAGTGTGCTGTGACAGTTTTTCCTCTACGGCTTTGGCACATTTCTTCACATCAGATTATTCAAACTTCTCGCGCGTTTCTCAGCGTTTGTCCGTGATCGTTTGCAGTGAAGCATGTGAAATAAAAGGCTACGGGGGGAAAAAGTCAATCATTTGCAGTTTGAACAGTTGTGTGAAAATGTCTGTTCTGATCTGAGAAAAGTGCTGATACAAGGAGGAATTTTTGTTTCACTGATGTAAATACTCGTTGTGTTTTTAGGCTTTTCTTTTGTGAGTTCTACGTTTGTCACCGTTGAGGTTCAACAAGGCGCAGACGTAACTCTCCGATGCTCCCACTCTTTATCGTTTTCTGGACATATATCATGGTTCCATATGAGTGACCAGCCCAACATAACCCAGATCTGTTCTATGCTCGAATCAAAGGGCAACGTCACCTTCAACAGCCCAGCACAGAGGGATAAATACACTATGGAATCCAACACCTCAACACTTTTTCTCACTGTTAAGAAAGTGGTTTCGTCTGACGGTGGACTGTACTTCTGTGGGGAAAAAATGAAGGAGAAAACTGTCATCTTCACGGCAACATATTTAAAAATCCAAGGTAAATATGCAACTAACATTTGAGTCTTGTGAATACGTAGAGCTAATTTAGTCTGATCTTTCCCTCTGCAGTAGAAAATGTCTCTTGGTACTCAACAAACTTCCCTATTTTAATCACGGCTGGCGTCATTGCTCTTCTTGTTCTGCTTGTTGGTGGCCTGCTTCTAAAAATCCACAAACTACTTAAAGGTGCATATATTAAAAAACACCAATTTGTAATTTTGATATCTTCATTTATGTAATCCATTGTAATTCCTAAGGTCACACTCAGGAAGATGGTTTGGAACAACAAGAAGAGGTAAACATGTATTTTCTCTCATGGTGATCAAGTTACATTCGACTATGGAGAGGTTACGTTTTTTAAAAAAGTCAACGTTTGGATGTTTTGATTCACAGAGTGCAGAATCCACCGAACTGACTTACGCCACAGTAAATTTCCGAGCGAAAGAGCGACCTTCGAACAGAGACCCACAGCCCAGTGTGGTGTACGACGCAACGAGATAGACGTCAATGCCTTTTTTTTAGATTTGAAGCTATATCTCGAAAATTATACTTTGCTCATGGCTCATGTTTTTGAAATCTTTGTGTGAACTGGTCTGCCTTGCATGTCTTGCTAGATTAAAGCGGTTAAATGTAGGTTTCGGTGCGTGCTGCAAATAGCAAAGCCACATATACAGAGCTGTCTCTCTTTGACCACACGTGATTTAAAACAAGACATTCTGTCACACTATGTAAGTAGCTTTGTTATGCCAAAATAGGTTTAATATTGTAGAAAAAATAAACAAAATCACACTTATTATGAACGCCCTTTGTTAGAATATGGGCTCAAAATATGTGAAGGACAGTTTTGCTTTGTGTATGACGCAATATCATGTTGAAAATACAGATAGGAGCAACAAACCTACTTTGTAAAACATATAGTCTAGTAAAAAAAAATCTGAAAAAGGGCTCCGTTAACACTTTTGTGGTTCCGGAATGTTAGGGGTTTGCAACCTTGTTTTTATGTTAATATAAGATGTTGTGAACATATTTCATGAATATGCCAATATCGCCTTTGTTTGTTTTTTATTGAAGAAACAAGAAGAGAATGTTTGCCAAAAAGTCACACCTTAAGTCATGCACCATCTGTCAGATAAAATGAAATATCTGCAATATTAAACAAGATTTTTTTCATGAAATTTGCACGGTATATGTAGTTTGACATGATCTCACTTCACAGGAAATCTTAAATTTATAGATTTAAAAATAAACAAATTATGTCAGTTTTTTCATTGTGGAAACAATATGGCTGCCGTAACTGAACTGGCTGATAGTCAGTTCAATTGTATGTTCAAAACTATACCAGATTTTCTGAAATAATTTTCACTGTATATACACTATATCAACCTCATGAAGTGTGCAACATTCCATCTTTATCGGTTACTACATAAATAAATTACATTAAATTTAATCTGTGAATGTTAACTGAAATGGCTCATTTCCGTCCATGTGCTGTTGTCACATAAAATGAAATATCTTCAACATGAAATTAGATTTTCTCATGAAATTTGCACTGTATGTGTAGTTTGACATGATATCACGTCACAGGAAATGTTTGCTTTATAGGTTTAAAAATAAACTAATTATGTCAGTTTTTTCATAGTGGAAACAAGATGGCCGCTGTAACTGAACTGGCTGATAGTCAGTTCAATTGTTGTATCTTCATAATTATGCCAGAATTTCTGAAATAATTTACACTGTATATAGACTATATCAACCTAATGCAGTCTGCCACATTTCATCTGCATCGGTTACTACATAAATAAATTACTTGAAATTTAATCTGTGAATTTTAACCGAAATGGCTCATTTTCATCATGCACTGTTGTCACATAAAATTAAATATCTTCAATATAAAATAAGATTTTCTCATGAAATTGGCATAGTGTGTTTAATATTGCAGATATTTCATTTTATCTGACAGAGAGTGCATGACTTAAGGTGCGATACACGATTGGCATATTCATAAAACATGTTCCCAACATCTTATATTAACATAAAAACAAGGTTGCCAACCCCTAACATTCCGGAACCACAAAAGTTACAATTTCAGATTTTCGTACCAGACTTTTATTCTAGAATTTTGGAAAGCATAACAAACCTACTGTATTTTCAAATCTATGGAATATTAAACTAGATTTTATTCTAATATTGCATGTATTTCATGTTCACCATTTAAATATTTGCCACAGATACTTTTCCGTCATGGTTGCGTGCCCTTTTAATGTGCCTGAAGACAAGCGAGCATATCATTGATCTGAGATGTCACATGGTTTAGCTATTTCCTGGATAAAGCATTGAGATATATCACTTATTAAATCAACCCTGGTCTGTTGCTAGGTTTTGAAAGTATATTGGTTAAAAGATTTGAAAAAAACCTGTATTTTAATTGTATTGTATTGTATTGTATTGTAATTTAGATAAGGAAGCAGAATCTAAATTGCAGCAATAACAGGTCGAACTTTAGTCACTGGTCTCACAAACGCATTGTCAGCAGTGCAGTCCGGATCATTCAGAGTCTGTTTGCTGCGAGCAGGACCAGACCTGCGAATCGAAGTAAGTTACCTTTTTCCTTGCTAAATGTTAAAGTAGTCTCTCAGGCAGAATGTGATGTCATTTTCTTATCCTAAACCACTTCTCTGATACAGTCAGATAAACATCAGTGTCCCGGAGTGGTGAGGGTCGTTGTGTTGCCACCACATTGTATTGTTACAACAGTGTGGCTGTACGTCTTCCCAGTCTGAAACAGTGAGTGAGGCCGGATGACATATCTTTCAAAACGGCATTTGATTTTGTCTCATAAGTGTCAGATTTGTGCAAAAATAACCTGCGATCTGCATAGCTACGCGAGGGGACAGGTCTCTGCACTCATGACTTATCTATAAACTACATGACCTTTATACTGCTGAGTTGTAGTTTAACGAAGACAAAGCATTGAAACCATAAAAACATTTACTTTCAGCCAGATTTGCACACACATGTTGACTCTCACCCGCCTGAGTTAGTGTTGCTGTAAGTGGTCCGAGTGTTTTCCTTTAGCTTTAACCCAGGGAGCCCAAACTTTTTGTCACCGAGGGCCAAAATGAAAAAGTGCCAGTGGGTCGTGGGCCAAGAACGCCTGTATCTACAGTACCTAAAGTGACTTTACCTCATTCATTTGTTAACTCAAAGAAAATGCCACATTAGATCATTTTGAAAGTGTCAGTTCAGCATCAATTCTTTTATAAGTCATTTTTTAACATATGCTGTTGTAAATGTAACAGCCTTTGCAATAAAAGTTGGAAAACTGTGAAAGTTGATGCTTCAACGCTCTGTGATTGAGAAATAACAAGACACCACAACAGTGTTTCCTTAAAGGGGGGGGTAATTATGCAAAATCGACTTATTTTTTCAAGCTTTACATCATGTTATTATGTCATTCTCTCATTAAAAACATGCCTGAAGTGTTGCCTTGGCACATTCACGTATTTTTGAGTAATCTGTAAAAACTCCCCACCTCCTGGAGACGCCTCCGAGCTTTCGTCACCAGCCGAGTAACCAACCACTGCTCCTCAGCAGAACCCCCTCCCCACTGATGCCACAGACAGCGTGTGGAGGGGGCGTGTCTGAAAGGTTCAGAGGTTCTTAAAGAGACAGAGGCCTATTTCAAGACATTCACTACAGCCATTTTGAGAGAGCAATTCTATACAAGGCAGTTATTCTAATTTACTGCATTTACAGACCAACAGAAGGTTTGCTCATCATTGTAGTGTGATATAGACTGGTGCTATGTGGCTGAAAAAAGCATAATACCCCCTCTTTAACTTTGCGAAAGGAGTGAAACAGCGCCCCCAATTTGACGCTGGTGGCCAAACAGTGTACTGCATCGATATTTACTATTGAGAATGAATGGGAGAAAGTTAGTATTAACCATACTAGGGGCAAAAGTAGGTCACCCTCTGGCGGGCCCCACTTCGGGCACCCCTGCTTTAGCCGGTAACAGAAAATATAACCAGTGAATTAGAAAGTTATGCTACAGCCTGTATGCTAGCCTAATCCTACATGAGGAAATTCAAGCCATTTTCTTTAATTAAGTTGAAATATCACCTTGGTAATATTATTAATTATTGTTATCAATTGACAGTATCTAAGTTTTCTTATTGAGTTAGTTCAAGATGATAATAAAACATAAAGTCATAAACAACAAGTATAAAACCCAGCACTAAGATTACAGCAGCACTACCCACTTCCTCCTGTTTTCAAAAGTTGGACATAGTAGTTCAGCATAGACTGTTAGCTGATGGTTGACTGATTTCTAGATCTCACAATACCTCCCACACATCCCAGTTGAGTGTGTCACTATAACAACAGGGTGGTACAGTAAAACCTTCACTCCGGATCAGTTTGTCTGTAAACCACACGTGATTTGTCTGACAACCCTTTTGCGTTTTCTCGATTCTCAGAAATGGCCTCCCACTCAGAAGAAGACCAGTGCTGTGCCGTCTGCCACGATATCTACACCGACCCCGTGGTTCTGAGCTGCAGCCACAGCTTCTGCACAGTCTGCCTGGAAAACTGGTGGAAGACCAAAGGAACCAAGGAGTGTCCAATATGCAAGAAAAGCAGCTCAGAAGATGAAACCCCAAAACAGGCACGCCGGAAGTCTGCGTGCAAGATTCACTTCGAGGAGCTGAAACTCTTCTGCGTCGACCACCAGGAGCCCGTCTGCCTGGTGTGCCGGGACTCCGAGAAACACATCGGACATCAGTTCCGGCCCATTGACGAAGCTGCGCCGGTATTCAGGAACAGCCTCGAGGAAGACCTTCAGATCATAACGAAAAAGCTGCTGAGTTTGAACGAAAGCAAAGACAAGCTTTCCGCGGCAGAGGTCCACGTGAAGACCCAGGTTCGACACACGGAGAGACAGATACGGAGGCAGTTTAGGAAATTCCATGAGTTCCTCGAAGAGCAGGAGGAGGAAAGAGTTCGAGTGCTGAAAGAGGAAGGGAAGCAGAAGAGGCAAAGCTTCAAAGAGAAGATGGCTGATTTGAGCGAAGAGATTGAAACTTTGTCAAAGATTATCGCAACAACAGAAGAGCAGCTCAAAGCCACCGATGTCTTCTTCTTGCTGGAATACAAGGCTGAGAAAGAACGGCTGCAAGGGTGTCCCCTGCTGGACGATCCGGAAGTGGAGCCCGGCTCGCTTCTAGACCAGGCCAAACATTTGGGCAACCTGGGATTCAGCATCTGGACCAACATGAAGAACATTGTTCAGTTCCATCCCGTGGTCCTAGATCCGAACACGGCTCATCCGGAACTGGCCCTGTCGGAAGATCTGACTGGTTTGCGTTTCGGAGAGGGTCAGAAGCTCCCGGAGAACCCAGAGCGGTTTGAAATGTACCGCTGGGTGCTGGGGTCCGAGGGGGTGACTTCAGGGTCCCACAGCTGGGACGTGGAGGTCGCCGGGGACGGGTGGACTGTGGGTGTCGTCAGCCAGTCGGTCGAGAGGAAGGCACCGGTGAACAGTGGAGTTTGGAAAATCTTTCTGTATCACGGTAAATACTTTGCCTTTTCCCCCCCGGACCCGCTTATACCTCTGTCTGTGAAGAAGAAGCTGCAGAGGGTCAGGGTCAACGTGGACTTCGATGGAGGGACGGTGTCGTTTTTTGACGCTAACTCCTCAAAACAGTTGCACGTGTTCTCGCACACTTTGGATGAGACTGTGTTTCCGTACTTTGAGACGTTTAGCGATGAGCAGCTGAATATTTTACCAATTCAGTTCAGTTCGATTGTATTCAACCCGTCAGCGTAGCGATACGGCCTATCAGACCTTTACAATCCGATGTCAGAAGAAAGTTGTAGTAAAGTAAAGTATTTTTGATACATTTGATACATGCAGTGCAAAGGTTATTCTTTCCTTTTGCAACAATGATGTTTTTAGCCAGTGCAGACTAGGGATGTCACGGTAACCGGTGTAGCGGTAAACCCCAGTAAAAATTTTGACGGTGAAAATTACCTTCTTGTTTTGTGTTATTATTATTATCTCGGTGAATAACCGCACCCGCGGTGTACGCACGCTGAGCCTCACCAGCCACCGTCTCATCTGCTGCAGTTTCCGCGCATGCGCACTTTGTTGTTTGCAACCCAAACAAAACTTTCTTGAAGCTGGAATCATGTCCGACACGACAGCGCAGGATCAGCCTCAGAGTTCAGTTTGCGGAGCGTGCAGGAAAAAGTGTCTCCAAATGCAGCAATACTTCGAACCTCTGACTCACCTGCGTGACCGTCTCCCACAGCTCTATAGCAGTAAGCTAACGTTAGCGTGACCGTCTCCCACAGCTCTATAGCAGTAAGCTAACGTTAGCGTGACCGTCTCCCACAGCTCTATAGCAGTAAGTTAACGTTGGCGTTTTAGCTGAAATGCTGATGTGGGACTTTGGGTTGAGGGAGAATGTAACGAGTCGCCCCATAGTGCGGCTGCAGCGCCACCACCAGTACATAAACATGTCGCGGATACCTCCGCACGATGGCACAATACGTTACGGGGCTCCCGGTGGCAGATTCACTCTCGCCACAGTTTTATGAATTTAATAATGATGGCATTTTCCCAAATCTGCAAAGCGAAAGCTCACTGGAAGGACAACAACAATTTTCCTGATATAGACGGTTTATCTTCGTTTCTGACGCTATAAATAGTACATGTAAAACCCTCGAAACATCAACAACACATCGTTATAGTTCCTTTACTTTGATGTGAAAAGGCTTTGTCTGTATATTTTTATGTAACAAGCACAGTTACACTTTTTTGAAACGATTTCAGTTTGTGTAGGACCATCAATGCTTTCTGAACATATTAACACACATTTAAAAAAAATACCGCGATAATACCGAAAACCGTGATAATTTTGGTCACAATAACCGTGAGGTAAAATTTTCATACTGTGACAGCCCTAGTGCAGACCCTCCTCAGTAAGTATGTAAACTGTTGTGGACGTTAGCACTAGCCGCGTTAGCATTAGCGAGTGCGTTGAGATTATTCATTTATCATGGAACCAAGGTTATGGCTGTACTGCAGAGATGGAATGGCCGAACAGAATGACCCAATATGATACATTTCCATTAGTGATCAGGTGATACTGACATCAACATCAACATTGGCATAGCATGTATTTCGGAAGTGAAGAATTGAAAACCGTTTTCACAGAAATATTTGCTAAAGCAGCAGTGAAAAATATCTGCTTAACAGAGTTTTTACTTCTACATTTTAGAGCTTGGTGGTTTAAACACATGTATTTTAACAGTGACCTCTGTGTGACCTCAGTTGATGTATCTAAAGCTGCAGTGAAGTGGTCCAGAAGCATCACAATAATAAAGTGTAAAACAACCAGTGACTCATTCAGCCTTTCTTTGACCTGGTTTAGTCTCGGTTTTCACCTAGATTAGCCACAATTTAATTCAATTAAAATGATCTGCACAAACCAAACTCCTTTCAAGTTTACTGAATAAATGTTTAGTGTTACTACAGTGCACGTCGTGTTGTTCCCACAGCTTGGTTAAAGTCGGAACGCATCTGAAGCTCAGACGCCGACCCGCATTGACCTTATGGTTGACCTAATACATCAGGTAATTCAGCGACTTTGATACATCATCACCAAACTTGATCTGGTTTTGGCAGCCCTCAAATTACCTGAGCTACAATTTAGCCATATTAACTTAGCAGCCCTTGTTTATTGGGCTGTCTTTTTTCCCCCCAATGATTGCACTTAACCAGGTAGATGGAGACAAGCACCCCCTGCTGGCCATTTTGTATTTTGTGCTTTTGTACTTTTGTCAGCTTTGAACAAAATGCCTCAATGCGCATAATTTAGGCGCTGAACTCAAATCAGGACTAATCATGGACTAAACCAGTGCCAAGGATGATTAATAAGCATTGTCTGGTACATGATTATTTTTCTAAGCCCTCACTTATAGACTAGACATTCCAAGACTGGAGAAAGAGAGGACCATTGACAATTTTTACATAGACAACAAATTAGCCTCTTTTTCTCAATTACAGTCAAAATATTCTCTTCCACACTCACATTTTTTTTTAGATATCTACAAGTTCGACATTTTTTACAAAACAACAAAATGTTCCAAATTATACTGCTAGACCAAATAACCAAACTTTCTTTGATCTTCTTCATTCTAATCCAACCTCTACACAACTGATAACACGCTTTGCCTATGTCTTTACAGAACCAACGTTGGCCGAGCACATCAGGGAGGCCTGGTCCGAAGACCTGGGTATATCTATAACAGAAGATCAATGGATGGAGGCGCTCAAAAACACAACGCCTTGTTCCGTTAACTCAAGATATAGGTCAATTCAATTCAAGGTAGTCCAGAGGTTGCATTACTTCAAGGTCAAATTGAATATGATTGATGTAATGTGGCTGCTGGTTCATTAGCTCGCTTGTTTTGGCATTGCCCTGTGATACAAACATTTTGGACAGATATATCCCAGTGGTTCTGCTCAAACTACAGTGTGGGGATGGTTCCGGATCCCTCCATAGCAGTATTGGGCTGTGTCAACGACCTCGAATCACTTCCTTGCCATGTAAAATGCACTCTGATGACTGGGATGGTTGCAGCAAAAAAACTCATCCTCTGTACTTGGAGATCATCATCCTCTCCATCAGCGAACGATTGGTTCAACAAAATGAATCTAGTGGCCAAGCTCGAATGCGTTCGCTTTGAGCAAAATGTAGCATTAGATGTGTACAACACCATGTGGTCCCCATTCGTTCGCTTTTTGAATAACCAAGGTCTATAATATAACTTGTAGGATATAGTCTATGTACAAATACCATGAAGGTTTGAAAATGTGGATCTGTTTATTAGCAACATCTTTATCTGTCTTTATACATTTATTTTACTTTTTACTTTTTGTTGTTCTCTTAGATGGTGCTTGTGCCAGAATATTTCTGTAACATCTAAGCTGCTTCCACAGGTGCTTTCAAAGCAAGAGCAGCATTTTGATCTTTTGTGTCAGTACAGGGTATGTGCAGAGCAGCATGGTGGTCATTTATGAAGTTTTCAGTGTACAGAGCACTACAGAGCCTAGCCTTAAAAAGTGTGGCAGTGTGGAGGGCATCTGCCCTCCCCTACCTGTTTCTTGGAGCGCTCCTCCTCCCGCTCCTCCTTGCGCTCCTCCTCACGCCCCTCCTCGCGCCCCTCCTCGCGCTCCTGGCTTGGCACTGATTGTGGGGTGGAGACCCGAGGGGATTTAGGATTAGGTCCGTGGCTCAGATCTCTCTTGCCTCTTCCCCGCACGGATCTTTCTGTGGGTCCACGACGTTGTCTGGGGAAGCGTTTGCGGTGGCGTTACACGCCGTGGTCACCGTGCACTAATCACCGCTTTTACTCCACATTGGTGAGTTTGTTTGCTGCCTTTTACGCACAATCCCTGAACACTTGGCGCTAGTGATGGGTAGATGAGGCCTCGTGAAGCGTTTCGGCACATCCCCCAAACTGTATTGATACTGTGCCGGTACAGTGTCGCTCTGTTGCTCTATACTGACACCTGGTGGATCTTATACATCATTGCATGCAACTCAGTTGAGACTCACAGGACACGCGTATTCAATGAACTGGTCATACTCGCATACACAATATGAAGTTAGTGTATTTCTTACGGTACTAGGTCACATATTATGTGAAAGTGAAAGTTGCGAATGTGATTAACCAATTTAAATGACATTGAGTTTGTTATCATGAATTTTTATTCAAAAAAATAAGTTTGTCCAATGTTTTGGCATTAAGCCTATTGCGTTTTTTTGACACTATTTCCCCAGCTTTGGAGAATACACGCTCACAGGGTACAGATGAAGCTGGGGTACATAAAAATTGTAAAGACAGCTGGAAAAGGTTTGGATAGGTGTTCCTCTGGTTCCCCCAATAAGTCAATGGATCCTCTGATCTCATTATGTTTCCCTCTCCCAAGTAGCGCTGGACCTCGATGATGGAGTCAGCAGTTGCATTCGTGGTTTGTCTGCCAACTTCAGCATCAAGTTGCTGCCACAAGTTGTCTGAAATAAAAATAAAAAATACAATGTAGTGTCATTTATTGTCATCTCCTCCAAGTTCGTGCATACTAGCAACAAGATAAATGCACAAATAAGATGATGACACTGAACATGCCTGAAGAGGGTGACTGCTCTGATGAAGGTCCAGGCTGTGGCTCAGATGTTGTGCGAGCAATTACTGCAGCACACTCACTTTTCAGTCGATTAATCGCCTCACTGCACTTGGAGGAGCTACGAAACCCAAGTGTTTTAAATCTGGGGTCTAGCAGTGTGGACAGGGTCAACACACTTAAGGTCTCCAGTTGAGAAGCAGCGTCTGTGACACGACGCCTAAGTTGGTCCTGGAGATGTATGGCTGCTTGTGTGTGTAAATGGGAAGAATTGCGCTCAAGTGCACAGTATAGCATTTTCATCATCGGGATGACCTTTGATCCTGAAACTCTCCTCTCCTCAGACAACTCCACTGTGGCTTGATGGAAAGGGGCTAGCACAAGAAGCGCTTCCTTTAAGGTGTTAAACTCATCAGCCGTAAGTGGAGTCAAGTCTGTTTGAAGAGAGGCAAGAGACACCCACACTGGTTCTTTCTCCTCATGTAGCCGTGACAGCATCTGATATGTGCTGTTCCAGCGTGTTGGTACCTCGTTGATAAGTTTCAGGGCAGGCCGTCCCATCTGTTGCTGCACTTGAGCGAGCTTTTCTTTGGCTGTGGTGCTGGATCTGAAGAATGTTACTATTTGTCTAGATTTGTGTCTTATGGATGAAAGTTCAGGGATTTGATCACAGGATTTCTTGACAAGTAGATTTAGTTTGTGTGCAATGCAGACTGAATGCCGAATTTGGAGTGTTCTGGTTGCTGCGATCATGTTTGGTGCTGCGTCGGTCACAAGACACCTTACCTTATTTGTTATGGCCCAGTCATCCATAATGCCCCTTTGGAACTGGGCCAAATTGTCTGCAGTGTGACTTTGTGGGAAGTGTTTCACTCCCAAAACTGATGTGCATAACTGCATATTGTCAGTGATGTAGTGACAGGTAAGTGCCATGTACGCCTCCATGTTGCAGGAGGTCCACATGTCAGCTGTGATGCTCACTGCCACCGCTTGCTGCACTTCCATCTTTACCTGTTCGACTTCCTCTGCATGATTTTTGTCTAACTTTTCCTTGACAGTCTGAAAATGGAACAAAATCAAATTAATATACAGTGCTTCACAAATGTATCAGACCACCGGTCAATAAAGCAAGACAACATCCAGCATTATGAAGTTCTCTGCATTTTGACATTTTGAACAGAAGTGAGACATTTCAAACTGTATTCAGTTGTTACACCTAAATATGAGCTGAAACACTGCAGTATGTCATTTCAGTAACATAACAAAATATTTTGGTGATCACAAGTGCTGTTTATTTATGGTTGCTGTGGTATACACCTTTAATCAGGTGATGGTCTAATAAATGTGTTAATCACTGTACTTGTATAAATATTACATGAGTAATGTCAGCAACATTTTCTATACAAACCTTTCTACATGGCAAAATATATGATGGGTCAAGGAGCTGGATAAGCTCCTTGAGCGCCTCACTCTCCACAATGCTGAGGGGTAGGCACTCCTTTATGATCACATTCAGAACGGCCTCGTCCAAAGCATTCTTTCTAGACGCTGATGTTAGAAAATAATGTAACATATATTAATACAGAAACCATGAGGAAGCCATTCAATGTCTGTATACCTGTGTTCATTCTGGGTGTATTTGTCACCTCCTCATGTTCGTGCTTTGCTCTGTAATGCCTTAGCATTGAGGAGGTGCTTTTATTAACATATGACAGCTCTGTTGCACAAATGCGGCATTTAACCTGCATAAAATGAAATGAGTGGAGTCACATAACTATGCGTTATTAATTCTGATATAGATCAAGTGTAAAAATGAAATACAAACAGTTACCTTATTTGCTGTTATAAGATCAAAATGATCCCACACAGCGGAAATTTTTCTTTTTCTCTCGGGCTCCATTTTATTGATGTAGAAGGGGACGTTTTGTATCTTTGGAAGTTTAATGATCTTTCTCTGACAGTGATTCATCCCGTTGACACTTGCAGCTGCGGTACCTTTTAAACACAGTTTGGCGCGTCGGTGACGGGCGAAACAGCAGCAGTATCGGTCACGTGACTTATTCTTACCGCGACACACGCACCGACACGGGGCTTCGCTCTATGAGCTCAACACATGCGCCGGTGCGTCGGTGTTGCAGGACCCATCACTACTTGGCGCTCAACAGTGCTCTCTTTCCAGTGCTCTGGCGCATGTTGACGCCTGGTCGGCTGTCATATACCACAGCTGCTGCTTTGGAATCACCGCTTACACCTCTCTGGCACATAGTTGCTCATCATGCTGCTGTACTGTGCACGGCAGACACTCACGAGTGTTCTTCCTCCTTCCCCAGGTTTGTTGGGCCATCAGCGTGGGATGTTTGGGTAAGCGGCACGCCTTGCCTTGTTGACCCGTCTAGCTGTGCATTGCCCGTCCTAATTCCTTCTTCTCTATTTAGTGTGGTGCTTTAGCAAGTGCATTTTGCACACGTTGTTTGTGGGGGCCGGGAGCGCGCCTCCGTCGGGGTCTAGAGGCCGGTGCTTTTCCTATCGGTAAGTTGCTGGTTTCTGCCTGACTCTTTTTTAAATTCTAATCCGTCGGTCTCCTAACATGGTGCGTTTCCACCTTAGCGGGACCAACTGCACCTCCCGTGTCTGCTGGGGATACCGCCTTGGCCCACACCATCTACGCGCTGCTACCGGGGGCGAAATTCCTCCCACCCTGCTGTTCTGGATGACTCCAAAATTGGTAAACCTCTCGAGCTTTATTTGGTTCTACCAACTCTCTGTTCAACTGGGATACTCCATTGTATATATTATATATTTTTAACTGTAAATAACCGCGTTTGATTTATTTTGCAATCTGCATGGTTTGTATTTTGTTTGGGTTGACTTTATTTTGTCCATTTATACAATTTTAAAGAATATTGGTATTTTAAAGTGTTAAATAAAAAATCATGTTTTATATTTAAAGGTCTTGTCTCTGCCCCGCAATTAACAAAGGTAAAACGAACCTGTCTGCCTTGTGCAGTGTCCTAGGCCCATCCTAGGTGGCGTTGTTGACAATCATAGCTATTTATTTACCTGCATTTCTCACCATGCCACATTAGCATATATTTAAAAAAAGGTTTTGCTCTGTCTGAGTCTGTGTTCACAAGAAAACATTAAATTTGACTTGCATCTGCCTATACGTATAAACCCTGCCTGTACTTATGTTTTGATTATTGGTTTGGCACTGTGGCGGTGTGTTTTGTCTTGTTCCTTTTCTTCAATAAATAAATAAAAAAATAAAAATAAAGCATTGTCTGAATCTATAAAGAGAATACATGCTGTTTGTTTTTGACCCCAAGATTCCTCCAATAAAATCCCATACTCTATACTCTGTTAACATGAGCAGCGCCCCCCGGAGTCCGACTGAGGCAGTGGTCCATGCAGTTGCTCAAGGCGTACCTGTCTTTACTGTTAACTTACCTCTACATTAACTTCCAAAGTGGACATTCAAGAGCCTGTTTTATGCTATTACGCTTTACCCCTTTAACAAATTATAATCTTATTTAAAATAATGACATGAGTTCATGGATGATTTTCATGAACTTCGGCATGAATTCCTGCAGGATTTCATGACACATTCATGCATTACTAAATCATGACATCTCAGGAACAACCATGATCACATGTTGATTCATGGATGACTTCATCCCTGAATTAAACTAACTACTGTAATGAATGTACATGAAAATCTTAATCATTCAAGTTCATGGGGATCCATCCATCCATTTTCTTCCACTTGTCCGTTGCCGGGTCGTGGGGGCAGCTGTTGGAGTTGCCCAAATCACATTGCACCAGCCCCTTATGGCTCCTCCTGCAGGTGGTGGGTCCACAGGAGGACGGCCTCACGATTCTAACCATTCTAACCAGATTCATAACCAGTGTTGGTCTCTCATAAGAGGCTTCTGAACCGCTCTTTGTCTGACCCGTCATCTAGGACCTGTTTGCCATGGGAGACCCTACCAGGGGCACGAAGCCCCCGACAACAGAGCTCCCATGATCATTCGGGTGCTCAAACCCCTCCACCACGTTAAGGTGGCGGTTCTAGGAGGGGATCATGAGGATCACATGAGAATACCATGAATTCACTAAAACAGCAATGAAATGACAATAAAATAATCTACCAATCATGATCAAAGGATTATGCATGAACATCATGACTCATATGGAGGAAATCTACTTGTAAATGATGTCCCCTGAACTACACTGGTGCAGTTCCCTAAACTTTTAACCTGTTAAGACCACCTTAGTCCTGAAGAAGAAGCAATGATTTATGGATTGTTTCCGTAATTGTGATTTTTGTGTTCAAAAAGTACCGCATAATCAAATAAGATCTCCAGAGACCACTTTAGTTGAAGGGACACAATCATAATGAAATCATGATGTATTAACGATCACCAAATGATAAGTTCATGATTGCTGTAAATGTTATCTTATAAAGTTATACGTTGTGTTCTTGTCCATAATTTGCAAGTAGCTTTTTTCCATATGAGTCATGATGTTCATGCATGATCCTCATGATCGGTTGATTATTTTATTGTCATTTCATTGCTGTTTTAGTGAGTTCATGGTATTCTTCTGATCCTCATGATCATGATAAAGACTTTCATGTACATTCATTATATGAAAATGTTAATGGAATTCTGTCCATCTTCTATTTCTCACATTCTCTGTTTCTTCCTCTGATGTCATGAGGTGGTGTCTTCCTTCTCCAGAAAATGCTCCACCATGATGTCCGTACACCACCTGAGCACAACAGTGCCTGAAGCATAAATAATCCATATTAACCTGGGCTGAATATGAAACTATTTAACATCGCATGTTTCAGGTTGAATTTCAGCTTCACCTCACATCTGTGTTGTGTAACGTACAGTGGTTATGAGGTCATGGTTTGTAATAAACAAGAAGGTCCGAATGTTACGGCCAATGGTGTAAATGGAAGCGCACAATCTCCTCTGACTGTGGCGGGAGTCACACATGCAGACACTGACAGATTTCTGCTGGAAGAACTCAAACCGTGTGATACTTCGTTGATCAAGCTGGAAGATTTAAATGTGTTGCTGTTAGCATGAACTATTTAGAGAATGTATGGGTGTTTAATATCCGCTGTTTGAGAAGATAATGGGACCAAACCTGTATCAGCACAGTAGCCTGTTGTGAGCACCTCTGTCATTGTGTCACTCATATGAGATTTTAAGTAACATAATGACAGATTCAATATCGTTCAATTTGCACTGTGCTTGCCTAACTTTAGAGGACCTTTTACTACCTTTGTCTCTAAACTAGATGAAATAAAAATGAAAAATTGTTATGTTGTTAGCATTAGTTAGTTGTGGCCCTGCTTGGATTTTACCTCAGAAATATTAACTGGAATTTTGTTTCAACTTTGTAGTGCTACTTTTGCCTGCTTGTTTTTTTTTATTTTTTTATTATTATTATTTTGCTCAAAACATACAATTCATTATATTATACCTAAAGCTCTAATATAACCTGAAATTGTTAATTTGATATTCCTCACACTGTATGTTGTGCATCGCATTAAAAAATGATATAAAAAAGTGTTAACAAAAGTCCATCTCAAAGTGCTTCAAAACCCTGGTCCTGTTACCACCCCAGCAAAACCACCCCTGGGTCACCCCACAAAAAAAAATCTGGACACATCACTGTGTATTTTTTTGACATTCTATTTATTATAATTATTATTATTATTGTTTTATTATTATTATTATTGTACATCTTAAACTCTGAAAATCTGAAGAAAAAAAAAGATGTTGGCGTGATAGAAGATAGATGAATATTGTTGTACAAAAATGCATAATTGAAAATGTAAGAAACAAGTAAATCAGTATTACTTCATCATACATTATTATTACATATCTTGACGTGGCCTAGGGCCTAGAGAACTTTCTATATTCTGTTCACTGAACGTAGAAAGATTTTTTCAGACTCTCGACCGCTTGCTTCTGTCCAATTGACTTCCATAACTTGGGGATATCTGCAGGTTTGGCATTGTATGCTTTGGCAAAGTCTTTATTGAACTTTGCCAAAACATATTTCCAGTAATCAGAAGCCTGAAGACTGTCGTCTGGAGCTATTTTCCAGGTTGGGTAAATCTCCATGTATCTCTTGTAAAGATGCCATTGGTTATTTGTTTCAGAGCAGCGGAACTTCTCGGTCTCACTTACAACAAGACTTGAGCAGATGTCAGTGACGAGCTGTTCTGATTGGACAAATCTGTACAAACCCAGGCCCTGTGACTGATGGATTGATGTCCAGTGCTCCGTGTGACCTTTCCCTCCAGCTTCACACGGTGCTTTACAAAAGGGACACTGCTGACCACATCCAATCATCCTGTCAGAGAGCTCACGTTGAGGCTTCAGACTGAGCTTACAGAGTTTACTTTTAAAGTCTGTGTCGTTAAACTCTTCTTGAAGAGATTGGATCATGTCGTCCACACATTTTGTGAGCCAGTACACAAACTGTTCCTGATCCGCATTGTTCAAGATCATAAAAGCACCAAGTGCATCCTGGGAAATGACCAGTTTATCACTTAGCTCCTCACAGATGTCATCAACAAAATCCTTTAAGTTGTCATTCTGTGATTTGGCCTTGTTTACAGCGTTGGTTATGCGATCCAAACATAATTGAAGATGTCTTTTCTCAAATTCTGATATTTTAGCCTGGTTTGCAAAGTGGACCAGTACTTGCTGATATATCCATTTCCTGATAAATTTTTCATACGTGCAAATGTAGCTCTGATATCTTTCAAACTGTTCATTAGTGATCAAGTCCAGTAACACATAATACTGGAAAACACTCCTTGTGCTGAACTGGTGGCAAGTCAACATTTCACCAACAATATCGAGGCCCAAAGAGCGATTCACATAATTCTCAAGTGCAGGTTTCAGGCACTGGTCAGTGAATTCCTTAGCCTTTTTTTGGCATTGGTCTTTCTCATTGAACACATCTTTGAAATCTGCACAAAACTTTTCTTTGTTTTTACAGAGACACCTGAAAGGATCATTTATAAACAGAAAATCGTCATGCATTTTCTGAAACTTCCTGGCTGCATCTCCACAGATGTGCTGCTTCAGAGAAACCTCAAAGACAATGTCAGTTTTAAGATGTTGATTCTGGTGCAGATTGTCATCAATACAATTAAGAATCTCCTGGATGTAGGTGTCATGATAATCAGTCCTTCTTTCCATTTTCTCTGACATAAAATGTTGACAAGCCTCTATGGTGCTGTCTGCTATTTGTTGTGCAGCCATTATGTCATTTTTAAAATTCAGATATGTCTGTACAGCATGTTTCCATCTTTTAAGCATTCCCTCAGGTTTTACAACAAATGTGTCCAAACCACAGTCCTGAAGACATTTCTTGTTAACTAGTTCACTTGCATGACTGCCTCTGTGGTGGATATTTGCTCTCAGGGCACAAGCTACTTGTGCAAATATGTCTTTGTTTTTTGTAAAAGAAACTGATTTCTTTAGGTTTGTCACAGTTGTCTCCCACATCTTGTTGAATTCCACATCTAGCTCTTGGTCCGTCATAGAACACTTTTTCTTTCTGCACTCTTCGACCAATGCACACACTCTCTCCTCTAAGTGTTTTGTATGGTCTTCTTTTATTTTGTCAACTGTTTCCATTCCTTGTTTGATTTCTGCTGTTGCCGTCAGCTGATTAATGACAGAACTCTCAATTTCTCTTCGAAGAATCTTTGCACTGTTAAAGAATTCCTCCTTGTATCTTTCCACAAGATGAACATGCCCTTCTGTTTGCTTGAAGTATTCTGTAAGATTATGGAGAAGAGTTGTTTCCCACTTACATAATTCAGTTTGAGCTTCCATCTTTAAAGAAGTGAAAACTTCATCAATGTCACTTTTCCCACTCACTATACCAATGTTGGAAACTTTGGTCTCAGCATTTGTACTCCAGGTGTACATGGCTTTCCTAAACTCCCATTCCCACTTGTTGTTCTCCGTGCACAGTCTCATGTATGCATCAGCCACGAGGCTGTTTCTGAAGCTGAAGATGAAGTTCTCATGCTTCACAGCGTTCCACAGACTTGTTATCCACTCACGGAACTCTAAGATGTCATTAGCAGTTGTTTCACATTTTCCCAAAATGTTAATGACATTTTTCTTGAGTTCATAGACGGCTTCACTGTATCCTGCATTGACTGGGGCCATTGGAGGGCTTCCATTCCACAGTCCTGGGATGTACCAGTTTCCAGTGTCAGGATCATAGTCCATCACATCAGTGAAGCTCTTATTCTCCTCTTTTCTCTCCATTTTAGCAGCGGCCTGAGTCATCTCATTTAACTGCTGCAGGAGCAGTTTTCTGTCTCTGAGGTTCTTCTCATGAGCTGAAACATCTGACACGTTCTGGTGGACAAACTGACATTTGGGCTTTTTCCCAACTTCCTTCATTCGGAGAAACGCATGAACAACGATCTGCAGGATGTCTTTCATTTCTGTGGAATTCTCCATTGCAATATTTATTATAGTGATGTCACTCAATCCAACCACAAGAGTTGCTAGTTCATTGTCATGTTCGTAGCTGTTTTCCAGTGTGGCGAGTTCTGGAGACTTGAGGCCCTCAGTGTCAATGATGACTAAGAAGTCACAGTTGAGGCTTGTTTTCATTTCTTCACTGACTTTGATGAGTAACATAAAGGCACCTCTGGTGCATCGACCACTGCTCACAGCAAACTGCACTCCAAACATGGTATTGAGAAGAGTGGACTTCCCTGTACTCTGAACTCCTAGAACTGTGACCACCAGAATCTTGTTGTTAGGAGACACCAGTTCATTGAGCTGGGCCAGAACATCACTCACCCATCTGAGGGGGATGTTGGAGGCATCTCCATCCACAAGCTCCAGAGGAAAGCCATCAAGCAGCAGTTGTGCACAGAGTCTGGGCAGATGCTGTAACTGTTGACGGGAAGGATCTCTTTCTGGAAGAGACAATGAGGCCTCATAGATTTGACCCATTTCACGAAAGAAGTGTTCTGTTCCCAGTGAGCTGTTGGACAGCTGTATGTCAATTTCTTTTATTTCATTATTATTAGATTCCTTTGACTTTTCTTTGTACTGCTCTCTGAGCCATGACAACTTTTCTCGAGACAGATTGTCAAGGTTTATTCTTAGCCACTTTAAGAAATAGCGCCTTTCTGGACCTGAGATGGCACTGAGAAAGGAGTTCATACTCTCAGAAATGCCATAGGAGTTCTGTTTGTATCGCAGATCTTTCCTTTGTTCTTGAAGATCACATCTGTATTGTTCTACGTTTTCAGAACCAGCTTTTCGAAGCCTGCATTCTTCTTTCTCCAGAGAAGTTACTTCTTTCCAAATTTGGCCTTGCATGAGAAGGTGGGTTTCCTTGAACTTCAGTATGTCTTTTATTTCTGCAGTGATTGCATTTGCATTTTGTCTGGCATTCTGACTCTCGGGGCAGTCTTCGTCAACATGAACTCCTAATTCATGTGCTATGCTCGTCATCCGCTCAATCTGCAGCCTCACGTTTGAGCCATCAATTGCTCCTCTCATTGTTTTCTGTAGTTTCTGAACAAAGTCTGCATCGTTGATTTGTTTAGTTTTCAAAATGATGTTGTTGTTTGTTAAACCTAATTCTTTTGCAACATTTTGTAAAGCACGCAGACTACTTTTGTCACTTTTATGGTTACCAACAAGGAACATCTCTGCCTTGCCTTTTATTGTCATTAACTGCTTGCATTCAAAATCTGTGTCAAAAAACACAAAAATCGCTGAAGACGTCTGACATAAAAAGGCATACTGTGTTTCAAAAGAGGCAATATCACCACGAAGGTTCACAACTGCCACTGGCTCATCAAAAATATCAATGTTCTTGTTTCCACAAGGAAGGTACCAGGTCATTTCAGCAAGTCCATTGGAAATGGTTCTTGGACAGTCTCCCCCCTCCATGTCGCGATGGACAAATGTGTCATGATACTGTTGAGAATTGCTCAGGAGCTTGTTCAGAATCTCAGACTTGGATAAAGAGCACTCCCCAAGTCTCACAAAGGAGATCATTGGGATTTCAGCCTGAACAATGCGTTCTTCTTTGAAGCCCTTTGCTTCAGAGAGGGATTTAGGCCTGTATTTTTTGACTATGTCTCTCAGGGCCCAGAGCATCAGGGTGCACTGGTTTGAGTCACAGTTAGGAAGCAGCAGAGGAACAGCAAACTGACACATTGACATTTTGAGAGATAATTCCTGCTGCACAAAACCATCAGAACAAAGGAACAGAGCTGTGATGATGTCGAGAGGGTTCAGCGTATCGGCCGTGGATAAACTTGTTACTAAGTTGCACAGATCTAGGATAGAATCATCTGAACTTGGTGCGCAGCTCATGTCAGTCACGGGTGTGCATCTTACACTCCGAGCTGTTACATTAACCATCATCAGTTTCTTTAGAAAATACCATGCAACATCTTTGTTTGACATGACAACATCATCACAAATGGCCTTTTCATCAATTTGTAGCATCATGTTCAGGCAAAGCTTCTTATTGTAATACTCGCCCAGGCCCAAGTCCTCCAGTGTAGACTGAACATGTGTTTCTGTGAAGACAAATACAATCATTAGTACGTCTCTACAGTTAAAAAAGCTTTGAAAATAATCAGCAGAAATAGTCACATAACCCAAAATCGAACCCAGAATTGTTGCTACTTTATCATGAAATTGTACTTTTCTCCCATTGGGCTTTTGCGCAGAAGTTGCAAAGTTAATGAATACTGTAGTTGCAAAGGAAATTGCGGATTATTGGAATAGTTGAGGGAAAGTTACAATGCCACACTGATTTTGCAGAGTTTTCTCGATTTTGCGGTACTATTTGCGATCGCAACATCACAAAATCTTAGAGTGACTCATAAGTGTGTTATCTTAAGTTCGGGAGCAGGACGCACCTCACGTATGCCCATTCCAGTCTCTGTCCTATAAATAGTTCCTGATCCCTCTCCTCGACATTCCCTCAGCGTTTCCTTGGCATTTCTGTTTACTTGCCCCTCCCTCCCATCTATATTACACTACTATCGATTGTGATGAAAGCCCAACATTTTGTCATCAAGATGTTTTTCCAAATCCTAAAATGGCAAACATTCGCCCTTAAGTGTCATCTTTGCTTGTTTAATAAAGTCTATTTTACTCAATTTTTAGGTTGTTGTCCTTGGGAGTTACTAATATGTATCATCATTTTAGATCCACACATCAGCATGTGCAATATGTGTGTGTGCATTTTGAGTGTAAAGTCAAAATCTGACATGGTGATATTTGTTTCATTTTGCTGTAGATTTTTACAAATGGTCATCTTGGGCCGTGCAGTGCATTATGGGTAAGGTCAATATTTTGGCTATCAAACAACCCTAAACAGTGGGGAAAAAAAGTATTTGGTCAGTTTCACATAGACATTGTATTGGATTTTGGCCAAATACTTTTTTTCCCCACTGTATATAACAAAAAGCGATGAAGCGAGTTGGACCATTTCAATCACTGTAAAGTTGATGATATATCTACTAGTCGCCGTGGATTTCAAGTTACAACCAGGACTGTGAAGACAAAAGAAAGAAAAGACTGAAATGTAAGGAATGAAGAGAGATGCTGTCAAAAGTGACAGTCCTTGTTCATAGTTGGAGACAAATACATTTCTGACCCTTGAAGGAAGGTTGGACACATAGATATAATAAAGGCTGAACGAAACCCAGGGTCTGAAACCGTGGCCTGCAGAATTGCAGAATATTTAAACAGGGATATATACATACAGTACATTTGATCTAATTTTTTATTTTATTATTATTATTTTTTTTGTGAGTGATATAATTTAAATTATCGAGTGTAATTATCCAGATAAATGGCTAATTATTATTAGCCATTTATTCACTACATTCAACATCAACAACAAAATTTTACTGTGATTTCTGGACGATTTTCTTTAAATGATGTAAAAAGTGAGAGTGTCAGTGTCTCCTTTCTCTCGACTCGTTCCCCTGTCCGCTATGGTCTGTTACTGTCTAGCCTCTGTCTCTTCCCTCGGTTTTTACAAGATATTGACCAAATAAATGTGTGCAAGAAACGTCCCTTAAGGCTTAAAGTGTTCAAGCCAATGCCCTTAAGCTTTACGGTTCATGGTCATGGCTCTGAATTTATATACTTCAGTGTTCACGATCTGCTATTCGAACAAGATGGACTTCTGTGGGTTTGTGAAAGACCACAAGAATTAAGAATAAGGGGAAGGCTGGAAAACAGATCAGCTCTCTAAAAGTTATTCCAAAGGGTTTACAATATGTGTTTAAAGGGACTTTACGGAGTTTAAAAATGTTAAAAATTAAATATTTTCCTCCCCCTACATGTTTCAACAATGTCTTATGAGCCCAGACCTGTTCACCACAACTGCCTCTAAAATCCTGAACTGTCACTCAAAAAGGTGTTAATTCAGGTCCGAAGTGCCGTCATGCACGAGCTTAATATAGAAGCTGCAGTTACACGTATGGCCTGAGGTGGCAGTAGTGAGCATAAAATGGCAAATTTGCATCTAGCCCCTTTAAATACAGATTTTAATGAGTAGTTAGTTTACATCAGGGCTGGGGGAGAGACCTATGTTTTCACTGACATTAAACACATAACTGCAGCTATTGTGTGGCTTATTAAAATGTGCTTAGGCAATTACAGTCTATTTGAAAATTGTGCTTAGTTGAAACAACCCAACTCTAGCCCTGGTCTGGCCCTCTTGGCAAGTTCAAAAACCCAATGTGGCCCCTGTATCAAAAAGTTTGCCCATATCTGGTTTATATTCTGTAGCTGTAGAGCCGTTCTTCTACTCATATCAGCATTTAAAATATAAAAAAATAAAATAAAAAAAAATAAATAGAAATCTTCTGCTGCTAAGTAAATCAAGTAGCTTGATGTGTGCTATGAGGGTTGAAGGAAGGTGCATGCATGAAAGTGCTGACACAAACTCACTGGTTCTGGCAGAGGTCACTGTGGGGTCACTCTTGAGCCCGTTCTTGAGCTGCACACACACAGAGAGGTGGTACTGCTGTCCTGGCTGCAGGTCTCTGATGGTCACACTGGTTTCATCAGTTTGGAGCTCTGGGACCAGCTCTTCTCCACTGCAACAGCTCACAGTGTAGTTCTGTACTTCACCAGCAGGGGGCTCCCAGGACAGAGTCACACAGTCTGTGCTGATGTCACTCACTTTGAACTCTGCAGGAGGGACTGGTTCTGTGGAAAGATGGGAACCATGGTTATTCACTGATCTGTATCGAAGCACATATAACCACTGAGCCACTGTCGCCTCATAGTCAGAAGGATGGGCTAATGTCCTGCTCAGAAGGGGCAGGAATTCCTGTTGTAGTTCTTGAGTTCTCAAGTCCAGCTTAGATTACTTTCATATGTCATATAGAATGTATATAGCATTTGGAATCTGAGCCACTTGGTGCTGTACTGTGGAAAGTAACCAATTACATGTACTCATGTTACTGAGATTGTTTTATTTGATAATAGTACTTTTTTGTGTATATTTTTCACCCATTTAGTAATGCAATTGTAATTCACTACATCTGAAATTATGTCCTGCAAGCATGCTTTTATTGTCTGAGCCTCTTCCCTTTTTCCTCCTCCTAAGGCCATATAACTATGGCCAAATTCTGCCATGGTATGTAAACGTTTAACTACAACTGTAAATGTAGATTCACATCAGTGATCTGCCTGATAATGTATTTTTAAAAACATGTGGGAAAGGAAGTGTATTTTCCTATGTAAAGGTGGACCTTTTAGGTTAATATCCAATCAGAGATGGTCTAAAAGACACGATTGGCTTTCACAGTCAGCTGTGGAGGTGAGGGTGAGAAGATAAAAAAACAGCATAGTCAGAGGCTTTTGCTGAGCAATCTCCTCGTCTGAGGATTAAATTACAGTTTGTGCAGCAGAGAGTGAAATGCAGGACGCTGCTCCAATTTTTTGTGAAGCAGGATTTGAGTTGAACATGAAAACGTCTAATGAGGTCATGCACAACATTCATATCAGCGCCTTACAAATACCAAACCCCAAAATGTGCATAAATCACTACAATAACTGACTTGTTCCAGCAGAGGTCACTGTGGGCTCACTCTTGAGCCCGTTCTTGAGCTGTGCACACACAGAGAAGTGGTACTGCTGTCCCGGCTGCAGGTCTCTGATGGTCACACTGATTCCCTCAGTTTGGAGCTCTTGGACCAGCTCTTCTCCAGCACAACAGCTCACAGTGTAGTTCTGCACATCTCCTGCAGGGGGCTCCCAGGACAGAGTCACAGTGTCTGTGCTGACGTCAGTCACTGTTAACCCTGTAGGAGGGGGAAACTCTGTGGAGACGTGTCACACAGCACGTTAAAATACTGGTTTATCTTATGAAAGTGACATTTGAAGTCTTACCTGTAACAACACACACGCTGGTCTGTGAGCTCTGTAGCCTCCTCGTGAAGGTGAACGTGTACTCTGTCCCAGGATGCAGTCCTTCCACCTCCACAAAAGGGGAGTCCTTCTGCACAACACTGGCCCTTTGGTCAGCGCAGCAGTAATCGATCACCAGGTCACACTCTTGAGGAGAGGCATGTGGCTCCAAGGAAAAGGAAACTCTTTCAGGAGAGACATGCACCTCTGCTACCTTTGGTGAAGGGATGCCTGTGCGTGGGAAAAACATTCAGTTATCAGGAAACTGAGGCCGTCCACGCTTCATGTCCAGGTTCTTAACATTACGTTTGTTTCCTGCTTCTTTTCCTAAAGTTTGTTTTGTTTACTCATTGCCAAACTACGTAATGCTCATGCTAAACACATTTTGGTTAAGACAGCTTTTTACAGACTTAGGAGATTGTTAAATATTGAGCACTACATTTGCTCACTTTGTGTTTCCTACTTTAGCATCATTGCTCTTCTCTACTTACACCCTGTGAGCAAAGGCATGTAAATTAGTAGAACATATTCAAACTATACTTTCACACTCATTTCAGTATTACATTTGGATATATTCATCTCTAAGTTAAACTGTGACCGTGGATGTGTTTATTTGTTATCCACAAACATATGGCCCCATGTTTTTCATGCACAGCCTAGTCATTATTTGATGTTGTGTAGTAAACACTTACGGTCCATGCCTCTGTCACAGCTCCGCTCCTGCGAGGTCTCTGAGGCTTCATAAAACTCCTGTTAAACAATCACAGTTACTTTACAATAACACATAATCTGCTCCTCATCATTTTGCGCTTTAGTACCTCCTCCAGCACATCCTCTTCACATTTGTTTTCGGCCTGCGCACTCTCCTCCATTTTGGACTGACCTCCTCTCACCTCTGTACAGGGAGAATAATGAGGAACTAATTAATACCAAAGTCTAAACCCACAAGCAAGCAGTAAACAAACTGCTGAGTTAATGAGTACCTTTAATGAAACACACGCACACGCACACGCACATGCACACACACACACACACACACACACACACACACACACACACACCAGTGGTTGCTGTTGTAATAGTGACAGTTAGTGGGGGTTTCCTCCCTCATGCTTGGCGGGCTCCGCACACGCCCACTCTGCACATAAGTCAACCTTTTGCCGAAACGAGCAGGTCTTTCAAGTCAAATATTGAACAATGAGCTTTGAGATTTTGGAAATAATGTTATTTCATGTAGCTTGAGATTCATGATTTCATTTGAAGTGCAAAAAGATGATGCTTTATTGTAATTGAAATCCACAGACATTTTTCTTTCTTTTTTTTTCTCTCATACATATTTTTAGAAACTAGAAGGTCTTGGCTTTCAAATGAGGTATCACACTGGCACATAGGTTGTAAACTCTCCAGTCAATACGCTTTGGGATTTGTATATAAATAACTGTTAACTAACTTCCCTAACATTTGTTGCATCCCTTTTCTTCACGGTGATGAATTCATGAGTCTCTTTTTTGGGTCACTGTCACAGAAATGCTTCAAAACTAATGTGCAAGTTCAAAAAATTGTTTCAAATCCAAATCATAATTAGAGGCAGAGTGTTTTTCCTGCAAATGTCTGAGTTTACAATACACTAAAGGAGGACGAAGCAAATGGTGTTCCATTATTGTAATATAAGTCAGGTAATCTTTAACTTTACAGTTCCACACTCAGTGAAAGACGTGCACTCTTCTTGTCGAGTGTAAATCGACAGCAGCAGAGATATAATGTAGTGAACTCATTTAGACCAGTCAAAACTACACAAGGCAGAGAAATATTCAGTTTTGGAATATAAACACTAGAGTGCAGGCGTCACGTTTGCTCTGGACTAAATGAAAGTCAGTGCTTTGTTTAGTGAAGCTTCATGGGAAATAGTCTTAGCTCTCTGAATCCAAGAAGTTACAGATTTAAGTACAATAAAGCTCTGACATCTTAAATGAGTAACTCACCTTTCTAAACAGATGACTCCATCTCGTCTTCTTACTTACGATGTGATCTCTGTGGAAGTTGCTGCTGACTGAACCACTCCCGGTGCAGACAGAGAGGACGCTCACACTGCTGCTGCTGCTTTATATTGCCAAGTGTAACTTAACTTTCACTTTTGTTTTCTGAGAACAGAGTGTCAGCTTACACAGAACGGAAACTGAACAAGGCGTCTCCCAGTGCGGTTTGGGCTGGAGAGTAAACAACCATTTGATTCTCGGGGTGAAAGTGAGCCATGACGTACAGCTCAGATTAAGTTTAATCCAAAAGGAAACGCTATAAAATATACATTTTTCAAGCCTGTACTGTATACTACGATCCCAGCAGGTTAGGGTTAAACTGTACCTTTACAGCCATACTAGTCTGTTATTTTGAACATTGAGATTTGATGCATTATTGCTGCTGTAATGAACACTTAGGCCTGTTTGTTTGCCTGTTTAAGGATGTTTTAAAGCTTAGGTTTTACTTACCACTTTATAATGATGGTACATCAGTTCATGCATGATTCTCATGAACTTCAGCATGAATTAATGCATGATTTCATGATACATTCATGCATTACTAAATCATGACTTCATGATTACATGTTGGTTTGATTTCCTCCATATGAGTCATGATGTTCATGTATGATCCTCATGATCATGATTGGTTGATTATTTTATTGTCGTTTTAGTGATTTCATGGTATTCTCATGTGATCCTCATGATCATAATCAATTATTAAGATTTTCATGTACATTCATTACAGTAGTTTGACGTTTAATTCCGGTCATGATTTAGTAATGCGTGAATGTGTCATGAAATCAGGCATTAATTCATACATAAGTTCATGAAAATCAATCATGAACTCATGTACAATTATTCAAATGTGTTACGACATGACAGTACAAGGGGAACAGGGAGAGACATTCAGCAACATCACTGACAGCACAAGGCTTTTGCTGCCTGTACTGTAGTGTTGAAAAGTGTCACCTTATTATCACACATTTTATGATTTAACATTATGTCCTGTTGGGAAACACATTCAGGGAGAGAAACAGGTACAGCCGTTTAAATAAAGATTAAATGTCTTTGTAAAATAAAGCTTGGGATCGTGATGTCAAACCTGTCAAACCGGCTTAGTCCTGTTCCTCCCCTGTAAGACCAAGCGCCGAACCTGGGGAGACAGAGCCTTCTCCATCACCGCCCCCACACTCTGGAACTCACTGCCCCCACCGCTCCGTGCCTGTTCTGACCCCCTCACCTTCAAGAAAGAACTGAAAACCCACCTCTTTAAAAAGGCTTTTAATATCGAGTAACTGCCCTCTATTTTAATGTGCTAGTTTTATGTGTGATTTTATTCTTGTTTTCTGTAAAGCGTCTTTGAGTGTCTTGAAAAGCGCTATACAAATAAAATGTGTGTAGCGTCCTTAGAGTGGACCAGTATGAGAAGCACTAACATCTGCTAGGTACGTCCAAGAGAGAGATTGGAATGATTTGCCAAGATTTAAGAAAAGATGAACAACCTGTGGTTTATTGCTCAACAAATATGGCAACCACATTAACATATACAATGTGTATACAATAAAATAAAACAAAGAAAATAAAATAGAGTTCTTTTCCCCCCAAAAATGTGCGAAGTTCAGTTTGTTTAGTTCTAAGGTTTGGTTGCAACGTTGCTACCCGGGCAGTGTTGTGACCAATGTTTCAGTCTTATCTCAATCCAATGGATAGGGTCCAGTCTCGGTTCTTCTGCAGTGGAATGCGTCTGGCTGGCCACACCATCACACTCGCCTGCATGGATCATGGGCTGGGCTCGCCATCACTTTTCAGGGCTCACTATCAAACCAGTCTACACAAAGTGCAGAAAGTAAATTAATTCCAGTTCTTTTCCCCACGAGACCTCATTTGATGTTCTTCAATAAAGGTCATTTCAATTCTTTACACAATTGCTAAGGACAACTGCATTAAATGAACAATTTCTCTAGATTTTAGCTTTGTCAGCCAATGAAGAATTACCACATTTTTAGCAGTAACACATAACAATGATGAAATTTAAACACATGAACTAATTTTTAAAATAAAACCTTCAAATGGTCAGCATTGCTTATTTATCATATCCTTTTAACTTGTATTTTTAATGTATTTATCAAAACTAATGAACTGACCTTTTACACCAAAATTGTACAATGTTTGCCATTCTTAACCAAAATAATGTATTGTGATTTCAAATATGCAGTATTTATATCAAATACAAACATTCTGCTCCGCTAAGAGCATGTGCTTTTGTAATGTAGTGCTAACACTGGCCAAGAAAACCATGACCACATTAGCCATTAGCAACAACAGCTAGCATTAGCCGCTTAGCATTTTCTATTACATTCCGATGAATTGCAATGATACATGTGTGCCAAAGCAGGTAAAATATTGGGCTTACATCATAAAACACCTGACTGTTTTTTTATACGAAATATCTGTTTCAGTGTTCTCAATTTATCTGACTGAGTACACATTAGCCTCAAGCTAAACATGAGCACTCACCGGGGTTTTCTTCATAGATTTTTCAAAGGAGTCACTTCTGCAGCACACAGACTTGTACCTTTAGCCTGTTTACAGTACAGTATAAGTAATTAGAATCATAATAATCATATTTAGTTGCTATTTTTAGTACTTACTCGCTCCGTTCGATCAGACACACGAGGAGCGTGCTTCGAGTGACAATGACCGCATGGGTGAGGCTTAAGTTATTTGAGGCGCTGTGGCACACTCTAGTGGACAACTAGTGCAATTGCAGCTTAGACAACATGTACGGGTCTAGTAGCCCATTGTTTCACGTGGGTTACATGTATTATTATTATTATTATTAAAAAGAGATTAGCTGGATAATAAGACTGGCATCTCCGGTATGTATCATAATAATAATAAACCAACAGAACTGTAAGATGCTGGAGTTATGTTTGGGTTACAGCTGCTGCATTTACACTGCAGTTGAATGAGGTGTTCCACAATTTTTTATTTTTTTTTCCATTTATGTATTTACTTGATTGGGACAATGCACATTAATGATCATCTGCACTGAAATAACAAAAACAGACCTAAACATACCGGATTACAGCCACAGGTCTAATTTACATCCATGGTCTCTGGGCAGACACTGTATTCCTGTTTTTAAGGGGAGACACTACAGGAAAAACTCAATTTTTTCAGTTTTCAGGTTTTGGGCCAAATTGGTCTCTGAACATACAAGCTTTCACCCGGAAACAGAAAATATACCTAATCTTCACAATAACATGTTTAAATATTGCGCTGATTCAATGTTCCCCCATAGACTTATATGGGAGAACACAATTTCAAGAGCCTTTTTCTCAAAACACATTTTTCTGTCATTGTGGCGACACTATATCCACGTCAGTCGGACCTAAAGACTTCAAATTTTCCAGCCTTGGACTGAACAATGTTTGGAAGATTTTTTCAGAGGGATTTTTTATTATTTAATCCCTAAGCCCCATTTATTGAGTTTTGAATGTCAAAAAATAAGGCGAATTTTTTTTTTTTTTTTTTACAAAATTTTTCCACTAAAAAACAGCTTATTTTAAAACTTCCAATCCAAAATCCCCTTTGAAAAAGTCTCGGTAGCTCATTTATCAATAAAATGAAACCATACATTTGAATGTAGCTCTATCCATTATTCAGATTTCAGAAATTTGGGGCATTTTTAGGCATAAAACACCTTGTTCTTATATGAAAAGATAAAATGACAGAAAACTTGCAATGTATTTTTTTCTCACATTTATGCCAGTGATCGACAGCAAAAGTTTCAAATTGATATCTGTAAAAAAAAAAAAAAATCCCTATTCACCTGCAGTGTCTCGCCTTAAATAGAGGAAATGTGGGACAATCCAGTGACTCTTTGTAAACAAAACATACATGTTTAAAATGTTTAAAAAGGATGGAAAGACATTTACTTTTAATCAAATTTATTTAAAGGAACAGGCCACCGTTTTTCCATACTGAGATATGGAATGTCGCTCACAGCAAAAGCACAATGTTTGTTTCTACATTTATGAGGTATTTTTCAATGATGAAAATATCCACCATCAAGTAAATGCTTGTATTTTATTTTTATTTATTGGGTGAAAATTTTCATACAAACAGTTTTTTTTAGTTCGCAGGCAGGATTTAAAAGGCCATTCATTTACAGGGAGCAGATCTCATAGATGTCGGCAGTTTCTCACAATAAACATAGCAACTTTTTACATTCATGTTACAGAATGGTAACTTTTTAATACAGTGCACTTCAACATCCACCTCCAATGCATTTCATAACAGTTTACATCTCCTCATCTACAGAGGTAATTCATTATATACGTTTCACCAAGTGTGAATATCAAAATACAAGTTTTGATTGAAGTAAATAAACTCTTAACAATTAACATAAGTATAACAAATAAACAAATGTACGTGACATTATTTCAACAACAGAACTTTACACCTTTTATCCTGTTTTCAGACCTTACTCAGGGGCTGGTTGCTACAGCTGAACTATTAGCTACAGCCCATAAATCACATGACTACCAGAAGAAAAAAAACTGCTTTACAATAGAATTATGAGCATAATTAAGCATTGATGAGTCACAATGGGATCGAGCTGGTTGAAAATGCTCACTGATGGTTTCTTGTTGAGACAGAAATGTTACCCTCATGTTGGACGTCCTGTGTGAGCACATGTGGACTTTAAAAGCTTGTCGTTAAAGGAATAGGCCACCGCTTTTCCATACTGAGATGTGTCTGGTCTCTGCGCCTGTGGAAGAGCTCGGTCGCTTCTAACTTCACCCCCGTTTGGAGCTAAAGGAATATACTGGGAGAGGCCAAATGCTAACAACATCTTTGGTCTTTGTGCATGACTGAGCGCACGCACAAAGACCAGACAGGTACGTGTCAACTCGTCTAAGCTCAGGCAGGAACATATCTCAGTATGTGAAAATGGTGGCCTGTTCCTGTAAAGAGATAATGACCATCAGAAGTTGAGGCATATTAGAAGGAATGGTGGACTTGGCTGACTGCTTAGTTAATGTATTTATTTGTTTATTTGGTCATGACAGTGCATGTTAATGAACATTCATGGATGCATGCATGTAAACACGCCACGCCAGATTGTAGCCTTGAGGTTAAGGTTAATGTTTACTTTGTTAAATTCCTTCTCTTCCTTGGGCTAAGTTCCATCCGTCGTTCCCCACTCGCACTTTCAAACGCTCTCATTCATCCTGGCCTACATGTTTTTAGTGGTAGAGGAAACCTGGGAAACTTTATGGCTGTACCAGGCACGACCTATCCCCGCAAACAACGTGCTCAGAGACTTAATATTGAAAGATGCTTTGATACTTTCTTTGGCCCTCTTTTTGTCAATTGTCTTCCATGATTGTGGGATTTCTGCAGGTTCTGCACCATATTCTTTTGCAAACTCATTGTTGAACTTTGCCAAGACGTACTTCCAGTAGTCTGATGCCTCTAGGCTGACGTCTGCAGCTATTTTCCAGTCAGGGTAGATGTCTCTGTATGTTTTGTAAGGGTGCCACTCTCCCTTTGTTGCAGCACTTTTAAACCTTATATCGCTGTTTACTGCTGAAGAGCAAATATCAGTGATAAGTTTGTTTGATTCAATCCATGTTCGGCCACCCAGTGCCCGAGAGCGATGCAGTGATGCCCAGTGCTCAGTGTGTGCATGGCCTCCTGCATCACAAGGAGCTTTACAGAAGGGACACTGTTTCCCACAGCCGATCATTCTGCTAAAAAGCTCATCCTGGGGCTTCACATTAAGACTTTGGAGCTTCTCCTTGATGTCTCTTTTGGATGTTTTGGTTAGAGATTGTCCCATCTCATTAACACATTCCATAAGCCAAGAGGCGAATGCTTCTTTGTCTGCGTTGTTGAGGACCATGATTGTATCTAGATCTGTTTTCTTAATGGCTAATTTATCACCAAGCTTCTTGCATATTTCTTCAACTAATGATTTCACATTTTCACTGTCTCCTTCTTTTGCTTTGGTGACTGCATCTTCTATGCTGCGGACACAAGACTCAATATGTTTCTTCTCAAAGTCTTGAACAGCAGATGAATGTGCATATATCTTGTTGAGAATCCACTCCTTCACATAGTCCTCATAATGCCTTGTGTATTGAAGGTAGTCATTAAATCGATCCTTTTCGAGCAGATCCAGTAAAATAGAGTATTGGAACACTATTCGTGTGCTGAACTCTTCGCATGTCAGCATTTCCCCAATGATATCAGGACCCAAAGAGCGGTTGATGAAGTTTTTAACTGCAACTTTCAGACATTGATTGGTGAATTCCTCGGCTTTCTTTTGACACTGGTCTCGTTTATTGAACACATCTTTGAAGTCATTGAGGTATTGATTTTTGTCTTTATTGAGACATTGGTAAGGATCATTTTCACTCAGAAAATCTTCATGCATTTTCTGAAACTGCCTGGCTGCTGTTGCACAGATGTGCTGTTTCAGAGAAACCTCAAAGTCCATGTCCTGGATCGTCTGATCAGTGTTTAATTGTGTATCAATTATACGTAGAATCTCTAAGATGAATGTTTCATGGTAATTATGTTTTTGTTGAACTTTTTCAGTCACAAACATTTGGCAGGAAGCAATGATTCTGTTTGCTAATGTTTGTGCAGACTTCACGAGATCCTCTTTAGTGAACCATTTGTACAACTTGTTTTTGGCTTGTTTGATCCATCCCTCAGCAGTATATTTGAATGGATTCAGTCCACACTCTCTTAGACTCCTTTTACTTAGTTCTTCACAAGCGTGGCTCCCTTTGTCTTTCAGGTTCTGTCTAAGGTGGTACGTCACATGTACAAAGATGTCTGAAGGCTTTTGTTTACGGAATTCAAGATCTTTTAGAGCTTTATTCCACATTACTTCAAATTCTCTGTTGAGTTCTTCATCTGTCATCTTGGCTTGTTTCTTTCTACAGTTTTCAATCAGTTTACAAACCCTGTCGCCAATTTCGTTTGTGTGTTTCTCCTTGACTTTATCTAATTCTGCTTGTCCCTGTTTCATGTCTGCTGCTACCGTGAGTTCACTAAATATAGATTGTTCTAATACTTTTCTAAGGCTTTTAGTGCTGTTCTCAAATTCCTGTTTGTAGCTTTCCACAAGATAAACATGGCCTTCTTTTTGTTTGAAGTATTCTGCCAGCCTTTTTAAAAGGTTAGCTTCCCAATTTAGCAGCTCTGTAGTTGCTTCCATTTTCAAGCCAATGAGAAGTTGTTCAATATTTTGATGTTCCTGAGATACCAACGAAACTGTTCGGAAATTTTTAATTTTGGTCTCAGCATTTGTACTCCAGGTGTACATGGCTTTCTTGAACTCCCATTCCCACTTGTTGTACTCCGTGCACAGTCTCATGTATGCATCAGCTACAAGGCTGTTTCTGAAGCTGAAGATGAAGTTTTCATGTTTCACTGCCGTCCAAAGACTTTTTATCCACTCATGGAACTGCAAGATGTCATTAGCGGTTGATGCCTGATTCTCTAAAATGTGTATTACATTTTTCTTGAGTTCATAGACGGCTTCGCTGTATCCTGCATTGACTGGGGCCATTGGAGGGCTTCCATTCCACAGTCCTGGGATGTACCAGTTTCCAGTGTCAGGATCATAGTCCATCACATCAGTGAAGCTCTTATTCTCCTCTTTTCTCTCCATTTTAGCAGCGGCCTGAGTCATCTCATTTAACTGCTGCAGGAGCAGTTTCCTGTCTCTGAGGTTCTTCTCATGAGCTGAAACATCTGACACGTTCTGGTGGACAAACTGACATTTGGGTTTTTTCCCAATTTCTTTCATTCGGAGAAACGCATGAACAACGATCTGCAGGATGTCTTTCATTTCTGTGGAATTCTCCATTGCAATATTTATTATAGTGATGTCACTCAATCCAACCACAAGAGTTGCTAGTTCATTGTCATGTTCGTGACTATCGTCGAGCTGTGCCAGTTCTGGAGACTTGAGGCCCTCAGTGTCAATGATGACTAAGAAGTCGCAGTTGAGGCTTGTTTTCATTTCTTCACTGACTTTGATGAGTAACATAAAGGCACCTCTGGTGCATCGACCACTGCTCACAGCAAACTGCACTCCAAACATGGTATTGAGAAGAGTGGACTTCCCTGTACTCTGAACTCCTAGAACTGTGACCACCAGAATCTTGTTGTTAGGAGACACCAGTTCATTGAGCTGGGCCAGAACATCACTCACCCATCTGAGGGGGATGTTGGAGGCATCTCCATCCACAAGCTCCAGAGGAAAGCCATCAAGCAGCAGTTGTGCACAGAGTCTGGGCAGATGCTGTAACTGTTGACGGGAAGGATCATTTTCTGGGAGAGAAACTGAGGCCTCATAGATTTGACCCATTTCACGAAAGAAGTGTTCTGTTCCCAGTGAACTGTTGGACAGTTGTTTGTCAATTTCTTGTATCTCTTCCTTGTTCTCTGAATCATTGCATTTGCTTTTATAAAGCTCTCTGAGGCCTGACAACTTGTCATGAGAAAGATTATCAAGGTTTATTCGCAGCCATTTTAAGAAGTAGGATCTCTCGATGCCAGGGCTTGAAATGGCATTGATGAAGCAGGACATTGCATTCGTCATGTTATGAGAGTTCTGTTTTTTCCTAAGTTCTTGTCTTTGTGCTTGAAGAGAACATTTGTAATGTTCAATGCTTTGAGTTCCAACTTTCCGAAGCCTAAATTCCTCCTTTTCTAGCAAAGTCAGATTCTTCCAGATTTTTCCCTGCATTGGAAGCTGGGATTCTTTGTACCCTAGTATGTCATTAATTTCATCAGTTAATGCAAACGCTTTTTCTTTGCCTTCCTGACACTCTGATCTGTATTCATCAACACTCATTCCCAAGTTAACCGCTATGTCAACCATTTTCTCAATTGATACTTTAGTTGTGATGTTCTCAGTTACAGTGTTGAGAGAGTCACGCAAAGCTTTAACAAAATCCGCATCATTTTTTGTTTTTGTCTTTACAAGGATTCTGTTCTTTGTCAAACCCAACCGGCTTGCTACTATTTTCAAATTTTCTAGATTAAAAGTTCTGTTTTTCTGATCAACCACTAAGTGGATCTTTTCCTTTTGGTGAGTTTTTCTAAGAAGGCTGTAATCTAAATCAAAATTGTCAAAAAACACAAAAACCGCTGAAGACGTCTGACATAAAAATGCATACTGTGTGTCAAGAGAGGCAATATCACCACGGAGGTTCACTACTGCCACCGGTTCATCAAAAATATCAATGTTCTTGTTTCCACATGGAAGGTACCAGGTAATTTCAGCAAGTCCATTGGAAATGGTTCTTGGACTGTCTCCCCCCTCCATGTCGCGATGGACAAAGGTGTCATGATACTGTTGAGAATTGCTCAGGAGCTTGTTCAGAATCTCAGACTTGGATAAAGAGCACTCCCCAAGTCTCACAAAGGAGATCATTGGAATTTTAGCCTGAACAATGCGTTCTTCTTTGAAGCCCTTTGCTTCAGAGAGGGATTTAGGCCTGTATTTTTTGACTATGTCTCTCAGGGCCCAGAGCATCAGGGTGCACTGGTTTGAGTCACAGTTAGGAAGCAGCAGAGGAACAGCAAACTGACACATTGACATTTTGAGAGATAATTCCTGCTGCACAAAACCATCAGAACAAAGGAACAGAGCTGTGACTATGTCTACAGGGTTCAGTGTATCAGAGTTTGAACTGTCGAGCAGATCATCGAAGTTTAACGCTGTGCTTGACTCAGAACTGCCCGGGTCACTCACCGAGACACATTTCACATTTCTAGCTGTTACATTGGACAACATGAGTCTCTTCAAAAAATACCTCGCCACATCTGTTTTGGACTCGACAGTGTCATTGGTTGTCGCCTTGGCGTCAATCTGCAGAACTGTGCTTAAGGACAGCTTCTCTTTGTAGTGCTGCGCCAGGTTCACTTCCTCCAGAAACCTCTGCAGTTTGGAACCTGTGAACAGAACATTTGAGTTGGCAGCATGTATAAAGTATCATCTATATAAAGTATGTATAAAGTATAAAGTATCATAAAGTATCATCTTATAGCTGGGAACATGTTATAAGCTATACGCCATTTTGACAAACAGCAGTGCAGAAACATGTACCCTAATTTCCGGACTATAAGTCGCTACTTTTGACCCATCCTTTGAATCTTGCAGCCTATACAGCAGTGCGCCTAATTTATAGATTTTTATGGTCATTCTGAATATTGTGTCATTTGTCACCCTACCACTGTGTTCCTCCACCTCTGTCCGCGGTGTTTTCTGCACACCGGAGGAGCGGAGGCAGCAGGATGCCCTCCCGCGCTATAGCTAACGTGGCTTCAGGTGCAAAAATAAATGTGCAGCAGACGCAGCGACAATTAGCGGCTAGCAGGTCAGCATTATGACAGAAGTTCACAAGAAGATCGTGAACAGATAAACATCTGAGTGACCTGCTCTGATGCAGCTGAAATCCTGTTTAATAATCCAATCTATTATAGAAAACGCTATCTCAATGGCCGCCGCCTGGGCGCCGCCATGTTTATTTCCCATACCGACTTTGAAGCTAAGCAGGAAAGTGCCTGGTTAGAACTGGGATGGGAGACCGTTCCTCCGATGCTAAGCAGGGAAAGGCCTGGTTAGGACTGGGATGGGAGACCGTTTGGGAAGACCAGGAAGCCTGGCGACAGTACTGAGTGTGTGCGTGGTTGGTGTTATTACATCCGCGGCCGGCCCCCCACGTGACGGTCCCACCGCTCGCGGGCATTGGCCACGGGTCCATATGGACCGCGGTGCTGCTGTCCGAGGACAACCCGCCGTCACAAAAACGCGAGTGCACGAGATCTGACTGCCGTGCGTGTGCGCGCGTACAAACAGGGCGATGTGTGTGTGCGTGTGTGTGTGTATGTATGTGTGCGCGTGCGCATCCAAACAGGGCCATGTGTGCGTGTGTGTGCGTGTGCGTATGTGTGTGCGTGTGCGTGCGTGCCCAAAACCTCCTCAAACACGAGCCTCTAATCACACGCGCTGCTCCGACTGATTTATCCTCCGTGTGCGTAAAAGCGAAAATGACACTACAACTTAACGAGCGCATGGCCTGCACTGCGTAGTTTTTTTTCTTTTTATCTTTTTTTTTACTTTGCTCCTGTACCTTTTGTTTTCTATTTTGCTTTCACGTATTGTCAGCCCAGAGGTACATTTTACTATAAAGCAGCTTTGAACGCATTGCCAATTTTATGGTAAGGTTATAAATACTGTCTAACAACGATAATTAGGCTATTTCATTTCTAAACCTACTCATTATTTTTTGGATTGTAAACTACCGTGATGCACCAAACCACGGGTCCTGCACTTTGAACCAAAGCGTTAGAGCTGAACCCCTAATATTTATCCATAATTATTCCACTGTCTCTTGAATTCTATTCCCTGAGTTTAGCGAAAATATTGTCGTTGTAGTTTATAAGACAGGAGCACGGGTGCATCAAACACTCCAATTGCAGTTTGTTTGACATTTTTTTTTGCATTCATTCTTTTACTCATTTGTAGTGGCCATAGTTTTTGGCATGGGTTGGGAACCACTGGTCTACAGCTGCACTGTGTGACGGGTTGGACATTTCTTTGTAATCACTCATAATCTCTGAATATCAAATGTGGAGACTAGCGAGGCCCGGCCGAAGGCCGGGTCTCAGCTAGTATCTAAAGAGAGCCGTCAGGTCTTTTTCCTCGTCATGATTTCTAAGCAATCACCGGGAGCATGTGTGGCCTATGGTGTGGAGGGGGGTGAGGGGGGAAAGCCAGGTGAGGAGGGGAGGAAGGGGCAGAGCAGGGTTCACTACTGACACACTGACAAGAAAAATCTAAAAGACGTAGCTCAGGACAGCTTTAAAGAATAATATAATTGACCGCGCATGAAGAGAAAAGTCCAATGTTTACACTGATGATGTCTCTACAACGCTCCAGGATCCATATAGGTATTCTGGTGAGGGGTCCATCAGTGGAAAAACTTCCAATTGATCCTGGAGTGTCCCATACACCACTGTGATGGAAAGTAAAGGCCATGCTGACCACTCATACAGCCACTGGGTACTACATGGTCAAATACGTACAAATATCAAGTTTCTTTCACACAAAAAAGAAAACTATTTATATTTATTTGTAAAGTATCCCCGCCGATAAAGACACCAAACCTAAACCCTTGGAGTGAAACAAATTTTTTATTTGTATTTGCTTTTATTTTGATCTCCATTAACAGGGTGAATTTACGGTAATTTGGAACATCAGGTGATTTGGGACAGCATTAGTAAATGGCCTATTACTGCAGATGTAAAAAGTGTAAGCTGAAGTCTACAGCCTTGAATTCTTGCTCTGGGGATCTTTTATGAGGATAAATAAAGTTTTACCCTGTGGCATGAAGTGTGAGGTGTGGCCAGCATCAAAAAGGAAGTTTACCCCAAAAAACATGGAGTCCGAGAAATGTCATCTCCCTCTGAATGATTTAATCTTAAAGGTATATTTCAGGATTTTTTACATAGAGCCTCATTTCCTAGTTATCAAGAGTGTTTTTCTGAGTTACATGGCGCTAGGCTAGTGCAAGGCTAGTGCATGTCTATGGTATCAGCTAGCCTGCATTAAAAACAGTCTGACCCGCTCCACAGAGCACCTGTGGCAAATCACTTATAACACCAGACTAACCATATAAATGTCTGTGTCCATAGAGTAATTTTAACCATTTTGCATTTAAAATACCTTATATTTGAGCAGCATCAGCTTCGTGGTTGTATACGTGAGGGATCTGCTATAAAATAGTCCCTCAAAATGCGATCATTCATGTGATGCAAGGTCAGTTATATTCCAAAGAATTATTCTATGGACACAGACATTTATACGGTTAGTCTGGTGTTATAAGTGATTTGCCTCAGGTGCTCTGTGGAGCGGGTCACACTGTTTTTAATGCAGGCTAGCTGATACCATAGAAATGTGTTAGCCTTGTACCAGCCTAGCGCCACGAAACTCTTCAAACATAAGAACTGCATGAATTACAAAAAAAATATCTCCAGAAATCAGCAACACTCTGGATAACTCGGAAATGAGGTCCTATGTCAAAAATCCTGAAATATCCCTTTAAGGGTCTGGTATCAAACTGACTGTTGATTATGTTATGTTAAATATCTACTGGAACTTGGAATAAAATGGTGCTCTGTCATTTTTTGTGTTTTGTTCATTTGGTTTATTGTAAAGTTATAGACTAGGTTTATGTCCAGTTCAGTCCGGTCATTTTCGGAGACTCTGAAACAGCACTTTAGTGGAACTGGACGGCATGAAAGAGCAACACATTGTTTTGCCTTTCAAATCCCATAGGAAACAACCGTGTCCCAAATGACCAAACACAACCCCAAAAACCTGTTCTCTGTCAATCCCAACAAAAATGTGAGTTACATTTTGTAAAAACATCCCCCACAAAGCACTCGACTACTTTGACTACGAACCTCACTGACCTTTTGTATTTGTGGTAACAGCATCCTCTATAGATGCACTCTCTTCTCCTTCTGCACTGTACAGGTCAACGCAGTCGTCCTGGATGTTATAAAAGAGAGTGCACACAATAAAACTGTGTCCATAAACAGATACATTTGTACTTTTGTCACATACTGTACCTCCATTGTTGCAAAATGGAGAGTATAACCACGGCAGGTCAGCGCATTCAGAAGTCTTCTCTCTAATGCCAAAACATTGCTTCAGTCAGAATGGATTTTGATTATACATCAGTTCTTTGTACACATCCAGTGAATGCATGAAACAGCACTTACTATGGAGTGTTTCCTCCAATGCAGAGTTTTCTGTTCACTTCAGTGTCGGGTCCATGTTCAGAGAGTCCTTTGTCAGAAGTGAGAGAGATTAGAGATAAAGGGCCATTTGATTGACAGCATGCAGAAAGTTAAAGTAAAAGACTTCTTTCTGGAGCCTCTTACCTTCGTTGCAGACAGCACTGCAGCCGGTGGAGCTCTGCTGTGGACTGTGCAGTGTGCAGCCCCACAGACCCTTTTATAGAGCAGCAACACTTTCACTTTCACTTCCCATATATGGAAGTCTGGAGTCATGTGCTTTACAGGAAAGGCTGGCTTTTACTGGACACTCTCTCTGCAGCTTACATCATCGATTCAACTTTTCATTAAGCCTTTTTAACCTCTAAAGCACTGATGGGACAATATTAAGAATGTACCTATTGCTCAGTGTTTATAGCCTGGATTTGAGTGAGGCACTGTATGCACATGGCAGAACCTTTGTGGTAAAATGATAATTTTTAGTTAATATGGCTTTGTCCATACAAGCCCGGTGTTTTGGGGGTCTGTAAATGAACATTTTCCAAACTAGTGGAAAGATCTCAAAACGCTGTTTACCTGACTCCGTTGTTACGACGTCTCCACTTTGACTAAAACGATGACATCACAGCTCCAGAGTGGTGTCTGTTATCCATAATCTACTGACCTTAGAATGAGTTTTACTCATGGATCTATGATGGTTTGACTCCGCTCCTCTTTGCTCCACTGCAGTCCACAAGCCACAGGTGTCAAGTAAAAAAACCCGGCCCAGTCAGTCTGTGTTTTTGGACTGAAGTCACTGACAGGTTTTTCTGCTTTAGACCCGTTACGTCTGAAGAATAAACTCTCCTCCTCGTCTCTTCTGTAGATCCTAAATCCTTGAATCATTTTCACTGTTTACATTCCACAAAAGTTTACTGCACATTCGCCTCTACATCTTGTTCTATTATCTGTGTTAGCGTCACAGCGCCTCACACAGGCCTGGAAGATGAATCACACCGTTTTCACAGACCTGAGCCGACCCATGTGGACGCACACATTTACTAAACTGGCTTCAGGCTTACAAAGAAAGTTTCTGAAAACATAAGCGTTTTGTCTTCGTGTGAATACAGCCTAAGTGCTGCATTTGTCATTGAGCCCCTGTCCAATCAGAGACCATCATTGTGTGACCTTTACCGTTCCTTGTACTACATTGTGACAGCAGCACAATGTAGTCAGGACTTTGTTTGTTTCTGTATGGTGCTCCTCTGAGTATTCCTCAGAGTATTTGTAATATTAAACTATACTCAAATAGAGATCTGTCTGTTGTTTAATGTTAGGTTCTTACCTGCAGAACTTTAATTATGATTGACAAACTAAAAATGATCCGAACACACCCTCATTGGTATAATCATTAGTACTTTTCATATTTTTAGCGATGCAAGTCTTGTATAAATGAGATTGAGCTGTGACCTTTCAGCGTTTATGAGAGACAAAAATCTCTTTGTATACTTTTGTTCACACCCAATGATCTATACCCTTTAATTGACAACCACTTCATTGTGGAGTTGCAGTTTACTCACATTATTTCATTCGTTAGTTTGTGTGTGCACTTTAAAGCCATCCTGAGGCCGCTTAGGAGTATGGAAAACAGAATTCAACATAAGACCGTTAACGAATGTACTGAGTTGTCATTTGAAAGCAATACTTTATTTGTGATTAAATAAATTTGAATCTAGATGGGTGTGTAATAGACAAAAACTTTCTCAAGTAAGAATGTAGTGCAATGCCAGAAAGCACTGTACTTCAGTTGCAAATGTACAGTTACACACAGCTCTAGTCTGCAGCACTAGGAAGGAAACAGGAAATGCTGGCCCAACAGACTCTCAGCGTGAACTCCCTGCACTTATGCTTCTTACACAGTATATACTCACCTTGCTAGTGATGTGTATATTTATTTAAACAAAGATACAAATACACCGCGCTCCATCTGACTTTTTTCTCTGATTTTCCAAACTGTCAACTCAAATGAGAGTCGGCATAATTTTCAAGTCTTTAACTGGTAGAGGATCATTTAAACGTGGTTGAAAAAATCTCCCAGTGATAACAGTATTTTTTTCAAAAATAAATATTGTAAAAAACTCTGCTGTTCCAAATTATTATGCAACTCATCATTTCAATACATTTTAAAGCTTGTAATTAACTTAAAATGGTCATTTGTTGTATTTGCAGCATTAGGAGGTCATATTTACTGAAATCAAAAGCTATTTCAATCAAAAATTATTAACAGGTCAAGTTATATTTTACCAAAGGAGCCCTTGTGTGATAACAGCTTCAAAATTCTTAAATCCATTAAACTTGTGAGTTTTTGGACAGTTTCTGCTTGGATTTCTTGGATGTTAGAATAGCCTCCCAGAACTGCTGCTTGGATGAAAACTGCCTCCCACCCTCAAAGAAGCTTTGCTTGTTGATGCTCCAAAGGTTCTCAACAGGGTTGAGGTCAGGGGAGGAGGGGGTCCACATCATGAGTTTCTCTCCTTTTATGCCCATAGCAGCCAGTGATGCAGAGGTTTTCTTTACAGCAGGACATGGTGCGTTGTCATGCATGATGAGGATTTTGTTAGGGAAAACACGGCTCTTCTTTTTGCAGCATAGAAAACAGTGGTCAGTCAGAAACTCCACATATTTTTCAAAGGTCATTTTCACACCTTCAGGGAGACTAAAAGGGCCTAAAGGGGCCGACCAGCTCTCTCACCATGATTCTGGTCCAAAACATGACTCCGCCCCCTCCTTACTGACATCACAGCCTTGTTGGGACATGGTGGCCATTTACCAACTATCCGCTACTCCATCCATCTGACCATCCAGGGTCACATGGCCTCATCAGTGAACAAGACTGTTTGAAAATGAGTCTTCATGTATTTCTGAGCCACTGCAGCCGTTTCTGTTTATGAGCTTCAATGAACAGTTTAGAGGAGGCCGAATAGAAGGTTTATGCACAACTGCAGCCTCTGGAGGGTCCGACACCTTGAGATTCTAGAGGCACCAGCAGCTTCAAATACGTGTCTGCTGCTTTGTAGCAGCAGTTCTATTCATCTGATGTATTTGTCTAGCTGAAACCGTACTTATTGTGCCTTTATGTGCACAAACCCGTGTGTGTCTGAATCAGCCACAAATCTCATACGATGATTACGCTTAATCTTTCATGAAATATCGAAGGTTTTCATACCTACACCAAGGCATTCAACTATTTCACGCTTTTCATCAGCAGAGATCCTTGTTCTTTCTCATATTGCTTGAAAATGTTGGTCTGCTTAATAATGTGGAACACCCTTTTTCAGTAGTTTTTCCCTTAACTGGGCTTAACCTGAAAACTGATCATCCCAGGTCTCTGAGATTAATGTCAGTGATTCAAAGAGCCTGAGACACAAAACCATCCATGAGTTTCATTGAAAAACTTTTTTTTTTTTTTACCTTTTTGAAATACAATTTGCATAATAATTTGGAACGCGTTATAGACCTATCATTTTCTTGTGAAGACTATGATATACAAAGAAAGATATTTTAAATAATAGGAAAGGGAAAGGGACCTTTTGCAATGGTTGAAATACCTGATTCCGAAACTCTCAGAACAGTGGTTTTATCTGTTACCATGTATCAGCCTTATGTCATGCTTTAAATATATGCCAGACATAATGAGGATTAAGACTCACTTCCAGTTTTCAAACATGCATACTCCGCAGAAGGGATCATGAGGACAACAATCTGTAGAGTCAGTGTATGTATGTATGTATTACCCCGGGCCAGTGTGATTTCGAAATGCACCTGGAGAGAAGTTTCACTCCTGGTCCACCATCACTTCAGAAACTATTCACAGCCAATGATGTATGATATACTGCCGGTTCTAATGTGGTGCTGGTATTGAAGAGCGCAGGATGGATCCTTTTTGTCAATTTTTATGCCCCCGTTCCATCCACTTAATGTATGGTCTGGAGCTAAAGATTTCACAGAGCAGGACCACGAAGAAGTTGGAGACAGGTGAGGAAGTAATGAAAAGCAGTAAAAGTTTGCTCCCTTTTTAATAGGCTTCACATTTAGCATTCACAATTTATTCACAAAGACAATCGTTAGTTTTTAGGAGAAAAAATATAAATAAGTAACCAATCTTTAAAAATAGTATGCAGAATTTGCAGTTGTTTGGGCTGTTTTCGAGGTTCAGGAGGTTCTGAGTGGCAAAATATGGAGATTTCAAAGGTTTGTGTCACAACAACAAAAGAGTGATTGAAACAAATGCATGAAACCAGAAAGATTTGATTTAGATCACAGTTTACATAACTTATAGAGACGTATGTGCGTGATTTTTACTTGCATTTGGACTTTCCCTGGATTCTTTTATGCTTTATCTGATAAATCCTTTTACCTCAGCTGCGGACATGCGGAGATGGGGCCAAGATTGGAACACCCGGGAAACATTTAAACCTGTCTCTCCAAAATTCCACAATTTGTGAGTGTTATCTGTTGTACTCATGAACAAAGAGGTTAGCAAGTGCTGTCTTATTTATCACTTTTTCCACCTCAAGTTTTCAGCATTGTGGCAAAAAAGGACTCTGTTTTACATAATCATTGACCTCCATGCGCAGAATTTCAATTGCTCCTGTTTTGCACATGAGCAAACACTTGAACTGACGCCACATTGGGTAGATTGTAAATAGAATCATTCTCTGCCCACTAAAGAAAGAGTGTGATTGCCTACTTAATGTTAAATGATGTTTTTAAACTTTTCACTGCCCTGCTTTTGGTTATTGACATCCATATGTTGGGGATGTCTGCAGGCTCGGCCTGATACACTTGTGCAAACTCCTTGTTGAACTCCTTTAACATGTACTTCCAGTAGTCCGATGAGTCAAGGCTGATGTCTGGAACTATTTTCCAGTCTGGATAGATTTCTCTGTATTTTTTGTAAGGCTGCCATTTGCCTTTTGTCGCAACACTTTGAAACCGCCTGGCACTGTTTACTATTGTTGAGCATATGTCTGTGGTAAGTTTGCCTGTTTCCCATTTGAAATTGCCCAAAGCCTGTGGGCGATGCAGGGATGCAAAGTGTTCAGAATGTGCACTCCCTGATGCTTCACATGGAGCTTGACAGAAGGGACACTGTTTCCCACAGCCAATCATTTTGTTGAAAAGCTCATCCTGTGGCTTCACGTGAAGTCTCTGAAGTCTCTTCTTTATGTTTTTATCTTTGTTTGGAAGGGATTGTCCCAGATCATTAACACAGCTTGTCAGCCAAAAGGCAAATGTGTCCATGTCTGCATTGTTGAGGACCATGAAAGTATCGAGAGCTTCTTTTGAAATGGCCAATTTATCACCAAGTTCCTTGCATATTTCTTCAACTAAAGATTTGACATTTTCAGTATCTCCTTCTTTTGCTTTGGTGACTGCATCTTCTATGCTGCGGACACAAGACTGAATATGTTTCTTCTCAAAGTCATAAACAGCAGATGAACATGCACATATCTTGAGGAGAATCCACTCCTTCACATAGTCCTCATAATGCCTTGTGTATCGGAGGAAGTCATGAAATCTATGCTTTTCGAGCAGATCCTGTAAAACAGAGTATTGGAAGTCTGTCCGTGTGTGAAACTCTTGGTGTGTCTGCATTTCACCCATGATATCAGCACCCAAAGAGCGGTTAATGAAGTCTTTGACAGCCACTTTCAGACATCGCTCTGTGAATTCCACTGCTTTCTTATGACACTGGTCTTGTTTATTGAACACATCTTTAAAATCTGCACTAAACTTCTCTTTGTTTTTATTTAGACACAGGTAAGGATCATTTTCACTGAGGAAATCTTCCTGCATTTTCTGAAACTGTCTGGCTGCTGTTGCACAGATGTGCTGTTTCAGAGAAACCTCAAAGTCCATGTCCTTGATCATCTGATCATTGCTCAAATCTGTGTCAATAATGTGCAGAATCTCCAGGATGAATGTTTCATGGTAATTGTTTTTTCGCTCAACTTTTTCACTCACAAACTGTTGACAGGCTGCTATGATTTGTTCGGCTGAGTTTTGTACATTCACAAGAGACTCATTCCTGACCAGTTCGTATAACTGTTGTTTAGCTTTTTTCCACACATCAGCAGTGTACTTGAATGGACTCAGTCCACAGTCCATGAGACTCTTTTTGCTTAGTTCCTCACAAGCATGACTCCCTTTGTTTCTCATGTTCTCTCTGAGGTGCGAGCCCACATTAGCAAAGATATCTAAAGGTTTTTGTTTGAAGAATTCGAGGTCTTTTAGTGCTTCGCTCCACATTTCATCAAATTCTGTGTCTAGTTCTTCGTCTGTCATCTGAGCATGTTTCTTTCTACAGCTTTCAATCAGTTTATTAACCCTTTTTTCTATTTCTTTTGTGTGTTTCTCCTTCACTCTGTCTAGCTCTGCCTGTCCTCGTTTCAGATCTACAGCGACATGGAGCTCATTAAAGACAGAAGATTTTAATTGTATTCCAAGCATTCTCGTACAATTTTCAAACTCCTGTTTGTATCCTTCAACTAGATAGACATGACCATCCTTTTGTTCGAAATATAGAACCAAATTATTGAGAAGTTTCCTTTCCCACTTTGCTAATTCATTAATTGCTGACATTTTCAAATCAGTGTGAAGTTGTTCAATGCTCTGGTGTTCTTGAGATGCACAAGCAACTGTTCCAAAGTTTTTGATTTTGATTTCAGCATTTGTACTCCAGGTGTACATGGCTTTCTTGAACTCCCATTCCCATTTGTTGTACTCCGTGCACAGTCTCATGTATGCATCAGCCACAAGGCTGTTTCTGAAACTGAAGATGAAGTTTTCATGCTTCACAGCGTTCCACAGACTTGTTATCCACTCACGGAACTCTAAGATATTGTTAGCAGTTGATTCATGATTCTCTAAAATGTGCATCAAGTTTTTCTTGAGTTCATAGACGGCTTCACTGTATCCTGCATTGACTGGAGCCATCGGAGGGTTTCCATTCCACAGTCCTGGGATGTACCAGTTTCCAGTGTCAGGATCATAGTCCATCACATCAGTGAAGCTCTTATTCTCCTCTTTTCTCTCCATTTTAGCAGCGGCCTGAGTCATCTCATTTAACTGCTGCAGGAGTAGTTTTCTTTCTCTGAGGTTCTTCTCATGAGCTGAAACATCTGACACTTTTTGGTGGACAAACTGACAGTTAGGCTTTCTCCCAACTTCTTTCATTCGAAGGAATGCTTGCACAACAATCTGCAGGATGTCTTTCATTTCTGTGGAATTCTCTGTTGCAGTATTGATGAGAGTGATGTCACTCAACCCTATTACAAGAGTTGCCAGCTCGTTGTCATGTTCGTGACTATTGTCGAGCTGTGCGAGTTCTAGAGACTTGAGGCCCTCAGTGTCAACGATGACTAAGAAGTCACAGTTGAGGCTTGTTTTCATTTCTTCACTGATTTTGATGAGTAACATAAAGGCACCTCTGGTGCATCGACCACTGCTCACAGCAAACTGCACTCCAAACATGGTGTTGAGAAGAGTGGACTTCCCTGTACTCTGAACTCCTAGAACTGTGACCACCAGGATCTTGTTGTTAGGAGACACCAGTTCATTGAGCTGGGCCAGAACATCACTCACCCATCTGAGAGGGATGTTAGAGGCATCTCCATCCACAAGCTCCAGAGGAAAGCCATCAAGCAGCAGCTGTGCACAGAGTCTGGGCAGATGCTGTAACTGTTCACGTGAAGGATCACTTTCTGGGAGAGACAATGAGGCCTCATAGATTTGACCCATTTCTCTGAAAAAGTGTTCTGTTCCCAGTGAACTGTTGGAGAGTTGTTCATCAATTTTTTTAAACTCTTCTTTGTTGTTAGATGACTTTGATTTTTCTTTGTACTGCTCTCTGAGATCTGACAGGTTTTCAGAAGACAAATTATCAAGGTTTATTCGCATCCACTTTAGGAAGTAGGACCGCTCTGCGACTGGGGACAGTAATCCTTTTATGAAACAAGACATTGCAATAGAAATGTCGCACTTGTTTTGTTCCTGGAGGAGATACAATTTACATTTCAGAAGATCACTTTTGTATTCCTCTATGTTTTTAGAGCCAGCCCTTTGAAGCCTGAATTCCTCTTTTTCTATAGAGGTCAATTTTTTCCAGATTTGGCCTTGTCGTGGCAGCTGTGTTTTCTTGAATACCAGTGTATCGTGGATTTCTGCAGTGATAGCATCTGCATTTCGTTTGGCATTCTGGCACTCTGGACGGTCTTCATCAACCTGTACTCCTAAGTTATGAGCCACGCTCGTCATCTCCTCTATCTGCAGCCTTAATTTTGAGTCTACAATGAACTTTCTCATTATGTTCTGTAATTTCTTGACAAAATTGGCATCATTCATTGTTTTCGATTTCAACATTATGTTGCCTTTGGGCAGTTGAATCTTTGTTGCAACTTCTTGTAAAGCACTTCTATTCGTTTTTTGGTTACCAACGAGAAATATGTGTGCCCGACTTTTTGTCATTAAGTGTGTGCATTCTGAATCAACATTGTCAAAAAATACAAAAACAGCTGAAGACGTCTGACATAAAAAGGAAAATTGTGTTTCAAAGGAGGCAATATCACCATGAAGGTTCACTACTGCCACTGGTTCATCAAAAATATCAATGTTCTTGTTTCCACAAGGAAGGTACCAGGTCATTTCAGCAAGTCCATTGGAAATGGTTCTTGGACAGTCTCCCCCCTCCATGTCGCGATGGACAAATGTGTCATGATACTGTTGAGAATTGCTTAGAAGTTGGTTTAGAGTTTTAGATTTGGACAAAGAGCAGTCGCCAAGTCTAACAAAGGAGATCATTGGAATTTCAGAGTGAACAATGCGTTCTTCTTTGAAACCCTTGGTTTCAGAGAGGGATTTAGGCCGGTACCTTTTGACTATGTCTCTCAAGGCCCAGAGCATCAGGGTGCACTGGTTTGAGTCACAGTTAGGAAGCAGCAGAGGAACAGCAAACTGACACATTGACATTTTTCGAGATAATTCCTGCTGTACAAAGCCATCAGAACAATGAAACAGAGCTGTCATAATATCAAGCAGGTGTATTCTGTCACCTAAACACATCGCACTGGTTAAACCATCCAAATCAAATACTGAATCATCATCCGTAAGTTCACCAGCTGACATATTTTGTGATGTATAGTCTACATTTCTGGCTGTCACATTTACCATCATCAGTTTCTTTAGGAAATACCATACTACATCTGTGTTTGATTCAGGTGGCGCATCAGTAATGGATTTCTGATCTATCTGCAGAATCTTGTCCAGGGACAGCTTCTCTTTGTAGTACTGCTGCAGACCGAGGACTTCCAGTACATCTTCAAAGCGTGTCTCTGTGGGATCAAAACATAACTTCAAAATTTGGACGAAAAGTGATGATGATGACGTGATTTGTGTCCAGGAGCTAATATCAGAACAGACAGTATCCAGGTTAATGTCAGAACATATCCAGGCTAACGTTGGAACATATCCGGGCGAACGCCTGAGCATACAGTGGTATAAAAAAGTATCGGCCCCCCTTTAACTTTTTGACATTTTCCAATTCAAATTCCAATTTTATCCAATTCACAAAGAGAGGGAGTTATCTCAATCATCTTCAAACAAAATCCTGATGGGAAACATAAAGATCCCAAATTCCATTGATCCTGCTTGTGATACTCGTATTTTATCTAAATGTATTGCTTAAAGAACAAAAAACATAATTGGAGGTTTTATAAACAACGACCAAGCAGGTTTTATAAAGGGAAGATTTATATTATACAAACATTTGACAGCTTTTTTGATGCCTCATAGATGCGCAAAAAAAAATTGTTCTTGCATGTCAGGCTAATTCATCAAGTTCCAGGGGCTAAACAGCTAGCTTACGAGCTAAAGCCATTTGAGACCTACAAATGTCTTCTTCTGAGACACTGAAGAGGCACCAAGACCCCCCCACACCTGCAGCACAGTGGAGGCTTCACAAGAGGCGCTACTGGAAACAAGGAAGGGACAAAGGAGACAATGGTGAAAGACTGTTGTGGAGCGGAGGAAGCTGCGCAGGGGGAAGAGGAGGTGGAGGAGCTGACCAGTGCGGGACACCACGCTCTGAAACAAACAGGAGGCGGTGCACTGGTTCAGAGGATCAGAGGAGACTGAAGGCAGCTAGGTTTCCTCTGACTGATACAGTCGGTACCCTGACCTCCATAAACATGCTGGTCAGGATGGCCCACAATGGCAGCATTCTCAGTTGCAGCGGCTCAGGACAAACACCCCAACACTATTTCGTTGTACTTTTAGGTCGGTGGTGATGAAAGCCTGAGAGCTTGCCGTGGTCTCCTACGAAGCCCCAAAGCGACAACAGAAACATTATTCGCCTCTGTCATGTTGCTTGCTCAATAAAGTCGTTTCAATCAATATTAATTTCTTTTCTTTTTTAAAGTGTCTTAAGGGGAGACACTGCAGGCAAAACTCAATTTTTTTCAGTTTTCAGGTTTTGGGCCAAATTGGTCTCTGAACATACAAGCTTTCACCCGGAAACCAAAAATATCCCTAATCTTCACAAAAACATGTGTAAATATTGCGCTGATTCAATGTTTGCCCATAGACTTATATGGGAGAACACAATTTCAAGGGCCTTTTTCTCAAAACACATTTTTCTGTCATTGTGGCGACACTATGTCCACGTCAGTCGGACCTAAAGACTTCAAATTTTCCAGCCTTGGACTGAACAATATTTGGAAGATTTTTTCAGAGGGATTTTTTATTATTTAATCCCTAAGCCCCATTTATTGAGTTTTGAATGTCACAAAATAAGGCGAAAATTAAATGTTTACAAATGTTTCCACTAAAAACAGCTTATTTTAAAACTAAACAAGAAATCCTAAATCCCCTCTGAAAAAGTCTTGGTAACTCATTCAACAATAAAATGAAACAATAAATTTGAATGTAGCTCTATCCATTATTCAGATTTCAGAAATTTGGGGCATTTTTTGGCATAAAACACCTTGTTCTTATATGAAAAGATAAAATGACAGAAAACTTGCAATGTATTTTTTTCTCACATTTATGCCAGTGATCGACAGCAACAGTTTCAAATTGATATCAGTAAATATACATTTTTTCCCTATTCACCTGCAGTGTCTCGCCTTAAATCCTATTTTCACAATTAAAACATATTTCACTGGAGCTTTTTGTTTATGGACCGGTAGGATATATTTTGGCCCCCAGGGAAACTTACTTGGAGACCCCTGGTATACAGCCTTGGCCATGGGTGCTAAATGAGTTGGCGTAAACAGAAAGCTCATTTGTGGGTGTTTTTTTACTTTTAAGTACCTCAGATTGAATGAGCAATTGATTTACTAAATCAGTTAAATGAGACTTCCACTATCCCATTTATTACACGTCAACATCTATTTGTCAAGTACATGTGATGTTTGATTTCTTATTTTTTATCACTACATACTTGTTCCAGCAGAGGTCGCTGTGGGCTCCCTCTTGAGCCCGTCCTTGAGCTGCGCACACACAGAGAAGAGGTAGTCCCGTCCTGGCTGCAGGTCTCTGATGGTCAGACTGGTTCCATCAGTTTGAAGCTCTTTCACCACCTCTTCTCCTCTGCAACAGCTCACAGTGTAGCTCTCCACTTCACCAGCAGGGGGCTCCCAGAACAGAATCACACTGACGTCACTCACTGAAATATGCAAGAGGGACAGGTGCTGCAAGTTTATATCATTTCCAGTAGACTCAGTATATTTAATTATAGCGTAATGCATACCTCTTACGACAGTGGGCGGGACTTGTATGCTTTTGTTTGCAGACATTCTTGCACCTCACCTGTAAATGAAGAAAAAATCATGACAATGATAATAGTCAGGCCACATAGGCACTGCTATTGTGCATGCACTTGAAGACAAGGCAACAAAAGGTTATGTCGAACACAATGACAATATAAAACTGCTGACCACATACAACTGCTAATGATACTCTATTAAGTTCAGCAATGCTTGACCTACTTTGAGTGAAGTTTATGGATGAGAATGCACTTGTATGCTGTACGCCTTAAAAGCTCTACACCAGGGTCTCTTTAATAAGCCACCATTGCATAAAAATAAACCAAATGAACAATTTTTTTTTACATAGTAAATAGTTAGATAAATGTTCAGAAGAGGATCCATTTTATGATGAGACAATATGTTAAAAATCACTCTAAAACACTCACCTTCAGCACTTCCTCATGATACAACATGTTTATGCATTTTCCTCCAGATTTTCATGAAGCTGAAGAGTAGACTCAACCTGGATGGCTCCTCTGCCTCAGTCAGTGTACGCTGAGTCCTCCCTTCGATATCCTGCCTCTGCATAAACACACCCTGCCTAAGTGTTCAGCCACTTACGATTGGCCTCCCTATCAGCATTTTTCAAAGGAGACATTCGACAAGATCTTATGACCTTGTTCATCCATCCATCCATTTTCTTCCACTTGTCCGTTGCCGGGTCGTGGGGGCAGCTGTTGGAGATGCCCAAATCACATTGCACCAGCCCCTATGACTCCTCCTGCAGGTGGTGGGTCCACGGAAGAACGGCCTCACGATTAACCGGGCCTGTTGGTCACTCATAAGGGGCTTCTGAACCGCTCTTTGTCTGACTCGTCACCTATAGGACCTGTTTGCCCTGGGAGACCCTACCAGGGGCACGACGCCCCCGACGACAGAGCTCCAGGATCATTTGGGTGCTCAAACCCCTCCACCACGTTAAGGTGGCGGCTCCAGGAGGGGATGACCTTGTTCTTTCATTAAAAAAACATCTAGTATTCTGCTTTATTCCTGCTGAGTAATGCGGATTAAATCTTCAATGAAGGTTCTTGAGTCATCGTCTGTACTCTGTAGTTGAAGTCTCTCATCCAAAAGGCTTCGTCAGCGAGCTCCGGTTCAGCTCAGCCTATGGATCTGTTGTTGGCTGAGTCTCATTGGTGTGACAGCGCCCTGTCAGCTGGTTGCGAATGAGAGTAGTATAGTATATTAGCTGACAGGGCGCTGTCCTGCCAATGAGACGGCCCTTCCGCCAACAACAGATCCATAGGCAGGTAATCAGCAGTGGTCAGCTGAGAATAGGGCAGGGCTGACCGAAACTCTGGGGTGAGCAGACCATTAGGAAAAAAGGGGTTTACCCACTGCCGGGCCAAGCTCAACTCCTCCTTGTGGTCTTTATCTGGGCTGAGCTGAACCTTAGTTCGCTGATGAAGCCTTTTGGATGAGAGGCAATGTCAATTTTATTCATAAAGCACATTTAGCTACTGCGCAAGTACAGAAACAATATGTACAATATACACAGTAAAGCTTAAACACAGGTAATATAAAGGCACAAACTGGTCACTGGTCTACATTGAACCGAAGGCCAAAGCAAAAAGGTGAGTTTTTATTTGGTTTTGAAGAATGAATGGGCAACTCCCCAATTGTTTGTCGACAACGCCAACTCTTACAAGCCGAGATACAAACAGGCCAACAAATTTAAAGATATAGACATTATTTATTCATTAATCAAAGGAGGTTAATTCCCCGAAACATTTGCTGCATCAACCGCTGGGAGGAATCGACATCAGCAATCTGAATTAGTGAACACCGGTATACGGCAGGCAAACCCGCAAAACCAACACAACTTCACCGCAAGCTTTGGTTGTTTCAAATAGCACCGCAATTCAATCCACACAGCAAACGATCAGATTGTCAATGTTCTACGGGAAGCGGCGATGAGGGACTAGGTACGGGGAAGTGACCAAAGACATGTAAACCCAAAACATACAAAAATAAGGAAAAAGAAATAAAACGAGTTAGTCCGTCCTGACAACTCCGAGCGAACGGACTAACTCAAAACTAAACTCAAAAGAAAAACAAAACAAGGACAGCAGGAAACAATGTTGGTCACTGAAAAACAAAAATGGCACCTCGCGGGCAAACACGCCACTTCCTACTTTGTGGTCTGTGAGGCAGCAGCGACCCCTTGAGGTACCACCATTACATCCTCTACAGACTGAGCCGAGCGCACATGTAGCAGAAGGCTGTTCCAAAGTCTAGGGGTCGGTCACCTTTGGACACACGTTTGGATTTAGGAACAGACAAGAGCAGCTGGTCTGCAGACCTCAGCGCTCTGGACGGATAGTAGAGATGCAGCAGCTCTGACACAAACTGAGGTCCCAGCAAATTTAGGCATTTCAAAACAATCAGCAGAATTTTTAAATTTATTCGAAAAGGAACTGGGAGCCAATGTAAAGAGGACAGAATGGGAGTAATGTGCTCCCATTTTCTTGTGTCGGTTAGCAAGCGGGCTGTGTTTTGGACTCCCTGCAGGTGGTGAAGGGATTTCAGGTCCAGCCCTGATCCAATGTGTTTTTCAAATTTGAAACAAGTATCAAAAGTCACTCCAAGATTTTTAACAGTGGGGCGGATAAAGGAAACCAGAGGCCCAATAACACTGTCTGTATTTACGTTTGACAGGGGGTTACAATTTCCAAATAGGGCTATCTCTGTTTTGGTTTTGTTCAAAGCCAGGAAATGTATATTTAGCAAAGACTGGACGTCACTCAGGCAGTTTGTCAAGGTTGTCAAGAACCTTTTACTGGTGTCGACTGTAATTGGCAAATATTTCAATATTATATGCAAAGCAGTGATAGGAAACATTATGGTTCTGGAAAATGGAGCCCAGTGGCAACATACACTGCGTTCCAAATTATTATGCAAATGACATTTTTCTAAGATTTTCTAAATTGTCAACTCAAATGAGAGTCAGCATAATTTTCAAGTCTTTAACTGGTAGAGGATCATTTAAATGTGGTGGAAAAAATTTCCTAGTGATAACAGTATTTTTTTCAAAAATAAATATAGTAAAAACCTCAAAATCCACTGTTCCAAATTATTATGCAACTCATCGTTTCAATACATTTTAAAGCTTGTAATTAACTGAAAATGGTCATTTGTTGAATTTGTAGCATTAGGAGGTCATATTTACTGAAATCAAAAGATATTTCAATCAAAAAACTATTAACAGGTCAAGTTATATTTTACCATAGGAGCCCTTGTGTGAAGCAGCTTCAAAATTGTTAAATCCATTAAACTTGTGAGTTTTTGGACAGTTTCTGCTTGGATTTCTTTGCAGGATGTTAGAATAACCTCCCAGAGCTACTGTTTGGATGAAAACTGCCTCCCACCCTCATAGAAGTGTTTTTTGTTGAGGCTCCAAAGGTTCTCAATAGGGTTGAGGTCAGGGGAGGAGGGGGTCCACATCATGAGTTTCTCTCCTTTTATGCCCATAGCAGCCAGTGATGCAGAGGTTTTCTTTACAGTATGACATGGTGCGTTGTCATGATGAAGATGATCTTGTTCGGGAAAGCTCGGCTCTTCTTTTTGTAGCATAGAAGACAGTGGTCAGTCAGAAACTCCACATATTTTTCAAAGGTCATTTTCACACCTTCAGGGATCCTAAAAGGGCCTAAAGGGGCCGACCAGCTCTCTCACCATGATTCTGGCCCAAAACATGACTCCGCCCCCTCCTTACTGACGTCACAGCCTTGTTGGGACATTGTGGCCATTCACCAATTATCCACTACTCCATTGATTTGACCATCCAGGGTTACACGGCCTCATCAGTGAACAAGACTGTTTGAAAATGAGTCCTCATGTATTTCTGAGCCACTGCAGCCGTTTCTCTTCATGAACATTCAATAAACAGTTTAGGGGAGGCCCGGATAGAAGGTTTATGCACAACGACAGCCTCTGGAGGGTCCTACACCTTGATGTTCGGGAGACTCCAGAGGCACCAGCAGCTTCAAATACCTGTATGCTGCTTTGTAGCAGCTGTTCTCTTAATCTGTTGTATTTGTCTGGCAGAAACCGTCCATATTGTGCCTTTATCTGCACAAACCGGAGTGTGCTCTGAATCAGCCACAAATCTCTTATCAGTACGATGATTACGCTTAATCCTTCATGAAATATCGAAGGTTTTCATACCTAGACCATGGCATTCAACTATTTCACGCTTTTCATCAGCAGAGAGATCCTTTTTCTTTACCATATTGCTTGAAAATGATGATCTGCATAATAAAGTGGAACACCCTTTTTCAGTAGTTTTTCCCTTAACTGGACTTAACCTGAAAACTAATCATCCCAGGTCTCTGAGATTTATGTCAGTGATTCATAGAGCCCCAAGACACGACACCATCCATGAGTTTCATTGTTATTGTTTTTTTTTCACCTTTTTGACACAAAAATCCAATTTGCATAATAATTTGGAACGCAGTGTATATAAAGCAAAGAGGATTGGACCCAAAATGGATCCCAAGGGACCCCACAACTAAGGGGAGACACAATGGACCAGTACTGTCCCAGGTGCACAGAGAGCGTTCTGCCAGTAAGGTATGAGCGGCACCACTGGAGGGCCATACCCTTGATGACCACGCAGGGAGTTCAGCTTCCCGATGGCCTTGTGTATGAAACTGTTCTTCAGTCGACTGGAACTGGCCTGTGGATTCCGCAGTCTCCTCCCTGAAGGCATTACCGTGAAGAGACTGTGTGATGGGTGCGTAGGGTCCCCTTTGCGGGTGAGACGGGTGGAGCACATGTCCTTAATAGAGGGGAGAGGGGCTCCGCAGATCTTCTCCGCTGCTCTCACGATGCGCTGGAGGCTCCTTTGGCAGGAGGCAGTGCTGGCACTGTGCCACACGGTGATGGAGCTGGTCAGGAAGCTCTCTATAGTCCCTCTGTAGAAGAACCACACAGTGATGGAGCTGGTCAGGATGCTCTCTATAGTCCCTCTGTAGAAGAACCACACAGTGATGGAGCTGGTCAGGATGCTCTCTATAGTCCCTCTGTAGAAGAACCTCACAGTGATGGAGCTGGTCAGGATGCTCTCTATAGTCCCTCTGTAGAAGAACCTCACAGTGATGGAGCTGGTCAGGATGCTCTCTATAGTCCCTCTGTAGAAGAACCACACGGTGATGGAGCTGGTCAGGAAGCTCTCTATAGTCCCTCTGTAGAAGAACCTCACAGTGATGGAGCTGGTCAGGATGCTCTCTATAGTCCCATTGTAGAAGAACCACACGGTGATGGAGCTGGTCAGGACGCTCTCTATAGTCCCTCTGTAGAAGAACCTCACAGTGATGGAGCTGGTCAGGATGCTCTCTATAGTCCCTCTGTAGAAGAACCACACAGTGATGGAGCTGGTCAAGATGCTCTCTATAGTCCCTCTGTAGAAGAAACACACAGTGATGGAGCTGGTCAGGATGCTCTCTATAGTCCCTCTGTAGAAGAACCTCACAGTGATGAGCTGGTCAGGATGCTCTCTATAGTCCCTCTGTAGAAGAACCTCACAGTGATGGAGCTGGTCGGGATGCTCTCTATAGTCCCTCTGTAGAAGAACCTCACAGTGATGGAGCTGGTCGGGATGCTCTCTATAGTCCCTCTGTAGAAGAACCTCACAGTGATGGAGCTGGTCAGGATGCTCTCTATAGTCCCTCTGTAGAAGAACCTCACAGTGATGGAGCTAGTCAGGATGCTCTCTATAGTCCCTCTGTAGAAGAACCTCACAGTGATGAGCTGGTCAGGATGCTCTCTATAGTCCCTCTGTAGAAGAACCTCACAGTGATGGAGCTGGTCAGGATGCTCTCTATAGTCCCTCTGTAGAAGAACCACACAGTGATGGAGCTGGTCAGGATGCTCTCTATAGTCCCTCTGTAGAAGAACCACACAGTGATGGAGCTGGTCGGGACACTCCCTGGGTGTGATGTGCACACCTAGGAACTTTGTGGTGGTCACTAGAGGAGCATGCTGGACCCGCGCTCTTCGAAAGTCCACAACAATCTCTTTTGTCTTCTCCACAATTAGAGAGAGATTGTTCCGTGTGCACCACATGGTCAGACTGCTCACTCACTCCTGCAGTTTGACTCGTCTCTGTTGCTGATGAAGCCCACCACTGCTGTGTCATCTCAGCACACAGCCTTGGGGAGCCAACGTGTGCAGTGTGATGGTTCTGGAGGACTTGCCGCCAACACGTACAGCCTGTGGTCTCCCCGTCAGAAAGAAGGTCCAGTTACTTCAATAACCTTTAAAAGATGAGGTGGGATGTTATCCATAGGACAGGAGGAAGGCCTTAGTTGCTTCAAAATTTTAGTCAGGCACAGAGTGCACACCTGCTCAAAGTTCTCAAGAACAGAGCAGCACATAAGAGCAACAGCAGGATCACAAGCACTGATAGAAGGGGATTGCCTGACATCAGATACTTTGTTGTTAAAATAACTTAAAAAGAAGGTGACTCAAGAACTTTCATTGAAGATGGACAAGTCCTGTACCACTGAGAGCCTACACAGACACAATGCTGATTATAGTTTCTTCATCTAATATTTAAAAGCTATATTTCCTATATTTTGATGCATAGATCCGGAAGTCCCCTCCGGAGTTTCAAAGCTTGTAAACCTTCCCTCAGACCCCTTCATAGCTTTTGGTCACTCAAACTACGCTTCCCCTTACACCGTGCACATGCAGTTAGCAAAAAATGACTGCTTGTATTGCTGGAGAACTTCATCTCCTCTTCAGTCGCCACCTCAAAATTACTGGCCCTTTTGACACTTCTTTATTGGCACATTATTATTGGCTCCAGTGCCTTCATTTGGGTCGAGGGTCGCTCAGTGTCTTGATGGACGGGCAATCAGTGCTGGGACATCTTTTTTTGTTCCATAACCCTCAGGATCTATAAGAAATTCAAAATGACTGTCTTACTGTTTTTCTTTTTGTCTTTGCCTATCAGAACGTCATGACAGTGTGAATACATGCCTGACAGAAAATGACACCGAAATGAATCATTTTGGCACAGATTTGGTCCTTGGTTTATTTTTTGTCTCACTCCCATTTCTTCTTGTTGCATAGTGAACTTCTACATGAACCTTGATAAGAAATACCATTACCATTTTTGAACTGGGCTCACACTTTTGATCGGGACTGTACTACAGTACATTGCTGCATGCTGGGCAACACCACAGCACACTATCATACGGAGTTTACAAGCTCTCAGCAAACAAGAAGATGTTTGAAATTCATGAATGATTGATTGAACACACCCTTTAGTTTGGCAGAGTGTGAGCTTTGGCAGTGAGAGCCGAGTTTTACATTTTTGCTCTATGTCTTGAGCAACAGAGCTGTGCATCATAAATATGTTTTTGCAAGAATAGGCTGTACTGGCCCGACTGGTTTATGGGAATCATGAGTTTGTTTGTGTCAAAGGAAGACTGTGAGCAACTGGCAACAACAAACCACAAATCACATGGAAGATGTGTGTGCATTTTCTCTGTAAGAATTAGCAAGTGGTTCCAAAAGCCAGATCCACTCTTTTCCGCTGAGCTTGTGCAAAACATCGACCATCAAATGTCTTAGACTTGGGCTCGCTCCTGAGGTGAAGTACATTTCTTTCCACAACACAAGACATCCACTTACTTTTATGACACAAATGAAAAAAAAAAACGGTTGTCTCTGCATGTTTGACACCGGGCCTTATCAAGTTTATGTGGAACTTTGAACCTTGGCATCTGAAGTCAATCACGTGACTTAGTGCTAAACTACGGAAGAGCAGAAGCCATTCCAGCCCACACAGTCTCCACAACAGCTCGGACCAAGAGGGAGTGAAATGGCGGAGGTGGATTTTAAGGACTTTCTGACCTGTGCTGTGTGTTTGGACATATTCACTGAGCCTGTGTCTCTGTGCTGCCACCACAACTTCTGCTCCAGCTGCCTGCAAAACTACTGGGACCAGAACCAGACCAGGAACTGCCCTGTCTGTCGGAGGAAGTCTTCTAAAGATCATCCAGATGTAAACTTTGCACTCAAAAATCTTAGTATCTCAATCAGGCAGAAGCAAGATGCAACAGTGCACCAAGATCCAGTGTGCGGCGAGCACCCAGAGGTGCCCCCTCTCTTCTGCAAAGACGAGACGCAGGCTTTCTGTCCAGTCTGTGAGATCTCCAGGCACACTCAGCACACGGTGGTGTCTGGAGAAGAGGCGGAGAGAGAGTTGAAGGAGATGCTGCGATCACAGCTGCTCTCCCTCACCTTACAGAGACAGAGCTATGAAGAGCTGGAGAAAAGCTACGAGCACATAAAGCACCACGCAGACGAGCAGGCGCAGTACTGCGAGCATCAGGTCAGAGCGCTGTTTGAGCGGCTGCAGCAGTTCCTCAGGGAGGAGGAAAACAAGGCCTTGTCCAGCCTGAGAGCGGAGCAGGACAGACAGGCTCAGAGCATGGGCCCAGAGCTGCAGAGAATCAGAGAGCAGCTCACCTCTCTGACCAACAGCATCCAACACCTGGAGCAGCGACTGCACTCAGAGACACACTCCTGTCCCCCTGAGAGCGCCCCACCCTGCCTACGGCCCAAAGCAGGACTGCTCATAGACCAGGCCAAAGTCCTGGGTAACCTGGGCTTCAGAGTGTGGAGGGACATGAGGAGCCTGGTGACCTCCAGTCCTGTACTTCTGGACCCTAACAGTGCTTCCCGATGGCTGCATGTGTCTGAGGATATGAGCGTGGTCAGGCGTGCAGACTTTCAGCAGCAGCTTCCTCTAAACCCAGAGAGGTTCACCAAATACACCATGGTGCTGGGCTCACAGGGCCTCAGCGCTGGCACACACCAGTGGGACGTGGAGGTGGGGGACTACCCTCGATGGGACATCGGCGTGGCCACAGAGTCAGTGGACAGATCAGGAGAGCTTTACGCTACACCCACATATGGAATCTGGTGTTTATGGCACAAAGATGGCAAATACACAAACGGTGGTAATAAAGTGGTGCATGTGAGACGGTCTCCTGAGCGGATCCGAGTACAGCTGGACTACGACAAAGGAACACTGTCTTTTTACGATGCAGATCACATGACTCACCTGCACACTCACAAACACACGTTCACACAAAAACTGCATCCGTACTTTGAGATCGGACCGGCCGCTGACGCTAAAACTAAAGAGATAAGAGTCTGTCCCGCCGAGGGACCTCCGGAGAAGTCTGACATCAGCACACAGTGCTCTACAGTCTGAAAGATGAAATACTACAGCGGAAACAGTTTGGACAAATATCGAGATTGATCTGCGTCTACAGGAGAATGGAGTTCCGCACCTACATAAAAATAAATCTATTGCGGCTGTTCTTATCTGTTTATTTTGATGATTCTTAATGTGATCTTGTCACAAAAAGCATGGACGTTGCAGTTTTTATACTTGATTTACATTTTTTTTTTAAATCAGAGAGCTCCTGCAACATAGTCACGAGCACAAGTTTATGATATGATGAATTATCTGCAGTGTTGATGAATTCTTAGCTTAACTGTTGGGAACCACACTATAACATATAATCATTGTTGTATCTTCAAAATCAAAATCTTGTTTGCTATTTTTCTTCGTCCTGACACCTTCACAACAACTGATCCCCCAATTAAACCCTTTTAAATGGCTGCTATTGTTTGTAGTATTATTTAAAGGGGCTGGATGCAAGTTTTTCACTACTGCTACCTCAGGTCATATGTGTAACTGCACCTTCTATACTAAGCTCGTGCATGGCGGCACTTCGTACCCGAAGTGACACCTTTTTGAGTGACAGCGCAGGATTTTAGAGGCAGGTGTCGTGAACAGGTCTGAGCTCATTCTACACATTAGGACATGGCTGGAACATGTAGGGGGAGGAGAATACATCATTTTAACATTTTTAAACTCCCTGTAGTCCCTTTAAACTGCCTCATTCATCATTTGATCCAGCAGAGGATCAGTCCGACTCTGAACACAAGCTCAGATTGACATTAGGATCACTTTGAGCGTGTTGTAGAAAAAAACAGTGACTCCACTTTATGACCTGTTTATGAATGCAGCTTTTGTTTCCGTATCTCGTGACAATGAAACAGCTTCTGCCAGAGGGTTACAAGCAGATAACAGCTTTGGACTAAGGAATCATAAGTTACATATTAAACTTTAAAAAAAAAAGCTTCTACAATTCACAATTCACACATTTATATTGCAAGTGAATATTAGTAGGTATCTACTACTCTACTTAGTATCTGGTGGCTACAATCTTTTTATACTTTTTAACGTAATTCTATGCGGCAACAGGATGTGTTCAAGATGCTCACAGATCTAGGTTACAACAACATTCACTGCAACTTGTTAATAAAAGGGTATAGATCCTTTTGGGTTTGCAAATGTATAATACAAATGTTTGTAGCAACATTTACCAATATCAATGTGTCAAGTATTGTGTTCTGTGAAGATCATGTGAGGTTCACATTGCTCTCATATCTAACAAGGCCAGCATAGACCTTGTTTAAGATGAGATAAGATGATACTTTATTGATCTCACAGATGGAGAAATTGCATTCGATGAGAGAGCATCCGGCAGCAGCACCCATTCAGTGTGCACCACTCTTTTTCCACTCTTTTTCCACTCTTTTTTTTCTTTGGTGAAAGATGGTTGTGTCGCGGCCGCCATCTTCACTGTTTTGGTCACAGGAGGAGCACTGGTTGATGGGAAATCCGTAGACGATGACCACGGCGGTGGAGCTCTTGCGCTTGGCCACGATGTTCTTGGCCACACAGGTGTAGTTGGCCGTGTGGGACAGACGCGCCTGCTTGATGATCAGGTTGTGTCCACGGTGATGTAGAAGTTCCTGTCCTCGGCCGGGTCCATGATCTCGTTGTCCTTCAGCCACTCCACCCGCATGACCTTGGAGGATGGAGAAACTGCCCTCTGTCTCCTCTGATCATCTGAAACGGTGCACCGCCTCCTGGGCTTGTCCCCGTCTCAGAGCGTGGTGTCCTGCACTGGTCAGCTCCCTCCACAGTCTATCACCATCTCCTCGTTGGTCCCTTTTGTTGTTTCCTGTAGCTCCTCTTGTGACGCCTCCTCCGTGCTGCAGGTGTGGGGGCTCTTGGTGCCTCTTCACTGTTCAGTGTCTCAGAAGAAGATGTTTGTAGATCTCAAATGGGTTTAGCTGATAAGCTAGCAGTTTGTTTACCTTCAAAAAGCTGCTTTCTTCAGGACCATTTTGGACTCTCAAAGTAAACAAATCCACCAAACCTCCACAAAAACACGGTAAAGACGTACAAAAGTATCCAGAAAAACAACGTGGTTCACTGAAAAAGGCAAACAATTCACTGAAAAAGGCAAACAATTCAGCTGCACCAGGAGAGAGGGAGGTCACTTCCTGTTTTCACGTCGCCATGGCGACACTTTGTCACTTTGTTTATGAGCAAAGAAACATTACATAAGTCGTGTAAAGTGGACTCCTGATAGGCTATTGCATCTATTGGCTACTTGACAACAGGACTTGGATCTAGACTCTTGATCCTTGTGTTATAGTTGTTTTCTTCATGATAGTTGAGAATGAGCCGAGTGAACCAATGAGACCCCGTGTGCGACAGGAAATCTATTCTCAGCTGCGGAGGGCGAGTCTCTCTTTCCAGAAAATCACGTGTCTACAAACGTCCATATTGTCCATATATGGGACGTGAAAGTGTTGTGGGTCTGTAACAGGGGCCACAGATGAATTTATGTAGCAAATTCGTTTCCATTCTAATTCAAAAAGCCAATTTCATGTCAAATAACTTTTTCCACCCAATTAACCTGAGGCCCGAGAGCTAATATAGTAGCAAAGAAATAAGTGATTGTAAATGAACACCAATTTAAAAAATATATGAAATTTAAACATGCATTATGCAATTTTATATGAAAAACAAATTACAATTAATTTTGTGTTAATTTCAACGTTTTTGGCCAAAACAAAATGTTTGATAAATGTTTGTAGAGGAGAGTGAGCAGCTAGGTTAGCTACTGTTAATAACATATGAGCTTTCCATTTCTATTGAAAACGGTTAAGGCTATTCATCATTTTCAGGCGTACATAAAATGATCCTGCATTGAAGCATATTTGTCTGGATTAGTAAAGTCAAACATAAAAGTTTCAGTTGGGGGGGCCCAGGTGTGAGCGACTCCACCGCAGCTGTTTCCATAAACAGTTGAGCTGGTTGAGCTAGCTAGCTAGCTTCAGGTTAAACAGCGTAAAAGTGAAATAACTCCTGCCCACGAGTGCCGCACATCGGTGTTTACTTCCAGGGAAAAGTGTTTCCGGGTTAGTCCTGTTGTGTTGTGATTCTGTGCTGATGTTGTGTCGTTGAGCCTGACTGAGATCCTCGTAATAGCTGCGGAGAATGACTCGCTCTGAGACGAGCCTTCAGTGACCGGCTAATAACCCACATAAAATAGTCCCGGTGGTCTGGCATATTTAGTGACTTTAGTAAATGAAACAAATATTTATATAAATGTTACGTTTGTGGGACCCTGGTATAAGCGGATTAAACAACGAGGAGCCGCGTTAGACGTTATAATGCAGGAGGAACAACACTGTGTCGTGGTGTTCTCGACTCCACGTCGTGCATTATAACCGTCTAATGCGGCTCCTCGTTTAATCCTTACATATTTGACCTTTCAGGGACCCGGGGGCTGTATGGGCGGTTAGCATAGCTCCATCCTGGTGGCCGCCATGACGCCCCAGGCTCCATATCACTAGGTAGGTAGGTATGTTTTGCTGAATGAACTACGTAACCATGAAGACGGTCCAATCAGCAGTTATAACCTACCAGAAACACTAAAAAGTATAGAGTTCGGGACAGTGTGCGAAACACCCGTCGATATTCGGGGGGGGTCCCCATCTCTGAATTGTTGCGCAATACAGACATCAATTTTCTCAGCAGAGCCTTTGCAATGTTGTGCGTTGTTACAATTGCTTTAGCTTACCACGGACCCCAGGGGTCTGATGGGTTAATCAGGGGGGTCAGACCCCCCCGCACCCGCCCGTATTTCGCACACTGGTTCGGGAAAATCCACAGTTGCCATGGAGATCCGCCATGTTTGCAGCTGTTAGCATACATTTTCCACACACTAACTAATTAGACTAACTATTAGCTAAAAACAGTACAAAAAGTGCAAAAAAAACCAACAACAACCTTCTGCATTTTGTGGGTCTGGGATTCAACAAAATATACGCATTTGTAGGAACAGTCTCAGCATGAAAGCAAGGGTTGATATGATTACTATGACGCTATGTTTAAGGGGCCACCGGATGGAAAGGAAAGGCACTATGCTAACCACCCAAGCAGCTTCTGGGTCACTGGAAGGTCACATTGGTTTTGTATGTGACCTTTCAGTGACCTTTCTTCTTCTTCTTTTTTTATCTACACAAAAATGTAGCAAAATGCACCCTTAAATTATAATTATTTGACTTTGAGCAATTCTAACTACTATAAGGCATGTGTGCTGCTAAACATTCATCTTTTGGATGAGTCCAGAGATTGTGATTCATGATTTATGTTTAAGTCTTACTAGAACGAGTCATAGTGATATTCAAAAAGTCTTGTTCTAAACGATGCTAAGTTGTAGAGAGAGGGTCTAGTCAAGCCCACTCTTTCCTGTAAACCACATGGCTCCAAACGTCCATATATGGGATGTGAAAGTGAAAGTGCTGCCGCTCTATAAAAGGGTCTGTGGTGCTTTCCGCTGCACATTCCACAGCGGAGGTCCACTGTGTCGACTGCAGCGCTCTCGGACTCTCTGCAATGAAGGTAAGAGGCTTCAGCAGAACACAAGTGTTTTAGTTTGACTTTTGCATGCTTTCAATCAAACAGCCCTCGGTATAATATAAGGCCAGAAAGGTATGCAGGCACCATACATTGCAACAACAGTGAGGCTAAGAACAAATGCATGAATGTGTATCCAAAAGCAGTTCGGACTGAAGTTTAATGAATGTTTTTGTCATTAGGGAGGAGGCGTTTGAAAAAGCTGTCTTCTTGTGGTCATACACTCGGGTCGCAACAACAATGGAGGTATGTTACACATTTAGAACAAGATGCTCTCTAGTTCATGGACAAACTCTTTCATTATCTTGTATTCTCTGTTTTGTATCAAGGACAACAGTGTTGACTTGTACAGCGCGGATGGAGAAGAGAGTGCAACAGGAAATGATGCTGCTACCACAAGTACAAAAGGTAAGAGGAAGAAACTCTCCAATATTGGCAGTTTTCCCAGTCACTCACTCCATCTGAACCTGTTACCTGCTGTCTTAGACTTATTTTCTCCAATTGTGCATATCTAAATCTCAAAGCGTATTCACTGGAGAGCTTACAGCCGCTATGCCAGTGTGACGTCTCATTTGAAAGCCAAGACCTTTTAGTTTCTAGCATGTGTAGCATCTGTGAGAGTGAAACACAACTTACATTGCATTTGCAAGTAACGGCAAGTAACAGGTTGACATGCTGTTAGGCCGACAAGCTGAATCTGATCTCCACTTTGCCACACATAACTCTGAGCAGACAGTAGGTCGACCCGGGTCTGTGCAGATACACACCCAGCACACACACATATCATTTCCTCTCGTGTCCGCACTCATGTTTTTCTCCACCGTGCACAGAGATAAACATCAACCACACCCTGATTTAAACATTGTCTCAGGCAGAGGAAAGTCCCATCTGAACAGTAGTTTGAGGATTGTACGGTGGCCCACTGGTGCAAAGCCAAAATTAACTGTGATCCACACAAAAAATGCAAGAAATATATTATATATTTTTTGCATGTTTCCTTACAGAGTTTAAAAATGTTAAAATGAAGTATTTTCCTCCCCCACTTGTTCAAGCCATGTCTTAATGTGTAGAATGAGCTCAGACCTGTTCACCACAACTGCCTCTAAAATGCACTGTCACTGACAAAGGTGTTACTTCGGGTCTGAAGTGCCGTCATTCATGAGCTTAAGACCTTGTAATTAAAACAAGATTGTATGAAAAATTAAAACAAGACAATTTATTTAATTAATTTTCCATAGAATCTACTGTACTTTTAATTGTACTTTTTTAACCAAAGCAGCTGTGATCTCACACAACATAACATCATAAGACCGTCTTATTTTATAAACATAATACAGAGATGATATACATGGAATTCCACAAGGATCAATTCTTGGACATAAATTATTTCTTATCTAAGTAAATGATCTCTGTAATGTTTCAGACATTTAAATGATGTTTTGTTTGCTGATGATCCCAACCTGTACAGCTCTGGTGAAGATCTAAACCAGCTCCTAGAAATAGCAGAGAGAGAGAGAGAGAGAGCTACAGCAGCTCAAAGTCTGCTTTAATATATATTTGTCTTTAAATATAAAGAAAACAGAATGATTTTATCGAATGAAAACATTGAGAGTATAGTAAAGTAAAACTAATTTCAATAAAATGCCATTAGTTCATGAGAACACATTTGTAGGAGTTATAATTGATCATGATCTAAGTTGGAAGTCACAGATTAATAATATCAAAATTGAATTAAAGAGGGGGTATTCTGCTTTTTTCAATCACACAGCACCAGTCTATATCACACTACAATGATGACCAAACCTGCTGTTGGTCTGTAAATGCAGTGAATTAGAATAACTGCCTTGTATAAAATGTCTCTCTCAAAATGGCTGTAGTGAATGTCTTGAAATAGGCCTCTGTCTCTTTAAGAACCTCTGAGCCTTTCCGACACGCCCCCTCCACACGCTGTCTGTGGCATCAGTGGGGAGGCGGTTCTGCTGAGGAGCAGTGGTTGGTTACTCGGCTGGTGACGAAAGCTCGGAGGCGTCTCCAGGAGGTGGGGGCGTTCCTAGGAGGACTCAGGCAAACCTATCCCTAAAATGGCCGCCATCAGAGTTTTTACAGATTACTCAAAAATACGTGAATGTACCAAGGCAACACTTCAGGCATGTTTTTAATGACGGAATGACATAATAACATGATGGAAAGCTTGAAAAAGTTGATTTTGCATAATACCCCCCCTTTAACAAAAGCAATAAAAACAATGAATGTTGAGATATAAATCAAATGCCTATAAATCAAAACTAAACCAACCCGTCCCTTATTCATAAACCTGCACATTGATATTCTATGATTTAGTTATAGTAATATAAATTAGTTTATGTTGTTTATGTTTATGAAGAAAAGATTTCAAACCCCACGAGAGTTTGTGTTTCTGTTAAAGGAGTCGATCAAATGATGCCCCTGACATGTGGGTCAGGTTGACCCACAGGTCAGGACTGACACCTAAACACTATTTCATTACTTACTTACTCTCTTCCACCAAAAGAGAATGTAAAAGAATAACACTTGTCAAATACATGAACTCTGAGTACTAGTTATCTGAGAAATTACTTTGGACTTCCCCTCAGTGTGTGCACAAGGCCGTCACTGAAACCAGCTGTAAAAGTGAAACTATATGCATGCCGACAGGGAGCACACTCTGGGGCAAAGAAAAAACACAACAGAAACAAGCCTGTTTTGAAAATATAAATACTTGTGTTTTAAAAGTAACATTACAACAATTTGAGTATTTTACACAGTGAGATGAATTAACAACATTATAGCTCAGGAGTAAAACCACTGGTCCAACAGAGCAATACACTTGTACTTTACTATGTTTTATAGAAAAATGTTAAAGTGTTGTGAAAAATATTTTCCAATTTATAACCTGAACCTCTGGGCAAATATATCTCTGTACGTACATTTACAGTATGATATTGGACAATTGTAACTTCACAGGACCAAAGACCATAGGATAAAATACTGAAGAGACGGGTTAGTCTCTATGTTTAATGTGACCTGGCAACAGACAGATTTGTATTTATTTATTCATGTATTTGCAGGACATGCAGTTCGACATAGTACAAAACAAGCTTGTAGCTGATGCGATGCAAAAAGAGTTTATAGCTAGTGCTAATTTTCAACTCCAGTCCCTGTTGGAGATTGATATTACATCATCAATCTGGGATCACTCCAGTTTGAGTCGTTGTGCAGCTTTTGCTGCTGATTGGATCAAGCACACTGCAAATCCATGATGTTAACTTTTGAAAAGTGTTCAGTTTGTTTTAAAGTATGCAGCAGCACTCATTTTCTGTTGTCGCCATATTGTTGATTAGCATCCATTTAGTCCAAACCACTGTTGGTGCAGATTCTATCAGCTCCTGGGGAGCAGGACATGATGGATGCTCGTGTTTGTGTGTGAACTCACAAATACTGGGAGAATTCATGCAAGGGGGGGCCCAAAAACTTAAGTAGAAAAAAAATAAAAATCAACTCCAGTTAAAAACTGTAAAATATCAAAAAGACATGTGACGACAAGAGACAAGAGATGAAGAAAAATGTTAGGAAGTGTTTTATTTTCTCGCTCCTGTGGACGCGTTGGCTCTGCACAAATGATTATCATGGCCACAGGATGAAGGTGCTCACTCATCACACATTTCACAAGGAAATAATATGGCATAAGAATAGCATGATAAGTATTTTATTTATTTATTTATTTATTTATTTATTTATTTATTTATTTATTTATTTATTTATTATAGGGACAGTGCAACCCCATGAACTGCTACAACCCCATGAACTGCTACCTTAACGTGGTGGGGTTGTTTGAGCGCCCGAATGATCCGAGGAGCTATGTTGTCTGGGGCTTTATGCCCCTGGTAGGGTCTCCCATGGCAAACAGGTCCGAGGTGACGGGTCAGACGAAGAGCAGTTCAAAAGACCCCCATGGACGTACACTATACAAGGACCGTGACGTCGCCCGGCATGGCGCAGCCGGGGCCCCACCCTGGAGCCAGACCTGGGGTTGGGGCCCGAACGCGAGCGTCTGGTGGCCGGGTCTCTGCCCACGGGGCCCGGCCGGGCCCAGCCCGAAGGGACGACGTGGGCCCGCCCTCCTGTGGACCCACCACCCGCAGAGGGATCCGTAGGGGTCGGGTGCGGAGAGGACTGGGTGGCAGTCGAGGCCGGGTGCCTCGACGACCTGGTCCACATGCACAGCTTCTGGCGTTCGGGACATGGAACGTCACCTCGCTGGGGGGGAAGGAGCCTGAGCTTGTGCGGGAGGTGGAGAGATACCGACTAGATATAGTCGGGCTCACCTCCACGCACAGCTTGGGTTCCGGATCCCAACTCCTGGAGAGAGGCTGGACTCTCCATTTTTCTGGAGTTGCCCGCGGGGAGAGGCGGCGGGCTGGGGTGGGTTTGCTCATATCCCCCCAGCTCAGCCGCCACGTGTTGGAGTTCACCCCGGTGGACGAGAGGGTCGCGTCCCTACGCCTTCGGGTCGGGGACAGGTCTCTCACCGTTGTTTCGGCCTACGGGCCCAACATCGGTGCAGAGTACCCGGCCTTCTTGGAGTCCCTGGGAGGGGTACTAGATAGTGCTCCGACTGGGGACTCCATTGTTCTGCTGGGGGACTTCAACGCCCATGTGGGTAACGACAGTGAGACCTGGGAGGGGGTGATTGGGAAGAACGGCCTCCCCGATCTGAACCCGAGTGGTGTTCTGTTGTTGGACTTCTGTGCTAATCACAGTTTGTCCATAACGAACACCATGTTCGAGCACAAGGGTGTCCATAAGTGCACGTGGCACCAGGACACCCTAGGCAGGAGGTCGATGATCGACTTTGTAGTTGTGTCATCTGACCTCCGGCCGCGTGTCTCGGACACTCGGGTGAAGAGAGGGGCTGAGCTGTCAACCGATCACCACCTGGTGGTGAGCTGGATCCGCTGGCAGGGGAGGAAGCCGGTCAGACCTGGCAGGCCCAAGCGTGTTGTGAGGGTCTGCTGGGAACGTCTGGTGGATCCCTCTGTCAGTGGGGTCTTCAACTCCCACCTCCGGAAGAGCTTCACCCAGATTCCGGGGGAGGCGGGGGACATGGAGTCAGAGTGGACTCTGTTCTCCTCCTCCATTGTCGATGCGGCTGCTCGTAGTTGTGGCCGTAAGGTCTCTGGTGCCTGTCGCGGCGGCAATCCCCGAACCCGGTGGTGGCGCCCGGAAGTAAGGGATGCCGTCAAGCTGAAGAAGGAGTCCTACCTGGCCTTGTTGGCTTGTGGGACTCCTGAGGCAGCTGAGAGGTACCGGCAGGCCAAGCGTGCTGCGGCTCGTGCGGTTGCGGAGGCAAAAACTCGGGTCTGGGAGGAGTTCGGGGAGGCCATGGAGGAAGACTATCGGTCGGCCTCGAAGAGATTCTGGCAAACCATCCGGCGCCTCAGGAGGGGGAAGCAGTGCTTCACCAACACTGTGTACAGTGCGGGTGGGGGGCTGCTGACCTCGACTGGGGATGTCGTCGGGCGGTGGAAGGAGTACTTCGAGGACCTCCTCAATCCCGTCGTCACGTCTTCCAATGAGGAAGCAGAGGCTGAGGACTCGGGGGTGGGCTCGCCCATCACCGGGGCTGAAGTCACCAAGGTGGTGAGAAAGCTCCTTGGTGGCAAGGCTCCGGGGGTGGATGAGATTCGCCCTGAGTACCTTAAGTCTCTGGATGTTGTAGGACTGTCTTGGCTGACACGTCTCTGCAACATCGCGTGGCGGTCGGGGACAGTGCCTCTGGATTGGCAGACCGGGGTGGTGGTCCCTCTCTTTAAAAAGGGGGATCGGAGGGTGTGTTCCAATTACAGAGGAATCACCCTCCTTAGCCTCCCCGGTAAGGTCTATTCCGGGGTGCTGGAGAGGAGGATCCGGCCGATAGTTGAACCTCGGATCCAGGAGGAACAATGCGGTTTTCGTCCTGGTCGTGGCACACTGGACCAACTCTATACCCTTCATCGGGTACTCGAGGGTTCGTGGGAGTTCGCCCAACCAGTCCACATGTGTTTTGTGGATCTGGAGAAAGCGTTCGACCGCGTCCCTCGTGGTGCCCTGTGGGGGGTGCTCCGGGAGTATGGGGTCCGGGGCCCTCTGCTAAGGGCTGTCCGTTCCCTGTATGACCGCAGCAGGAGCTTGGTTCGCATTGCCGGCAGTAAGTCAGACCTGTTCCCGGTGCGTGTTGGTCTCCGCCAGGGCTGCCCTTTGTCACCGGTTCTGTTCATTACTTTTATGGACAGAATTTCTAGGCGCAGCCAGGGGCCGGAGGGTGTCCGGTTTGGGAGCCTCAGAGTCTCATCTCTGCTGTTTGCGGACGATGTTGTTCTGATGGCTTCAACGAACCAGGACCTTCAGCACGCACTGGGGCGGTTTGCAGCCGAGTGTGTAGCGGCCGGGATGAGGATCAGCACCTCCAAATCCGAGGCCATGGTTCTCCACCGGAAAAAGGTGGCTTCCCCTCTGCGGGTCGGTGGGGAGTCCTTGCCTCAAGTGGAGGAGTTCAAGTATCTCGGGGTCTTGTTCACGAGTGAGGGACGGATGGAGCGTGAGATCGATAGACGGATCGGTGCGGCGTCAGCAGTGATGCGGTCGCTGTATCGGTCTGTCGTGGTGAAGAGGGAGCTGAGTCGGGGGGCAAAGCTCTCGATTTACCGATCGATCTACGTTCCCACCCTCACCTATGGTCATGAGATTTGGGTAATGACCGAAAGGACAAGATCGCGAATACAAGCGGCCGAAATGAGTTTCCTTCGCAGGGTGGCTGGGCGCACCCTCCGAGATCGGGTGAGGAGCTCAGTTACCCGGGAGGAGCTCAGAGTAGAGTCGCTGCTCCTTCACGTCGAAAGGAGCCAGCTGAGGTGGCTCGGGCATCTGTTTCGGATGCCTCCTGGTCGCCTCCCGCGGGAGGTGTTCCAGGCATGTCCTAGTGGGACAAGGCCTCGTGGAAGGCCCAGGACACGGTGGTGGGACTATGTCTCCGAGCTGGCCTGGTGTCGCCTCGGGGTCCCCCCAGAACAGCTGGAGGAGGTGTGTGTGGATCGGGAAGTTTGGGCATCTCTGCTGAGACTGCTGCCCCCGCGACCCGGCCCCGGATAAAGCGGAAGAAAATGGATGGATGGATGGATGGGACAGTGCATATTAATATACATTATACATGCAAATATGCCAGAATTAGCCTAAGGGCTATTTTTCATCTGTAGTCCCTGGACAGTTGTTGTGTGTCCTCCTGAAGGGCGTAAAAGTACAATTATACACATTAAAAGCGTGTGTGAAGAGCTGGATTTAGTTTGAAGAAAATATCCAATCTAACGATATGTCTGTCTTTTTCAGGAGCGCAGATGCAGTCGGTGCTGGAGAGACTTGGCCTGCAGGAGTACTACAAACACAAGCTGTCCTTGGAAAGGCTACTACAGATCGATCACAAAGCCACTGCTGAAACTCCACCTGACAACAATGATGTTGTGTGGTTTTTCATAAAGAAACTCATGTTGGTAAATGTAACAGCCAGAAATATAAAAGCGTCATTGCTAAGTGAATCCTGTTCTGAAAACCTAAACGATGATGATATATTAGATCTGGATGCTTTAGTGGGCAGCTCTATATCTGAAGATAAGCTCAGTCTTCATGACATCATCACAGCTCTGTTTCTTTGTTCTGATGGTTTTGTGCAGCAGGAATTATCTCTCAAAATGTCAATGTGTCAGTTTGCTGTTCCTCTGCTGCTTCCTAACTGTGACTCAAACCAGTGCACCCTGATGCTCTGGGCCCTGAGAGACATAGTCAAAAAATACAGGCCTAAATCCCTCTCTGAAGCAAAGGGCTTCAAAGAAGAAACAATTGTACAATCTGAAATTCCAATGATCACCTTTGTGAGACTTGGTGACAGCTTTTTGTCCAAGTCTGAGATTCTTAACAAGCTCCTGAGCAATTCTCAACAATACCATGACACCTTTGTCCATCGTAACATGGAGGGGGGAGACTGTCCAAGAACCATTTCCAATGGACTTGCTGAAATTACCTGGTACCTTCCATGTGGAAACAAGAACATAGATATTTTTGATGAACCAGTGGCAGTAGTGAACCTTCGTGGTGATATTGCCTCTTTTGAAACACAGTATGCCTTTTTATGTCAAGCTTCCTCAGCAGTTTTTGTGTTTTTGGATTGTGTGGATTCTAAAAACAAACCATTAATAACCACCAAAGGCAAGACACAGATGTTCATTGTTGCTGACCAGAAAAGTAAAAACTTCTGTCTGAATGATTTGAAGTGGGTTGCTGGACAATTGCAATTGAAAAACACCAATATTCTTCTGAAAACAAAACCAATGAATGATGCAGACTTTGTTCAGAATGTGCAGAAAACAATGAGAAGTGTGATTAAAGACACGGGAATAAGAATGAGCCTGGAGCAGATGGCTTCCATCGCACATGAATTAGGAATACGTGTTGATGAAGACCGTCCAGAGTGTCAGAAGGCCAAACAAAATGCAGACGCAATCACTGAGCAAATAGAAGACATACCACGTTACAAAAAGGAGCAGCTGCCACGACAAGGAGAGACATGGAAGAAACTGACATCTCTGGAGAAGGAAGAAATTAGACTTAAAAAGGTTGGATCTCAAAACATAGATGTTTACAAAGCCAAACTTAGAGGTAACAAAAAAGACCTTCGCCATAAACAGAACTCTTATGACATTTCTGCAGCAATGGTCAGTTTCATCAACTCATTATCAGGTCAAAGCACAGAGAGGTTATATTTCCTAAAATGGATGAGGATAAACCTTGATAATTTGTCCAGAAAAAAATTATCGGGCCTCAGAGAACAGTACAAAGAAATGTCTAAAAAACCTGACAACAAAGAGCTGCTCAAAAGAATTGATGAGCAACTGTCAGACAGTTCATTGGGAACTGAGAACTTTATTCGTGAAATGAGTCAAATCTATGAGGCCTCACTGACTCTTCCAGAAAGGAACCTTTCCCGTAAACAGTTCCAACATCTTCCCAAACTCTGTGCACAACTACTGCTTGATGGCTTTCCTCTGGAGCTTGTGGATGGAGATGCTTCCAACATCCCCCTCAGATGGGTGAGTGATGTTCTGGCCCAGCTCAATGAACTGGTGTCTCCTAACAACAAGATTCTGGTGGTCACAGTTCTAGGAGTTCAGAGCACAGGGAAGTCCACTCTTCTCAACACCATGTTTGGAGTGCAGTTTGCTGTGAGCAGTGGTCGATGCACCAGAGGTGCCTTTATGTTACTCATCAAAGTCAATGAAGATATGAAGACAAGCCTCAACTGTGACTTCTTAGTCATCATTGACACTGAGGGCCTCAAGTCTCCAGAACTCGCCACACTGGAAAACAGCTACGAACATGACAATGAACTAGCAACTCTTGTGGTTGGATTGAGTGACATCACTATAATCAATATTGCAATGGAGAATTCCACAGAAATGAAAGACATCCTGCAGATCGTTGTTCATGCGTTTCTCCGAATGAAAGAAATTGGAAAAAAGCCCAAATGTCAGTTTGTCCACCAGAACGTGTCAGATGTTTCAGCTCATGAGAAGAACCTCAGAGACAGAAAACTGCTCCTGCAGCAGTTAAATGAGATGACTCAGGCCGCTGCTAAAATGGAGAGAAAGGAGAAGTACAAGAGCTTCACTGATGTGATGGACTATGATCCTGACACTGGAAACTGGTACATCCCAGGACTGTGGAATGGAAGCCCTCCAATGGCCCCAGTCAATGCAGGATACAGTGAAGCCGTCTATGAACTCAAGAAAAATGTAACACAACTTCTTGAAAAATGTGACACTTCTGCCAATACTGTGTTGGAGTTCCATAAGTGGATAGAAAGTCTTTGGACTGCAGTGAAGCATGAGAACTTCATCTTCAGTTTTAGAAACAGCCTCGTGGCTGATGCGTACACAAAACTGTGCACCGCATACAACCAATGGGAATGGGAGTTCAAGAAAGCCATGTACACCTGGAGTACAAATGCCGAAACAAAAATTAAAAACTTTGGGATGGGGAAAGTTCAATCTGATATTGAAACACTTGTGAATGGTTTAAAAATAGACATGCAAAAGAAACTATCCGAAAATGAGTCTACTCTTCTGAACAACCTTAAAGCATACTTCAAAACAAAAGAAGGTCACGTGTATCTGGTTGAAAGCTACAGAACAGAGTTTGAAAAGAGCGCTGAAAGCCTCGGAAAACAATTGAAAAATTCAGTAACAAATCAGATCATTGCCACAGCTGACATTAAAAGAGGGATGGCCGACGTTGAAAGAATCAAAAAGGAGAACACAGAACAAATCGAGAGACAAGTGTGTGAACTGATCGACAACTGCAGGCAGAAAAAGGCGGAGATGACAGGCCATGAACTCGATGGGGAGTTTGATAAAATGTGGAAAAAGATCATGCAAGAAATAAGCTTCACGAAGCAAACACCCTTAGACATTTTCAACAAAGTGGATTTATGTCTAAGACAAAACTTGCAAGTCAAAGGAGGCCATGCTAATCAGCTTCTAAACAAACAAAGCCTGACACACTATGGAAAAGGTCGCTATGAATATTCTGCCGAGAGTCTCAAGAGGGACGTCAAAGAGTTTATGTATAAACTTTTTAGGATTGAGGACATTAAAAAACATCTGCAGAGTTTAGCGGACAAGATCATTGATGAATGTGACAGATACATTGAAAATAAAGTTGTTGGACAAAGCAACTACCATGATACTTACATTGAAGAGATACTACGCATTATTGATGATCGTCTAAGAAACGAACAACATGTGCACACTGAGTTTGAGGTTTCTCTGAAACAACACATCAGTGCAATTGCAGCCAGAAGATTTCAGAAAATGCATAATGACTTTCTTCACCACAATGATCCTCACAGATGTCTATTGGAAAACAAAGCCAAATTTCATGCAGATTTCAAAGATGCATTCTATAAAAAAGATCTGTGCCAAAAAAAAGCAGTACAATTCACTGAGCAGTGCCTTGGTCCTGCAGTTGAAGACTATATCAAGCGCTTCTTAGGTTCAGATATTGTTGCTGAAATGCAAACATCCCCTGAACTGAAGGAACGGATGTCTTTCCAGAGAGCAGTTTTAGAGGAACTGCTCCAGAAGGATGCACTCAGTGAGTATTTGAAATATACAAGGCAATATGAAGCATATGTGAAGGACTGGATAAGGAAAAGAATCTGGAAACACTTCCCAGGTTCTTCACACATTTCCAAGTTTGAGGAAGCGCATGTGAATGTGTGTCTCAGACTCATAAAGAATGCCATTACCAAAGCCCAAGAAAAACCAAGCAAAAACATTAAAGAATTTGTTGAAAACATCTGCACTGGCTTTGACAATAAACTGTTCATCGAGCAGAATGCACTCAATTCACTGCTTTTCCTCAACATTGCAGATAAGAAGATGTTTGTTAAGTGGTTAATACAGAGTGTTGATGAAATGGGTCAAACCCTCAAGAAAAAACTGAGTCAGTCAAGCATTGAAATGAAACTCTCCAGCCTTTGGATAAACCCTCTCAATGAGCTTTATAGGAAGCTTATTGGCTGTGGACAGCAGTGCCCCTTCTGTAACGTGCCCTGTGAGGCAGGAGCAAGCGACCACAAGCACCATAGTGCATCTCTGCACAGGCCAAAGGCTTTCCATGCATACAGATATCACGAGTCAGGAAGTCTTGTCACCAACATATGTTCAACAGATGTAAACAGTGACTCACGGTTCAGTTGCCATGACACAAAAGGTGAATGGCATCCGTTCAAGCGTTACAGAGAAATCTATCCTGACTGGAAGATAATGCCAGATTCCAGCTATGAGGCTTCAGATTGTTGGAAGTACGTGCTGGCAAAGTTCAACAATGAGTTTGCTACAGAATGCAATGCCAAACCTGCAGATATTCCTGCACCGTGGAAGTCCATCACAAAAGCACAAGCTATAGACAGTGTGAAAAAGATGTACTGTTGCTAGGTCAATATCTTTCACTTCAAAAATGGAAAAGATGAGTTTAAAGATCAGATCAATTTGAGGACCATTATTGCCACTTTGCATAAAACACAACTTGCAACAATAAAAAGTAAATAAAATGTTCTATTAGGAAGCACAGAGCTTATAGCAACTCTGTATGTTTTTGGTTTAAATTTGTTTTCCTCTTGTGGTTTTTTAAAGAGTAAGAAACGTTATTGTAATATTCAATTTTCTGTTTATTTTTGTTTCACTGCTTTTTGCAAATGTAACAGTTTTATTGTAGTGTTATTGTTAAATGTGGTTTACATGGTCATGCCATCCCAGTCGAGCTGCGAGTCCTCACTGACCTGCCAGTTATTAAGTCCAGACTAAAGACTCGACTCAATATTTGTTTGCCTTTATTTTTATATTTCATGTCATATAATACTGATGTTTCTTCTTCTGAAAAAAAAAAAAAATACATACCATACCATTGTAAAACCCTTTGGTCTGCCAAGTGTTTTTATAAAGTGCTATAGAAATAAACTTTGATTGATTGATTGATTGATTGATTGATTGATTGATTGATTGATTGATTGATTGATTGATTGATTGGTTGGTTGGTTGGTTGGTTGGTTGGTTGGTTGGTTGGTTGGTTGGTTGGTTGGTTGGTTGGTTGGTTGGTTGGTTCTGACTGGTTGCAACACAATATGCACATACAATTACATACACATGCCTTGTCCTTGCAGCGCTTCATTTACCGCTGAGTTTTTGAGAAAATGTGCTCGGTTCCGGTGGGGGTTAAGAGGTTAAACAACATGAGCCCCCTGTAAAACGTTCACGTCATCGACCTTTAACCCCTTAACTCCAACCTGAACCGAGCACATTTTCTCCAGTTTGGCTTTACCCCAGTCCAAAAGCTTCTGGAAAAAAAGTTGTGAAAATAGCAACAAAACTGAGACGAAAACAATGATGGAAATGTGACAAAGAAGTGAGAAAACATTGACAAAAAATTGATGAAAAAGTGGCAAAAATGTCACAAGAAATTGACAAAAAATGGACGATAAAATGACAAAAATGTGACAAAATGTGACAAAAAAATTACTAAAATTTGATAAAAATTTGACAAAAAAAATACAAAAATCTGACAAAAAATGAAGATAAAATCGACGAAAAAAGTGAGAAAACATTGACAAAAAAGTGACAAAAAATGTTTGAAAAAGTGGCAAATATGTCACAAGAAATTGACAAAAAATTGACAAAAAAAATGACAAAAATGTGACAAAATGTGACAAAAAAATTACAAAAATTTGACAAAAAAATGACAAAGAAATTAAGAAAAAATCGACGAAAAAAGTGACAAAAAAGTTACAAAAATGAGTTGAATACCCAACAAAAAAATGATGGGAAAAAAATCTGATGACGTTCAGGCGGGAGTTAAAGGAATAGGCCACCGTTTTTACATACTAAGATATGTTCTTACCTCACTTTAGACGTGTTAATATATCCCCGTCTGGTCTTTGTCCGTGCGCTCTGTCACGCAAACGGAGCACATACGCAGCCTCTCCCACATGTCATATAGCTCCAAAAAAGCTGACGATAGAAGCTACCAAGCTCTTCCACGTGTTCCCTATTTAAATAAAGTTACGTGAAGTGTTTTCATGCGAAGTATATTTACCCAGAAATGTAGCATGTCGATTTTATAAGCAAATAAAAAGGGGTACTATATTGTGAGGCGTAATGATACGAGGAGCAAAACGTCCGCGTAGTAACTCCTAAAGACTTCCCCCGCTCACTTCCGTCAATAACCTTTAGGAGTTACTGCGCGGACGTTTTACTCCTCGTATCATTACGCCTCACAATATAGTCCCCCTTTTTATTTGCTTATAAAATCGACATGTTACATTTCTGGGTTAATATACTTCGCATGAAAACACTTCACGTAACTTTATTTAAATATGGAACACGTGGAAGAGCTTGGTAGCTTCTATCGTGAGCTTTTTTGGAGCTATGTGACATGTGGGAGAGGCTGCGTATGTGCTCCGTTTGCCTGGCAGAGCGCACGGACAAAGACCAGACGGGGATATATTAACTCGTCTAAAGTGAGGTAAGAACATATCTTAGTATGTAAAAACGGTGGCCTATTCCTTTAAGAGGTTAAACCAGCAGAGGATCAGTCCAACTTCCATACATGCTCAGATTGACATTAAGACCAGGAGTGTCACTGAATAAAACGACCAGTTCAGTAAAGCACTGACTCCTTCTTCACATTAATCGCCCTCAGTCACAGTGAAGTCGGCTTTTGAACCCGCTTCATGACCTTTTTGTGAATGCAGCTTTTATATCCATATCTTCAAACAATAAAACAGCTTTTGCCAGAGGTTTACAACCAGACCGCATCTTTGGACTAACAACATCTCTGTGATAGCCTTGGCAGGATAGTGAGGGGCAGTAACGCAGTAGCTCGAGTTAAGAATGGACGTGGAAAGCATTTATTTTTGTATGTTTTTATTTCAAATTTTTATTTCAAGCAGGATGTCACCACTTCCCTCACCTCATACACTTCCTCCAGCTCCTCCAGCTTCTCTCCGTTTGAATTACACACGGTTAAAAACATCATTCAAGCACAACTTAAGAAACAAAAATGACACACCTACATATACATTTAGTGCTTTTTTTTTATTTCTAGTGAACTACTTTTTCAGATTCTAGATTTGAAATGCAAAGAATGTCCACTTTTCTTTTCTTCAGTGTCGGTAGGATATTTACTCCTTTTTTTTTCTCTTTCAAATTGATAAAAATGATTCATATGTACAATGCTAAACTCAAAAACAAGCTACTACAGTTTACCATTAAAAGTATTTCTAACACTTAATGAGCTGAAAATACTACTGAAAATCCACACATTTATATTGCCAGTAAAAGGGCAAATCTACAACGTCACTTCCAGAACCCATAGGAAAGTGAACTAATAAACATCACACAAAAAGTAAAAAAAAAACAAAAAAGAACTTTAAATACTTTAAGGCGAGACACTGCAGGTGAATGTATTGCATTTTTTCTGTCATTTTATGTTTTCACAAAAAAATAAGGCATTTTGAGCATTAAAATGGCCAAAATTGCCTATATTTTGGGCAACGAAATCAAAATAATGAATTGAGCCAGATTAAAATGTATGGTTTTATTTTATTGACATATTAGTAACTAAGATTTTTTCAGAGGGGATTTTGGATATTTTGTTTAGTTTTTCAATAAACTAATCATCAGTGAAAAAATCTGTAAAAACTGATATTTCGCCTGTTTTTTTGGTTTCAAAGTTGAATAAATCAGGCTAGGAATTAGATATTAAAAAATCCCTCTGAAAAAACCTTCCAAATATTATTAAGTCCAAGACTGTAAAGTTTGGAGTCTGTTGGAGCTTCTATAAGGGCTCAGGCTCTGCCCGAGTGCGGCTTCTCTCATTCAGAGAAAACCAGCCCTGAAGTTTTGTAGCGAGTGCGCATGCTCGGCCCGTTCTTCCACTTTTCCGCTCCAGCGTCTCGTAGGAGGAAAAACACCATATTTGGGTGAAAGCGTCATCACGGGGCCCCTTAGCAGGACACGTGGATGTCAAATCTGTCAATATTTATGAATGAAAACCCGCGGGAAAGACGGCGTTTCTACGCGGCGCAGCAGCTACTTCCGGGTCGCCCCCACCTCGACAAAACATCATAAAATAAACATCATGCGGGTGAGTTTTGTCATTTTTATATCTGACATGAAAACTAAGATGTAAAGGGAGGAAAATAGATAAAAAATCTCCCCTTCGACCACTACGTGAAAAATCAATACTTTCACCTGCCGTGTCTCGCCTTAAATATTCAAAGATGTTTAGAATAGATACAGACGGCAACGCGCACGGCCCGTCCAGTCCAGTCGAGGGGGAGGGAGCTTGTTTTTGGAATCAGTTTTTCACTATTTGTAGCCGCTTTCTGGCAGACGATAAACATATTTATCACTCACAAAGTCAAAATCCGGTCATTATGAATGTTTTATTCACAGCAAATTGACCTGTAGAAGCGAAAAAGTGGAGGTTGAAGGTGAAGGTTGCTAATTGATGCTGATTGAACGTTAACATGATGGTCAGCATTCTCCATTATTTATGTATTTATGGGCTGTTAAACCACTTTTCTCCTCTCCATGTTTCAGTCGTAGAAAAATATATTCATAATTTAGCTTTTGTTGAAGTAGTTTTGGAGTGAAACGGGTGAAAGTGCTTTTCCTCCCGCTCTTTGTTTCCATCAAAGCTCTTCGATAAAACTCTAGGTTGGACTACTGCACTAGCGCTCGTTGACGTTACAAAAGTGGCAGCCATCTTGTGGCTGGTGAGGCTAATGCTAATAGCAAGTTATATGAAAAATCGTTTTTTTTGTGGCTAAAACGTCTGAATTTTTGGTTTGTTGTAATTGCTGATATACGCATGATATAAATTCTATTTTTAGTTTTATTATTTGTATTGTTCGCCACATTTTTGCACAATTCATTGTACAGTTTGTCACCGTCTCCAGTTCCCGAGCTAACTATTGGTCAGAGTCTGTTTTCTTTCAGCACTGTGGTAACATAAACTAAGAGATTGTTTCTGAAAGGGAGCGAGAACAGAAATGTACTGCTGTACTTTTTCATATTGTGTTTACAAGAGGAAAATATTTGTCGAATGTAGCCAGATATAATCACAAAAGGGGCAAAACATTTTTTTTAAAGGATACAAAAATGAGTGTCTTTCTATTGGTTTACACTGCACTATATGGCCGTCAGAGCTTGCCATGTTTGCTACTATGGCGATGCCCTGTGAAGAGATCTTTGTTTTCCCCCTCTGCCAGCTTTAAACATGACCATTCAGAGATGCCGTCTGCAGCTGAACGCTCCACTTTTACTTCTTATAACAAGTACCCATGTTATTCTTACTTCGACAAGACACCGAGCACACAAAATTGTACTTTTCCTCGGACGACTTTCCAAACCACTTTTTCCCCCCGTCCCGCTTCATCGCCCCGGCCAGGCCGCACTCATGGGGCTCTTTTTTGTCCCACTTCCCCTCGCCCACGAAGTGACCATCCACCCAGATCCACTCCTCGAAGAAGCAGGTGTAGTGCAGCCCCACCCACACGAACTGGGTCTCCGCCCTGTCGGCCCTCGCCTGCACCATCCTGCGCTGAGCGCAGGTGGATGCCACAGCCAGCTCACCGTAGTTACTGCGGCAGTGGAGCAGGGCCTCCTCCCAGGTCTTCTTCTCCGTGATCAGGATCATGTGGTCTGAAAAGAGAAGGGAGCAACACGTTTTCACAAAGACAAGTGAACTGTCCAAAAATGAGGTATCTGTGCACAAATCTGATATTTACAAATGTACTCACCGCCATAACAAATGAAAGGTCTTTTATCTGTACAATTAGCACTCTTCCATTTCTTCCCATTGTTTTCCAGTCTGGCACATTGTGGTTTGGCTTCGCTCCAGTCGTTGTTTAGAACTTTCTCCGCCGCATCCCAGTTTCGAAAAGAGGAGCTGCTTCCATTCGACCATTGCCAGGAGTCTCGGAAAAGGCCGATCCAGTAGGCATGTAGAGTACTATCAAGTACTCTAGTTGCATCTGATAACTGCTCCAGCCCTCCGACCAGGTCAGTGTGGTGCTCTCTGCAGTACTGCAGAGCTCCCAACCAGCTCTTTCCTTTAGTGACAACCTTAGAACTATTGGTTGACTCTGTCAACAGAATAATCTCACATTACAAAACATGATAAAAGACCAAACACTTTCTATAATGAGGCGTGTCTATAAAGCATAATATAATCATAAACTTATACAAACTAACTCTGATCTCACGTTTGCTTTAAGGGAAACATTTTGGATTCTACTGTTGCCACTGAACCTGCAGCTCATGACCTGTGAGACACAGAAAATGTGGATGACGTCTCCATGGAGACGAGCTGGACACGTCTCAGGTCTGAGGAGCTGAGCCGCCGAGCTGTTTGGGTCAGGTCTTGGAGATTTTTCAACATTAAAAATAACTGTCATTTAATAAAATGCTTGTGTTTGAATCTTTATATGAGGCTAAATGTAACCCGTGTTAGGCTTTAAAGGTGCTATACCTCATTTTTACCTATTTTGTTAGAATTTGACTTAAAATATATTTTGACATATATGTATTTTGTATGATTACCGCCACGGTTGTTCGTGGGTGTAAAAATCTGACTAAAAGGTTTTCCCCTTTTCCTCACGTATTGACATTTTAGTTGTCAATACGTCCACAGACAGCGTCTCCTCACTCACTCTAGTTATTTTAGAGCTCAAATTGCCATCACCACAACGCCTGCCTTGCTAACATGTGCAACATAAGCCATGTCCAGATATTTTGTTTCCTGAGGTTAGTTTCTTTTTTTACCCTTTTGGTCATATATTGACATAATGTTCAGTTTTAGAAACAAAGGACCTTCAGAGCACGTTCACTCACCGTTGTAGCAGATAAACCACCGGGAATTCTTACAGTCGTCATCATGCCATGTGTTGTTCCTTAAAAACACACAGTATTCATATCCAGGTATATTGTTTGGTTGGTTTGAGCCCCAATTTTCCTTGAAGCTTGAATCATTTGAATGACACTCCAGACCGGGTTGTGACCAGCGCCACATCTTGTTGAGGCTCTTGTTTTGCTGAAGCCCGATCCACGGCCCTTTGCTCCCTGGACAGTCGGTCTTGCCTCCACAGATCCTCTCAGCGTCTGCCCGGTCAGACACTGTGACCAGGTCAGTGTAGTGTTTTCTGCAGTACTCTTGGGCTTCATCCCAGGTTTTACCGATATTGACAAAGTGGTAGCTACAGTCCTCCTCCTGACACAGGCCGAGAGAGCACAGGCCTGAAAAACACAAGACAACAACGGGATTTTGGTGGGACTTTTTTGTTTTTGATGGAATGTAAAATGGGATCAGAGCATCATCGCCTTATGTGAACCCCTTAACTCCCACCGGAACCGAGCACATTTTCTCCAGTTTGGCTTTACCCCAGTCCAAAAGCTTCTGGAAAAAAGCTGTGAAAATAGCAACAAAACTGAGACGAAAACAATGATGGAAATGTGACAAAAAAGTGAGAAAACATTGACAAAAGAGTGACGAAAAATGGATGAAAAAGTGGCAAAAATGTCACAAAAATGTCACAAGAAATTGACAAAAAATTGACCAAAAAAATACAAAAATGTAACAAAACTGTGACAAAAATGTAACAAAAGTTTGACAAAAATGTGACAAAAAATGACAAAAAATTTGATTTAAAAAATGGACGAAAAAATGACCAAAATGTGGCAAAAAAGTGAGAAAACATTGAAAAAAGTGACGAAAAATTGATAAAAAAGTGGCAAAAATGTCACAAGAAATTGACAAAAATGGATGAAAAAAATAAAAAAAATGTAACAAAAATTTGATAAAAAATTTGACCAAAAAATGACCAAAAAATTGATTTAAAAAATTGACAAAAAAATGACAAAAAATGACCAAAATGTGACCAAAAAAATATCCAAAAATTTGATTACAATTTGACCCAAAAAAACGACAAAAAATTGGACAAAAAATAAATAAATGACAAAAAATGGGAGGAAAAAATGACCAAAAAATGACAAAAAAAGTTACAAAAATGAGTTGAATACCCGGCAAAAAAATGATGGAAAAAAAAATCTGATCCTCTGGGTTCAGGCGGGAGTTAAGAGGTTAAACACTGTACAAAAGTAAACATGTATTGGTCTGACTCACTCAAAAGAAGAGGCAGCACGCTCCGGTTCATCTCCACCTGGAAACAATCAGAAGTTGAGGAGTTACTTAAGCTGCGCCCGAGCTGAACTTCTCCCTGTCAGCACATCCACGAGAAACAAATATATGCACGTTTCAGAGCGGGCGGCCATTGAACTATAATGGACAGATCTTACTTTACTAACAACGAGAAATTGCTCCATCCATCCATTTCAAGGCCTTTCCACTAGAGGTCACTCACTTCATCCCTCTGGCACACCTACTATTGTTATCAATTTATTTTGTAAAAAGAATGGATGTGACGGTGAAAGTGACTCCGTGAAACAGGGATCTTCAAACTGTTTTAGTCATAGCGCTACTTAAAGAGACCAGATGTAAGTTGGTCACTGTGTGCTCACTACTGCCACCACAGGTTTTACGCATAACTGCAGTCTCTATGAAGCTTGTGCATGACGGCACTTCAGACAGTGCAGGATTTTAGAGGCAGTTGTGGTGAACAGGTCATTAGGACATGGCTGGAACATGTAGGGGGAGGAAAATACTTAGTTTTTAATATTTTTAAACTCCGTATAGTCCCTTTAAGCTTCAAAGACACTCATGTGGCCAAACCGCCTTTGCTCTGCCCAATCCCGCCAGACCTCGGAAGCTAAGCAGGGAGGGGCCTGGCAGGACTTGGATGGGAGACCGTTTGGGAACACCAGGAAGCCTAGCGTGTAGTGAGTGAGTGGGTGGTGGTGGTCGGAGGGGCCGATGGCACAGACCGGTTGCCTCGCTTCCGTCAGTCTACCCCAGGGCAGCTGTGGCTACAATACTAGCTTACCACCACCGAGTATGGAGTGAACGAATAGTGCAATGTAAAGCGTCTTTGAGTGTCCAGAAAAGAGCTATATAAAACCAATGCATTATTATTATTATTATTATTATTATTATTATTATTATTATTATTATTATTATTATTATTATTATTATTATTATTATGTAACATGCCAGTTCACCGAGAAAGAAATGTAGCTGTTCAAACAAATGAAACAACATACAGTGCTGTGCAAAAGTATCCCCCCCCCTTTAGCTTTTAGACATTTTGCCATACGGACCACAAACATGAATATATTTCATTTAAATCTGATGTGAAAGAACACATGTGGACAAATGCTGCCCTCTGGTGGAAGTTATGGAATCATTCAGAGGAGCCAAGCTGTTGTGAAATAGAAAAGAAACAATACAATAACAATACAACTATGAAGGTGAGCTACATGCAAATGTTATGCTAACATCTGCTACAGCTGCGCTAACAGCGGCTAAATGCTAATATGGTCTAAATCCCTGTTTAGAACAGCCGTGTGATGTTGGGAGATATTAACTCTGTATGACCTGCGTGTCAATAGTGAGGACTGTCCACTCTCTCGTGGTCAGAGTCTGTTCACGTCACGTCAGACCAGTGCTCATTTCGTCGACTTAAATATTTAGTCTTAATTTTAGTCAAAGTGATATTTTTGACGACTAAAATTGGACTAAAACTAAATTAAAAGTTTTTCATGAGACTAAAACTATGACTAAAATGTCCAGGTATTTTAGTCGACTAAAATAAGACTAAATTAAAATGAAAAGGAGAGACTAAAATCATCCAAACTTCTATTGAGCGTCTGAAAGAGCCTCAGATCATGTAAATTCTCTGCCAAAGGATCAGCTCTGAGCTTTGTTCATGTGGAGCAGCTCCATGAAGCAGAGGAACAAGATTAAATATGATTATAATGAATATTATCAATGCAAAGTCGACTAAATTCATCTTAAATTTAGTCGACTAAAATTACTTGCAATTTTAGTCGACTGGAGTAAAATTGAAGATTTTTTTTTTTTGACTAAAACTAGACTAAAATCGAATTACATTTTCGTCAAAAGACTAAAACTAGATTAAAATATGTTTTATGTATATATGTCAAAATGAACACTGCTTCAGACACGGGTCAGCGCTTTGGCCACAGCCTGAGGCCGGTCCCAGAACCTGTACCTGGTCAGCCCGGTTTGGCCCTGGCCTTTGTTTTGGAAAAGCTGGACACAGCGGGTGAAACAGATACACGCCTGCATGTGGAAAGACAAAAACAGCTAACGGGACTTCTTATGGTTTTCTTTTAAAAATGCCACAAAATTCAAAATCATGTGTAAATTTCACTTCACTTCACGATTGTGCGTCACTTAGTGTGTGTGTGTGTGTGTGTGTGTGTGTGTGTGTGTGTGTGTGTGTGTGTGTGTGTGTGTGTGTGTGTGTTATGTTTGTGGACCATAGCTTAGTTAAAGCGGGGCCAATGCTTATGCAACCCACTGTACTTTTGAACCTCTTAACCCCCGCCTTAACCCAATCTAAAAGCCTCTTGACTGGACTTGACGACAGCCTACAGCAGGGGTCGGCAAGTTTGCGTCATGGAGGGCCGATTTTCACCTTTGCCAAAAGACCAGGGGCCGAACCTCACCATTGTCGCTGAAAGTAAAGAACTTTTTTCTGTTCTACATCAGTGGTTCTTAAGGGGCTTCGGGACAACATTACCCCAGGATGACAATCTGCACCCCAAACAAAACTGTCATTTGTCATATATCGTACAAAACATTGTATTTTCCACACAAGTTTTTTCAATTATGATCACAATTATCCGCACAGTAAGTGAAGATTACTGCGTGGATTTCGAACTACTCCTGGTATTATTACGCCTTACAATATAGTCCCCCCTTTTATCCGCTTAGAAAATGCACATTGTTTAATTTTGTGTAATTATATGTAATTACACAAATGTATTATATATGTATTATATGTTTGTAGTGGAACACTGGAAGAGCTTGGTAGCTTCTATCTTGACCTGTTTTGGAGCTATAGAGGAGAGAGGGAGAGGCTAAATGCTAACGCCGTCTGCGCTGTGTTTACGTGACTGAAGGCACGGGGGAAGATCAGACAGGTCCTAAAGAACTCGTCAAAGCTAAGGTAAGAACATATCTCAGTATGTAAAAACGGTGGCCTATTCCTTTAAGACTCGCGACCCACTGAAAATGGCTCCGCGACCCACTTTTGGGTCTAGAAACCCCGTTTTACATTATATAATATGACCAAGTGGGATGTTCTGCCAGGACATTTTTAAAACACTGACACTATTTCTCAATTTTTTAGATACTTTAAGAGGTATCTGATCTCTTATTTGCATAATAATATTTCACAGAATCATCTTGGGGGCCAGAGGTTCTGTGCTGGAGGGCCGGATTTGGCCCCCCGCGCCTGACGTTGCTTACCCCTTGCCTATAGGCTCATTTGAAAGCCAAGCTCAACTTTTTCCTTGCGTTGTTACCCCATTGTCGTCTTAGGGTTTGGGTGATGCTAAACTGGAGAAACTGTGCTCTGTTCGGGGGGCGGTTAAGTGATGAACTCAAAATGCAAGTATAGGATTCTTGGAGTTTCCACCATTTTGGCCTTTAGATAAGATAAGGTGGGACTTTATTGATCCGGTTCCAGCAGCTCGTAAGAAAACTGATTGTGATCCAGAGCGCGTAGTGACTGGATGTAGAGTTTGTGAGTGTTTGGATGGACGGACATTCATCACATTGTGCTGATTCACCTGTTCTCCGACGCAGGTGGAAAAACGAGCCTAAGCGATAATCTGGTGTAAAGCATCTTTAACCCCTTAACCCCAGCCTGAACCGAGCACATTTTCTCCAGTTTGGCTTTACCCCAATCCAAAAGCTTCTGGGAAAAAGGTGTGAAAATAGCGACAAAACTGAGACGGAAACAATGATGGAAATGTCACAAAAATGTCACGAGAAATTAACAAAAATGTGACTAAAAAATGAAAAAATGTGATGAAAATTTGACAAGAAAATGACAAAAATTAGATGAAAAATTGACGAAAAAATGACAAAAATGTGATAAAAATTTGACAGGAAAATGACGAAAAAATGCCGAAAAAATGCCGAAAAAATGACGAAAAAATGACGAAAAAATGACAAAAATGTGATCAAAATTTGACAAGAAAATTACAAAAAATTGACGAAAAAATGACAAAAAAGTGACAAAAATGTGATTAAAAAATTGACAAAAAATGGACAAAAAAATGTCAAAAAAATGTCAAAAATGTGACAAAAATGTGACAAAAATGTGACAAAAATGTGACAAAAATGTGACAAAAATGTGATAAAAATTACAAAAAATGGACGAAAAAATTGACAAGAAAATTACTAAAAAATGTCGAAAAAATGACAAAAAATGTGACAAAAATGTGATTAAAAATTGACAATAAATGGACCAAAAAATGACAAAAAAATGTCAAAAATGTGACAAAAATGTGATAAAAAATTGACAAGAAGATTACAAAAAATTGACGAAAAAATGACAAAAATGTGATAAGAAATTGACAAAAAAATGACAAAAAAATGACAAAAAAGCTTCAAAAATGAGTTGAATACCCAACAAAAAAATGATGGAAAAAGATTAACTAAAAAAAAACTAAATGTACTAAGTTTCAGGTGTATGACTAGAAACATGTAATGACACTGCTGCTAAAAATAACTGCTCCAAAAAACAAACAAAAAAACATAGAATTTCAAGAGGCAAGTAACAAAGAGAATATGTGTGTCAAATCTCCTTCAGCATTTGTTCTGTGAGTGTAAAACATACTAGCTAATACTGTTTCAGTAAATAAAGCGGTGTCTTTGCTTACCTCCTGCAGCTCCTCTCTGGGTCTGTCTGTGTCAGAGCCTCACAGCTCATATAAACACCTCCCTGGTCTGGATTTGGAATATTTTTGACTTAAAAATGGATGATGTGTTTCCTGTATTGGCCGGTCCCTGATGAGATCCTGAAGGTCGTCTTTGTCGGACACATTTGCATTTTACATGTTACATATTACAGCTCTGCCGCTCAGGACTCAGTGGGGAAAAACGTGTGTGAATATAAACAGACACTTCCTCTAAAGTCAAACACTGAGTTGAAAATCAGGTCTTTAAACAATGTTGTAAAAAAGAATCAACAATGATCACTGACGACACGCTCGAGGGGGCTTTAACCTCTTAACACCCGCCAAAACCAAATGCATTCTCTCCTGTTTGCCATTGTCGTCACTTTTTATTTCCCTCATGTGTTTTTGTCACTTTTTTATTACTTTTTTGCTGTTCTTTTGTCACTTTTTTTGCTGGATTTTTGTCACTTTTTTGCTGGATTATTGTCATTTTTTTGCTGTTTTTTTGTCATTTTTTTGCTGTTTTTTGGTCTTTTTTTTTGCTGGATTTTTGTCGCTTTTTGGCTGAATTTTTGTCACTTTTTTGCTGGATTTTTGTCACTTTTTTGCTGGATTATTGTCATTTTTTTGCTGTTTTTTTGTCTTTTTTTGCTGAATTTTTGTCTTTTTTTTGCTGGATTATTGTCATTTTTTTGCTGTTTTTTTGTCTTTTTTTGCTGAATTTTTGTCTTTTTTTTGCTGGATTTTTGTCACTTTTTTGCTGGATTTTTGTCACTTTTTTGCTGAATTTTTGTCTTTTTTTTGCTGGATTTTTGTCTTTTTTTTTGCTGGATTTTTGTCTTTTTTTTTGCTGGATTTTTGTCTTTTTTTTGCTGGATTTTTGTCTTTTTTTTGCTGGATTTTTGTCTTTTTTTGCTGGATTTTTGTCATTTTTTTTGCTGGATTTTTGTCTTTTTTCTACCAGATTTTTTTCTTTTTTTTGCTGGATTTTTGTCATTTTTTGCTGGATTTTTGTCATTTTTCGCTGGATTTTTGTCTTTTTTTGTAGGATTTTTGTCTTTTTTTGCAGGATTTCTGTCAATTTTTTGCTGCTCTTTTGTCACCTTTTTGTTGAGTTTTTGTCATTTCTGTCCCTTTTTTTGGTCACTCTTTAGCGCTTTTTTGTTGTGCTTACATCCTCATTTTCTTCTTTTCTTTTTTATCGCTGTTTTGAAGAAGCTTTTAGATTTGGAGAACTTGGAGAACAGGAGAAAACATGTTCAGGTGGGAGTTAAGAGGTTAAAGCAGGTTTAAGGCTTTTGAAAAAATGACTTATTTAGATGCACAACATCTGCTGTAAGTCATTATTATCATTGTATTTCAGCAGCAAATGAATGAAGACTTTAGACTGGAATGAAGCCAAGGCGCGGTTAAGGCTTTGGGAATCAGCCATGGTCAAACTAAAGAGATGTGTGCGTGGTGCGTAACATTTTAGCCTAATATTACTGTGTTAACTATGTTTTAGCAAAAAGGTGTCTAATGCAGGGGTGTCCAAACCACGGCCCACGGGCCAACGCCGGCTGACCTCTGCAGGACTGAGTGCGGCCCCGTTGTTTCTGTTTATGGCCCTCAGTGAAAAACCCCTGGTCTAATGTGTCATATTATATATTTAACTGTATTTATGTCGGCTTTTTATTTAGCCTATACATTAAATTGTATTTTTATCCTTTTAACCTTGTCTCATCATTGGCTCCACCACACTGTGACATCTCCAGTAACTAAAACCTGTGACACAAACAGAAACAACAGTCCAAAGTGTTTGCAACTGAGATCATTTATGTTTAGATCTACACAATAGACAGGACATTTGAAGTGTTGACCGGCTGACCTTTTGTCTGCGCTTGTTTAAATGACCACGAGAACTGTCTGGGACCTGCACTGTAAAAACTCAAGCAAAAATGATCAAATGGTTGAGTAATATGTTTGTGCTTTGTTGTTTTTTCCTTTTCTTTATCTCAGTGCTCGTGTGTGTCAGAGTCTGAACTCCACCACCTCTCACTTGATTTTGAATATTTTTGCCTTTTAAATGGATTTTTGGTCCCGTGGAGGAAGCAAACATCGGCTCGGGGGATTTTTGCCGTTGTGTATTTCCCTCTCCCTGATGAGATGCTAAAGGCTGACTTTGTCTGACATTTTTGCATGTTACGTTTCCACTGATGGAAAGGGACGGTCCTAAGACACATGTCTCTATACCACAACAAAACATGAGCAATAGGTCGGGGTGAAGGCGAGTGTGAGTGAGTGGTCCTTGGTGCATGTTTGGCAGCAGGGCTGGACTGGCCATCGGGAGATTCGGGAGTTTTCCCGGTGGGCCGACGTACTTTTGGGCCGGTTGGGCCAGTCAGACCGAGATAAGGCCCGTTATACCTTAACACCGGCCCACAATTAGCAGGAAAAGCCATCGGAATCTCTATCTTTACAGAGATGCAATTACACAACGTGGCCACACCGCCTTTGCTCTGCCCAATCCCGTCAGACCTGGGAAGCTCAGCAGGGAAGGGCCTGGTCGGTACTTGGATGGAAGACCGTTTGGTAACACCAGGAAGCCTAGCGAATGTAGTGAGTGAGTGAGTGAGTGAGTGGTGGTCGGAGGGGTTGATGGCGCAGACTGGTTGCCTCGCTTCCGTCAGTCTACCCCAGGGCAGCTGTGGCTACAATAGTAGCTTGCTACCACTGAGTATGGAGTGAATGAATAGTGCAATGTAAAGCGTCTTTGAGTGTCCAGAAAAGCTCTATATAAAACCAATGCATTATTATTATTATTATTAACTCCTCCACTAGAGGGATGTGACGCCTTTTATTCCCCTCTGGTGGCGCTTTCTTGAGTCATGGTTCCCAGATAATCTTGTATAATGAGCAATGGGCCTCTGGGACATAACACTCATGCCCCTCACATTGTGAATATAAGAGGAAATAGTTTATTGTAACTCCCTCCAGGACCCACAGAACCTTAGACCTCTATTTTTTGTACATTTTAGACAAACGTTTGCAAAGAAGTGCATGCTGGGAGTTGTCAGGTGACTCCGTCTTGCCCCTCGTCGTCAGTGCAGTTTGGAAATCTTCTAGTTTCCATTGACAGGATTTACAATGTTTGGCCTTTTTGGGGCTTCTATTCTCACTCCACACCTCTGTAACTGTGTGGTGAGTTTTACCATTTCATCTTCATCTACAGTGGGATCATTTGGTTGGTTTTGAGAAGTTTATTTGTGTTGCAGTCGCGAGAGGAACTTCATTCACGGAACGCACATTTTAAAATTGTCTAGAAGTTTTACAAAAGTTTTACAAAAGTTCCTTCAAGTTATAGGCAGAGATACAGACTTCCTTGAGCCAAGAAAAATGTGTACAGGAATTCTTTTGTTCCCTTTTCCATCAAGGAGCTGAATAAGTTGTAAGTATTAATGTCGTTCAGTCAGTCTGTTCCTTTTTATTCGTTTCCTTAATGAAGTGAACCTGCTGCTGCTGTGTCTGCAGTGAACTGATTTTATAATGAACTGATTTTATTATGTACATTGATGGGCAAATGTATTAGAACGTATGTGCAAGCCAAAGGCAAATTTCTGCCATCACTGTGCATGGTAGACAAGAAAGTTTTTCTATTTTCTAATCTATTCTAAATGAAAAGATTAAAGTGTTGAGTCTCTGAGGGGTTAGTTTGAATTCGGCAGAAACTAAATGCAACTATTGTCCTCGATTCGTAGTTTATACTGTTTAGTTCAAGCCCAGAGCTTATTGTTTTGCTCATCACCTCGACTATTGCATTGAATATGATGGTGATGTTTTTTTTTTTTTAGAGGGCCGGTCTTGACCCAAAAGTCCCGGGCCCATTTTTTCTGCCAGTCCAGCCCTGTTCGGCAGCCTCTCTTACATCAGTCTGCCCCAGGGCGGTGGTCTCGACAGTCGCAGCTCACCACCACAGAGTAAGGAGTGAATGAATAATGACTACAGTGCGGCGCTTTGAGAAACTTGGTAACACAGCTTCGTAAAGCGCAAGTCAGTAGGGATGGCCGCCTCGAACCACGGGATTCGACACCGTGTCGAAGCCTCATGGCACATGCGTTTCAAAACACACGGCTTCAAAACACGGTTCAAAACACGCATGTCACGTGACTCAGACTGAAGCGTTTGAGGAAACGCGGCTGTTTCAAAAACACTCCACTAGGGGGCGTCTGTGTGGAGCCTTTTGCAAACCTTTCTCCATGTTTGTGTAGTGTTATTGTGCTTTGTGTGAATGCGCTCAGATGGTGGAGTTGGTAAAACACTGCTCGTCTGAGAAGCACGGGTTCGAATCCCAGCTCTGACACGTTACTAAATGTCAATTTCAGTCAATCTGAACAACAGGCCTGTAGCTTTGTGTCAAAGTAATCGCTAATGCTAGGATGTCTTTTATAAAAAATAGAAAGAAGCATTGAGTTGGAGGAAAAACGTAGAACATTTATGACAGATGCTTGATTGATTTAATTTTCTAGAACCACAGAAAGAACAATAACATTCAGGAAGAGTCCATATTTGAATGGAAGATAAAAATCGAACAGAATGTGTTTTTATTTCACTCACAGACGAATCAATAATGTGGTTGAATCCTGAAACCAATGGCCGCTGGCTGCTCTGCTTTTTGACCACGAACGTGGGGGCCGCCATTGCTCCGCCATTGCTGTAGTACCTCCAAATCGCCACTAGGCCCCCAATGAAAAGCATTGGAGTTTAGACACCTTAAAAACCACTTTAACGCCTGGTTTCAATGTTTTCAAACCTAGACTAGGCTAGATATTCCTCCTGAGATAACGCTGGGTTAGTCATAATATATATATGATATATATATATGAAACCAGGCTGGTTTTCGTAATGTGAATTTTTGAAATCTCGTACTTAAAGCAGTACTAAGTAACGTGTTTACCTTAATAAACCCTCCCCTTAGTCCCTGTGGGGGTAATACAAGTGTTTATGAGATGATTGGAGGGTCTTTCATCTCCCCCTGGTGTCTCTGGACAGAAAACCATGTTTGCAACTTGACTGCCACCGGTGCGGAGAAAGCAATACACACTAATGGAATCACGAAGAAGAAGCTAACATGCTAACGGGCAAAGCTAACTGCGGGCTAACGTCACTTTAAACAGTATTTCCAGCCAAGTTTGAGTGAAAAAAAATATTTCCATTGTATAATTGGATGCACAGTAACCCTCTCTCCCTTCGCCTTTCCTGTCAGCGTAGTATTTACTCTCCAAGACAATTAATAAGTTAAAAAATCGTAACTTGCTACGACACCTGCAGTTGCACTTATGGCCTCTAGGGGGAAGAGTTACTTAGTACTGCTTTAATGAGGGTCGGACTGTTAGCATTGGAGCAGCGCGAGCTACACGTCACGCAAGGGCCGAGTCTACGGTGAAAATCCCGCCCTTATGTCCTTTTTAGGAACATGCTTCGTCAGAGCTGGGGAGGAGGAGTCTGTAAATCCTCCATGACTTCCCCCTCGACCGTTGTCATTATGGTAAACGGGGAGGAGTGAGCAGAAGATGTCCATTATTTTTACAGTCTATGCCTGAAACTCTGTGAATGCGGTTGTAATGAAACTTTGCCACAAGATGTCACTGTGGAGCGATTGTTTCGAACTGTGATTCGAAGCTCCGGCGCAATCGCTTCAACTGGAGCTTCAGGAAGCTTCACTTTGCCCGTCCCGACAATTCAGGTTCATGTTTACTTTATTAGTTATTTATTAGTTTATTTGTACAGCTCTTTTCACATAACGACGTGGAAAGCATTGATTTTTGTATGTTTTTATTTCCAATGACACATCAGGATGACACCACTTCCCTCACCTCATCCACTTCCTCCAGCTCGTCCAGTTTCTCTCCGTTTGAATTACACACAGTTAAAAATATCATTCAAGCAAAACTTAAGCAACAAAAATGACCCGCCTACACATACGAATACACTGTTTAGCCCTTTTAATGTCGATATAGGATATTGATGACATTTTTTCAAACTGATCAAAGTTATTCGTATGTCAAATTCCAAACTCAAAAACAAGCCACAACAGTTGAACATTCAAAATAAAGCCCACACTTGATTATTAAAGGTGCATTATGCAACTTTGGTAGCGCTTTAGAAAACAGCCCGTGTTCCAGGTGTAAGTGCGGGTAACAAGAAAGTAATCACACATGTAAGTACAGGTACTCTTACAGGTATTCATTTCATTTTTTTTATTTATTTTATTCAAAAGTAACATCATACAATCATAACAAAACCGCCAATACATGAATGAAACAGAACAATTAGTGGTGCTGAGCGAGAGCTGTGGCAAAAGGGAATGTGGTTTTGTGTTACATTTTAATGTCGCAGGACAAAGTGAAGACATGACCCCAGGCTTTTTCATTGATTGTTCTTTATTTTATTTAATATTTAATTACACGTGTAATTACAGGTAACAAGCAGAAGCAAGAGTGAACAGAGAAAAAAAAGAACAAGTGTCCAAAAATGATCAGGCTTAATCATCATTTCTAGGTCAGACGGAGCCTTTCTGTGCTGATGTGTGACCTATTGTTTGTTGTTGTCGGGGAAACGGGACAAACATGCACATCTGCACAGAAAGGCTCCGTCTGAACTGAACCCGGGACTTTCTGGCTGTGAAGCAAAAGCGCTAACCACTGCATCATCATATCACATGTACTTATGGTGCACATGCACTTTGATAGTGTGATCATTTTGGAGACTTATTTTTTCTCTGTTCACTCTTGTTTCTGCTTGTTACTATAAAAAATAAACAACAATCAATAAAAATGCCTGGAGTCATGTCTTCACTTTCACAACAGTAATACTGTTGTCCTGCAACATTAAAAACAATGCACAATTTATAATATCACATTCACAGCTCAGAACCATTAACCCCTTAACTCCCACCTGAACCGAGCACATTTTCTCCAGTTTGGCTTTACCCCAGTCCAAAAGCTTCTGGAAAAAAGCTGTGAAAATAGCAACAAAACTGAGACGAAAACAATGATGGAAATGTGACAAAAAAGTGACGAAAAAATTGATGAAAAAGTGGCAAAAATGTCACAAGAAATTGACAAAAAAAATGACAAAAATTTGATTAAAAAATGACGAAAAAATGACCAAAAAAAATAATCTGATGACGTGAGGAAAAAGATCCTCTCGGTTCAGGCGGGAGTTAAGAGGTTAATTGCTCTTTATATCTTTACTACACCTTGACACTAGTTACACGTGTACTTGTGTACTTACTTTCTTGCTACCCCACACTTACACCTGGAACGCGGGCTGTTTTCTAAAGCGCTACTTCCACGGTATATGCGAGAAATAAAAGTTGATATTTGTGCGTATTTGACCTTATAGTGACCCAGCAGCTTATGAGTGGTCAGCATGGCGTCTTTACTTTCCATCACCGTGGTCTCGACTACGCTCCAGGGTCAATTGTTTTGTAGGTTTTCTGGTGAGAGGCTGCATCAGCAGGGAAAACCTTCCAAACAGTTGATCCTGGAGCGTCTGTGATGGAAAGTAAAGACGCCATGCTGACCACTCATACAGCCACTGGGTCACTACAAGGTCAAATACGCACAAATATCAACTTTGATTTTCAATGAAAAGTTGCATAATGCACCTTTAATTCAACTAATGAAACCCCACACATTTATATTGCCAGTAAAAGGTCAAAGTTCCTTTAAAGTGCATATGACAGGTTTGAATGCTTTTGAAAATATGACTTATTTAGAAGGATAACATCAGCTGCATAATTATCATTTTATTTCAGTGAAGCGGTGTTAGTCATCCTCTAACAAGCAGCAGTTTTAATGAAGAAATAATGTTTGGCAGAAAGTTGAAGTGACATAGATAAAGGTAAAGTTCCAGAGCAGTTTGACTCATTTCCCATTGACTTAGCATGGTCGCTATGGCAACAGTTTAAATAGTTTGTCTTCATCTATGTCACTTCCTGTCGGTGTCCAATAAGGAAGTGAAACTATGAACATAACAACAAATGTCCAAACTAAAGAAAGCCGAGTACAATCTTCAGCAAAATCTTCAATCTTATTGTGTTGCAAATTGTGTCTAACACGTCATGTGCACTTTAAAAACAAATCTACAACATCACTTCCAGAACCCGTAAGAAAGTGAACTAAAAAACATCACACAAAACGACAAAAAAATGATCAGATGTGTAATAAACAAACGGCAACGCGTCACGCAGCCAGTTCAGTCCAGCCGAGGGGGAGGAAGCTTGTTGCTAACGCTAATCACAGTTTTTCACCATTTGTAGCCGTTTTCTGGCGGACGATAAACATATTTATCACTCACACTGAAAGTCAAGTCGAAATCGGGTCATTATGAATGTTTTTTTAACAGCAAATTGTCCTGTAGAAGCGAAAAGGTGGAACAGGCTAGTGCTAGCATAAGCAGCATGAGGCTAACCTTAGCATTATGGTTAGCTCTCTCCGTTATTTATGTCTCTGTTTTATTCAGTAGAAAAATATAGTCATAATTTAGCTTTTAGGAGTAATGGGTGAAGGTAGTTTTCCTCCCGCTCTTTGTTTCCATCAAAGCTCTTTAATAAAACTCTGGTTAGGACTTAGCGCTCGTTGATGTTACACATGTGGCAGCCATCTTGTGATTGGCTGGTGAGGCTAATGCTAATAGCATTAATGTGCACATCGTTTTTGTCGATAAAACGGCTGGTAAGTCGAGGTATTGAATATCTCAGGTCAGACAGATTTATTTTTATTTTAGAGTTTTTCACCGTCTCCAGTTCCCGAACTATTGGTCAGAGTCTGTTTTCTTTCAGCACTGTGGTCATATAAACTAAGAGATTGTTTCTGAAAGGGAGTGAAAACAGAAAGGTACTGCTGTACTTTTTCATATTGTGTTTACAAGAGGATAATATTTGTTGAATGTAGCCAGATATAATCACAAAAGGGTTTACACTGCACTATATGGCCGTCAGAGCTTGCCATGTTTACTACGATGGCGATGCCCTGTGAAGAGATCTTTGTTTTCCCCCTCTGCCAGCTTTAAACATGACCATTCAGAGATGCCGTCTGCAGCTGAACGCTCCACTTTTACTTCTTATAACAAGTACCCATGTTATTCTTACCTCGACAAGACACCGAGCACACAAAATTGTACTTTTCCTCGGACGACTTTCCAAACCACTTTTTCCCCCCGTCCCGCTTCATCGCCCCGGCCAGGCCGCACTCGTGGGGCTCTTTGTTGTCCCACTTCCCCTCGCCCATGTAGCGACCGTCCACCCAGATCCACTCCTCGAAGAAGCAGGTGTAGTGCAGCCCCACCCACACGAACTGGGTCTCCGCCCTGTCGGCCCTCGCCTGCACCATCCTGCGCTGAGAGCAGGTGGACGCCACAGCCAGCTCACCGTAGTTACGGCGGCAGTGGAGCAGGGCCTCCTCCCAGGTCTTCTTCTCCGTGATCAGGATCATGTGGTCTGAAAAGAGAAGGGAGCAACACGTTTTCACAGAGACAAGTGAACTGTCCAAAAATGAGGTATCTGTGCACTTTCACCGGGCACGAGGAGCGGATCATGAAGAAGGCCATGTCACGTCAACAATGGATTTCACAGATCTATATTAAAACTCTAGAATAAAACTCTATAATAAGACTCTAGAATAAAACTCTAGATAGGATGTTCCAACCGTTGCCATGGCAAATGTGACGGCCATCTTTCAAATTGAAAGTAATGTAAACAAAAAAGAAAAAAAAAGGATTTTCTGAAAGAAATACAAGTGAAAAGATCTGATGAACATGTTATAGAGGAACAGACTGTTTTTCTTTGTGTGATCATGTGATCAGAGCAGACGACAGTGTGGAGAACGTCATCATGCCAGGAGCCATGGAGCGAACGAGAGGAAGACCTAAAACAAGATGGCTGTACAATGTGCTGGAAAAACACAGGACAGGGCGCTGTTTTATGCAGGATTACAGTATATTATATATATATTAATATGTCCATCATTTGTAAAACAGTGAAATTCACATCCACATCTGTCATGGTCCACCATGACCCACCTGGACACACATGACCCTCCATCAGATCATATATAGATGTTTCGTCAACCTTTATAAGCATCAATGTGTTTGCTCTGCTTTATTGAAGAGACCATTTTATGCTCAGTTGTATCATAGTACTTGTGTTTACTGTTGTGGCTGAAGTGCCGTCTGAAGTAAAGAAATGGTACTGTAAGTATAACTTTGGTTGTTACATTATTTGATTCCAGATACTAGTATTACACTGTAGGCAGTACTAACCAATATTAATGGTCTCATTTGAACTCATTAAAGTGGTAATTATTAGTCAATATAAATGTTCCATCAAACCAGTTTACATTGGTTGGTTCCTCTACAATATTAACCAATATCTTGGTCAAAATGACCAATTCACATTGGTTGACCCGATAACCATCTATATTGTTTAAAAGCCATACCATATTAGATGTTGTTTTAACCAGTAGATCGGTTGGACACATATCTATCGATTCGTTAAATATGACCAATATTCTGGCTATATTAACTGTTCTGTTTTTAGGGGCAGACGTTTGATCGAGGACACAATATATAAAATCAAATATTCAAGTCAATGAGAAGAAAATCTGAAAAATAACTATGACGTTTGCTCCGATGGATCACGATGTCCGATCTACAGTTTTATAAGTTATATTAGTATCTTTTGAATGAAAAATAATACCAAGCATGAATTATCTTTTTGTTTTTACATGATCAAAGACTTTATCTTAAAGGAAACATTTTGGATTCTGTTTCCAATACAAACCTGCTCCTGATGATCAGTGACACAGATCCTTTTTGCAGTGAGCAGATTAGGATGAGGACCTAACCCATGGAAATCTCATGTTTGGGAGTAAAGCTACAGTCAGGTGACCAAAAAAAAGTAATTTTATTCTATTTATTGGGTTTAAATTGATGGTTTTATTTTATTTACTTTTTTATTTTTTTTAGAGGAAATAATATTTCCACTCACTGTTGCACCAATATGAGAGAAATGCATTTAGAGAAAATGGACGTGAAATTACAATTTCCCAAATCAATCTGGAGACATGGAGGAGCCTTAGATCAACTTTTTTTTTTTTAAGGCCAATTTGAAATCCTGTCCATCCCATTGTCTCTATTCTCACTGTTTTTGCTGCATAAACATTGTTTACATTTTTTAAATGTAAAAAAACAACTGTGGCACTTAAAAGAATCGCTTTCACACCTTGAAACATACAATGGCGTGACGAAGCAACATCAAACCGTTTTATCCGCAGAAACATCTCGGGAACACATATTACAATGCTTTAACACACCTGAGTACGGCTTTGTGATTCTCTAAATGTGAGCGAGTCTCTTCCTGCTTCACGTTGCTCAGTGTCTCTCCCCGGATCTGACTGACTGATCTGATATTTACAAATGTACTCACCGTCATAACAAATGAAAGGTCTTTTATCTGTACAATTAGCACTCTTCCATTTCCCATTGTTTTCCAGTCTGGCACATTGGTTGACTTTGTTCCAGTTGTAATTTAGAACTTCCTCCGACTCATCCCAGTTTCGAAAAGAGGAGCTGCTTCCATTCGACCATTGCCAGGAGTCTTGGAAAAGGCCAATCCAGTGGTAAGCTGTATGGTAAGATGTATAGTAAGCTGGATCGGGCATCGGCTGCGTCCCTCCGACCAGGTCAGTGTGGTGCTCTCTGCAGAACTGCAGAGCTCCCAACCAGCTCTTTCTTTCACTGTACACCACAGCACGACTGGTTGACTCTGTCAAAGAATAATCTCACATTACAAACATGATAAAAGACCAAACACTTTCTATAATGAGGCGTGTCTATAAAGCATAATATAATCATAAACTTATACAAACTAACTCTGATCTCACGTTTGCTTTAAGGGCAACATTTTGGATTCTACTGTTGCCACTGAACCTGCTGCTCATGACCTGTGAGACACAGAAAATGTGGATGACGTCTCCATGGAGACGAGCTGGACACGTCTCAGGTCTGAGGAGCTGAGCCGCTCACAGCAAACACACCTTTGTTTGGGTCAGGTCTTAGAGATTTTTCAACAATAAAAACAACTGTCATTTAAAGAGGGGGTATTATGCTTTTTTCAATCACATAGCACCAGTCTATATCACACTACAATGATGACCAAACCTTCTGTTGGTCTGTAAATGCAGTAAATTAGAATAACTGCCTTGTATAAAATGTCTCTCTCAAAATGGCTGTAGTGAATGTCTTGAAATAGGCCTCTGTCTCTTTAAGAACCTCTGACCTCTTTCCGACACGCCCCCTCCACACGCTGTCTGTGGCATCAGTGGGGAGGGGGTTCTGCTGAGGAGCAGTGGTTGGTTACTCGGCTGGTGACCAAAGCTCGGAGGCGTCTCCAGGAGGTGGGGGCGTTCCTAGGAGGACTCAGGCAAACCTATCCCTAAAATGGCCGCCATCAGAGTTTTTACAGATTACTCAAAAATACGTGAATGTGCCAAGGCAACACTTCAGGCATGTTTTTAATGAGGGAATGACATAATAACATGATGTAAAGCTTGAAAAAGTCGATTTTACATATTACCCCCCTTTAAAGGAATAGGCCACAGTTTTTACATACCAAGATATGTTCTTACCTAACCTTAGTCGAGTTAATGTAGAGCCTTTTACAACAAGCAGAAAATATATTTTGGGAAAGTGCTGGCGCATTCCTACCTCATGGTAGAGGTCCTGAGTCCTGTGTCGTCGTCCGGGGTGAGTTGGAAATCTGTGAAACATTACTACACTATATACTTTCTGCTTGTTATCACAGCCCGGCACGATGCGCATAAAAGGCATTGTTCACAAGTTATCCACGCTTCTTCAACTGTTCTCTGCAGCTCTCTACAAGTCACGCAGCTTCTATTGACGGAAGTGAGCGGGGGAAGTCTTTAGGAGTTACTGCGCGAACGTTGTGCTCCTGTATCATTACGCCTCACAATATAGTCCCTAGACGGGGATATATTAACTCGGCTAAAGTGAGGTAAGAACATATCTCAGTATGTAAAAACGGTGGCCTATGCCTTTAAAGGCACTATACCTCTTTACCTATTTTGTTAGATTTAGAATTTTGGCCAAAATGTCACAAAATACTGCACTGGAGTGTATTTTTACCGTAATGGTCGTTTGTGAGAGTAAAAATCAGACGAAAAGCAATTATGAGCACAGCAGAGGTTGTTTTTCATCAGTGTTTGGTTGTGGCTTCACTCGCACTCAAAGGACTCCAGCTCGTAGCTACACCCCAAGGCGCAAAGCATTATGGGTCATGTGCAAGTAGTGACTTGACATATGTTCTTGCCTTAGCTTATACGCGCTGATGTACCTGTCAGGTCTGTGTGCCTGCACTCAGTCATGCAAATGTTGTCAGCATTTTTCCTCTCCCAGCAAAGGCACAGCTCCAAACTCAGGTGAAGTTAGAAGCTACAAAGCTGTTCCACGTTTCCCCTTTTTAAATACAGTCACGTGAGCCAAGTCTAGTTACACAAACTTAAACATGTCGATTTTCTAAGCGGATAAAAAGGGAACTATATTGTGAGGCGTAATAACATCTGGAGTACTTTGACATCCACGCTGTCCTCGTCAAAGTACTCCAGATGTTATTACGCCTCACAATATAGTTCCCCTTTTTATCCGCTTAGAAAATCGACATGTTTAATTTTGTGTAACTAGACTTGGATTGTGTAGCTGTTTTCAAAAAGGGGAAACGTGGAACAGCTTTGTAGCTTCGAACTCAGCCCAGTTTGGAGCTGTGCCTTTGCTGGGAGAGGAAAAATGCATTTGCATGACTGAGTGCAGGCACACAGACCAGACTGTTATACATCAGCCCGTATAAGCTAATGTAAGGACACATGTTAATATGTAAATACAGTGGCCTGTGCCTTTAACAATGAACAGACCTATTTGTAAATGTTTTGGAGTTTTTTTTTCAAAGCCGGGATTGGAAACTTTGAAGAAATCATATTGCAGTTCTATTTCATCTATAGCTCTCTGCTTCTTCGTGTTCATTAGCTTAAAACTCACACCGGTCTGACATCATCACTGTCCACTGTCACAAAAGCATCATTTGCTCAGGGAGAGCCTGGTCAAACACTCTAATACATGGTTTGTCATCACCCGCACTCAGACAGTTCATTCACAGCAGAACAGCAGAACTCAGGAGAACCAGGGCAGCAGCGAGAGGCGACTGCATCATCCCTCTGAGAAAAAAAAAAAACAAGCACCATTTCTGTCCGAGCTGCCCACGAATGGACCCCATCACGACTCCGCCCATCCCTCACTTTCTCTGCCGCTGAAACTCTGATTCACGCCTTCATCACATCCAGAATCGACTCCTGCAACAGCATCGGCTCAACATCCAAAAACCCTCAATAAACTCCAGTCCATCCAGACCTCCGCTGCCCGCCTCCTCACGCACACTCGCTCCCGTGAACACATCCCCCCTGTCCTTCAGGACCTCCACCGGCTCCCCGTCCCTCAACGCATCCAGTGCAAGGTCCTCCTCATCACTTTCAAAGCCCTCCGTAATTTGGCCCCCTCCAGACCTCACCTCCATACCTCACCGACCTCCTCCACCACCAAATCATATGGCAGTTCTATTTCATCTATAGCTCTCTGCTTCTTCGTGTTTATTAGATTAAGTATCCAGGAGTTTTTGTCTGCTGAGAAAGTCATGTATCTACACAATAATGAAAACTTAGACATGCCTGTTCCTGAATAATGCTAGAGGACCTTCAAAGCATGTCCACTCACCGTTGTAGCAGATGAACGGCAGGTGATGGTTACAGTCGCTATCATGCCACTTCTTTTTCACTATCACCACACAGTCTTCTTTTGCTCCAGTGTCATTGTTTGGTTGGTTGTCATCCCATTGTCCCTGAGTTGAATCATACTCCAGACCGGGTTGTGACCAGCGCCACATCTTGTTGAGGCTCTCGTTTTGCTGAAGCCCGATCCACGGCCCTTTGTCCCCTGGACAGTCGGTCTTGCCTCCACAGATCCTCTCAGCGTCTGCCCGGTCAGACACTGTGACCAGGTCAGTGTAGTGTTTTCTGCAGTACTCTTGGGCTTCATGCCAGGTTTTATTGATATTGACAAAGTGGTAGCTACAGTCCTCCTCCTGACACAGGCCGAGAGAACACAGGCCTAAAAACACAAGACAACAACGGGATTTCAGGATTTTGGTGGGACTTTTTTTTCTTTTCAAAACCTGAGTAAACACGTATTGGTCTGACTCACTCAAAAGAAGAAGCAGCACGCTCCGCTTCATCTCGACCTGGAAACAACCAGAAGTTGAGGAGTTACTTTCGTCCTATTCTCTGAATGATGCATGTAGAGAAAAAGGTACGCTCTGTGAATTTAGAATCTGAAACACCTCAAGACAAAACAGTGAATATTTTAAAGGTCATTTTTCATTTCATTTCAACACGTTAGCTCAATGTTAAAAAAGCTTACAATCTATGCATTCTCCGTTATTGTACCTTTTTTCTCCTCTCCAAGTCTCTGCCTCTTTATGTAGTAAGAAATATATTCATAATCCAGCATTTGTTAAAGTAGTTTGGTAGCAATGGGTGAAAGTGCTTTCCCTCTCTTTGTTTTCCCTCAGCTTTTAACATTAACCATTCGGAGATGCCGCCTGTATCTATGTCAATGTGAGCTCTTCACACTAAAGGAGCAAAAAAAATAAGGAAATAACTAAAAGGGGGAAAAAGAGAGAAAAGAAAAAGGACTGAGTGAAGCACAAAAACACAGAGTAAAATCAACGACAAATCAAACAAGCAGATTGGCAAATAATAATCATTTTGAAAAAGGCAGACGAATGATATTATAGAATTATACAATGCCTATGAATTGACTATAAACGTGACTCCATGAAGGAAGGATCTTCCCACTGTTCTTCTTTCTGCCTGGCGAGCTACTGTTTAGGCTCTTACGCACACACAAACATCTCCAGTCCTGTTCACAGATGCCAAATGTCAACACAAGCAGCAAAAATGCACATGCACTCAGTGATCTCTTCACCTTTAAGCTACTGTTTAACTGCCGGTGTAACAGGCCAAATTAACCCCCGCCCATAGTATAAAATAGAATATACCCCTCTAACTTTTCACAATCTGAACAGATGTTTATTTGGTTTATCTGGTAGGGACAGTGCATGCTAATGATCAAACCACACCGGACTGTAGCCTGGGGCTCAAAGTGTTTTTTGAAAAAAAAAAAAAAACATTAATGGTCTTGCCCCTTCATACTTGTCTGAACTTTTAACTGTTCGTGACTCGGGCAGATCCTTGAGGTCGTCAAACCAGCTCTTGCTGGAAGTGCCCAGGACCAAGTCCAAGCACTGGGGTGATCGGTCCTTTTCAGTTGCTGGACCCAGACTCTGGAATAAGCTGCCCCCTGATATGCACCATCACTGACTTTGGCCTTTTTAAATCCAGGCTCAAGACACATTTATTCAGACTGGCTTTAAACACTATGTAGCACGGCGACACATTTAGTACATTTTACCTGTTTTATTGTTTGGTTGTATGAATGTTTTTAATGGATTTTATGTGGTTTTATTGTAAAGCACTTTGGTCGCCTTGAGTGTTGTAAAGGGCTCTATAAATAAAAATTGATTGATTGATTGATTGATTGATTGATTGATTGATTAACAAAAAAATGACTAATAATTGATTAATAATAATAATAATAATAATAATAATAATAGTAATAATAACTATATATATATTATTATATTATTATATATATTATTATTTCTATTATTATTAAGGAGAAGAAAGAAAAATGCATGACCGTTTTCAGAGATATTGTGATAAAAAAAAAAAAATTACATTTGAAATGTGAACATAAAGGCATATAGCTGTTAATATTGCATCACATGTCAACTTTGTATGCCTTGAATTACCATAATAACTCACTCACTCACTCACTCACTCACTCACTCACTTACTCCACTCACTCATACTTCATTCATGCACAGGTAGGTAAAGTGTCTTGCCCAAGGACACAGCCACAGCCTGTATCTGCAGGAGCATGGATTTGAACTGCCAACCTTCCGGTTAAAGGACAACCCACTCTATCACCCTAAGCTACTGTTGTAATTGGGGGTATAATCTGGCCTGGGGGAGGGTAGGAAATAGCCTAGGCCATAATATACCCCGGCCTAGGCCCCTTTAACCCCGGGTGTAGTCCAGATGGGGGGTATACTCTGGCCTGTTACACCGGGTCACGAGCCAGTGTCACAACTCTCAAACCCATCCAGTCCCTGCACAAACGCACCACAAAAACTCACACCGGTCTGACATCATCACTGTCCACTATCACAAAAGCATCATTTGCTCAGGGAGAGCCTGGTCAAACACTCTAATACATGGTTTGTCATCACCCGCACTCAGACAGTTCATTCACAGCAGAACAGCAGAACTCAGGAGAACCAGGGCAGCAGCGAGAGGCGACTGCATCATCCCTCTGAGAAAAACAAAACACCTTTTCTGTCCGAGCTGCCCACGAATGGACCCCACGATTATTAAATAAATAAACAGAAATGTACAGAAATAAACTGGTAATATCACTTGTAGTCTGTATGTGTTGCTGCTAAAACCTCTGAATGCTTTGTAAATATAGCATGAACTCCAGTCAACATGGTGGCCTTGCACTGCACACATTTGACCACGGGGTGTCGCTGTTGTAACACAAACTTTTGCCACTGGACTTTATTTGTGCGACGACCTTTCAGCAGGAGACCCCATGCGCGCGTCACCTGTTCATCACCAACATCGAACCTATTCTGAAGAAGAGGCGAAAAGTTCAGCTCGGGTCCAGTGGCAAAAGTTTGTGAGTATTTCCTCTGCTCTTAATAGTTGTAAAGCTTTTGCGCAGCTGCTCGGCTCGCTCCGCGTCTCTCTGCGCTCGAGGAGGACTGGTTTCGGGTGTACCACCAATACCTATGATAATAATAATAATAATGATGCTAATGATACTAGTAATTGCTGGGCTGCAGGTGACATCACAGTGTTCTAAAGGCCTATGCGATTATAGAAAAAGGATCATTAATATCAGTCACTGGGTCCATGATCTCTCTGTACAAGACCAAACATTTCCTCAAAGACAAAATAATGTTTCCTCTATATAATAGTATAGGCCTCTAGAATGCTGTGACGTCACCTGCAACCCAGCAATAAGGTAATCCCACTTTTTGAATTCAAATCACGTGACCTCTGGCCCTCAGTGGTGACATCATCTGTTGCCAGGCAATAGAACACCACGCAGAGTTCCATTTCCGCACATTCCTTCCGGTATCAGGTTTCCTAAACTGCTGATCTTTGCAGATGTGAAGCCCAGGTGGACACGAGCGACACGTTTTAGTTTTTTTGCGAGTGTTGGTGAGTATCTTTAACCATCATGGGGTCAGACCGTCATTCCGACACGCCTCCACTGGACATCCCATGAATCCGACACTTTCTGACGCCGCTATTTCGACAATTGGTCTTTAAGGTTAAGTTAAAGTCAAGTTTAGCGTTAGTTTGTAAACCCCACAATCTTTAAGGTTAAGTTAAAGTCGAGTTTAGCGTTAGTTTGTAAACTCCACAATCTTTAAGGTTAAGTTAAAGTTAAGTTTAGCGTTAGTTTGTAAACTCCACAATCTTTAAGGTTAAGTTAAAGTTAAGTTTAGCGTTAGTTTGTAAACTCCACGATCTTTAAGGTTAAGTTAAAGTCGAGTTTAGCGTTAGTTTGTAAACTCCATTATCCATACGGTCAGGGCTAAGTTTAGCTTAGTTTGTAAACTCTAACTAAAAACAATGTCGGATTGGCGGGTGCATTGTATCTGTTTTTAGTTGGGTGGAAATGTGTTAAAACAACTGTTTTTGTGTGTGTTACAGATACATCTTCAACATGGAGAGACCTCGGTTGGTCAAGGCCGGGAGTCGCTGGATCGCCAGACGTAAGTGCATTTTGAAACAGCCCGTCTTTAGACTTCTGAATGTAAATGATTTAGATAAGCAGTTGAAATGTTGTGTAAGAGTAGTGTAGTGTCAGGCCAGACCCACAGAAAGAAGTGGGTGTGGTTTATCAGGCTAAATGAAACTATGTCTATGACTGAGATGATGAGATTTAGATGTGGTTTATGTCATTTAAATCATCATTGACAAAAATCATGTCTGTTGTGTTGCAGGATGGCGCACGTTTCCGTTTCACAGAAGATCGTCGCCCGAGGACTCCAGCACCAGATTCAGTCCTCACTTGCTTCCCTCGAGTTCTTGCCCAGATGTGTCCAGCGCAATGATCACCGAGGCCAGCATGCCTTCGACCTCAGAGGGGCGTGTTCCCAGCACCAGTCCCCGTCCAGACGTCTCAGGCACAATGATCACCGAGGCCAGCATGCCTTCGACCTCAGAGGGGCGTGTTCCCAGCACCAGACGGAAGAGGAGCGCGGAAATGGATGTGCAAACTACAGAGCCCACGAACACAACCCCTCCAAAGAAGAGGAAGTTTAAGACCAACAGAAAGCCGTCAGAGGATGAAAGTAAGTATTTTTCACATATATAATAATTGGGCAGTTTTAATGATGTGCTTAGCGACTTCTTGGGTGGTGCTTTTACTTTGCTTTTACTTTAATTGCACATTCTTTTTCAATAATATCTTCTAACACGTCGTTCAATCTATTATTTATTACTTTGGCTAATTTCTTATAATCAGTATTCATTATTCTCTATCCTAGTTCCAGAGGAGATGGAGAGCTGTCCAAAAGAAGGCTCAGATGACAGCATCTATCACACCTGCCAACCAGTCCTTCCAGAGAACTTTGTCACCATGAAACAACAACGTAAGATCTCACACCAACCATTACATTTTGAACAAAGTCTATTGTTTTCAATAATAATCATTTAACTCTTCACTTTTTGCTGTTACAGTCGCTTCCGGAAATCTGGGCTTTGAGGGCAATCCCAGAAACATGGAGCTCAGGCCAGACGTTCTACAAAGTAAGTCTGCAGAATTTCAACACAAAATTAGTACAAAACAAAATGCACAAATTGTATTTAATGGATGTTTCTTGTCTGCAGAATTCGTAGACAAATACGACATATTCAAGGTGCTTGAAGAAGGAGAATGGGCATATGTGCTGACTGGAGCACGTCTCCAAGACCAACTGCCTGTAAGTTTCCTATTCTCAGAGGGTGTCCTTCACGACGCCAGTCATTCTGTCAGCGTACCCTTGGCGCTGAATCTTCCCAAGTAATTTTGTGTTTTGTCTCCCACAGGTGGCCATTAAAGTGATGAAAAAAGAGCATGTACTCTTCGTAACAGAGGTGGTGAATGGTGAACCAAGGAAAACGCCCATGGAGGTGTTGATGCTGACTCAGGTTGGCGCTGGCCTTGGCTCCGCAGGGTCCACAATCACGCCCCTCCTCCTGGACTGGTACGACGTGGGCAATGAAGTCATTCTGGTCTTGGAGAGACCGGAGCCTTGCATAGATTTGCTGGACTTCATGCAGCTCTATCATAAGCGGGGTTTGCCCAGCGAAATTGCCAAGGTAGGTTTCCAAATCCAAGCATTTGCAAGTCATTACTGTGCTGGAAAAGTAGCGCTGATATTTATTTGTTTTTGCTATAATTGTGTCTTCAGGGCGTTTTCCGTCAGTTGGTAGAGGCCGCCAGTGAAATGCAAGCGAGAAGAGTCTTCCACAGAGACATCAAGCCTGAAAACATCTTGATTGAGGACAATGATGTCATTCCTACAGCGAGATTCATCGACTTTGGCAGTGCGACCTCCTTTCGGCCTGGCGACATCTTCACAGGACCACAAGGTAAACTGTCGAGGCATTCTACAATATAGAAGAGTGACAACAAACTGGAATGATTCCTGAATGACCACATCTGTTTGTTGCACAACTTCTCATCTGTTCTTGTCTCTTGTGGTTTAGGTACAGTGAGATACAGCACCCCAGAGTGGTTCAGGGAGAATCAGTACGAAGTCGGCCCGACCACCATGTGGCAACTGGGCCGTGTGCTGTACTTCATGCTGTTCAAAACGTCAGTACTGAACCAGGAACAGAGCATTGCATCCTTCAGACAGGTGCCCATTCCAAAGAACTGCCCAGAAGGTAAGTAATTACAGTGAGAATGTAGAATCTTTACTCACTTGATGCTGTGCAGATGCTGTTTTATATTCGCCTGAATATTAACTAGTGCTCATCTGTTTGCAGATCTCAAGGACTTGTTGAGGGGGTGTTTGGCGAAGGATCCCGCAGAGCGCTACACCCTGGAGATGGTGCTCAACCATCCCTGGATGAACTCGTAAACTCCCCGGCCCAGCTGCACTGTTCATCTGGGTTATTACCCACTTGAAAGGCCTGGCGCTGACACACAGACAAAGACGGGAGCCTGTCGAGTCTTCGTTTGCAAGTGGATTTGTGTACGCAGACTGGTTGGGTCACTGTCCTCGTCTCCCTGTCGGGGAAGGGTCCGGATTTGGATTTAACTGGATTTGACCAGACGCACTAAAAGCAGAGGCCAAGCAAGTACATCAGCCGCCCAGAGACCATCCAACAGTATCCTTTGCACATGGCGTTGCTTTTTGTGTGTTTCTTTCCCGTGTGGGTCTTTGTTTTCTATCTGGTGCACGCTTTACTGTGCAAATCAACACAGTGAAAAGTGCACTGGTCAAAAACCGAGACACACGGACAGGACCACAAAGCACCGCCTCATTATCAGTTCACTCCAGCTCAGAATCACAACACCCAATCAGTCAAAGGCTTTGTGTTGACAGAGGGAATAAAATGGCAGTCTGACTGAGTTTACATTCGCAAGGGTTGTTGTGGATGGAAACTCTTTCAGGTCACTGTCCTCTCTTTGTCGGCGTGAGCCTGGGTGTGAGTCTAAACTGATGTGAACATGTTGCATCTGAATCTTTGAGTCTTTGTCCAAACGGTTACTTCAACATTCAACGGCATCTTCATCCACACATGGCTCTGCTTTTTTCTGTGGGTCTTTGGTTTGTATCAGATGCACGCTTTACTGTGTAAATCGGCACAGTGGAAAGTGCATTGATCCAAAACGGAGACACACAGGGACAAGACCACAGAGCTCCGCCTCGTCATCAGATCACTGTAGCTCAGAATCACAACACCCAATTGTGTTGACGGAGAGAAGAAAATGGCAGTCTGACTGAGTTTACGTTCGCAAGGGTTGTTGTGGATGGAAACTCGGTCTGGTCTATGTCCTCTCTTGGTTGGCGTGAGCCTGGGTGTGAGTCTGAACTGATGTGAACAGCTCTGAATCTCTGTCCAAGCAGGTCAACAACAACAGTCAACACCTAAATCTAAATCCTTCAAAGAAGCTCTCTGCTTTCTACAGCTTTCCTCTAGGACCTTGCCACATCAAGGCATTCGTATCGCCGTATTTTGTCGATTGCACACTTCCCGATCTCGCTGCCATCGCTCGCCTTGGCTGCTCAAAATTTGATTTGAATTTTTCTTACGTCTAATTTGGTTTAATTTTTTTGGAGCCGAATTTTGCTTCACGACTATTCCTTCCATTTGCGCACATTTGTTTTGCGTGTTTCGCTGCGACCATTTGCTTCTGCTGAAATTGAAACTCATCCTTGTGTGTTGTTTATTTTGCGTTGTCTCTGTTTGTGCGTCTTTGTGTCCGAGTGTCCGTTATTGTTCAATGGGAGTCACGGTGGCGCAGCGGTTATCGCCAGCACCTCACAGCAACAAGGTCCCGGGTTTGATTCTCAAGCCGGACGGGGCCTTTCTGTGTGGAGTTTACATGTTCTCCCCGTGTCTGCGTAGGTTTCCTCCGGGTACTCCGGTTTCCCCTACCTCTAAAAACATGTACAATAGGGGTAACCTGGATAAATAAAGGGGAAAATAACTAAATAACTACATAGGGCCTCATTTCCTAGTTATCCAGAGTGTTGCTGGTGCCTGGAGATATATTTTTTGTAGTTCATGCAGTTCTTATGCGCTAGGCTAATGCAAGGCTAGCGCATTTCTATGATATCAGCTAGCCTGCAGTAAAAACAGTGTGACCCGCTCCACAGAGCACCTGAGGCAAATCACTTATAACACCAGACTAACCATATAAATGTCTGTGTCCATAGAATCATTTAAACCATTTTGCGTTTAAAATAACTTATATTTGAGCAGCATCAGCTTCGTGGTTGTATAAACTACGTAGCGGCGGAGTGATCTGCTAGAAAATAGTCCCTCAAAATGTGATCATTCATTAGCCTGGCTAACACCAGACTAAAATCACTTGTGATATTTAGTCTGGGGACCACCAATTCATTTTCTGGTAGGAGAGGTGTGGTTTAAGATCGTCCATAGTCGTTTATTGGGCTGAATGTCTCTCGTAGCCACAGCCAATCGTATCATCGTATCCGATGACATATGACGTACCCGCTGTAAACTTTTGAGCGAAACTATTTAGAACAAGGTCTAAAGCCTGATCAAAAAATACCATCGCATCTGCTGCTGTCATGCTGGATCCGTAAATAAACTTTTTCTTTTTTATCCGTAAATAAACTACAAGCTTCCGTATATCGAATAGCTCGTCATCGTCTTGCCGTCCCTCCTCGTTCTGTGATTGGTTCCCAAATCCATGCGAAAATGTCAGCCATGGTCCCCAGGCTGCTGTGCAGTTGGAAATGATTCGAGCGCACACAGCAGTCTGGCGTTAGCCAGGTTAATCATTCATGTGATGCAGGTCAGTTATATTCCAAAAATTATTCCATGGACACAGACATTTATGTGGTTAGTCTGGTGATATAAGTGATTTGCCTCAGGTGCACTGTGGAGCGGGTCACACTGTTTTTAATGCAGGCTAGCTGATACCATAGAAATGCACTAGCCTTGCACTAGCCTAGCGCCACGAAACTCTTCAAACATAAGAACTGCATGAATTGCAAAAAAAATATCTCCAGGTTCCAGCAACACTCTGGATAACTAGGAAATGAGGCCCTATGTCAAAGATCCTGAAATATCCCTTTAACACCTCCCCTCCTGGAGCCGCCACCTTAACGTGGTGGAGGGGTTTGAGCGCCTGAATGATCCTGGGAGCTCTGTTGTCGGGGCTTCGTGCCCCTGGTAGGTTCCCCCACGGTAAACAGGTCCTATGTGACGGGTCAGACAGTGAGACCAACAGGCCCGTTTAACCATGAGGCCGTCCTCCCGTGGACCCACCACCTGCAGGGGGCGCCATAAGGGGCTGGTGCAATGTGATTTGGGCAGCTCTAACGGCTGCCCCCACGACCCGGCAACTGACAAGTGGAAGAAAATGGATGGATGGATACTTAACAAGCATAATAAACTTGTTGTTTCATGAAGATAAAATGCAAACAGATTTGATATCCTTTAGTTAAAATACATTTTTGGTGTCCCTTGTAACTATTCAGTGCATAAATTAATCGACGTTGATGATCCTTTTAAATGTAAGAACTGTTTCTCAAGTCCTACTATGGGCACTGCTGTTCTATGTGAAGCTCAATTAGCGATTTACAGTTTGGCTCAAAAGTTTACATAACCTGGCAGGTTTTTTGAGGATTTTTTGAAGAATATGTAAGGTCACACAAAAAGTTGTTTTCACTCGTAGTTAGTGGTTGATGAACCAACTGAGTTTGCTCTTTTTAAATCATGATGAAAAAACGAAAGTTTACAGTTCTGTGTGTTGTGTGTGAGCATCAGTGACAGCTCGGAGTCTTGTGGTCGTTGTGGAGAAGGTTCTGTGAATCGTCTAATTGTAAAGCGGCCCAAACTTTTGATCAGGGTCATTTTTGGTACTTTCTTTTTTTCATCATGATTTACAAAGAGCAAACTCAGTTGTTTCACCATAAATGGCTTCACACAACCACTAACTACGAGTGGAAAAAACAACAATGTTTTGTGTTTTTTATATTCATTGAAAATTGTCAGAAAATCATAAATTCTGCCAGGGTATGTAAACTTTTGAACTGCTTATGAACTGTATTTGTACGGTTACTTTTCTCTACAGTTAAAATCACAACAATGAATGAATGTAACACACAATCATTTCAGATAAAGAGTAAAGGCACATTTTGGATAATACTTTTGCCATCCATACAAATCATATTCCTAATGACCAGCTAGACAGAAAATGCTATTTTTACATTAAGCGATTCAAAATATTTACTTAGAAGAAAACCTAACTAACAATGTGGAGACGCCCGCCCTCCCAACAAAGTCAGGTCTGAGGAGAGGTGAGCCGCTCACAGCAAGCACACGTTTGTTGATAAAATGATCTTCAAGTAAATCAAAGCTTGTAATGTATTTTTTATGGGCTGCATAATATATACAATGTACATATTGAAAATGAAACAATGTAGAAGTGTTCTAACCTATCCAATCCTCTAATATTTTTGTGATTTCCACTATTTCTAAATGTTTGCACCATTTTCTCCTTTAAATAAGATACATAGGACTTCATTGATCACACAAACAGCGCAAACAGTCAGACAAAAAAGTGCAATCGAGTAAGTAAGTAAGTAAGTCCCCTATCTAAGACACACAGGCCGTCTTAGGCTTTATCTGAGAGTGTGAAAGAAAAGCTCATATTTGCAGATAAATGTTGGTAAAGTTGAAAAACATCTGATTTCAGGTGCAGGAGTATAAACTTGGAAACTTGGCGCTAAAGTAAAACTGTAACTAAAACGACTGTTCACAAAGGACACAAAGTAACAGGGAAAATGTCTGTACCAAAAACACCTACCGTGAAAGTGCTGAGCTGTTGTCTGGGCTCCTCTCTGGGTCTGTCTGTGTCTGAGCCTCACAACTCACACAAACACCTCTCATTTGGATTTAGAATATTTTTTACTTTAGAATGGATGTGTTGTTTCTTACATTTGCCTGTCCCTGATGAGATTCTAAAGGCCGTCTTTGTCTGACACTTTTGCATATTACTTTTCCATGGCTCAAAATAGTACTCCATGTATTAGATACATAGACAAATACTTTACCGTCAGATCAGAGGATCTGAAATTTGGTTTGCAAAGATCTTATGTTAGCCAGTAAGAATGGTAGCAACATAGACACTTCCTCTAAAGGAAAATACTCTATAAACCAGGGGTGCCCAAACTTTTTGTTTCCGAGGGCCAAAATGAAAAAGTGCCTGTGAGTCTCAGGCCAAACACGGCGAAGTCAAGCACGAAACACATATAACTGCAAATTATAAAGTTCCTTTTTTTTATTTACTTTTTATTTTTTCGATAGCCTACATTTGCATTTGATTCTATCTATGCAAATAACATGCTATATTAAAACAAATGTTAACTATGGCAAAAGCCTAGTTTTAGTGAACAAAATCAACACTTGTAGCAATATAGTGCAAAAACACCTGTATCTACAGCACCTACAGTGACTTTATCTCATTCGTTAACTCACAGAAAATGCCACATTAGTTTATTATGAAAGTGTCAGTTCAGCATCAATTCTTTTATAAGTCATTTTTAACATGTACTGTTGTTGATGTAACAACCTTTGCAATAAAAGTTGGAAAACTGTGAAAGTTGATGCTACAACGCTCTGTAATTGATAAATAACAACAGTGTTTCCTTAACTTTGTGAAAGGAGTGAAACAGCGCCCCCAGTTTGACGCTGGTGGTCAAAAAGTGTACTGCATCCATATTTACCATTGAGAATGAATGGAAGAGAGTTAGTGTTAACCACAGCAGAGCAACAGTAGGTCACTCTCTGGTGGGCCCACAGGCCACTTTGCCCCCCCTGCTATAAACCAACAAAATGTGAGTCTAAGTTGCTCTAGCGTTCCAAAGTTTGAGGTCACCTAACAACAGTTTTCAGGTTTTCTGATCATCACTGACCCTCTAACACCATTAGCTAACACAATGTACTATAACTCTGCACACCTATGTCAGTATTCCATTAAAAATCATCCGTTTCTAGCTGGAATAGGTATTCACAACATTAACAACGTTTAAGTGATGCCAAACTTTTGAATGGTAGTGAATGTCGTTAAAAAGTAACTCCACATGACTTCAGGAAGGTGTGGCCGCCATTTTTGAGACCGCTGGGTTTATCATAAAGTATGTGTTTTTCATATCAACCTGTGCATCACTGACGTTAGTCAAGATTCTACATCCAAAAATAACAGCTCATGCAGATGAACAGAGCTGATACAGCACAGGAAACTGAAAACTTGGGATTTTTTCCTTAAAAAACTGCCGGGAGAGTTTCTGACATCATTTAAAAACAACAAACCCTGCCCTGGAGAACATCTGTGGACATTACAGCTGCTGTGCAATGGCCCACAGAGACATGGTCAGTATAGAAGTAAAGTCACTCTGCAGTACTGCAGTTTTTGGGGATCCACTTGCCTTGAGAACTAAAGTTGCTGTATTTTGTCCCATTTAAAAGATCTGTATCCTGCTATTTTAGCCATTCCAAAGGTAAGTATAGGCATGTATATGATATATTGTACCTCTACCATTATGGAGCACTCATTTTTGTGATAAATATAAGTGTTTTCTGGAGGTATTTTTCAAACCCGGAAGACACAACACTTCGATTCAGTTAACTCCGCCCCCTCTCTCCGCGCATACAACTTTACCGTAATATAAATAAACAACAATAAGTGAAGTTACTTCACGATGCAGTTATACGGAGTTGTCATCTGCAACACAGCTTCATAAATGGCTAACACACACATGCTAATATGCTAACACACATGCTAATATGCTAACACACAAGCTAACACGCGTTTGGATTGACTCACCGCTCTGGTCCATCGCTGTTTACATTGTGGGACTCGCGTTGGTTATAAAAGTTAATCCACTTTGGTTCAGGCGAAGGTTCACAAACATCCATCAGAGACAGTCACAGAAAAACACCATTTTGGTGAAAGTCGCTGAATCCCGGAGAAAAAAACAGCTAGACGAGTGGCCTCTTCTTGAAAAAGATTGAATAAACTCCTCGTCCTCGTTGCCAAACGCGCTTCTTTTTCTCCGTGACATGATCGTTAGTTAAGAATAAATAACAGCTGTGTCCAGAGTAGGTAACGAGCTCCATCTTCAGCTGCAGCGCAAACATGACTGATCTGTTCAGACGCTCAGGGGATGTGTTTGTTTTGGCCACAGCTGACCTGGAAGCACCTCGGGCACATCCTTTTTTTTGTTATTATTATTTTTATTTTACTCTTTGTTTCTTTCTTACGACAGAAATAATGAAAACGCTGCTTTACAAATTAAAATCCGGCCGTAAGCATAGAATTAAGACTTTACATTACAGACGTCGAGCACTTCCGTTCCGCTGTGTCGACACAACTGAACACTCAGTCGTTCACCAGGAGAGGGCGGAGCAGCTGCTCAGAGAGCAGGATTCAGGAGGATTACTGAGAGCTGCGTGAATGAAGCCACAAACCACTCTGGGGGTGTTTTTGATAAGGAAATAGCATAACAACATGGCTAAAAGCTCCAAAAAGTCGATTTTGCATGATATAGGACCTTTAAAAGCCTGATCATGATCCAACTACAGTGTCGTATTTAAGGCCTGATTGGTGGAGTGCAATTTTCATTTTGATAACATATTTTAATTTAGTTTTAGTCTTAGTCTTTTGACTAAAATGTAATGTAATTTTAGTCGAGATTTAGTCGACTTTGCATTGATAATATTCATTATAATCATATTTAATCTTGTTCTTCAGCTTCATGGAGCTGCTTCCACATGAGTTTTTGTCTCATGAAAAACTTTTAATTTAGTTTTAGATATCACTTTGACTAAAATTAAGACTAAATATTTTAGTCGACGAAATTAACACTGGTGGAGTGCTGCTGAGATGGCTGTCCGTTTACAAAGGGCCTATCACACCGGCCTGGAGACCAGTTCCAGACTATTTGGAGACTCAAGTTGCCGCTGGTCACAGAGATGTCTCCGGAGTCGACGTCCCCCGGAAATGAGGCGAGTCTCGTCTCGGTGAAAACTAGCTAGACCACATGGTCCCTGCAATGTCTCCGAGACCTGTTGGACTCCATATGAGTCTCCTTGGTTTCCAACAGATCTCGGCAACATTGCAGGGACGTCACAGAAATGTTTCCCAGGTTGAGGACAACAAATAGTGTTTGTGATGCAATTATTTTTTGACTGGGCACCCACTGGGTTTTTCTGCAGATTCCTAAATACTTATGAGGGTCGCAGCTTGTCATGGTGGGCCCCAAAGCAAAAGTAGCCAACATGTAGAGAAGATGTGTAACAACTCTCCTGGCTGTATCACCAACAGAGCCATTTTTTGAGCTCATTTCCCATGTTAGCATAAACACTCAAACCTGTCAAAGGTTTTAGTAACTATGAATAAATCCCCATTACCATAATTGTTATCAGAAAATTTTTCAGGTTCTGGGATTTCCACAGCGAAAATGACGCTGGAGTCAGAGTGACCATCAGGTTCTTGGTCTCCTCCCTGGCCAAGGCCCTTCTCCCTTGATTGCTCAGTTTGGAGGGATGGTCAGCTCTAGGAAGAGTCCTGGTGGTTGTGACCTTCCATTTATGAATAATGAAGGCCACTGTGCTCCCCGTGAATTCAACTAATCAATTGCCAACGTGTATTTTCCTCCTCCTGAGAAGATCTTAAAGGCTTAAAGTCTTTATTTGACACTTTTGCACGTTACATTTCCTATGATGGAAAGGGAAGGCCGTAAGGACACGTGTCTCTACCACAAAAACATGTACAATTGTTCAGAATGAAAGCGAGTGTGAGGGGTTTGCCGTGGGTCTGTCTGTGTCAGAGCCTCAGAACTCACATAAACACCTCCCTCATTTGGATTTTGGATATTTGTTTGCTTTAAAATAGATGTTTTGTTTCTTCATTTGCCTGTCCCTGATGTGCCTAAAGGCCGTCTTTGTCTGACACGTTTGCATATTACTTTTCCACCGCTCAGAATAGGACTCATCCATGTATTAGATGAATCTAAACAGAACTAGTGCTTTTAGTTCTATATAGATTAGTACTTCATTATTTGGTTTTCAAAGATGTGATGTTAGCCAGTAAGAATGATAGGAACATAGACACTATCTCTAAAGGAAAATACTCTATAAACCAACAAAATGTGAGTGGTTTTTGAATTGATCAAGTCTTTTAACTCTATCATTAAAAAGTAACTTGACATGTGAGTGGCCGGTGGTGCATGATTCCGTCCGTCTCCTCAGGGGCGGCTGTCTTGACAGTCGTAGCTCACCACCACAGAGTATGGAGTGAATGAATAATGACTACAGTGCGGTGCGAAGCTTGGTAACACAGGCTTGTATAGTGCAATTCAAGTTCACGTTTACTTTAGCAGTACCCGTAGGTACATTTGTCTTGCAGCATTTTAAATCAGTAGTAAAATCTTCCATTACTTTGGAACTGAAGTTGATGTGTGAAGCGTTTTGTGTCATGTGAAGTATATGTATTTATACATTCATATATTCATAGTATTATTATGTTATGTCAAATTCTTTACAATCACTTCAATGGGCACTAACATTTGACTCTCATGGCTGAAATGAGAGAGGATCGAGATATCCCTGACAACACATTTATCTCTCTCGATTGACATGTAAATGTAGGCCTGTACAGATGTGATGCATTAAAGGGACTATATGGAGTTAAAAATGTTACAATTTTGGCAAGGCAAGTTTATTTGTATGGCACATTTCATGTACAGGACAACTCGATGTGCCTCACAGCAACCCCAAACAATAAAAAATACAATAAAAAGCATTAATACAATAAAAAGCATTGTTTTGTTTTGTATTGTATTAATGCTTTTTATTTTCCTCCCCCTACATGTTCCAGCCATGTCCTAATGTGTAGAATGAGCTCAGACCTGTTCACCACAACTGCCTCTAGAATCCTGCACTGTCACTCAGAAAGTTGTTGATTCGGGTCTTAATATCAATCAATCAATCAAACTTTATTTATAAAGTGCTTTTCATTCTGAAAGGTATCACAAAGTGCTTTACAGATTACAACATTTAAAACAATACGCCTGGCACAACACTCCCATATATACACTGCTCACAAAAACTTAGGGCACACTCAAAAAACACAATGTAACTCCAAGTCAGTCAAATTTCTGGGATATCAGACTGTCCAGTTAGGAAGCCACGCTTATTGTGAATCAGTTTCACTTGGTGTTGTGGAAATTAAACAGACAACAGGTGGAAATGAGAGGCAATTAGCAAGATCACTCCAAAAGAGGAATGGTTTTGCAGGTGGTGACCACAGACCATTTCCCTGTCTTCATCCTTTGTACCATATTTTTGGGACACTTTTGCATTTGTCCAGTGTTCTCACCACTAGAGGCATCATGAGGAGCATCTACAGCCCACAGAAGCTGCTCAGGGAGTGATGCTCATCCAAAATGGCACGTCCATTCGTGCTGTGGCAAGAAGGTTTGCTGTGTCCAGAGCATGGAGGAGATACCAGGAGACAGGCCAGTACACCAGGAGACCTGGGGGGGCCGACCGTGGTCAACAATCCAGCAGCAGGACCGCTATCTGCTCATTTGTGCACGGAGAAACAGGAGAAGCACTGCCCGAGCCCTACAAAATGACCTCCAGAGGGCCACACATGTGCATGTTGGTCCTCAAACGGTCAGAAAGCGACTCCATGAGGGGGGTATGAGGGTGGTATGAGGGCCCGACGTCCACAAGTTGGGCCGGTGCTTACTGCCCAACACCGTGCAGCCCGATTGGCATTTGCCCGAGAACACAGCGATTGGCAGATTGGCCGATGGTGCCCTGTGCTCTTCACGGATGAGAGCAGGTTCACCCTGAGCACATGTGACAGACGTGACAGAGTCTGGAGACGCCCTGGAGAACGTTCTGCTGCTGCAACATCATCCAGCAGCAACATCATCCAGCATGACCGGTTTGGTGGTGGGTCAGTGATGATCTGAGGAGGCATTTCATTGGAGGCCGCACAGCCCTCCATGTGCGAGCCAGAGGTTCCCTGACTGGCATTGGGGACCAGGATGAGATCCTCAGACCTATTGTAAGACCATATGCTGGTGCTGTGGGCCCTGGGTTCCTTCTGATGCCTGATAATGCCAGGCCACATGTGGCAAGAGTGTGTCAGCAGGTCCTGCATGATGAAGGTATTGATGTTCTGGACTGGCCTGCCCGTTCCCCAGACTTAAATCCAATAGAGCACATCTGGGACATCATGTCTCGGTCCATCCATCAACGCCACGTGGCACCACAGACTGTCCAGGAGCTGACTGATGCTCTAATCCAGGTCTGGGAGGAGATCCC